>NW_027472582.1:73027004-74227004 GCF_030347505.1 Rhynchophorus ferrugineus | reverse complement strand
TAATTATATTTAAGGTAATGTCTGTAAGTTCCATTAAACCTCTCCGAGGCTTATTTTTACACCATTTAAACCCTATGCCCTATAAGAGTGAATGAAAGGATGTCTTACAACCCTCAAAAAGCTGCATGTCTCTGACTCTTTTATGTATACTGTCCAGACAGACAATATTCTCTACAATAATTTTATTAAATTATGTTTATATCGATAACATAATTTGTGTACTTACTGTTCTTATACATTTCGTATATTAGGTCTCGAATAGAGCCAATATCAAGATGGTCAAGATTCGTCACCCACACTGTATGTAGACGGGTTTTATTGGCATAACATTTTCAATAAAATTTTAGGCACATAATATTTTGAATAATTTTGCGTACGTCTGACAACATGCAATAGTGTTAAGGAGGTTTTAACAGTTACCTATAAATTATTGTGGCTGTATAATTAACTGTACGTTTCAGATGTACTATAATGTTAAAATAAATTATATTTGATAATATCTTTATTCAATTAATTTATTTAGTTTAGAATTTTGTTGTATGTCAAAGCCAAACTGAACTAAAACTCAGAGTTGATGCGGCAACATTGCAATGTTTCGACGTCACGAATATCCCTGACGCAATATTAAAAAACTTTGAATATACTATATGTTAGTGGTAGTTCCAAGACACTACCCTGTGGAACTCCAGCTGAAATAGGTTTAAGTGTTGAGGATACCCCTTGATGCGAAATTCTAAATTCTCTTTTGAAAAGATAATAGGTAGTCGACAGTAACTCCACGGTGGATATTTGCTCATTTTGTAGATTAAAGGCTTATGAGACGTCCAGGAATATTGCAGGGCAGTATTTCTTTTCTTCGAGTGCCTTTTCAACTAATGCTATTACTCTGTACACTTGGTTTATTGTCGAGTGGTGATTTTGAAATCCAAACTGGAAATTTAGTATTTCTATTAAACCATTTTAATACGTTTTAACAGCAGTCTCTCAAATAATTTTGATATTGTAGTTAGCAGCGAAACAGGCCTGTAAGATCCAACTTGTGCTATCAGTTTGTCCGAGACATGCTTCAGTCTCAAACGGATATTGGATATGTATGTCATCATAATTATTACTTTTCGCGGTAGTTGTTTAAATAACCCAGATGAAATATCGTCAATAGCAGGAGCCTTTTTTGGATTTAGGTTGTTGTCAATTTCTGTGGCAATTTCCATTGAAGAAATCCTTAGGCTAATATAAAAGAACATGTTCAGATAATAAAGGTATAACAGGTCCATTGAAAAGTACCCGGTCTTACACATGGATGGCGCTACTAGAATCCATATGTTTTTTGGTTAGTCCTAATCCTCAAAAGATGCTTATACATTTGACAGCTGTCATTAGTTTGTGAATTATAGCATTTTGAGTGAAGCAACTTTTGTTATTGTGAAAAAAATGGATAAAAAGGAGCTTCGCGTGTTGATAAAATATTGCTTTTTGAAGGTAAAAATACAAGTGAAGCAAAAACTTGGCTTGATGCCGAGTTTCCGGGCACTGCTCCAGGAAAATCAACCATCAAGGATTGGTATGCTAAGTTTAGACGTGGTGAAATGAGCACCGAAGACGGTGAACGCAGTGGACGCCCAAAAGAGGTTGTAACCAACGAAAACATTAAAAAATCCACAAAATGATTTTAAATGACTGTAAATTGAAATTGAATGAAATAGCATCTAAAGATATCAACTATCACGAATATTTGGGTATGAGAAAGCTCTGTGCAAAGTGAGTGCCGCGCGATCCCACTTTTGTCGAAAAATGACGACGAGTTGATGATTCGGAGCAGTGTTTGAAGATGATCAAGTGTAATAAACAAGAGTTTTTGCGTCAATATGTGACAATGGATGAAGCATGGCTCCATTATTTAACTCCGAAGTCTAATCGACGGTCATCCAATGGACCTTTTGAAGGACGAAATCGCTGAAAAAAAGGCGCATTTGAAGAAAAGGAAAATTCAGAATTTCACTAAGACAATACACCGTGTCACAAGCCAGTGAAAACGATGGCAAGAATCTATGAATTGGGTCTCGAATTGCTTCCTGATCCATCGTATTCTCGAGATCTGGCCCCCAGCGACTATTTCCTGTTCTCAGATCTCAAAAGAATCTTCGCCGGGAAGGAATTTTCGTCGAATGAAGAGGTAATCGACGAAATTGAGGCTTATTTTGAAGCAAAGGATAAATCGTACTACAATGGTATCGAAAAGTTGGAGGGTCGCTATAATCAGTGTATCAGCCTTGAAGGGAATTATGTTGAATAAAAAAAAATTTTGCCAAAAAATGTGTTTTACAGTGGTAGGCTGGGGACTTTTGAATCGTCCTCTTAAGTTCAGACATATACATAAACCTCTTAGGCAATAAAAAAAGCATTAACATTTAACAAACAACTAATATACTCTATTGCGGAAGTTTGGACTACCCATCATACTGTCCAAACTTACAGCTCTGGAAAATTACAGAAAATTAATATCAAATATTCATTCATGCCGATTATTTCCCGGTCCTAATACAATCAATCGTCGGCGCCTCTATTAATAAATCTGATAAATACGACCCACACCGCCGAATCGACGAACGGGTGATCTAAGCCGGCCATGAATAGTTAAGTTATTTTTCATCTTAGCCTCCCCGGGGGCTATCGCCGTTCTCATTACTATGTCGGCGGCAGCAGAGGGCGCCGCTGTCCATTCCAGACAACCCATCAACGACGATCGGCCCCCGGCGGCGGGAGGGGGGTTAGTGGTGGCCGTCGAGACACGTGCACCCTCTATTAACCGGCACCACGTTCGGAAGGGGGCAGTCGGGCCGAGGAACGAACTTTTTTCCTTCGGAACAGCGAAGCGCCGCTATGACGTTCGACCCCCCCGTTCCCCATTCCGTGGAGGGGTTCACGGTCCCCTCCGGACGCCTCACCTGCCATGCGAGATTTAAATTGTAATTGAAATCGAGATGCGCACTTCCGGCTCGCGGATGTGGGCGTAATTAACTTTATTCTGAGGATTTTTCGCGGTTTCTTCCTAATGGACACGCACGCAAAAGTGCACATAAGATCTTTCACCTTATACAAATGTGTATACTGTTCGTTAGTATCGATGAAATCTCAGGATAGCTTGATCTATTTGGTGAATATTGGTTTTTATTAACGTTAGGAACTACCGACTGAAAACAGTCGAAACAGTCGATAGTCAAAAAACTAACAACTAAAAATAGTAACTACTATTTTCAGACAAATGCACACGATTCGGCTGTTTTTTTCAGTTTGTGATGTCAGACGAAGATGTATAAATCCTTTATTATAATATATTAATCACTACATAGTATAAAACAAAGTCGCCTTTTCTGTCCCTATATCCCTATGTGCGCTTAAATCTTTAAAACTACGCAACGGATTTTGATGCGGTTTTTTTCAATAGATAGAGTGATTCAAGAGGAAGGTTTATATGTATAACACATGCATAATATACTAAGGCAACATTGCTAATTTTAGAGGTTTCTAACGTGATGTCGTAAATTAACCTATTTTTTTAGGCTTATTTAGCAATTAGCAAAAACGCTGCCTAACCCTACGAGTTAGATCAAATTAATGTACTACAGTATTGTACACCATAAAAAGGTCTACAAAAAAGTCCGCGATGGTATATGTTTATCTTTTAGGGATAACCCACATTAACCATTTTTATTGTTTACTTTTTACGTGAGAAAATGGCTTATTTACGAAGCTATCTTAAGCAATACGGCATTAATCCTTATCGAATTAAGTACCTTAAATACAGTGTGCAATTAATATAGATCAATATGGTTCCTTACAGCATGTAAATTAGACAAATATTTTCGGAGATATTACAAATTTAAAATTTGCGTTTAAAAATGTGTAATGTAATAAAAATTGTATGAATTTAGATATTCCAAAGATAGCAGGAAATCTTCATAGTAAGTATAGGGGAAGAGGAATTGTTTTACTCCAAATTTAATGCGTGCAGGCCAAGGGCAGTAATGAATGAACCAAAAATACTGGATCGATTTTAATCATGTTTTCATTGAGTGACATAGGCATATATATTTTATGCCCGTGCAAAGTCGGAGCGGGCCGCTATGTTTTTATATACAACGTTCATATTTTTTCTGTAGTGTATTTCATTTAGTATCAGCGTTGCACCCGTGCGAAGCCGGGGCGGGTCGCTAGTTATTTAATAAATTAATTAATAATTTATAATTAAAATTATACCTTTATATTAATATTATAATTCTTTCCTGTATAAATTGTGAGAGAGGAAAGGACGGAGATAATTGCTTGGGGCAGATAATTGTATGTAGTTATATTCTCCAACGGTAGTATAAGCGATACCGAGATGTATAAATTCCTTCGCGAATCAGCTTTAAAAAAGAAAAGGAAAAAATAATTACTGAATACTATTATAATAATAATATATAACATTAATAATTTATAATTTAATTTCAAACGAAGTAGAATTACTAATATATTTGAATGTCATGTGCATCTGTAAAAAGGAATGAAATTTTTCTATCTAAATGGAATAATACCCTACAAATATTTTATTGCATTTTAAAGTATTAATTGCTATTTTTAAATAATACGATATAATAAATACAGACAATACAATAGAACTTAAACAAAACCTAACTGCTAAAGATGTACAAAAACCATAAATACTAAATTAAAATTAAACATAGACCTAATCATAGAAAAAAACACTAATCCGTGACATAATTAAAAATGATCTGAATGAAACGATATAAATGCTTTATTTATTATTGAACGAAAATATTTTTTAACAAAAATCGAGGGAATATTACCTATTATTGCCATAAATTCTTACTATTTATTATTCACAATTTTAATCTTTTTATCTTTTATAAGAAAACTATCCAAAAAATCATAAAACTATATATATATATATATATATATATATATATATATATATATATATATATATATATATATATATATATATATATATATATTGGGTACATTTTTATCAAGATCGCATCTAGGACGACAAAGTCAGAACGCTAAAAATCAGTCGAATGAAACAAGTAGAACCAAAAATAGTAATAAAAAGTACGACTAAAACAGTCTATAGTAAAAAGTAGTCTATTACTAAACAGTCGATAGTTCCCAACACTAATTTTTATATATTTGTTGTGGTCCAGAAAAGGTTTTTATGGCGAGAAAATATAGAATAATTGCAGGAAAAAGAGTTAAAAGAACAATTTTGTTTTCTCATACAAAGCGTCACCGTCATCAACAGTTTCATTATCTTCTCAGAATAGATAGACTATTTCTATGTTTTGTGTTTGTCACAAAAGATTGACACCTTTGTTGGTTGTCAAATATCTACGGGCACGTTTGGAAGTATGTCAAAACATGAATACATGGATATTTTTATTCGCGGCAGACATCCCTACATCGACCTCAACACAGGCCATCCAGTTAGGATACATTATGCCACATCTCCGGATTTGGCGCATGCGCATATTGACTCCATTTAATTTTCAAACAGAATAATCCGAGTTTGGCGCATAAGTATATATATATATATATATATATATATATATATATATATATATATATATATATATATATATATATATATAGCTTTATTTACTGATTTTTTACCGTGATTATTAGATTTAATATCGAATATATTAAGCAAGTAAATAAGTTCAGCAAGTAAATAAAAATGGTAAAATTTTATTTAAAAAAATATTGATTAAAATGAAATAATAGAAATAATTTCTATATGCTTCTCTATTTTTATAAAAACACCACATTTAACTAAATTTACACACTTCAACAATTGACAAGAACTCCAAGAACCATATAAATAAACATTACTATAAAAAAGTCCAAAATCGTTTAGATCAAAGAGCCAATATAGTTAAAACCAAACGAAAAAGCCACTAATATATGTGAAAGCAGTAAGTTTTTCCTAAAAATGTCCAAATATTATCGCTATTATTCTTGATCTATAAACCCCATTAATGAATTGACTACCTCGAGCTTTCAATTCACGCATTGTACATATACTAGCCTAAAATGAATGGATTATCTTACTTTCAAGCTTAAAGAAATCTCAGTCAATACTTAATTGTTTTTACAAAACAATAATTTATTTACTTATACCCTTATATAATAATACATTGTATTTTCCTTGTCGTTAGATTATTAGGGTGTCGTTGATAGTTTTATATTTTGTTTATTTAATCTAGGTTCTATTTTTGTTAGCTAATTTAATTATTTCAAAGTATCACTGTACACTGTTCTTATATCTTAGCAAAATACTGTCTAATTTCTTCTTCTCTGATTCTCCGAATTTCACATTCTTCGACTTTTACTCTCAAGAAATTCTAGCTACATCTTACCTATAAAATAAAATTTAAATCATTACTAAAATATTATGTTTAAAATAAATGTCCAATTTACCAGTTACTACTGTTTTTAGTTGTTTAGTTTTTGCTACTATTCTTGATGAATAAATTTCATTAATGACTTGACTACTTCCAACCCAACAAGAATCATTTTCATTCTAAAATTCCCAATATAAATAAAATTGATGCTGTTGGAATTTTATAACCTTTAAACATTTAACCTTACATTCTGCAACTTACCCTTGTTCTTCCATATTTTTAAACCAATGTATGTTAGACCACCAAGAACAACACATAATAACATGTCTAAAATAAATGTCTAATTTTTACCAGTTACTACTATTTTTAGTTGTTTAGTTTTTGCTACTATTCTTGATGAACAAATCTCATTAATGACTTGACTACTTCCAACACAACAAGAATCATTTTCTTTCTAAAATTCCTAATATAAATAAAATTGATGCTGTTTGAATTTTATAACCTTCAAAAAGTTAACCTTACATTCTGCACTTACCCTTGTTCTTTCATATTTTAAAACCAATGTATGTTAGACCACCAAGAACAACACATAATAACATGTCTAAAATAAATGTCTAATTTTTACCAGTTACTACTATTTTTAGTTGTTTAGTTTTTGCTACTATTCTTGATGAACAAATCTCATTAATAACTTGACTACTTCCAACACATATCTTATATGTTATATGAAATAGATTTACGCCTATTTTGAACGATATCTAGTTTAAAAACATGAATTACTTTCGTGCGTTTCAAATATTAACAGATATACATTCGTCTGACATATTGTTTCAATATGAAAACAAACACGTTAACACACACACACATCCGGTTTACAACATAATAATTTATGTATGTTCCAACCACCCCCTCCTACCACCACCATCGATGTTTCCTATTTAGCCTGTCAATCGAAATCGCCCATTAACAAATCATTTTAATTGTTGATTTTCGGCCAGCGTATAATTATTTATTAAGTTGAATTAAATTTGGTGAGAGCCCGATGGGGAGGTGGGGCCGACGGGGCTTTAGAAGGAGGAGGGGGGACGAGCGGACTTGAATATCCACACGCCAACGTTATTTAATTGTTTAAAACGCATTTGACATTTGTCGGTTTGTTGCCGATTCATTTGGCAATTAGCGGCGCACAAAAAAATAATGCTGAGCTAAATTATTATATCGTTTTGGTTTGTGATGTCATCATTATTTTATATATATATATATATATATATATATATATATATATATATATTTTAATATATTTTAAAGCCTCCTTTACCAACGAGAGAACCATCCCACATGCGGTCTTACCCAGTCTGGTCGCTGGCTTGACTGGGATGGTTATTCATTGTCAGATTTGTCACTGTTTCCTATAAAGATATTTACAATGACAATCGCAAATATAAAGGAGATCCGTGCCCCAGCAGGATTCGAACCCGCGACTATCGGAACAGTAGGAGGACAGTCCTCTCGCCTTAACCACTGCACCACCAAGCCGGCTGTTTTATATTTTAAAACCTGATGACGAGCCAACAATAAAAGAGCTGCTAACTGCAAAAAAATCGTTAAGGTATGGTAAGACTGCTGAAGCGATGATAGAAAAAATATAAAGTCATTTTCAAACTAACACGACAGTCAGTGCACAGTTGAGGAACAAATTCAGAGTCGCAGATTACTAGAGTGGTTTGGAAATGTATATCGAAGGAATTCCTTACAAACTTCTGTGGCGATACCGATTTTTCAGGTGAAAAAGATATACAGCCAAAAAAACATGGATCAAGGTCAAAAACATCGATCTGAAACATAGGGAACTACATTCTATTCAAAATAACAGTGAACTTACGTCATCAAGATGTCTAATGTATTGCCTGTCGCAATTTGTAAATTCGTGTGAAAGAAGAAATTGACAAATGGTAGGATCTTGAGCAAGTTTTTGGTGTTTCTGAAAGTGACAGTGATTGAATAAAACTTAATGAATGTTAGTTTATGATTCAATGCTGACAATTAACGAGACAGGGTGATGAAAAAGGAAACAACTAAAGGTCAGTATATAATTAATATATTTTAATTGTAGGAAATTGTATTACAGGGTGTGAAAGCTGTATGAGCATGTGTGTTATTGTTCACAATATACATGAAAGTTTGATTAAAATTTATGAGGAGAGAAATAATACTAACTGTTTTGCAGATTTGGCAAATGCGGTGACTAAATGTAGTTTATCAAGAAAGATGTTAGGTAGTAACACAACAAAGGAGAGATATAGTGATATCAAAATGACTTTACAAGAAAACATTTTATCGAAAGAAACAAGAACTAAGCGTAAAAAATAAATGTGCTCTGTAGTGCAAGTATTTTACTGTGTATTATGTATTTACATAATAATACTCTTTTACAATTGTTAATTATGTGGACCAATACATCAAGAAACTTGCCTTGACCCTACATATTCTAGTGTGGAAAAAATTTCAATGTATATATAATAAAACAACTCTAACTTATATATTATGGTGGCTGTAAAATTAATTGTAATTTTAAATTCTTCGTTAATATATACATCAGATGTACTATCGAACTAGACACACCATCGAAGGAAACAAGAACCAAACCTAAAATGGTAAATATGCCCTCGAATAAAAGTAAAATACTTTTCTCAGAATTGTTAATTAGATGGATTAGGCCTCCAGGGAGATACCACTACATAAAAAAGGCGTCTAGAAGCTCTACCTCATGGGTGGTGTGGAAAAGAGTTCAATGTAAACAAAACAAATCTAACCTACAAACTATTATACCTGTGTTCGTAATTGTAGTTTTAAGTCCTTCGATAATATATGTATTAAATGTACTATAATGTTAAAATAAATTATATTTGATAACATTTTTTTTCAATTATTTTATTTAGATTGGAATTTTCTTGTATGTCAAAGCCAAACTGAACTAAAACTCAGAGTTGATGCGACAACATTGCGACATTTTGGCAGGTCTCCCATGTCACTACTGTTTTGAATAGACTATATCAATAAAATCAGTCGGTCAGTGAAAAAGTCGATAGTAAAAAGTAGTCAGTTACTAAACAGTCGATAGTTCCCAACGCTACTTAATTTTTACTTGTCCAACGTCGTCTATAAAATACGAAAGACAAGAAACAGACAGAACCGATGCTGATTTTAAGGTTTTCGGATTCACGATTCAATTCCTCCCGTTCTCCCTCCATCTTGCGCCCGACACCGACCATCACGTCCAGATACTCGACCCAGAACGAGATCGAACCCCCTCCAAGTCCCCTCCCGCCGTCAGATTAATTCCATTCAAATTATTTCGTCCAATTAAAAAACCGTATCTATTAAAAACCAATTAACTGCGACATAATCGAATTATTATTCCGACTGAAACAAAGCGCAGTCATCATTTTTCCTTAATCCGGCGTACCCCTCGCGCCGCCACCGCCCCCATCAATTCCCCATTTTTTTCCGGCCCCAATTGAAAAACAATCTTCGTCTCCACGGCCGCGCCGTGCCGCGACCGTTTTTAAATTAAAATCCGAATATAATTAAAATCTTCGGCTCTCGGGCGCGCGAGACGGCCGGAACACAATCGGTTCCGGGTTTTTCCTCCGGAATAAATCTTTTAAAGGTCCCGGAAATGGAGTTGCAATCTTAACGTCGTCGCGGGGGCGGCTTTAATAAATTCGCCATTATCTTTGTCGAGTATTATTGCCCGGGACGGCGGAGGCGGCCGAGCGGCGACGAACGCCGCCGATGATTTCTTTAATGGACCCGACCGCCGGCCTACTATGCGGAGGCGTTTGATGAGTGATTTTATTTTTAAGTATGTAGTCATCATCGACTCTGAGTTATAGTTCATTTTGGCTTTGACATGCAACAAAATTCTAATCTAAATAACGTAATAACACGAAAATACTGTTATCAAATATAATTTATTTTAACATTATAGTCTATTCAAAGTTTTTTTGTAATAATGTGTCATGTATATTTGTGACGTCGAAACATTGTAATGTTGTCGCATCAACTCTGAGTTTTAGTTCAGTTTGGCTTTGACATACAAGACAATTCTAATATAAGTAAAATAATTGAACAAAAATCTTATCAAATATAATTTATTTTAACATTGTAGTACATCTAATACATATATTATCGAAGGACTTAAAACTACAATTAAGAACACAGGTATAATAGTTTGTAGGTTGGATTTGTTTTGTTTACATTGAACTCTTTTCCACACCACCCATGAGGTAGAGTTTCTAGACGCCTTTTTTATGTAGTGGTATCCTCCTGGAGGCCTAATCCACCTAATTAACAATTCTGAGAAAAGTATTTTACTTTCATTCGAGAGCACATTTACCTTTTTACGTTTAGTTCTTGTTTCCTTCGATGGTGTGTTTACTTATCAAGTCATCTTGATATCACCATATTTTATTTCTTCTGCTACTATCTGTGTACACCAGTCTTCACAAAATTATTCACTGAATGTCTAATGCATTTACCATATCTACAAAACAGACTATTCATTCTCTCCTCATACGTTTTAACCTAATGTTCATGTTCAATTTTGAACAATAACCAATATATCCATATATCCAAACAGTTTTTGATGGAATATCCTTCTCGACCAACAATATATTTGCAATTAATTATTAATAAATATAATGACCAACAAAACCTAATTGAATGCTATTGTAACTTTTACCTTTTTCCATCAATTTTTGTTGTCTATACAATTTTTTTGTTACTGTCGTGTCAAGAGTGCATCAATGAACCATTCTGAAATATTTAAGTTACATCAAGATACACAAATTCAAATAGTTTATCATCCTTGGTCTTATTTTATGCCTTTGAAAATTAAATTATTTTTAAGGCAATGTCTGGAATTGTCTTTCGTAATAAACATGGAAATATAGAAAAAATATATAGATTAGTCAACAAAATTAATAAAAACCTAAATGATAAAAAATATTGCTCTGCTGCATTTCTTGATATGTGTCAAGCCTTCGATAAGCTGTGGCACACTGGACTGCCCATACGCACTTTCAACTGCTGAAATCATACCTCACAGACACATATTTTATTGTCAAACAGGGTGACGAATACATTCACTTACACCCAGTATATTCGGGTGTTCCGCAGGGCAGTGAGCTACTGCCGCAGGAAATAGCTAACCTACCGACCGCAAGAAACACTATTGTTGCAACATATGCTGACGATACAGCAGTTTTATCATGGGGATCCAATATCAGCCACAAGAAACCTCTAACTTCATCTTAACAAAGTCGAACTGTGGTTGAAAACGTGGCGTATCAAAGCAAATGAGACCAAATCTACCCATGTGACATTCACCCTTTGTAGAAGGACTTATCCCTCAGTATAATTGAATAATCATGAACTTCCGCAAGCAGGCAACGTTAAATATTTGGGTATGTATTTTGATCAACGTTTGACATGGAAAAAACATTTACTGACAAAACACAAACAGCTTGGTGTTAATCTAAATCAAATATATTGGCTGATTAATTTGCTCTATAAGTCAATTCTTAGGCTCATTTGAACTTATGGTATTAAACTCTGGGGTACTTCTAGCAAATCTAACATAGACATGCTCCAGAGGTTCCAGAATAAAGTGTTGCGAGTTATCGTGGATGCCCCATATTACGTGTCCAACAAACTGATTCAGCGCGATATCCCCTTAGAACCCATAACAGGTGTGATTCGGAGTGTTAGTGCGAAGTACTCTGAAAGACTATTATTATGGCCAAACAGTTAAATGTGCGTAATGACAGTGTAGTGCATAGGCTCAAACGCAAACAACCATACTAACTGATTAATAGACAAATAGAGCGATATTTAATAATCTCTAGAATAGTTGTTAGAATAAATTAATTTAACCTTAAAAAACTACTCACTGTTTTTATGCATTTCATATATTTGATTTCTTCTAGAGCTAACGTCAAGCTGATCGTCATTCGTCATCCGCTTCGTACGAGGATGATTTCTTTTCGGTAAATCCAAGATTATATTTTTAATTTACTAAAACATTTCAGTGGCCGTGCCCATACTACACCCATCAGTGTAGTTGCAACACGCTGAATTTTTATTTAAAATAAAAACACGTAGCAACTTGATATTTAACAATAAAAATGCTTACCTCTGTAACGCATTTATTGGTAAGAGGGGGCCTCATTATCTCGTTCCTGTTCGAAGTAACTGACTGGAGACGCAATCCGTTTTGTCTGGCTTCGACATTTTCAAGCAGAGTAATAGTAAGCAATGATTTGATATTTATCAAAATGCAAAAACATTTGGCAGTTTATATCCTCTTATTATGGCTAATGTAACCGAACAACTTTCGCAGGCTGATTCGGCTACATATTCGAACCTACCAGCCAGCATTGTTTCTGTTTTTAATTCATATAACTGCTACTTTTATTTTTAATAGAATATAGTTAGCAACATTTAAATGATATTCTATAAAAATAGTAATGAATTCCGGCCTGCACTGACACCATAGCGGGTATCGCCGTCGCGATATTAAATCTCCGACATCTGGTCTTCTGCGAACCGGGGGCTTCTTTATGACATATTACTTTATTACTATAATGGGGGGAACATTGAATTATTAATATAAGATTATGAAGGCAGATGGCGCGGACGGCAAAAAGCGGCGCGGGACCTTATTATGATTTCATTTTGGCCGACCGGCCTTTATTGGACTTCTCTCGCCCTTTTGCGACCGTCTAATCGGTCCGTTTCGTCGAGAGATAGAGAGAGCCAAATCGTATTTCTGGTCAAGGTTTCGTTTTCGCATAAAATCAATCCGGAATCGGCCGCTATCCCGTATAAAAACGTCGCTTTCGTTCTCGGATTGGGTCTTTTCGACCCTTATGACTCTATAAACTAAATTGTCGCGGTCGTTAGATGATCGTCGTCATAGGATCTTGATATGTATAATATTGTGTATATTACTAAAATTACAATTTGAACTATTACTTGTTCATTGAGTAATGTTGCTTTAGGCTGTAGAAAAAGTACAAGTAGCAGTCAACAAGATTTAGAGATGTGCTAGAGACTGGAAAATACGGCTTAATAGCATCAAATCTGTTCATGTTAAGTTTGCGTTGGAGCGAAATGACATAAACCTAATTATATCACTTGACGGATGCCCCATTCTTCAAGCAGAATCCGTTAAATATGAGTGTGGTTCAAATATGATGGAGATGACCTACATGTATGTATTGAAGGTCGTGGCTTGAGTATGTGATAGCTGGGTCCCTTACGAACAGTGTGGCATAGTTTTCGCCGGGAGCGCATGTTTCACGAGTGAACCGTGGGTAAAATAATAAAACTTTCCATAAATGCGTCATACTCGGTAAAAATTCGGATATTTTCGACGCACCGAAAACATATTTTGCTTACACTTACTTATTTACGACGAAAGAACACATGATGAATAGTAAGGCTTCAACAAGTTGGTTACAAATGTAGCTCATGCGAGCGATTTAGTCCACCATAACACCATCTCTTATAGAGGTGATATTTATATAAAACAGATTTTTAGCAAGGCAAAATTAGTTTTTTTATTCAACATAATTCCCTTCAAGGGTGATACACTGATTATAGCGACCCTCCAATTTTTCGATACCATTTTTGTAGTACCATTTGTCATTTGCTTCAAAATAGGCCTTAGTTTCGGCGATCACCTTTTCATTCGACGAAAATTTCTTCCCAGCGAGCTTTCTTTTGAGATCTGAGAATAGGAAATAGTCGCTGGGAGCCAGATCTGGAGAATACGGTGGATGAGGAAGCAATTCGAAGCCCAATTCATGGATTTTTGTTATCGTTTTCATTAACTTGTGACAAGGTACATTCTTTTGGTGTAGCAGCACTTTCTTTCTTCATATGCGGCATTTTTCGGCGCTTTCGTCATTCAAACGGCCCAATAACGCTATGTAATAGTGGCTGTTGATGGTCCTTTCTTTTCCAAGGTAGTCAATGAAAGTTATTCCATGCGTATCCCAAAATATAAACGCCATAATCTTGCCAGCGGACTGTTGCATTTTCCCATGCTTTGGAGCAGGTTCATCGTGTGCAGACCACTTGGATGACTGTCGATTGGACCTCGGAGTGAATTGATAGAGCCAATTGTCTTATATCGACGCAAAAACTCGGGTTTATTACGGTTGATCATCTTCAAACATTGCCCCGAATCATCAAGGTGTCGTTGTTTTTGGTTAAAAGTGAGCTCGCGCGGCACCTACTTTGCACAAAGCTCTCTCATACCCAAATATTCGTGAATGATATAATGTACACGTTCAGTTAATATTTTTAGAGTATCTGCTATTCAATTTCAATTTACGGTCATTCAAAATCATTTTGTGGATTTTTAAATGTTTTCGTCGGTAACAACCTCTTTTGGGCGTCCACTGCGTTCACCGTCTTCGGTGTTCATTTCACCACGTCTAAACTTAGCACACCAATCCTTGATGGTTGATCTTCCTGGGGCAATGTCCGGAAACTCGGCATCAAGCCAAGTTTTTACTTCAACTCTATTTTTCCTTTCACTGTGCAATATTTTATCAACACGCGAAATTTTTTTTATCCATTTTTTTCACAATAACCAAAGTTGCTTCACTCAAAATGTCGTAATTCACAAACTAATGATCCGACAGCTGTCAAATTTATACACGCATCTTTTGATGGTTAGGGCTAACTAATATATATATGTAAGCATACATTCGGCACATTATTTTCACAGTCGCTAGGATGGCAAAGCCTAAACGTTAAAAATCGGTCGAGTAAAACTAGTACGCTCCAAAATAGTAACTGAAAGTACACGACTGAATCAGTGGATATTACAAAGTAGTCAATTACAAAAGTCGATTACTAAGTCTATAGTCGTTTCCAGTCGGTAGTTACCAACGTTATGCTAATTGAGTTTAGTTCTGAACAATTTGAAAGAAACTACTGGATAATTGTGATTAATAATTAGTCGCAATATGTGTTAGTGTTATATCCCGTTAATTTAGTTACCCTTGGTCTAATTCTCATCTTAACTGGCCCCGTGCATAACAGAGAGCTTTCTTTAACAAGATTGTAATGAACTAGAATAAAAAATATTCTTTCGAAAGAGTTGATTCTTCCTGTATAATTATCGTACTGATTGTGACTGAACAAAAAAAGCCGCTTGTATTGATATAATTGCCGTGATATCGTGCATGTAGGAGTGTGTATTTAACCGTTCATTCCCCATAATTATAATACCGTTAAAAAGGAGCAAATTAACCGCCCAACCCCTCTACCACCCCCGCTAGTAATGACCCTTTCCCGAACAGAACCTCCTTAGCCGTCGGTCCGTCCGCTACCCCAACCCCCGGCCGGCCCACGATTAATCTCGTTCAGTCAAAAACAACACCGAATGCATCTCCTGCGGTAAAAATCAATCAGGAACAGCCAGCCCGGCCTGCCGCGTCCTCTCTCCTGCAAAAACGCGGCACAAGCAGGAGGCGATAATCGTATTACTAATAGTCGGCCTGCGATAATATTATAAGGGATCGTGGGGCCGCCAGCAGGACGCGCGATCCTGCAAGTGACAGGCTTTGTAAGGGTGTCGGAGCCCCGCTGCTACTGCTGCCGCCGACGCCGCCGCCGCCGCGGTGCCAGCGGCGTCCGTGGGCGTCGGACTGAGAGCGACGGAAACCGGCCGCTCTTGCACGTCACACGCCCTCCGGATATCATTTTCTTATTTCCGTTTCGGACCGCAACAGAGTATCAAAAGGATTTTTTAAAATTAACCCGTCAAGATTTTAAACTGTAAAAGGTATAAATTCGCTCTCGTAATTTGCCTATATATAACAAGTCAATTGAAAAGTCCCCGGCCTGACACATAGATGGCGCTTCTAGAATTAAATCCATATATTTTTTAGTTTATCCTGACCCTCAAAAGATGCGTGTATAAATTTGACAGCTGTCGGATAATTAGTTCGTAAATGATAGTATTTTGAGTGAAGCAACTCTTGTTATTGTGAAAAAAATGGATAAAAAGGAATTTCGTATGTTGATAAAATATTGCTGCGAAAACTTGGCTTGATGCCGAGTTTTCGAATATTGCTCCAGGAAAATCAACCATCAAGGATTGGTATAATAAGCTTAGACGTGGTGAAATGAGCACCGAAGACGGTGAACGCAGTGGGCCCCTTAAGGGGTTGTTACCGACGAAAACATTTAAAAAATCCAAAAAATTATTTTGAATGACCGTAAATTGAAATTGAATGAATTGAGTGTACATCACATCATTCACGAATATTTGGGTATGAGAAAGCAAAGTGGGTGCCGCACGAGCTCACTTTTGACCAAAAATAACGACTAGTTGATGACTTGGGGCAGTGTTTGAAGATGATCAACCGTAATAAACCCGAGTTTTTGCGTCGATATGTCACAGTAGATGAAATATGGCTTCATCATTTCACTCCGAAGTCAAATCGAGAGTCATCCGAGTGGACTGCACACGATGAACCCGCTCCAAAACGTGGGAAAACGCAACGTAGCTGGAAAGGATGCATATGGAATGATTTTCATTAACTACCTTGAAAAGGAAGGACCATCAACAGCGACTATTACATAGCGTTTTTGGAACGTTTGAAGGACGAAACCACAGAAAAACGGCCGCATTTGAAAAAGAAGAAAGTGCTGCTTCACCAAGACAACGCACCGTGTCACAAGTCAGTGAAAACGATGGCAAAAATCCTTGAAATGGGTTTCGAATCGCTTCACCATCCACCGTATTCTCCAGATTTGGCCCCCAGCGACTATTTCCTGTTTATTCCTGGTACAGAATTAGTGTTTTCCTCCAAATCCAAGGACAACTACCATGGAGAAATGAACCATAACATGTTTTTGTTATGGTTTGAAAATCAATTGGAGCCATCATCAATTATTATTATGAACTTGATAAGACGTACAGAAAAATGAATGGATAGAAAAATGTCAATACCATCGAATTTAACAGTTAGGTTAGGTTGTCTAATAGTTGCAGATCTAAAATATATTTATCCAATAGTATAAAAATATTACTTAACAATACTTTTTTCTTTCTCTTCATACCTACAGACCCTGCGAAGGAAAATTGGAGCGACCCAGACCGGTTAATTAAAGCCTCGACCAATTAAAAGAGTTCTGCCGAGATCCTTTAACCAGAAATTAACCCGATTAAAATATTTAATTAAAACAAAGAGACTGGCCACCTTTTGAATAATTCCACTGAAGAATTCTGTCAGAGGCCGCAATATTGGCTCCGTCAAAATAAGTCAACGGTTAACGGACAGGACAGTATTCGCTGTTTCTCTTTTAATTTTAATATGAAATTCGTGTAATTAGTCTTAGGAATAAATTGTATTTTGATTGGAAATTGAATATATTAATTTTGTTCTAGAATCATATGTTTTCGATGTATGTACTGTCATAACTAACCACCCCCTATATATCAATATATTTTTTTATTATTTAATTAATACATTGTTACTAGTCGTTTCCGAATAACCTACAATTTGTCTTTATGATAACTTAAATTTAGGTATATAACTAGGAGGATCCATCGACCCTATCTCTGGTCTAATAGTATATACATGCCACTGCTGTATTTTTTAATATATGCAAGATTAGATGGTTTGATTCTTTTGAGTCTGTGTCCTGTTCTGCTGGTATTCAAAAGTTGTAATATTTCAATATTCTCATGAGAATGGAGTCTTTCCTCATGCCCCCTTGCAATTCTCTTGATTTCTTGACTGACTGTGGGTATATGAGTCTCGATGTAGGTAATCAGTCCTATAGTATTTGGGTGCACCCACAATACCTCTCAGGACGTTGTTCTGAAAAATTAGTATTTTACTTATGTTACTCTTTGCAGAACATCCCGATAATTGAACTCTGTATGTCCATATGGGTTTCAGTATTTGCTTATATAATAGCAATTTTTATGTACTGATAATTGTGATTTTCTTCCAATTAGCCATTACATTTTCCTATATTTCAGTTTCAGTAGAAGTTTTGCATCGAGATTCATTCCGAAATATTTAGCGTTGTTGCTATATGGAATGATAGTATTATTTAATGTTATTGGTGCTTGTACGGTTTGCTTATACTTGAACTGCACATGTACAGATTTACTTTCATTAATTTTTATTTTCCAAGCTTGTGTCCAATTATTTATATTGTCACTTGCGTTTTGTAATTTTCGTGAGGCTTCTTCACTGTTATATCCGACAGCTATAATCGCAGTATCATCAGAAAATGTAGTCATCGTAATATTTTCCATTTGTGGTATATCACAAGTGTAAAGTAGATAAAGCATTGGTCCCAGTACACTTCCTTGTAGAGTAAGCTTCTTCTTGTTTGACTCTAAACATTCTGGTTGTATTATATTATTTTAATAGTTCGGTGTGTTGTTTAGTAACATTTTTTATAGTTTATGAACAAGGCCTTCATGCCAAACCTTATCAAAGGGTTAGGCTACATCTAATAATATAGTTAAGCATACATTTTTACTTTCGTAGGCTTTTTCAAAAACATGTGTTATTCTGTGGACCTGGTCAATTGTTGAGTGCTTGCAAACTGGTATCTTGGTAGTAGGTTTTTTTCTTTCTATGACCGGTTTTATTTTTTTCAATTTTTTTCTTAGATAATACTGGCAGGAGTGATATAGGTCTATAGGATTTTATTTCGTTTGGTGACTTCCTAACTACCCCGGTTTTGGGATCATTAAAATTTCCGCCATCTTCCAAATATCTGGGACATGTTTTAATCTAAATGATGTATTGATCAAGTTGGTGAGTTTTATAATTCCCTTTCTTGGTAGCTTTGCAGTAATTCTCCGGTTATTAGATCCTAGCCTGGTGATTTCCTGAGGTTAATGTCAGTTTTAATAACTTTGGTTAGCTCTTTCGGCGTGTCTAATTCAATCATCCGATTTTCAGCTTTTATGTTCGGCAAATTATGTTTAATATTAGTTTCTTTTGGTTTGAATGTTTTTTCTAGATATTCAGCAAATGCTTCTGCTTTTTGGTGATTGTCACGTGCCCAATTCCCACCTAGGTCTCTTATAGGTGGACTATTTTGTGGCTTTCCAGAGTGAGTAATCAGTTTCTTTATCATCTATTAAATTTCTCAGATAGTGATTTATTGTTTTGTTTTTAATTTTCAGTATTTCTCTTATCAGTCTTTGGATTATATTGTGTAAACTATTTTTATTTTCAGGTGCTCCGTTTTGTTGCCATTTTTTTCGTAATTTACGTTTTTCAGCTACCATTTCCTTCACTTCTTTTGGATAATTAATTCCTTTAGTTGTACTCTTTAATTTCTGGTGTATTATTCCAAACAGCTTGTTGAATATGTACTACGAATTTTTATGCTCCAAAATTTAATTGTTCAGTTGTCTTGAGGGTTACATTTAGTTGAATTCGTTTGTTCAATTCTTCAGCAAATCCTTCCCAGTCTGTTCTCTTGTTTGTTAACGTTGGGTTTCTTTCTTTTTTTTTATTATATTTTCGCTCAACGTCAGAATCACTGGCGTATAATCTGAACTTAGCTCAACATTTTCTTCGACTTTTATGTAGTTGGATGTTATGTTTCTTACTATGAAGAAATCTAACAGGTTTGGGGTTTCCTCTTGACCAGTCGGCCAATAAGTTGGTTTTCCAGTTGACATGTAACTACATCTTAGTTCAGCAGCTGCTTTATGCAGTTCGTTGTCTTTAGTTGTTGTCATTCTAGATACCCATCTTGTATTTTTTGCATTAAAATCACCCCCAATTATAAATTTTTCACTACTGCGATGTATTCCGTGGTATTTAGCTGATTGTGCTTGAGCAATCGGGCACAAATCTAGAAATAAGCTTGTGGGTTACACGTTGGGATGGTGATTTTAGTGTTGCCTAGCATAGTAGTGCTTTATTTTAATAGCGCCATCTTTTATTGAACTATTTCAATCAATATTTTACTATTATTACGTATTGTAAATTTTATGATTTTTTTATGTTGAAATAAACTATTCACTATTTAATTAAAATTTTGTAACATATAGATGATCCATCTCTTAAAAACTAATACGTTTTTCATAGCAATTTATCTACGAACTCTTCGATAAGATTCTTTTAAACGACTGTATGCAATTTGAATAAAACTTTTAAGTACGTTTTCGCTGAGATACTCGGAATTGACGTTGGTCGAGTTCCTGCGAAGCCGGCAAGTGCTCCCGTAATGATTTATGTCATTTAAGGGGGGGACCAGCTGTTGCCCGCGTTGTTCGATATAGAGTTAAAGAAATATATATTGGGACAGCCGGATTTATATGAGATATTGGTGACGATTTTATTAGCTTGACGGTAAAGCAATTTCGGTTTGGTGTAAACGGAGTTTCCTCCCATATTTTATTACTGGAACTACTTAGTCTTTGATAGAGCACTTTTATCAAACAACCTCAAAATATATTTAATACATCATCCGAGTTATATGCAATCTTTTTGCTAAATATTGTCAAGTTAGAATTTTCCAAATACTATTTTTTTATTTAATGGGCTTATAATTTATTAACTATTACTAGCACTGGGGACTATCGATCTGAAGACAGTCGAAAAAGTCGATAGTCGCAAAACAGTCGAAACAGTCAATAGTTAAAAAACTAGCGACTGAACGTCAGACGAAGATGTACGAACCCTTTCCTGTATAAATTGTGAGAGAGGAAAGGACGGAGTTAATTTTATATGTGGTTATATTTTCCAACGGTATATACTATAACTATATATATTAAGTACAAATCCATGTGAGCATAAATTGGGTACATTTTTGTCAAGGTCTCGACTAGGACGACAGAGCCAGAACGTTAATAATCAGTCGAATGAAATTGGTAGAACCAAAATGACACGAGTGAAGCGATTGCTTTCCGCCGACTTGCCGTTGCCGGCAACGACACGATACCGACATATCGGTGAGTGCGAAAGGGTTCCCTTTGGTTACGTGCGATTACGCGTCCAGCGATATCCGTGTCGTGTCGGTACCGGCAGATGTGAAAACGCCCATTGGATTTACTTTTAATGACATGAATCTTAACGATTATCATAATCATTATGCTTTATATTATTACTAGCGACCCGCCCCGGCTTCGCACGGGTGCAATGCTGATACTAAATTAAATACACTACAGAAAAAATATGAACGTTGTATATAAAAACATAGCGGCCCGCTCCGACTTTGCACGGGCATAAAAGATGTATGCCTATGTCACTCAATGAAAACATGATTAAAATCGATCCAGTATTTTTGGTTCATTCATTACTGCCCTTGGCCTGCACGCATTAAATTTGGAGTAAAACAATTCCTCTTCCCCTATACTTACTATGAAGATTTCCTGCTATCTTTGGAATATCTAAATTCATACAATTTTTATTACATTACACATTTTTAAACGCAAATTTTAAATTTGTAATATCTCCGAAAATATTTGTTTAATTTACATGCTGTAAGGAACCATATTGATCTATATTAATTGCACACTGTACTTAAGGTACTTAATTCGATAAGGATTAATGCCGTATTGCTTAAAATAGCTTCGTAAATAAGCCATTTTCTCACGTAAAAAGTAAACAATAAAAATGGTTAATGTGGGTTATCCCTAAAAGATAAACATATACCATCGCGGACTTTTTTGTAGACCTTTTTATGGTGTACAATACTGTAGTACATTAATTTGATCTAACTCGTAGGGTTAGGCAGCGTTTTTGCTAATTGCTAAATAAGCCTAACAAAATAGGTTAATTTACGACATCACGTTAGAAACCTCTAAAATTAGCAATGTTGCCTTAGTATATTATGCATGTATTATACATATAAACCTTCCTCTTGAATCACTCTATCTATTGAAAAAAACCGCATCAAAATCCGTTGCGTAGTTTTAAAGATTTAAGCGCACATAGGGATATAGGGACAGAAAAGGCGACTTTGTTTTATACTATGTAGTGATGATAATATTCATTCAAGTTTCGGTTCTTCACCTTGTCTGAGAAACTGCCGATTTATTTCATTGTTTTCAATAATTACGATTCTATATATTTATGCATATATTCGACGATAGTTATGTATATATGTACATTAAAAATATTTTAGGTCATAATCGTCATCAAAATACTGAGTTTCGAGCTTGTTGGATAATTTATTTAAGTTCATCTGAAAGAGGCAATAGTTTATGTTTGCAACTTGATATTTTGGAAACAATGTTTCATGTCTTAAACAACACATTAAGAATGATTCATGTACTTGCCGATCTACTGAATTAGTCAAAAAAATATCATGGAAAGCCAATATATCTGGAAGATGCATTGCTCCTCTTTGTCGGCTATCTTTATACGATTTAAATCCAATGTTTGAAGTAATTACTTATATCTCTCAAAGAGCTACATATACCCTAAGTTTTCTATGGGTACATTTCATACTAACAATTATCTCTTGAATAGAACTAACATGAAGGTATATAGGCATCAAGGTATACACTATCTTTCGGGTGAATTCAAAATTATATTTTCTTTTTTTTGTCCATACTATATACAGTGCAGTTATCGGCAAAAAAAATATTTCCAATAAAAATCGGCGGCTTATATATAACAATATCAAAACTTACTTCTCGAACACATTTTGCTGGTAAAAACGGGCCGCCGTTACCTCGTCCTCTCCGAAGTTACTGATTAAAGACGCAATCTGTTTTTGGACTGACAGAGCAATCGCATATATTAAGCAACGATTTGAAATATATCAAAACAAGCAAAGCGCCGAATCAACGTTTGCAGTATATAACCTTTCTGTTGGGATATTTTTAGTTCTGTTTGGAACTGTAGCGATCTTGACGCATGTCGAATTTTACATCGTGGAATAAAATGTCTACAGAATACCCAGAAATATAATCCCAGATGTTGAACATGGGCGAGGTGCCAGCAGCGTCAACTATGAAATGTATCAGCAGAAGGTATGATCAGCGTTGAGTTCAGATATGCCACCGTCGACTGCCCAAGCCTCTTCAACGTGTAAACCCAGCCCTGCTCCTTTTTATCACTAGTATTTTCCACATTTTATTTTATATCGTCAATAAATAACGGTCACATAATGTAAACACCACTGTGCCATTTCGTTTTACTTCCATTTACTGAGCCATATCATTTACCCTGCAAGAAGGTTTGACGAAGGTTTGTTGGCATTGAAGACGAATGCGGTATGGACGGTCGGTATATACACTATAGCCGCCGCCGTCGTTGAAAAATGCGGATTCACGCCCAAAGAATGTTTGCTCCTAACGACAACCGCAATATGTATGTGTCATCGAAGGTCAACGCCAAATTTCATTCGTGGTCCTTCATTGGCTCGGTCTGTACGTAGCATTACTATCACAAATTTTTAAAGAATTTTGCAGACAGTATTATATTTATTTTTAATTGGAATAAAATGAGAAGGAAAATATTTTCTGGTATTAAGACGAATTTATAAACTGCAATAGGCAATATTTGTATAGACTATATATGTCAGGTGTTCATGATATTTTGTCCATCCCCTGTATGCTGTAAACTGATGAGTATAGCCGTTACTAGGTGTGATTTGAACTTACTAGGTTTGATAGTGAAACCTTTGTTACTAGGTTTGATAGTGAAAGAACCGAGATCCTGAGTACGGGCCTGTGTCTCGAGGACGAGGGCCAAGACGGAGAGAGAGAAAGAGAGAGAGAGAAAAAAAGATTAATTCGGCAAATGAGGAATAATTAAACACAGCCCGGTACAATTTTTTACTTGTCAAATGCAACGGATCCGTACCCGGCCCTTCGGGAGGATCGCGCCCTCTTAACCGGGACGACTGATGAAGGAAACCGGAGGAAACGTAAATGATTTCTTTGCGACCGAGATGGGAAAAAATCGCGAACGAGGGATGAAAGGGGCAAGGAGGAGGAGAAGGAGGGGGAGGGAGCACTCAAAAGGGCAAAAAAGAGGACGCCGGATTATTATGACGTGAGTCGCGATGAGCATTAACAGACGCCGGCAGGAAAATTACTTTTTTTTCCTGGGAAAGAAATATATACAACCGAATAAAAAGTCATAATATCGTAATAAGAGTATAAAAAATAAAGTGTAATAACTTTTTGTATAAATAGACGACAGTAAGAAACCTACACATCCATGCCTATAAGTTTAGATTGACTAAAACTGCACATGCACTTGTTTTAATCTAGCCTACGCGCGTTATTTTTTATTTTTTTTACACAAGGCGTATACTTGTTGTTTACCACAGTCGTCGTTTGTTGAACGCCGAAATCCCATGGTCAGAAGAAGCCACTTATCTCGGTCTTGTCTTCGATCGCAAATTTAGGTGGAATTCCCACATTCAGAAGTCCCTCCATAAAGGTCGAGGTATTGTTAATTTGCTGTTCCCGCTTGTCAACCGGGCCAGCAGGCTTCCTCTCTCTGTAAAATCTCTCCTGTACAAGATGTTGGTTCGATCAGTCGCTCTATACGGCTCCAGTGTCTATCTAAAATACGTCTCACCTAGCCAGATGGAACGTATATGTTATTATACTTATATCTGATTTTACACATATTTTAGAAGATATTTCGAATCAACACAAATATGGTAATATAATATTTGAACAATGCGTTAAAAACAAATACACTAAGAAGGACTGCTAGGGTGTCAGTAAATACCTGATAGATACCTGATAGATAATCGTATAATTATTAGGGTCCATAAGAGAGCAGAACGTACAAAAAATAAGTATAAAACACATACAGTTCAGCAAAATTCAGGAAAATTTGAAATCAAATATTACAACAAAATATACAATGTAAATATCGATCCAATCTGCGAGAATAGTTGTAAAATTTTGTATTGTAGAGTATCTAAGATTTGTTTGTATAGGTATGTAAATATGTGCATTCGGTATATAACAGATCAATTGAAAAGTCACCGATATATTTTTTAGTTAGCCCTAACCTTCAAAAGACGCGTGTATAAATTTGACGGTTGTCGTATTATTAGTTTATGAATTATAGCATTTTAACTTTTAGCATTAGAACTTTTGTTATTGTGAAAAAAAAATGGATAAAAAGGAATTTCGCGTGTTGATAAGTGTTGATAAAATATTGCCTTTTGAAGGGAAAAAATACAGTTGAAGCAGAAAGTTAGTGCCGAGTTTCCGGACACTGCCCCAGGAAAATCAACCATCAAGGATTGGTATGCTAAGTTTAGACGTTGTGAAATGAGCACCGAAGACGGTGAACGCAGTGGACGCCCAAAAGAGATTGTTACCGACGAAAACATTAAAGAAATCCACAAAATGATTTTGAATTATCGTAAGTTGAAATTGAATAAAATAGCAGACATTCTAAAGATATCAACTGAACGTGTACATCATATTATTCATGAATATTTGGAACGAATATATCAGAAAGCTCTGTGCAAAGTGGGTACCGCGCGAGCTCACTTTTGAACAAAAACAACGACGATTCGGAGCAGTGTTTGTAAACGATCAAGCTTAATACACTCGAGTTTTTGCATCGATATGTGACAATGGATGAAAAGTGGCTCCATCACTTCACTCGATAGTTATCGGAGTGGACAGCACACGATGAACCCGCTCCAAAGCGTGGGAAATCGCAACAGTTGGCTGGCAAAGGTATGGCGTATGTATTTTGGGATGGGCATGGAATAATTTTCAATGACTACCTTGAAAAAGAAAGGACCATCAACAGCGACTATTACATAGCGTTATTGGACTGTTTGAAGGACGAAATCGCCGAAAACAGCCGCATTTGAAGAAAAAGAAGGTGCTGCTTCACCAAGGCAATGCACCATGTCACAAGTCAATGAAAACGATGGCAAAAATCCATGAATTGGGCTTTGAATTGCTTCGTCATCCACCGTATAGTCCAGATCTGGCTCCCAGCGGCTATTTCCTATTCTCAGATCTCAAAAGAATGCTCGCTGGGAAGAAATTATCGTGGAATGAAGAGGTGGTCGCCGAATCTGAGGCTTATTTTGAAGCAAAGGACAAATCGTAATACAAAAATGGTATTCAAAAAGTTGGAGGGTCGCTATAATCACAGATCATTGTCTTGCGGTCAACACGACTTGACCTTGGAATCGATCGGCCGGCTTCTCTAGGTGATAACCCATCGCCCGTCACTATTCGATGAAGAAATGGTATCTAAAAGGTGGGATGATGGGTCCTTTCATCTTTACCCTCATTGCCCATGATTCCTTATTGCTCAAAATCGTTCGCTAATCGTTTCTTGAGCTACATTTAAACTTCTTCCAATTCTTTTTAAGTTTGGGTTGGTTATTAATCCAATAACTCTTACAGTTTTATATTTTCAGAACCTTTTCGGTCTGCCAGAACGTTCACTGTCTTCCACATCGGAATCACCACTTTTAAATATTCGAAAACACGCCTCACATGTTTTCAAGTACTGCCCAACCCTGCATGTCGGGTATACGTGAAAAATGGGAAAAAGCTGTTGAATGCGATAGAAAATATTTCGATTTATACAAATTGTCTTAATTTTTCTCTATAACTATGTTTTTTACGTTAAAAAATTGATCATAATATATTCAGTGATATAATATTTGGTACAGTGTGTTTTGGCAAAGATGACCTATCCTATATCGAACCACAACAACAATACATCAACCGTATTTCTAAAACATTCCCCACCGCCCTCATTATCGTCGTACCGCGTTCCTCCGCCAACAAACAATCCCTCAACCGATCCCCACCCACCCCCGCGCCTCCCCCACGGTGGGACGGGACGCAAAAAACTGCAGTTTCTCGTTCCGGATAGCCTGCAGTTAAAACGGGAAAACGCCCGGTTCCTGGATCCCTTCAATTTCTGTTCGTGGCAGATCCGAGGCGGGTTCGGTCCGCCCGTCCCGGTCGGGTCTACGGCCTGGCGGCAAAAAGTGGGCCGCCGCCGATCGATTTTTTCTCTCTCTCTCGCCGGCGTGTTTCGTTTTTGTTTTTCGTGGGTGGGGTCCCGCGCCTCCATAAAATATCGGGAGCCGATTTTTATAGATACGGCGCCGCGGTCGACGGCGGCGGGGGTATACTTCCGAAAAAATTATGGTCCAGAATTCGTCTCCTCCTTTGAAGACCTACTATTTGCCAATTAGGATCTATCCGACTGGCAAGTTCAATAAGTTCGTCGAAACGTCGGCAAAATATTAATCGCATTTTTTTAATTTTGTTTTAATTGTTTAAAATTAATGGTGTTTGTGTCTTAAACCCTCTTCTAACTGCACCAAAAGAGCAGCCGCCCCAACCTTTTCTCTCAACCATCGCGTGTCTCCAAAGTCTCTACACATTATGAGGGGCAAACTTCAAATCAAAAAATCTTCAAATTTCGAAGGAATATCTCGCGGAACCGGTAAACATCATTAACTCCATTATTAGACTGCAACATTTCCCGGCGTCTTGGAAACACGCACATGTACTGGTTATTCCCAAGAAAGGAGCAAAATCATCTCCATCTGACTACACGCCCATCAGCCTTCTCAGTGCCATTTCGAAGCTTGCCGAGACGGCAATACTCTACGCCCTCAACTCTTTCATAAAGGAAAACAACATCATTCCAGACGAACAATTCGGTTTTCGCGTTCACCATTCATCCGTCCATCAGGTCACTCGTCTGGCCGGACATATCCATCGCACTCTTGACCAACGAAAAAGCTTGGAGCAGTCCTCCTGGACCTAACCAAAGCTTTCGCCAAGATCTGGCACGACGGTTTGATCGCCAAATGCGTGCGGTTAGGCCTCCCAGAAGATATAACCGCTTTTATCAAGTCCTATCTATCGAACACATCTTTCCAGGTTAAGATCAAGAAAACACTTTCCAGTCGAGAACAAATCGAGGCTGGCGCACCTTAAGGTTCCCCGTTGGCCCCAGCCTTGTTTAACCTCTTTATTTCAGATCTGCCGAGAAAAGAGCACAATGACGTCGAGTTTTATGCTTTTAGGGTAAAATGATGTGGCTCGGTGAATGGAGGTAAATCGAAATGAAACAGTGGTGTTTACATTATGTGACCGTTATTTATTGGCAATATAAAAACAATATAAAAAAATACAAATAATGAAACGGATGGCAGCGGAGTTACCTGAAGACGAGGCTTGGGCAGTCGATGGTGGCACGTCTTAACCGAACGAGGGTTGAG
Organism: Rhynchophorus ferrugineus; assembly: GCF_030347505.1. Classification (NCBI taxonomy): domain Eukaryota; kingdom Metazoa; phylum Arthropoda; class Insecta; order Coleoptera; family Curculionidae; genus Rhynchophorus; species Rhynchophorus ferrugineus. Next base: position 74,198,331 of record NW_027472582.1, on the reverse strand, counting down.
CACTCAATGACCGAAATACCCTTCAGTAATATCCCAGATAAACGTCTCGGGGTTGCCGCCAGCTATTCGGTGTCGGGTTCCAGTTGGCACCCCGCCCGTGTTCAACATCTGGGATTATATTTCTGGGTATTTTGTAGACCGTTATTCCACGATGTAAAATTCGACATGCTCAAGATCGCTACATGCTGACGACACTGCTTTCTTCACAACCTCCTCGCTCGAGGTTACCATTCAAGAACCCCCTGGAAACCCAGACCATCATTTTCCATAAGAAGGGTTAAACACTGCGCTTCTAGCAACTTAAAATCGACACAGTAGCAATGGATACGCTATGCTGGATAATGTCACGTACTTAGGCCTCCATTTCGACCGACGGTTCGGTTGGCATTTTCTAATCCAGAAAGGTTCGGGGATAGCAAACCTGCTGTCTTCTTTGATCTGCCCTTCCAGCAGACTTCCCATCTCCATCAAATGCTTATTTTACAAGATGTTAATTCGGTCCGTACTCCTCTAAATCTAATGTCTACTTCAAATTTATTACACCCAACCAGGTGAAACGGCTTCAAGTTTTCCAAAATAAGCTCTTCTGGAGAATCTTAAATGCCCCATGGTTCGCCAGGAAAACTGACACTCAGAAATCAAGCACTTCATATCTCAATCATTCCACAAATAATCATTCCATAAACAGCTCAAGTTCTTCTGAAAACGCACTTGTTCGCGAGCTGATCGATATGCTGGGAGCTTAGAACCGCGTCACCGCTAACCTGCCTCTTTTCCAGGCTGAAACAATCTCATCCGTCGCTGCAGTCATAACTTTTGCCTCCATGCGAAGTCATCTAGTGTTAACTCAAGTTCGCAAATTTATAGTTTGTTTCACTATCTGTTTTATTTCGTCGGGTCCTCGTGCCCAATAACGGCTGCCCGGTTGGCGAGTGCCATATCCCCAAAATTAATGGAGTAGCAGTAGCGATCCACAAGGGTCAACTGTCAGGCGGCTTCGGTTTAGTGTATTAGTAAGCCCAGAGGAACATAGTTTACTGGAATTCAGACAGAAGCATACAGTTCATAGTGAACGGTCACCAAATGCGGATTCCAGTAACTCAGAGTAGTGATATTACATAACTGAAATCATATAATAATACTTATTGCCCACGGGCGGATTGTTAACGTTTAAGGAGGTTAATAAAAAAAAGTTTCTTAGTCGTAGACTACTGGAATCTGCAGTCACCAAAATTTGGAAAACTATTTAGTAGAATAATACCATGGAAATATTGTTAGAAACAGTGCCATTTCGAAAATCTTTAGAGGCCCCAATTTAATGGGCTTTTAATACCCAGAAACTATTTTACAATAATTACTGCTGTTTCTTTAGAAAGGAAGCATTATATAATGCAACCATTACTGATCTAACTACCGGGGCCATGTGCAAGGGCCATCTATTTTGAAACTACCTGAACGGTGAAAGTGAGGTGGGATTTGGTCTATTTTCTATAAGATAAAAACCTCAATTTCGTTTTATATCGCCGATCAACCGGTCGACTCTTCTTCCCTTGAATAAAACTGGTTTTCAAGTATATTAATAGTTTTTGCTTTTAAAAGCATTTGATATTTGATAAAATGTACCCCCCCCCTTTTTTTTTAAGAATCTGGTCTCTAATGCTCAATCCCAACTTACTTTCCGAATTGGTCTTTTATCTCAATATGTACTTCCAAAAAAAGTTTTATTACATGTTACATCAGATATACTTGGTGCTTAGCCGAAATGTTGGGTAACTTAAATCCATTTGATTTAAGGTACTTGTTGGTTAAAATTGTCAGAAGAAGAAATGAATGAAAGAAATGACCAACTAAAGAAGAAGGGGGCCATTGAGACAAGTGTTGAAGGGATGATTAGAAGTATTGAATGAGGGTATGAAGAGCTTTAGAATCAAGGACTAAATAGGAACAGTATGCTGTCTGATACATCGGAGCATGTAATATGCCGTGTTGCCAAATGTCTGCAAAATTCTTCAAAACATTATCGATAACAATTGGACGCTATAAACCCGCAAACGTAAACCAAATGTCAAAGTTGACGCGACAACATTGCGAGGTGCTTACGTCATTCATTTTGATGACGTGGGTAGGCTGTTTTATTGGAGGGTGCGTTTAAAAACGAACGAATCTACCAATAAATAGATTAACGTTATCATTCTATAATCAAATTAAAGAGTTCACCATAAAATCCGAAATAAAAACACCGACGGCTTCATAAATATCTTCGCAATGACACACTATCAACCACGCTCGGTATTTCATTAATCCAATTTAGGGCTTTCCACGCCCTTACGCATCGTCCGGAACAGTCAAAACAATCCGTCGTCGAACAAAAGACGACGCATACGGCCTAGGCCGCCCGTGACCGACCGGTTTAAATCGGGAAAAATCGCGACGACAATGCGCGAGGGATTGGGGGAGGGGGCGTGCCATTCGTCGCACTTACAATTCGATGTCTATTACGCGGATCATCCCTTTATTTTAGCCCTTTTACCGGCGTCAATCGGTTACGCGGCAGTGAGACCGATTCGCAACGGTACGGGCCACGTGGAGACAGCTGTTACAGTTAATTGGCGCGTACGAGCCGGGAAGGGGGGGTCAGAGGAGGGGGGATATGATGGACGGGCGCAGATGGGTGAGAAAATAAAAAAATATATATTGGAAAATAATTTTATATATACATATATATATATATATATATTTTTTTATTTTAAAGTCTCCTTTTACCAACTATGGGTTTTTCTGAACTGGACCTAAAGTTTAACGTGGGCTCCGAACCACGGTCCTCGGCATTAAGCCTACCGACTGGCGAGTGACCAACTTTAGGAATCATCCCAGAAGATATCCGGTCTTACCCAGCCTGGTTACTGGCTATCGCAACAGTAGGAGGACCGTCCCATCGCCTTTACCACTGCTCCACCAAGCCAGCAATAAAGATTTTTGGCCTTTAACGTATTTGTGGGTTGGCGTATACCGGGGAATTTTCAAACCGTCGACAATTACTTGTTATTAACCGACTTCAAAAAAGGAGTAGTTTCTATAGTCTATTCAGAACAGCAATGACACACGTGATCAATATCTGTCTGTCAAAGGTTCTAAATTCCATTTTACAGTCAGACACAACACCTTCTCATTTTATTCTATTAAAAAGGAAATAAAATGCTGCTAGAGAAGTTCGAACATGTAACCGAACAAGCCTGCAAAAGTTGTCCGTTTGTCAAACGTCTGCAAAATTCTTCAAAAATATTATAATTACGGCTTTGTTTTAATACATTTCAAAAGTCCGCGTTTTTAGTGAAAATATATTTTGCGCGTTGCAGCTGCGCCGAATATCTGTACGCGCACGGTCACTAAAATATCTCAAAAAATAGAAAACAACATAACCTTAAATTCGCCAAAAAGAAACCGCGTTTATGCGAATCAAGATCAGCTTGATGTTAGCTGTATCAGAGATCAAATATACGAAATGTATAAAAACACTAAGTCATTTTTTTAATAGAAACATAATTTAACACAATTATTTCAGAAAAAATTGTTAGTCTGGAAACTATCCATAAAAAGCCAAAAGATATACAGCTATTTGAGCGATGTAGAACATCTCCTCACACATTGTTGGGTAATATAGGATTTAAGTGGTGTAAAGATAACCCACGAAAATTATTATATCAATTTATATATTTAAATGAAACATGAATATTTCAGAATAGTACATTGGGTCGCTCATGGCAAGATGATAATAAATATAGAGTAAAGACAACAAAAGTTGATGGAAAAAGGTAAACGTTGGAAAACTATCTATTAGGTTTTGTTAGTCATAAAATGTATTAATAATTCATTACAGACGTATAGTTCGCCACGCTGTAAGCAGGAATGGTTCTATTTCTGGTGCAGAATTAGTGTTTTCCTTCTACTTCATTGCTCGCTGCTTTTAGTCACTGTATAAGTTTCTTAATATTTTGTTCTAATTATTTAAAGTTTGGTTAAAAAATCGAATACAGTTTGGTCTTTCTAAATCTATTAGATGTTAGACTAATAAACTACTTGCAATTTTATAATCACTAGTTGTATAAATTTAATACAATTCCTTTTCTAATAATAAAAATAATTAATAACGATTCTAGTATCATGAGCATAGATCTGCCTACAACAAAAATAACTACTGTAGCAACGTACACAGACGACACAGCAATCTTAGCATCCCATGAAGATCCAGTCACAGCATCAATAAACCTACAAACCCACCTGGAACAAAAACAATTATGGTTGAAGACATGGCGCATTGAAGCCAACGAAACAAAATCCACCCATGTAACGTTTACCCTGTCTAGAAGAACATGTCCACCAGTGAATATCAATCATCGTCAACTCCCCCAAGCAGAGCAAGTTAAATATCTTGGTATGCACTTTGATCGACGTCTAACCTGGAAGAAGTACATACTCTCTAAACGGAAACAACTGGGACTAAAATTATATCAAATGTATTGGCTCATCGGGCGCAAATCCAAGTTATCATTAGATAACAAGATATTGCTGTATGAGTTTATACTCAAGCCTCTTTGATCATATGCAATCCAACTATTGGGTACCGTTAGCAAATCTAATACATCCATCATTCAACGGTTCCAAAATAAGGTTTTGCGTGCCATTGTTGATGCTCCGTACTATATTTCAAATAAAGTGACACAACGCGATATTCCTCTAGAACCTATAACGAGTGTAATTCAACGTGCTTGTGTGAAATACCTCGAAAGAGTGTCAGTACATCCTAATCACTAATACTAATACTACTAATATAATAATGTACTCGCTAATCAGCTAAATATGCGACGTGATAGTGATGTGCGTAGACTAAAACGTTTAACACCACCTGATCTGATTACTGGACATATGTAGACTTTAGAATAAGCTCTAGAATAACACTAATTAATTAAGATAATATTTTATACAGAAGATTGCTTAATGAAGTGATTTTCTACATGCCATGTAGATATATAATATAGACATAAGAAATACTTATTGCCAATTGGGCAGATTTTGGAATCACGAAGAGTAACAAAAAAATTTTTAGCATAGATACGTATATTTTACTGATTGATAACTTATATTGATAAACGTAGATAGAATCAAAATACGCTGAAAAAATTATGTTATACCAAAACCGCCACTATTTTAAAATAATCTCAAGTTTTGACAATTTCTTCACAAAACGTTTTCTAATTACCAAATTCAAGCCTACTCAGAACAAGCTTCTTCAGTTTATCAGCCTCTATTATCATCACTAACACTCGACTTTCTAACTTGAAAGTTATTTCTCAATCTAGTTTTTTTTTATGTATTTCAATGCGCATCCCAAAATACAGATGTCATAACCTTGCCAGCCGACTGTTGCGTTCTCCCACGCTTTGCAGCAGGTTCATCGTGTGCAGTTCTCAAGCAGTGTGGAATGAGTCTTGAGTGGACTTCTAAGTAAAATGATGCAGCCATGTTTCATCCATTGTCACATATCGACGCAAAAACTCGGGTTTATTACGCTTGATCATCTTCAAACACTGCTCCGAATCATCAACTCGTCGTTGTTTTTGGTCAAAAGTGAGCTCGCGCGACAGCCATTTTGCACAGAGTTTTCTCATACACGAATATTCGAGAATGATTTGATGTATTCCAATTCCAATTTATGGCCATTCAAAATCATTTCGTGGATTTTTTAAATGTGTTCGTCGGTAACAACCTCACTGCGTTCGCCGTCTTCGGTGCTTATTTCACCACGTCTAAACTTAGGATACCAATCCTGTATCCGGAAACTCGGCATCAAGCCAAGTTTTTGCTTCAACTGTATGTTTTCCCTTCCTTTTTATCCATTTTTTTTTCACAATAACAAAAGTTGATTCACTCAAAATGCTGTAATTCACAAACAAATGATCCGATGACAGTCAAATTTATACACGCATCTTTTGAGGGTTAGTGCTAAAAAACATATGGATTAAATTCTAGTAGCGCCATCTATGTGTCAGGTCGGGGACTTTTCAATTGACCTGTTAGAACAAAAAATTGTCTCATAGTGTTATTGTTTGTTTACCTTCTTTAACAGTACATTGTTCATATGGCAGATCCATTTAAAATGACGAATTTAGGATGCTAGTAATTTTATGTTCTTTATTTTTACATAGTTCAGAGCACACACAGAAAAATTCTACTTCATTAGTTGTACACTACTTTTAATAAATAACTAAATATAAAGAAGTCATCATTCCACCAACATGGCGAAATGAAAGAGTTTTTCTTTCCGATTATCAGTCTGTAAATCAACATTTATCGATGGATCGACGCCCGAAACGAGGGTTTGGCGAAGGGTTAGGCGCTCGGCGAAGACTTTAAATTTATCGCCGACAAAAAGTCATAAAGCCGATGACAAACGGCCGCTCACAAGTGTGTGTTGCTTACGTCGCGGGTGAATTATGGCGCTTGGCGTGCGAAAAAACTGGCACGACGCAATATTGGCTACGGGTTCCGGTGATTTATTCGATTTTTCGATAGATCCGGGAGGTTAGCGCGAGAATATAAACGCTGGACGTGAAGGTATTAGTTTGTTTTTTTGGAAAAGATAATTCACGTTTAAATATAAAACGTCATTAAAGATAAATCTTGTTCGGTAAAAAGGAAGCTATAGCAATAGCATTTGTTTATCAACCCGATGTAGATCTAAATCAAATTTCTCCACTGGAAGTTGCCACTGAAATTGATAACCTCAATCCTAACAAGGCACCTGGTATAGATGACATTTCACCTGGATTATTGAAAGAACTGCCACGAAAAGCAATCGTCATGTTGACATATATATTTAATGCCTGTTTAAGGCTGAAGCATGTCCCGGAATGCTTTAAGATGGCACAAATAATTATGCTCAAAAAACCTGACAAACCTGCAGAACAAGTCAAATCTTACAGGCCTATTTCGCTACTACCTGCAATATCAAAGTTATTTGAGAAACTGATATTTAAACGTGTTAAATATTTGGTAACAATACCAGATTTCCAGTTTGGTTTTCGAAATCGCCATTCAACAATCGATCAAGTGCACAGAGTAACTGCGGCTATTGAAAGAGCGTTTTACGAAAAGAAAAACTGCGCTGCAATATTCCTGGATGTCTCACAAGCTTTTGATCGGGTTCGGCATTTGGGATTAATTTGTAAGATGAGCAAATTGTATCGCACGAAATGGCGTTCTCGACATTTAAAAATATCTCGGCAGGAGTTCCATAAGGTAGCGTCTTAGGAGCTCTCCTGTATCTGCTCTACACTGCAGACATTCCAACGACAAAAGAAACACTTCTTGGAACCTTTGCTGACGATACAATTATTATGGCAAAAGATATATCTCTGCCTAGGGCAATAGAAAAAGTACAAGTGGCAGTCAACAAAATCTACAAATGGACGAAAGATTGGAAAATTCAACTTAATAGCTACAAATCAGTCCACGTTATTTTTGCAATGAGGCGAACTAATAAAAAGTTAATTATATCACTCAATGGATGCCCGATTCCTCAAGCAGAATCGGCTAAATACCTTGGAATCCATCTTGACGGTAGATTAAATTGGAAGCATCACCTTAGATAAAAAGCAAAACACATTAGAACCAAAATAAAACAACTATACTGGTTAGTCGGAAGATACTCTCAACTTGATCTAAAATCAAAGAGGTTGATTTATAAGACAATTATAAGCCAAATATGGGGTTGCACTAAAAATTCAAATCAACAAATCATACAACGCAGATAAATCTTGTTCGGTACAAAGGAAGCTATAACAATACATAAAAATAGAGCCTTAACTTTATAGGCCATTTTGTATAAGTGTTCCGCGACTTCCAATATTTAGATGTCACTACTGTGGACTTATAGTCTATCCAACGTAATACCGAACTTACGTCATTAATATATATCTCCTGTTTATCAACCCGATGTAGATCTAAATCTAATTTCTCCACTGGAAGTTGCCACTGAAATTGATAACCTCAATCCTAAAAAGGCACCTGGAATAGATGACATTTCACCTGGATTATTGAAAGAACTGCCACGAAAAGCAATCATCATATTTACATATATATTTAATGCCTGTTTAAGGCTGAAGCATGTCCCGGAATGCTTTAAGATGGCACAAATAATTATGCTCAAAAAACCTGACAAACTTGCAGAGCAAGTCAAATCTTACAGGCCTATTTCGCTACTACCTGCAATATCAAAGTTATTTGAAAAACTGATATTTAAACGTGTTAAACATTTGGTAACAATACCATTTCCAGTTTGGTTTTCGAAATCACCATTCAACAATCGATCAAGTGCACAGAGTAACTGCGGCTATTGTAAGAGCGTTTTACGAAAAGAAATATTGCGCTGCAATATTCCTGGATGTCTCACAAGCTTTTGATCGGGTTTGGCATTTGGGATTAATCTGTAAGATGAGCAAATTGTTACCGCGTAACTATTGTCAATTGCTGGAGTCATATTTATTCGGAAGAAAATTTAGAGTATCGCACGAAATGGCGTTCTCGACATTTAAAAATATCTCGGCAATACAAATGGACGAAAGATTGGAAAATTCAACTTAATAGGTACAAATCAGTCCACGTTATTTTTGCAATGAGGCGAACTAATAAAAAGTTAATTATATCACTCAATGGATGCCCGATTCCTGAAGCAGAATCGGCTAAATACCTTGGAATCCATCTTGACGGTAGATTAAATTGGAAGCATCACCTTAGATAAAAAGCAAAACACATTAGAACCAAAATAAAACAACTATACTGGTTAGTCGGAAGATACTCTCAACTTGATCTAAAATCACAGAGGTTGATTTATAAGACAATTATAAGCCAAATATGGGGTTGCACTAAAAATTCAAATCAACAAATCATACAACGCAGATAAATCTTGTTCGGTACAAAGGAAGCTATAACAATACATAAAAATAGAGCCTTAACTTTATAGGCCATTTTGTATAAGTGTTTCGCGACTTCCAATATTTAGATGTCACTACTGTGGACTTATAGTCTATCCAACGTAATAATGAACTTACGTCATAAATATATATCTCCTGTTTATCAACCCGATGTAGAAATAAATCTAATTTCTCCACTAGAAGTTGCCACTGAAATTGATAACCTCAATCCTAAAAAGGCACCCGGAATAGATGACATTTCACCTGTATTATTGAAAGAACTACCAGGAAAAGCAATCATCATGTTGACATATATATTTAATGCCTGTTTAAAGCTGAAGCATGTCCCGGAATTCTTTAAGGTGGCACAAATAATTATGCTCAAAAAACCTGACAAACCTGCAGAGCAAGTCAAATCTTACAGGCCTATTTCGCTACTACCTGCAATATCAAAGTTACTTGAGAAACTCATATTTAAACGTGTTAAATATTTGGTAACAATACCAGATTTCCAGTTTGGTTTTTGAAATCACCATTCAACAATCGATCAAGTGCACAGAGTAACTGGGGCTATTGAAAGAGCGTTTGAGGAAAAGAAATACTGCCCTGCAATATTTCTGGATGTGTCAAGCTTTTGATCGGGTTTGGCATTTGGGATTAATCTGTAAGATGAGCAAATTGTTACCGCGTAACTATTGTCAATTGCTGGAGTCATATTTATTCGGAAGAAAATTTAGAGTATCGCACGAAATGGCGTTACCGACATTTAAAAATATCTCAGTCTTAGGAGCTCTCCTGTATCTGCTCTACACTGCAGACATTCCAACGACAAAAGAAACACTTCTTGGTACCTTTGCTGACGATACAATTATTATGGCAAAAATGTATCTCTGCCTAGGGCAATAGAAAAAGTACAAGTGGCAGTCAACAAAATCTACAAATGGACGAAAGATTGGAAAATTCAACTTAATAGCTCCAAATCAGTCCACGTTATTTTTGCAATGAGGCGAACTAATAAAAAGTTAATTATATCACTCAATGGATGCCCGATTCCTCAAGCAGAATCAGCTAAAAATCTTGGAATCCATCTTGACGGTAGATTAAATTGGAAGCATCACCTTAGACAAAAAGCAAAACACATTAGAACCAAAATAAAACAACTATACTGGTTAGTCGAAAGATACTCTCAACTTGATCTAAAATAAAAAAGGTTGATTTATAGTACAATTGTAAAGCCAAATATGGGGTTGTACTAAAAATCCAAATCAACTAGTCATACAACGCTGTCAAAACAAGGTTCTTCGATTGATTACCAATGCCTATCGCTATGTATCCAACGAAGAACTGCACGATGACCTGGAAATCAAGTGGATTTGCGAAGTTATCCAAGATTTCGCCTTGAAACACGAAAGAAGATTACTAAATCATTCTAACGTGGAAGCAATACAACTGCTGGACAGCGCACAGGATGTCAGGAGATTGAAGCGAACAAAGCCATGCGAACTTATATAAAGTGTTTACATTTAGTGTAAACTATAGCTATAAATTAATAATTAATAAATAATTATAATTTTATAATTGAGGAAGACATACTGATGTATTTTCTCGTATTGCTTGTTAATTAATCCAAGTACATAGGAAAAGTAGTAATAAATTAATTGTAAATTAAGATTGTACTAAGCGTATCTAATAAAGATGTTATAATATATATATATATATATATATATATAATACATAAAGCTTTCACACTCTATAATACTATTTCCTACAATTAAAGTATATTAATTGTATACTGACCTTTAGTTGTTTCCTCTTTCATCACCCTGTCTTGGTAATTGTCAGCATTGAATCATAAACCAAAATTCATAAAGTTTTATTCAATCACTGTCGCTTTCAGAAACACTAACCAAATTAATGACCAAGCTGTATATTTCCAATTTATAAAAAACTTGCTCAAGATTCTACCTTTTATGAATTTCTTCTTCAATGTGTCTGATCGAGCTCACACAAGCCGGAGGTGTTATTTTCGACAATGCCTCTTTCCATAAATCCAGACAGTTCTGATTTGAATATCCTCCTCGACCTGAATGCACTGTCTATTGTAATACCCCATATCAACTCAATTGGATTAAATATGCAGTGATAGGGAGGAAGACGTAATACTCTGTGGCCATAATATTCAGTAATCTGATCTACCATGTGTCTTTCCTCAAGCTTATTTCTAAAAAAGTAAATTACATAAAATGTATTTAAATATTTCATTTGTTTTTACCGAGTAACAATTCGAAATGGTTCATTCTTTAACATGGTTTCCTCGAAACTTATTTTATGTAATTTAAGCCATTCCTTAATTGCAACCTTTGTTACTTATTTTATGTACTATATATATATGCTAGATATGGTGCATTGTACATAAAAATAACAGATAGTTCCTCCAAGTTCTTTAAAAGCTAATTTTCAACCTACTGCAAAACAAAGTTATGGTTCACTTCTCCATGGTAGTCACCCTTGGACTTAGAAGTAAAAGTATGGGTGCTTGGAACTAATTTAGAGAAACAGAACATAGTTACTACCAACCCTCATTCTCTTCAATGTCCATTTTCTGCTAAGAGAAATTGTTGTTCCATTCAATATATTATTTTTCAATATATTTCTTGTCTTCAACATTAATTTCTGTATTCTTAAAGTTTTAAATTTGAAATAATTAAATTTAAAAGCAATTGATACTCAACAATACAGATTGAACAGACTCAGAACTCGAACAGAATTCAATAAATACATGAAAATTTAGTTACTTCTCGTTATATAGTGATATTCATTAGGACATTTCACCACTGTTGCTCAATCAATTTGTCAGAAATCAACGTCCACATGCTATTCATTCTTTTGAAGCTCAGCCTGCCGCCTGTCTCCACAGATCGGTACCATTAACGGACATCACAGACAGCCAGCATCGTCTGGGCCTGGGTACGTTAAAAAAGACCATCGTCGGTGGTAATTGATATAGTTTTAACAAGCGTATCATGATCGTTGCTAAAAAGGACCGCTGATGGATGATAGGGCATTGATGCCAACTCGACGCCGCATTGTTGTCATTGTATCGGGCCGCGCGGGGCTCCGGTGACAAGTCGATTTCGATTCGCGATGATTGATCGATAGATCGATCGACAATGGAGGGGTGAACGTTGCCCAAAAATATGTGCAATAGTCGATATTGTTTAAGATACTGGCTCTCGCAATATGTTTCTTTTATTGGCGGTAATAACGATAAAGATGATGAATCGACTGTTTTTTTTTTCGATAGTAATTGTCATGAATATATGTAATACTACTAGAACATGGAGACACTTTTAACATTCATACGATATTACAAACAAAATAATATACCTTCATTATTAAATAATTAAACAAATTATTCTCATATATTTTGAACAATTCCATACATGTCTATGCACATAATTTTTTACATTCTATAATACGATTTTCTACAGTTATCCTATATTATCTCCATTAGTAGTTTTCACTCTCATCACCCTGTTTTGATATTGTCATCATTGACTCATAATCACACATCTAAAAATTTTCATTGTCTTACATTCACATTCTGAACCACTAGTTAAGTCAATAATTAATGACACCTTTTGTCAATAGTTCTTCTGTGTGTCTGATGGAGTTTATCCAAACCGAAGGGTGTTATGGTAGAAAATCATTTCCACATATCCAAACAGTTCCAGTTGTTTGTATATTTTTCTTAACTTGCATGATTATGGTAGTCTCTGCCACATCCCATAGCAACTCAATTTGATTAAATATGTAGTGATATGGAGAAAGATTCGCTCTGTGTTCGTTCTCAGATATATGAACTACTTTCAGGTCCATTACTAACAAACTAAACTACATAAATCACAATTAAATATTTAGTTTATATTAACCAAGTGACAATTTGAAATATTTCACTCTGTATCACGGTATATTCATAACTTAATGTATGTATTGCAAGCCATTTCTTAATTACAGCCTTTGCCGACCACTTGTTGGCATCTTGCTGTTGAATTCCTGCTTCCAGTGCTAAACATTCTGGTTATAATGTACGATTTTAACAGTTCGGTGTGTTGCTTTGGTAACATTTTCTGTAGTTTATGAACAAGGCGTTCATGTCAAACCTTATTGAAGGCTTGTGCTACATCTAAGAATAAAGCTTAGCATACTTTTTTACTTTCGTAGGCTTTTTCAATAACATCTGTTATTCTGTGGACGTGGTAAATTGTTGAATGCTTGTTGGGATCATTATAATTTCCGCCAACTTCCAAATGCCTGGAACATGTTTTAAGCTAAATATTGTATTGACCAAGTTGGTGAGTTTTATAATTCCCTTTCTTGGTAGTTTTTCCAGTAATTCTCCTGTTATTAAATCGTCTAATGTGCCTGATAATTTCCTGGGTTTAATTCAGTTTATTATGAATAAAAAGCACGCTATATATTGAAATATTCATAAATGTCCTTCATAAGTAAGATCGCAATTAATTGTCCAATAAAAGCGACGATATCCGACGATGTTGACTACTTTGCGCCGTCAAGAACCGTTCGAGAAACCGGATCCGGATCGAAATGGCGCTGCGGCATTTCGCCCGCTCGGAAGAGAAGGAAATCTATTAGACGGCGGCGGAGGGGAGGGAAGTCCGTCGCCGACCGATCCATTTGTAATCGGAACCGGTGAAGTGTGCGCCAAATATTTGCGGATACTTAGGGACTTTGCGAAACATATGTCGGCAAACAGTTCGGTCATTTCCCACGAGCGGGAAAAAGTCACATTTGCCGACCTCAGCTCGGTTTCTTGATGTTTGCGCGTAGCATTAGAGGAAGCAGATGAATAAATTTGTTACCGGCATCATTTATATCGTCAATCGATGACAAGCGGTTATAATTGTATAGATTCATTATGTTTTTTATGTAAATAGTTGCATAAAGACACCGAAACTACCGAGTCGTTCAATAATATTCATGATGAATGGATAAGAAAATCAAGAATAATCAAGAATAATCAAGAATAATCAAGAATAATCAAGAATAATCAAGAATATTCAATAAAGAATCACATATTCTAAAAAAACTTGACGGACGCTGTATTCCTCAAGCAGAATCTGCTAAATACCTCAGAATGCATCTCGATGGTAGATTGAATTGGAAAGATCATGAACAAGCAGAGCAGATCAGACTCAAAATCAAACAGCTGTACTGGTTAGTCCGAAGATACTCACAACTGGACCTAAAATTAAAGAAATTCGTTTATTAGTCAATTATAAAGCGAATTTGAACCGATGGGGTGGCACTAAAACATAAAACCAACTAATCCAAAGCTGCCAAAATAAAGTTTTACGATTAATTACCAATTTTTATCGCTACGTAACGAATGAAGGACCGATGAAGGAAGAATGATACGATGACCTCGAAATCAAATGAATTTACGAAGTGATCTAAGATATCTAAGATATAGAAAAATAGTCTAAAGAAAGATTTATTTTTTAATTTTAAATTAAAGTGTGATTGCTAAGACTAAAACCAAAAATTTTAAAAAAATCTTCGTATAGGTCACGAAATACTGACGTCACAGCGCTTCCTATACAATATTTTCGCACTCTAATGTAAATTTTTTGACTCGATTTTATTTGGATTATTTAAATCATTTTTGTTGTAGTAACGGAAAAAAAAGATGAAAGAAAAAAATGAACTGAGATTTATAAAGGCAAATAACCTATATTCAATCATCGAGAAGGACTGTACTGAATAGAATTGCAGTGATATACCAACTTAAAAACTGATTAAATCTAAAAAAACTATCATTGTAAATATATCAATTATCTATCCTTCAGAAAAGAACTCATGATGAGATGATAATAAAAATAATGTTAAGGTTGATGGAAAAAAGGTAAACGTTGAATTAATAATTGATGACGTTTTATTAGTCATAACATTTATTAATAATTAATCGCAGATATATTGTCCTTCATGTTGGAAATTGCAATGGTCAATATTACCTTCGGTTTAGATGAACTTCATCAGATACTATGAAGAAATTGAAGAATACCACAGACAGTAATAAAGTCCCAGACCTGCTGGATTTCTACATTTCAAAAGGCATCTCATTAAATCAAATTAGTACAGAAAGCTTGTGCGATCTAACATCTGATCACACTCCAATATTGTAACAGTGGGCTCGACAATCCTCAGAAAATCAAAAAAAATTAATCTTACCAACAAATATACTGACCAGGACAAATTCAGATTGATACTGCAGGAACAAATCAATTTAATAAGACTTAAAAGTGTAGATGATCTTGAGCAACAAACCAAAGATATAATTGAACAAATTCGGCCAGCTGCAAAAGATGGTACCCCAATATTAAGAGAGAAATCAGAATATGAAGTGATTTACCCCCTCAAAATTAAAGAAATGATAAAAGAAAGGCGAAAAGCTAGAAGAATATGGCACGGAACCAGAAATGCTGCAGACAAAACTACTTTTAATAGAATTAGTAATCAGACGAATCAAAATATCAAAGAATATAAACAAAATTGCTTTCAATAATATGTAAGTGAATTAAGCCCAGAAGCAGACAAAGATTATTCGCTATGGAAAGCAACTCGAAGATTTAAAAGACCAATTATTCGAGTATCACCAATTGAAAATGATCGAAATGAATGGGTTCGACGCAACGATGAAAAAGCTAAATTGTTCGCACAATACTTAGCTAACATATTTCAACCTAATGATATAGAATCTACCATGAATACATCTCCTGCTTATCAACCCGATGTAGATCTGAATCTAATTTCTTCATTGGAAGTGGCCACTGATATTGATAACCTCAATCTTAAAAGGCACCTGGTATAGGTGACATTTCACCTGGATTATTGAAAGAACTGCCACGAAAAGCAATCATCATGTAAACATATATATTTAATGTATGTTTAAGACTCAAGCATGGAATGCTTTAAGGTGGCACAAATAATTATGCTCAAAAAACCTGACAAACCTGCAGAACAAGTCGACTCTTACAGATTTCCAGTTTGGTTTTCGAAATCACCATTCAACAATCGATCAAGTGCACAGAATAACTGCTAAATTGAAAAAGCGTTTGACGAAAAGAAATACTGCCCTGCAATATTCCTGGATGTCTCACAAGCTTTTGATCAGGTTTGGCATTTGGGATTAATCTGTAAGATGAACAAATTGTTACCGCGTAACTATTGTCACTTGCTGGAGTCATATCTTTTCGGAAGAAAATTAGTATCGCACGAAATGGCGTTCTCGACATTTAAAACTATTTCGGCAGTAGTTCCAAAGGTAGCGTCTTAGGACCTCTTATATCTGCTCTACACCGCTAACATTCCAATAGCAAAAGAAACGCTACTTGGAACCTTTACTGACGATACAATTATTATGGAAAACAACATATCTCTGTCTAGGGCAATAGAAAAAGTACAAGTGGCAGTCAACAAAATCTAGAAATGGACGAAAGATTGGAAAATTCAACTTAATAGCTCCAAATCTGTCCACGTTAATTTTGCATTGCGGAGAAATAATTAAAACTTAATTATATCACTCAATGGATGCCCAATTCCTCAAGTAGAATCAGCTAAATACCTTGGAATCCATCTTGACGGTAGATTAAATTGGAAACATCACATTTAACAAAAAGCAAAACACATTAGAACCAAAATAAAACAACTATACTGGTTAGTCGGAAAATACTCTCAACTTGATCCAAAATTAAAGAGGTTGATCTATAAGACAATTATAAAGCCAATTTGGACTTATTGGGTGCAAATATGGGGTTGCACTAAAAATTCAAATCAACTAGTCATACAACGCTATCGCTACGTAACCAAAGAAGAACTGCACGACGACCTGGAAATCAAATGGATAGGACAGCGCGCAGGATGCCAGAAGATTGAAGCGAACCAAACCATACGAACTTATATAAAGTGTATACCTTTAGTGTGGACTATAGCTATAAGTTAATAAATAATTATAATTTTATAATTGAGGAATACATACTGATGTATTTTCTCGCACTCGTCTTGCTTGTTAATCAATCCAAGTACATAGGAAAAGTAGTAATAAATTAATTGTAAATTAAGATTGTACTAAGCGTATCTAATAAAGATGTTATAAAACAAATTTAGATAGATTGGAAATTAACATTTTAGTTATTCACTTGAATTAAACTTTAAATTTTAATTTTAAAATATTAATAGCATCCTGAACTCGTTGGCTATGAAAAAGAGAAAAAACAAAACAAAAGAACGTTGAAATTGAAAAGAGAAAAATACTTTGACGCGAAACACGTTGTAAACAAGTGGAAAGGCGTAAAGTATGGGGAAAACGGGACGGCAAAGAGCGTCCGCGTTGGCACCTCTGCCCTCTTCTGACGTCACCTGGGGGGGCGTCGACGCCGCTTTGGTCAGCCGGCGTCGGACATCAAAGTGAAAAATCACACCGTCACCAGCACCCGTTTCGGTTTCCTATTTTTTGATTTTGTTCTAACGGATTTGCCGGTAAATGGGAAATGGATTAGATCCTGCGGTTTGGGTCTTTTATGATTCTGAATAATATTTAAAGATGTTTTTTTTTGATTTGAAGTTTATCCAAGAATGGACCTATTTAATAAGAAGAAGCAAGTTCTAAAGAATACGGCGGGTGTGAATAAGCGGGTATTTTCCCATTATTTTAATGCTATTCAAGTAAAGAACGAAGCTGTTAATTTTCAATCTATCTAACACTTGTTCGTGATTCAACCATTTGTCAATTTCTTCCTGGTTCTGATCTAATTCATCCAAATATTTTGGTTTTTCATTTTTTAAGATATTATAGTAGCTGTTCCCATACTAATATTTACAGCAGCTACGTAATCTTTTTCTGATTTTGACTAGTTAATAACTTCGATATCTTCAGAGTAATAATAAACAGCGATTTGTAATTTATCAAAATAAGCGAAGCGTTAAAACAACATTTATAACCTAGAGTTATTAACGCATTAGATAGCACTGTATCTCCTTTTAACTAGAATAAAAGTAGAAGGAAAATATTGCCAGATATATATATATATATATATATATATATATATATATATATATATATATATATATATTTACAAATTACAATAGGAAATTCCAACATATTGATGACGTCAGTTCACTGTTATTTTGAATACACTATAGTTATTACTAGATGAAAAATATAAAGTTTCAAAAGAAGAACATGCAATGTATATTTAGTGCGAAAAACCGAATGCAGAAATTATGTCAATAATACATGAAAATGCATTTCTATGCAAATACTCTGATATTGAAATACGCAGTTTTCAATGCATCGGTTAAAAACTTTATTTATATTGTTATATAAGTTATTTAGTGAACAAAACAACGTATATTAGTAAATTTATATAACATAACAAGTTACAAGTTTGATTTTATTTTGGATTTTTCAATCTTCAATTCCACTAATTGTCCTAAATTATTAATAATTGTGTAAAGAATATCGTTAGCTAAATATGGACATTTAAACAACAAAAACGTAATACATAACCAAACTAAATTCCAACGTACATACAATAAACTATAGTCTACATACGTCATCAAGATGTCTAATATATTGCCTGCTGCAATTTGTAAATTCGTTTTAGGATCAGACAATATTTTCCTTCTCATTTTCTTGCCAACACGTAAATGAATCAGCCTGTCAAATTCTTGAGAGCCATAGTGATAAAAGGTTATAACTCTAACCTATAAACTATTGTGTCTGTATAATTAACTATAGTTTTTAGATGTACTATAATGTTAAAATAAATAATATTTGATAACATTTCTGTTCATTATTTTATTTAGATTAGAATTTTGATGTATCTCAAAGCCAAACTCAATTAAAACTCAGAGTTGATGCGGCAACATTGTGACGTTTTCATGTTACAAATTCAAATGACGTATATACAAAATAACTCTGGACAGATTGTACATTTTGTTCAATTCCTTGTAGCCTTGAAGATTAGTATTGGTAAACCATGTCACCGGAAACTCAGACCTGATCATTCTCACATAATAACCCTACGGAATATTAAATATCAATGTTACGAATATTATTTGACTGTTAAATATCATATCCGACCCTATACGATCCGTATCTGTTATGATTACGTTTGTGTTTTTTTTTATTAAAAACAACCCCACAGGGGGACGAATACAATAAATAAAAATCAGTTGCAGGCGTACCGCCGGCGCATCAGATATATGCAAATTAAATCGCTCTAATGAGGCGTGTCGCCCTTATTTATCTCGCAAGTGGCTTAGTGTTGCGTCCCGTGAATCCCAAGAAGAAAGGGGACGACGCCGTGTCAACAGTATTATATTAGAACTTTTATTTTAATATTAACAGGAGAACTACTGCAAAAATTACCAAGAAAGAGAATTATAAAACTCACTAATTTGATCAATATAGCATTTAGCCCAGGCATTTGGACGATGGCGGAAATTATAATGATCCCAAAATCTGGACGAAATAAAAGCCTATAGACCTATATCATTGCTGCCAGCAATATCTAAGGTTTTTGAAAAACTCCTGTTGAAAATAATAAAACCAATCATAGAGAGAAAAAACCTAATATCAACACACCAGTTTGTGTTTATTAACAAGCATTCAACAATTGACCAGGTCCATATAATAACAGATGTTATTGAAAAAGCCTACGAAAGTAAAAAAGTATGCTTAGCTATATACTTAGATATAGCACAAGCCTTCGATAAGGTTTGGCATGAAGGCCTTGTTCATAAACTACAGAAAATGCCACCAAAACAACACACCGAACTATTAAAACCGTACATTACAATCAGAAAATTTAGAGTCAAACAAGAAGAAGCTTACCTGCAATAAAAGAGGCTAAAGTAGGTGTACCACTAGGAAGTCTACTGGGACCAATGCTTTATCTACTCTACACATGTGATATACCACAAATGGAGAATATTGTGATGGCTACATTTGCTGATGATACTGCGGTTATAACTGTCGGAGACAATAGTGAAGAGGCCTCACGAAAATTACACCAATAACATTAAATAATATTATCATTTCATATAGCAACTACGCTAAATATCTCGGAATAAATCTTAATGCAAAACTTCGCTGGAAGGAACATATAAAGAAGAAAAGAAAAGAACAGGAATTGAAATATAGGAAAATGTACTGGGTAATTGGAAGGAAATCACAATTATCAGTACATAATAAAATGCTATTATATAAGCAAATACTGAAACCTATATGGACATACGGAGTTCAATTATGGAGATGTTCTGCAAAGAATAACACAAATAAAATACAAATTTTTCAGAAGAAAGTCCTGAGAGGTATTGTGGGCGCACCCAAATACTATAGGACTTATTACCTAAATCGAGACTTTCTGATACCCACAATCAGTCAAGATATCAAGAGAATTGCAAGGGGGCATGAGGAAAGACTCCATTCTCATACTAATATTGAAATATTACAACTTTTGGATACCACCAGAACAGGACACAGACTCAAAAGAATCAAACCATCTGATCTTGTGTAGTGTTGTGTAGTGATGCATATATATTAAAAAATACAGCAGTGACATGTATTAACATTATTTCACCAGAGACTGGGATAGGGCCGATGTGTCCTCCTAGTTATATACCTAAATTTAAGTTATCATAAAGACAAATTGTAGGTTAGACGGAAAAAACTGGTAACAAAATATTCATTAAATAATAATAACAAAAATTAATATTACCGTTGATTATGGAGTTTGTGTGGCGGGTATATCATTATAATTAACATGAAATTATTAGCTAGTTGATCAGCGATATCAGTTGATTAAAATGTGTAACTGTTATGAATGTAGACGGGTGTTAAAATAATATATATTTTTAAAAATTTATTAATATATTATTGCAAGTCATTGCCGATAACGCCGTAATTAACGGTTTTATTAGATAAGTTATAATATATAATGTCAGGTCCTTGATGTGAAGGACTTCTACTAACTTCCAAAAATTTTACTAAACACAAATTGACTGATACACATCTTCGGCAGAATATTTAAAATCAAAGAACAATTAAAAAACTAAAAGAGGTGTCTCGTAAGACAATAAATTATGATAAATCTTTTACTTATTCTACAATCCGATTATGTATGGTACATTTTGATTTATTCTTTCTGAGTAAAGTGCTACTGAGTCAGGTGATGTGTCATCTGTATCATATGCCAACTGGTAAGTCTTGTAACTGAAAACTCTTCTTTGTGCATCAAATTTTGAACAAAACTGAAATAAGGTGCAGACTCGGAAGGATCAAATTATACATTGAATAAAGTAGGAGTCTATGCTATCTTGATTTCTAGTGGTGTAAAACTGGCTTCAAAAGAGGCTCATTGTACAGTTTTTTGCCAGAAAAGTCCATCGATCAAAACGGTATGTAGTATTTACCATATCTATGAATTTTCGTAATTTAATCCTTAATGGTAAAATAATCTGCTCAATGGACAATATGTATTTGTGTGACAATGATTACATACGTGAATTTTAACTCTAAAAAATCCCTGCAAGGTCACGCCAAGTTTGGAGTCTCCTTAATGAAATATCTATGAATGATTCAAACAAATATTCAAATATGTCAAAAATGTTTTTTAACATTTTTCGAAAACTGATTTACTTATTGAACAATAAGTTACAAAATTAAATTCTTTACGAAAGGTATATGTTTGCTTACATGTACGCAACAATAGCGATACATCAGTCGAATGCCGTCCTATAAAAGCATCAACAGGGGCGAGAGAGTTCAATGCGCGAGTGAAAATTATTGTGACGTCGAACTAAACTGATTTCTGTCAATGATACCAATAACGACCCACATTTATTACCCATAAATACAAAACCAATTCCGTACCTGTCTTTACCCTTTTCGTTTTCGTATTGAATGGGTAAACGTGACTAATGGAGTGGACGTAAATACGTTTATTTAAGTTCAGAAATGTAAAATAACGACTTTGATAAAATATAAGTTTGAAGAAAAATAATTTAAAAGATTTTCCTATTGCTAAGGTAGCTTTTAAATAACATATAGCATATTTTAAAGGTATATATGATATTCTAGATACCAATTTTGTAATTGAAAACGGTTTTCTCTAAATTAAGTGATGCCAACTTAATAGAAGACATTTTTCGTTGGTCCACAAATAAGAAAAGTTATAAAAACAATGAATTTGGTGAAAATCTTACCGCGGAAGAGTTAGTGGCTTGATTATCTTTAAAAAAAGTAATTCGTGGTTTTTTAGACAATCATAAAGCTGAAAATGTCTAGTTTTTAGTGAATGTCTTTAACAATAAATTCCTTGCATTACCATTTCGATTTTTTCCTTCATAATCTTGGAAAGGCAAGTGACGAATAAGGTGAAAATAAATAAATGAATATCATTTAAAAAATGTTATACTGTATTTATTTATACATGATCAGCAGGTACATTTTGACAAAAAAGAGTGTTTTATTTAATGTTATAACAGGTTGTCAATTGAAAAGTCCCCGGCCTACCATAGTAAAACACATTTTTTGGCAAAATTAGTTTTTTTTATTCAACGTAATTCCCTTCAAAGGTCATACACTGATCGATACTTTTCGATACCATTTTTGTAGTACGATTTGTCCTTTGCTTCAAAATAGGCATCAGTTTCGGCGATCACCTCTTCATTCGACGAAAACTTCCTCCCAGCGAGCGTTCTTTTGAGATCTGAGAACAGGAAATAGTCGTTGGGGGCCATATCTGGAGAATACGGTGAATGGATGGATTTTTGCCATCGTTTTCACTGACTTGTGACACGGTGCATTGTCTTGGTAAAGCATCACTTTCTTTTTCTTCAAATGCGGCCGTTTTTCGGCGATTTCGACCTTCAAACGATTCAGTAACGCTATGTAATAGTCGCTGTTGATGGTCCTTCTTTTTTCAAGGTAGTCAAAGAAAATAATTCCATGCGCATCCAGAAATACAGACGCCATAACCTTGCCAGCCAACTGTTGCGTTTTCCCACGTTCTGAATATTGTCACATATCGACGCAAAAACTTGGAATTAGTATGTTTGATCATCTTCAAACTCGCATGGCACCCACTTTGCACAGAGCTTTCTCATGCCCAAATATTCGTGAATGATATGGTGTACACGTTCAGTTGATATCTTTCTGTGTCTTCTATTTCATTCAATTTCAATTTACGGTCATTCAAAATCATTTTGTGGTTTTTTAATGTTTTAATCGATAACAACCTCTTTTGGGCGTCCACTGGGTTCAACATTTTCGGTGCTCATTTCACCACGTCCTTTTTATCCATTTTTTTCACAATAACAATAGTTGCTTCACTCAAAACGCTATAATTTGCAAACTAATGATTCGACAGCTGTCAAATTTATACACGCATCTTTTGAGGGTTAGGACTAACTAAAAACATGTTGATTGAATTCAGTAGCGCCGTCTATGTGTCAGGATGGACTTTTCAAAAAAAAAATGAAAATACGTGAACACAGAAATATTTTCGTTGTTAAGATTTCATAAGTCTCGAGATTATTAATTCGTAAGGTTCGAGAAGTTTCATTCAATACCGCCGCTTCCCCTCTCAACCCCCCTGGCCGCCATAAATCTCGCACTCGATACTCGAAATCGTCTCTCGCTCTCCAAACCTCCGCCAGGCCCAAATAGAGATAAACGCCGCATTGTTGCCGCTCAAAAAACTACGACAAAACAAACGATTTGTCAAACGGATCGCTGAAAAGGGATCCCGGTCCCTCCTCGCCCTTTTTTAAAACCATTTTAAATCGACCACCCGGTCGCGAACCATTCTAAGCGCGACCGCTTCCGGACGGACGACGTTCGACGGGGCTGAGACGGTGCCCGAGCGTTATTTCTTCATGGTCGCGCTCCGATATAATTCCAGACCCGAATTAAGAGATGACAAATTGTTTTCCTTTATGCGGTGCCAAGATAGGTGTAAAATTAAAGTGGCCTGTCAGGTTCGTGTGAATCGAAGCGGGCAACATCGTTGTAGTCATTAGAAGCAGTCGAGTAGGATCGCGACGGCGAAATGGAAGACGGTTTTTTGTAGTAGCTTGTATTTTGATGGCTCGCATGAAGTCAGTCGGTCGTGAAACGAGACGCGATTGCTTGTGTGATAGAACTTGAGGATTTGAGTCCACCACCATAGGCAGTAATATGTAATTACAGAATTACTAGCAGACACGATAGTCAGTGGCGGCTGGTGCATAAACAAAGAAAATATAGTCTATTCAAAAGAGCAGTGACGCACGTCATCAATCCCCAAGTCAGACAATACCTTCTTATTGTATTCTATTTAAAAGAAAATAGAATGCTGTTCGAGAAGTACGAACATGTAACCGAATGAGCCTGCAAAAGTTATCCGTTTGTCAAACGTCTCCAAAATTCATCAAAATATTATAATTACGGATTATAAACCGGCAAATATTATTTTGACGCTTTGTTTTTGATAAATTTCATTATCGCCGCGGTTTTTATTGTAAAATATATTTTATGAGCGTTGCAGCTGCACGCTCACGATCACTAGAATATCTCAAAAAATAAAAAAACAATATAACCGTGTTTATGCGAAACAGGTGACGAATCAGGATCAGCTTGATGTTAGCTTTATCAGAGATCAAATACACGAAATGTATGAAAACAATAAGTAACATAATTTGATACAATTATTTCAGAGGAAATTGTTATTCTGGAAAGTATCCATAAAAAGCGAAAGGATATGCAACTGTTTGAGAGGCGTAGAATAACAAAACCGAAAAAAAAGGAAGGATTATTATATCGATTTGTATATTTAGATGAGGCATAGATATTTCAGAATGGTGCATTGGGTCACTCATGGCAAACTGATAATAAATATAGCGTAAAGACAACAAAAGTTGAATGGAAAAAGATAAACATTGGAGTAACTATCGATTAGGTTTTGTTAGTCAAAACGTTTAATCATAATTCATTGCAGATACATAGTTCTTTAAGCTGGACACAAGAATGGTTTAATTCCTAAGTCCAAAGATGGCTACCATGGGAAAATGAACTATAACTTGTTTTTGCAGTGGTTTGAAAATCAACTTTTAAAGAACTTGGAGGAACCATCAGTTATTGTTATGGACAATGCACCATATAGGTATACTGGTGGAGAAAATGCCAACAAGTGCATCAAAAAAAGGTGCAATTAAGGCTGCATAAAATAAGTTATGAAAAATTCATGTTACAGAATGAACTATTTCAAATTATCACTCGGTAAAAATAAATGAAATATTTAATTGCATTTTATGTAATTTACTTTATTAGAAATAAGCTTGAGGAAAGACACATGGTACATCAGATTATTGAACGTTATGGCCACAGACTATTACGTCTTCCTCCCTATCACTACATATTTAGTTCAATTGAGTTAATATTGGATATTGTAAAGAACTATTACAATAGACATTCAGATCGAGGAGGATATACACACCAGAACTGTCTGCATTTATGGAAAGAGGCATCGTCGAAAATAACGCCTTTGGTTTGGATTAGCTCGATCAGACACATTGAAGAAATACATATGCTTTAGATATTACTGTAATGTTAAAGTAAATTATAATACATAATATTTTTCTTTCATTATTTCATTTAGCACGTACTAAAACTCAGAGTTGCTGCAGTAACATTTCGACGTTTTGATAGATAACACGACAAACCAGCTAGTAATCCAATGCACCCAAAACGATCTAAAAAAATTTCTACTATTAATTACCAATGCTTATCACTACGTGACCAAAGAACAACTTCACGATAACCTCTAAATCAAATGGATTTTCGAGGTTATTCAAGATGATGAAACTTTTATGCATTAAATAAGGTAGAGTAGATAATAGAGCATAGCGTAATATACAGCGTGTTGACTTAAAACAAATATTTTCAGGATTGTGATGCGCTGTCTCAGCAGG
This sequence comes from Rhynchophorus ferrugineus, assembly GCF_030347505.1. Classification (NCBI taxonomy): domain Eukaryota; kingdom Metazoa; phylum Arthropoda; class Insecta; order Coleoptera; family Curculionidae; genus Rhynchophorus; species Rhynchophorus ferrugineus. The sequence continues at coordinate 74,172,325 of NW_027472582.1, read as the reverse complement.
AATTTCATTGGTTAGTTTAAATTACCATTACAGGCACCTGTAAAGAAGATATTTTAATAGGAAAGCATTTCATTGGTCGAGGATTCTATATAAATACAAATATTATAAAATATCATAAAGCTAAAATATAAGTATATATATATATATATATATATATATATATATATATATATATATATATATATAATGAAATATAGATATATAAATAAAAAATAATGAAATGTGAATATATCCTGGCAAATATAATCAAAATTGTCTATAGCGTTTTTTCCCTTTTTCGTATTTCTTTAGTGCTATCAATTTAAATAATATGTATTAAATTTTCCATCTTTTTGTTCCCTCTTTCTGAAAGCAGAGCAGCACAGCTGAAAGTCTGCGTCTGTTAATATTTTACTTGCTTGTTCCACACAAAAATGTATTGAGACAAGATATAATTATCTTTATAATATTATTGTGAAAATTGTGAAACGGATCATTAAAACCTTTAAATTGTATGATTTACGTCAGAATGGAGAAAACATACCAAGAAGTAGTACTTTAACGGACGGCGACAAAAAATTAAAATGTATGATAACATCAAAATTACTAGTGTGCTCTTATTATGGTGAAATCAAGGAGTTAAAGAGATAGCTTAAGGATCTATTAACAATATAATAAAACAATCTCTTGTCTATAAAATCAAGTTCATCTTGTTGATCTACAAATTATATAATTTTATTTTGTATATATGTATTTTTTTAACATCTTTGTTGAAAAGGTTATCTCGGTTAACGAGTATTAAACATTGTTTCAAGTAAATGAACCACTTCAAAATAATTAAGTTTTTGATTAATGGCACTCTACAAGAAATTTTTTAAAAGGTAACAAAAACTTTACATGTAGTATAATCACATCACAAAGGGTGGGTAATATTTTCATGATTTCTTCTGTTGTATTCCTATGAATAACAATATATATGACTATGAATGCTCTATATAAATAATGGTACACGTACCAGATAAAAGCAATGCTAAATCACACAAACATCTTTAATAGAGCTAACTTGGGTTGTTTCTTCCTGAGAAAACGACGCCTGGTTTTTCTATATCCGCACATATACTGAATAAACAATTGTTTTGAGAATGAAGATACATTATAAACAAATAATAGTGATTACAATTAAAAATTCTGATCGTACTTAATTTCAGGCACACAAAAATGGCGTTCAAAACAAACCATAGAAACAAACAATTGGGTTATAGAAATTGGCCAATCGAATACGTTTGTAAGGAAATTCAAATGAACCAATAAAAAGTGGTCACCGAGCCAGCATTGGTACACCACGCAAAATATTGCCTCGATTTCGAATATTTAAGTAAAACCTCTATATATACTCTACGGTTGAGACAATTCAGCTACTGAACAACGCGCAGAAAATCAAAAGATTGAAGCGAACCAACCTACACGAACTTGTTTAGTATACAAGTGCATTTCTTGACTTTAGCTTAAGTAGTTTCATTGGGACAGACATGCTGATGTACTGAGCCAGATACAACAGAATAATAGTAGTAAATTAATTATAAAACTAGTATTGTGCTAATCTCACCGAATGTAAGATTTTTTTATTATTTAATTATTACATTGTTACTAGTCGTTTCCGACTAACCTACAATTTGTCTTTATAATAACTTATATCTAGGTATATAACTAGAAGGACCCATCGGCCCTATCTCAGTCACTGGTGAAATAATGTTTATACATGTCACTGCTGAATTTTTTAATATAGGCCCCTCACTGCACATCACTACGCAAGATCAGATGGTTTCATTCTTTTGAGTCGGTGTCCTATTCTGGTGGTATCCAAAAGCTGCAATACTTCAACATTCTCATGAAAAGAGTTTTTCCTCATGCCCTCATGCAATTCTCTTGATTTCTTGACTTACTGTGGGTGTCTGAAAGTCTCGATGTAGGTAATCAGTCCTATAGTACTTGGGTGCGCCCACACTACCTCTCAGGACTTTGGTCTCAAAAAATTAATATTTTATTTATGCTACCCTTTGCAGAACTCCGTATGTCCATATAGGTTTCAGTGTTTGCTTATATTATAGAAATTTATTATGTACTGATAATTGTGATTTTCTTCCAATTAGCCAATATATTTTCCTATATTTCAATTCCAGTTTTTTTCTTTTCTTCTTTATATGTTTTTTCCAGTGAAGTTTTGCATCAAGATTCATTCCGAGATATTTAGCGTTGTTGCTATATGGATTGATAGTAATTTATTGTTATTGAAGCATGTACTGTCTGTTTATAGGGGAACTGCACATGTACAGATTTACTTTCATTAATTTTTATATTCCAAGCTTGTGTCCAATTATTTATATTGCCACTTGCCTGTTATAATTTTCGTGAGGCTTCACTATTGTCTTCGATAGATATAATCGCAGTATCACCAGCAATTTTTTATGTAAGATGTAATTTGTACTACATGTTAATAATAAACTAATTAGTATGTACAATTATTATATTTAATACCATTTTATAGGGATAAACTTGGATATTTCTAGTCCAGTAAAAAAGACAATTAAATATAAGGGATTTTAAACGGAATCATATTTGTTCACAATTTGCGTTCAGTACGACTTTATTGGCTAAACAGTCGCTGCCATTAAATACATACACCTTCATTATTACACGCGATCACTGCGCCCCCTTTTCGGGGAACATTTTGCATATAATATACATGTCAATTAATCACGAATTAGCCGGCTGACTTCAGCCTTTTTGACGCAATCCTTTGTAGTGTTTCGATTCCATTTTCCAGGCGAACGAACTGGTACAAATACTCTTTGAAAATAGAACGGTGGAGGAAGGGTGAGCGCGGTTTAAGGGCTGGCGAGGCTAACCGGTCGACGTGTCGCCTGATATAGAAAAATTATGTAAGTCAGCTGTTTTATTTACGAATGAAAATAGAAAACAAAATTTGTCGTGAATTATTGTGTCACCTAATTGGAAAGGGTTCTAATTCGTAGTAGTGTTCCGTTAGTAATTTCACTTTTTGTAGAACTAATAGTTAGTGCTATTTGGAACTCATACTCACAATTTCAGGAGAGTCACTACTAAATCGTAATGTAATCTGGGTCTTTAGATTTGTTCCTCAACTATGTATTGATTGGTAGCCTTCAAACATATCAATATCAGATTGTAGCACTTTGGAAATTTCAGAGTTATGCAGAAGTATTGGAAAAATAAAAGTTATGAAGAGATTGATAACATCTTTTTGGAGAACAAACATTTATAACCCATATAACAGGTCAATTGAAAAGTCCCCGACCTGAAACATAAATAGCGCTACTAGAACTATATCTATGTATTTTTTTAGATAGCCCTAACCCTCAAAAGATGCGTGTATAAATTTGAAAGCTGTAGGATCATTAGTTTGTGAATTATAGCATTTTGAGTGAAGCTACTTTTGTAATTGCGAAAAAAAATGAATAAAAAGGAATTTCGCGTGTTGATAAAACATTGCTTTTTGAAAGGAAAAAATACAGTCGAAGCAAAAACTCGGCTTAATGCCGAGTTTTCCTGAGACACTGCCACAGGAAAATCAACCATCAAGAATTGGTATGCTAAGTTTAGACGTGGTGAAATGAGTACCGAAGATACTGAACGCAGTGTTCGCCCAAAAGAGGTTGTTCCCACGAAAACATTTAAAAAATCCACAAAATGGTTTTGAATGACCGTAAATTGAAATTAAATGAAAAGGCAGACACTCAAAAGATATCAGCTGAACGTGTACATCATATCATTCACGAATATTTGGGTATGATAAAGTTCTGTGCAAAGTGGGTGCCGCGCGAGCTCATTATTGACCAAAAACAACGACGAGTTGATGATTCGAAACAGTGTTTAGGGCTAATTAAAAAACATATAAATTTAATTCTAGTAGCGCCATTTTTGTGTCAGGCTGAGGACTTTTCAATTTTAATTTAATGACCTGTTAATTAAAATTAGCTCACAGTCCAACATATTCGATCTCGCGACAATAAAAAAGAAAACAAACAGCGTTTAACAAAAAAAGATATTGTAGGACAGCACAGGCCCGATATTCAATAGTAAAATTTAGCCGAACAGATTGATGCGTAAAGGGTAAGCAAATATTTGGCCAAGGGCCATGTCACCCATTAGCATAAGGGAGGGCGGGGTGGCTGCGGCGGTGGCCCCAAAATCAACACGTCCCGATATTTTTCTCCTAATTTATATGCTCGGTGTCCGATTTGGGATCCGCGCTGACCCCATCAAACAATTCGAATGTAAATCGATCCCGTGTTTGGATAAGACCGCACGAAAGAGACGAGTTGACTTTTTTATTTGCATTGATCCGCTTCAGTTATGCTAATTGACACGGTCAGAATTGTGCTTGGTCAGAAAGTTACGCGTTCCATATCGAAATAACGATGTATCAATTAAGGTTATCTACGAATCGACTCATTTGTTATGGTGATTTCTGTTCAAACCAGCGCACAGTGCAGCTGAACATTTTGAAACGCTCTGTTAAAAAAAAAACATTTGAGTTAGTGTCATAGTGTCATAAAAGTGCCGGTCATAAAAAGTGAAAACCTAGTCTCAACCGTTGTAACAGGTCAATTGAAAACTCCCCGGTCTTCCATAGTAAAACACATTTTTTTGACAAAATTATTTTTTTTAATCAACATAATTCCTTTTAAGGGTGAAACACTGAATATAGCGACCCTCCAACTTTTCGATAACATTTTTGTAATACGATTTGTCCTTTGCTTCAAAATAGGCCTCAGTTTCGGCGATCACCTCTTCTTCCGACGAAAATTTCTTCCCAGCGAGCATTCTTTTGAGATCTGAGAATAGAAAATGGACAGTGGTGGTCAGATCTGGAGAATACGGTGGTTGAGGAAGCAATTCGAAACCTATTTCATGAATTTTTGCCATCGTTTTCACTGATTTGTGACAGGGTGCTTTGTATTGTTGAAACAGCATTTCTTTTTTCTTCAAATGCGGTCGTTTTTCGGCGATTTCGTCCTTCAAACGGCCCAATCACGTTATGTAATAGTCGCTGTTGATGGTCCTTCTTTTTTCAAGGTAGTCAATGAAACTGAATCCATGCGCATCCCAAAATACAAACGCCATAATCTTGCCAGCCGACTGCTGCATTTTCCCACGCTTTGGAGCGGGTCCATCGTGTGCAATTCATTCAGATGACTGTCGATTGGACTTCGAAGTGAAATGATGAAGCCACGTTTCATCCATTGTCATATATCGACACAGAAACTTGGGTTTATTACGCTTGAGCATCCTCGGACACTGCTCCGAATCATCAACTCGTCGTTGTTTTTGGTCAAAAGTGAGCTCGCGCGGCACCCACTTTGCACAGAGCTTTCTCATACCCAAATGTTCGTGAATGATATGATGTACACGTTCAGTTGATATCTTTAGAGTGTCTGCTATTTCATTCAATTTCAATTTACGGTCATTCAAAATCATTTTTGTGGATTTTCGTCGGTAACAACCTCTTTTGGGCGTCCACTGCGTTCACCGTCTTCGGTGCTCATTTCACCACGTCTAAACTTAGCATACCATATGCATAACCATTGATGGTTGATTTTCCTGTGGCAGTGTCTCAGGAAAACTCTGTATCAAGCCAAGTTTTGCTTCGACTGTATTTTTTCCTTTCAAAAAGTAATATTTTATCAACACGCGAAATTACTTTTTATCCATTTTTTTCGCAATTACAAAAGTTGCTTCACTCAAAACGCTATAATTCACAAACTAATGATACTACAGCTGTCAAATGTATACACACAACTTTTGAGGGTTAGGGATAACTAAAAAACATATGGATTTAATTCTACTAGCGCCATCTATATGTCAGGTAGGGGACTTTTCAATTGACCTCATAACAAAAAAAAGTAAAACGAAATATTGAGCAAAAACTGAAAATTAACGGCTGTAATTTGACTAAAATCTCAACTATAATAATACAAGAAACTTATAAAACAAGATTAACGAATGATTCATCGATTTTCTGTTCCAAACAACGCCCCAGAAACAAAATAATAGCGAACACGTCAAAAACTCGACGGTTTAACGCCAACTAACCCTAGTAAAAATAACACTTTTTCGACGCGTTTATAAAACTGTATAATTTTTTAAACATCCACCACCCCCCCGCCATTTCAATTACGTTTTTAATCACGAAACGTCGGCCGCCGCCGCTCGCCGTCCTCCCCCTGCCCCTCCGCAACGCTCGCCACCCCCCGCCCCGTCAACTCGCCCATGAAGGTTGTTAATTCGGCACCAATGAAAAATTAAATTCCGCCCTGAAAACGGAAAATGAAAAATAATAATAAAAAATTTCGTCCTCCTAGCCGTCCGCGCGCCCCCTACCCTTCTCCCCGCCGCCGCCGCCGTCGGCCCCTCGCGCCGTTTTACGATTACAAGGGAAATCAAAAGCAGTCGGGCCGCCGCGCTTTCGAAAAACGTTATAACGGTTGACTAATTTTCGATTTGCTTACATAAATTGAATCAAAAAAGGGCCAAAATAACCGAGTTAAAATAATATGGGCGACGGTGACGAACTGGTCCGGTTTGGTCGTTATGGATGTTTTGTTTTAGGTGACATAGAAAAAAAAACTGCCTATTCATATAATTTATGAAGTCGTTTCCATTTCTATCTACAGCACTGAAATAGTATATTATACCACAAGAGCGAAGGACGATCAGGATCATACGAGCAGGACCGAGATTTCAACTTTTGGCCCGTGTGGTGTATACGATTTTTTTTCATAGCCGGTCGAAAGTACGTCATTAATTTAACTAGTTTTTTTTTTCATTTACTAGGTTGACCGGCTAGAACCAAATGGTCTTCGGCTGATGTTGCTTCAGGTTCGGGGAGACCCTGGGTTACGACTGGGACTGTCGTAGTTTGTTTAGTACCGGGGTTTGTGGACGGGTAGGGATTTTATCAAGATGTTGTCGTATTCTAAGGTTCCTATGGAGAACCTCACGCTGAGCATGTTGAATTTTTTCACAAGCGGCTGAATTTGGGCCGACCATTGGATCCTGCGGTCAAACTGGAGACCGCAGTTATAGAGGGCGCGGGTGTACTTCTCACAGAGATTAAATGTTTAACTTTCTTCCCTGTTTAGGGACGAAAGTAGGTACTTTCGACCGAGGTATGAAAAAATTATTATTATTAATACAGTTTTTGGTAGTCTACCATCTACGACAAGCATTATATGTGTTATTTGCTGTTCTGTTTCTTTTTCTTATATTTTAAAGTCGCCTTTTTAACAACGAGAGTTTATCTGGACTGGACCCACTGTTTAGCGTGGGCTCCGAACCACGGTCCTCGGCATTAAGCCCACCGACTGGCGAGTGACCAATTTAAAAATCATCCTAGAAGACATCCGGTCTTACCCAGCCCGGTTACTGGCGTGACTGGAATCATTTCCTTTGTTGGATTTTGTTAATTAGAAACACATATATACAACTTCATTTTTGAATATACAGACATACATTTGATAAATGTTTAATTTATTGTTAATGTTAGAATAATATACGAGTATATGATTAATGAGATTTAAAACCATTTAATTAAATGTTAACATTATAGTACTTATAGGCATATCTAACAGGTCAATTGAAAAGTTCCTGACACATAGATGGCTCTACTAGAATTAAATCCATATGTTTCTTAGTTAGCCTTAACCCTCACAAGATCATTAGTTTGTGCATTATATGTGCTTAATTATAGCATTTTGAGTGAATCATTCACGAATATTTGGGTATGAAAAAGCTCTGTGCAATGCGGGTGTCACGCGAGCTCACTTTGGACCAAAAACAACGACGAGTTGATGATTCGGAGCAATGTCTGAGGATGACAAGCGTAATAAACCCAAGTTTCTGTGTCAATATGTGACAATGGATGAAACTGGCTCCACTATTTCATTCCGAAGTCCAATGGACAGTCATCCGAGTGGACAGCACACGATGCACCCACTCCAAAGTGTGGACAAACGCAACAGTCGGCTGGCAAGGTTATGGAGTCTGTATTTTGGAATGCGCATGGAATAATTTTCATTTACTACCTTAAAAAATGAAGGACCATCAACAGCGACTGTTACATAGCGATATTGGACCATTTGAAGGACGAAATCGCCGAAAAACGACCGCATTTGAAGAAAAAGAAAGCGCTGCTTTACCAATACAATGCACTGTGTCACAAGTCAGTGAAAACGATGGCAAAAATCCATCCATCTACCGTATTATCCGGATCTGGCCCACCATCGACTATTTCCTGTTCTCAGATCTCAAACGAATGTTTGCTTGAAGGGAATTATCACTACATAGTATAAAACAAAGTCGCCTTTTCTGTCCCTATATCCCTATGTGCGCTTAAATCTTTAAAACTACGCAACGGATTTTGATGTGGTTTTTTTCAATAGATAGAGTGATTCAAGAGGAAGGTTTATATGTATAATACATGCATAATATACTAAGGCAACATTGCTAATTTTAGAAGTTTCTAACGTGATGTCGTAAATTAACCTATTTTTTTAGGCTTATTTAGCAATTAGCAAAAACGCTGCCTAACCCTACGAGTTAGATCAAATTAATGTACTACAGTATTGTACACCATAAAAAGGTCTACAAAAAAGTCCGCGATGGTATATGTTTATCTTTTAGGGATAACCCACATTAACCATTTTTATTGTTTACTTTTTACGTGAGAAAATGGCTTATTTACGAAGCTATTTTAAGCAATACGGCATTAATCCTTATCGAATTAAGTACCTTAAATACAGTGTGCAATTAATATAGATCAATATGGTTCCTTACAGCATGTAAATTAAACAAATATTTTCGGAGATATTACAAATTTAAAATTTGCGTTTAAAAATGTGTAATGTAATAAAAATTGTATGAATTTAGATATTCCAAAGATAGCAGGAAATCTTCATAGTAAGTATAGGGGAAGAGGAATTGTTTTACTCCAAATTTAATGCGTGCAGGCCAAGGGCAGTAATGAATGAACCAAAAATACTGGATCGATTTTAATCATGTTTTCATTGAGTGACATAGGCATATATATTTTATGCCCGTGCAAAGTCGGAGCGGGCCGCTATGTTTTTATATACAATGTTCATATTTTTTCTGTAGTGTATTTAATTTAGTATCAGCATTGCACCCGTGCGAAGCCGGGGTGGGTCGCTAGTGTTGAATAAAAAACTAATCTCTCCAAAAAATATGTTTTACTATGACAGTCGAGACAGTTTGTAGGTTAGGGTTGTATTTTATTATATCTAGATTGAACACTTTTTCCACACCACCCATTAGACCTCTAAGTACGTTTTTTATGTAGCTAACTAACTAACTGAGCTAACATCAAGCTGATTTTGAATCCTCCGTCTCTTTTCGGTGAATCCAAGATTGTATTTTTCATTTTTATAAATATTTTAATGACCGTACCCGTACTAATATACAGTGCTGCTGAAACACGCTCAAATAACTCAAATAATAAACAACAGTATAACATGAAACTCACCAAAAAGAAACCGTCTATGTGCGAAAAAGGTGACGAATCAAGATCAGCTTGATATTAGCTGTGAAACATAATTTAATACAATTATTGCAGGAAAAATTGTTGGTCTGGAAAGTATCTATAAAATGCCAAAACATATACAGCTATTTGAGGGATGTAGAATACAATATTTAGAAACATATAACAAAATCAAGGAAGAATTATTATATCAATTTGTATACTTAGATGAGACACGGATATTTCAGAATAGTACACTGGGTCACTCATAGCAAGGTGATAATAAATATAGTGTAAAGACAACAAAAGTTGATGGAAAAAGGTAAACATTGGAGTAACTATCGATTAGGTTTTGTTAGTCAAAACATTTATTAATAATTCATTGCAGACATATAGTTTTTCATGTTGGAAACAGGAATGCTTTTATTCCTGGTACAGAGTTAGTGTTTTCCTCTAAGTTCAAAGGTGACTACCTTGGAGAAATAAACCATGACTTGTTATTCCCGTGGTTTGAAAGGTTGGTTAGTAGTTTTTCAGCTTTTTAACAAACTTGGAGGAAGCAACAGTTATTGTTATCGTTTGTCAGAAATAATCAAATTCATAGGGAAACTGACACTCCAGATATCAAGCACTTCATATCTCAATCATTCCACAAACAACAACTCAGCTCAAGTTCTTCTGAAAACGCGCTTGTTCGCGAGCTGGTCGACATGCTGGGAGCTTAGCACCGACCTCATCCGTCGCTACAGTCATAACTTTTGCCCCCATACAACAGTACCCAGTTGTGTGTTAACTCAGGTTCGCGAATCAATAGAATCGCCGGGTCCTCGTACCCAATAACGGCTGCCCGATCAGCGGGTGCCATATCCCCAAATTTAATGCAGTAGCAATCCACAGGGGTCAACTGTGAGGCGGTTTCGGTTTAGTGTATTGGTAAGCCCAGAGGTAGTCCCACATAACCCGGTCCAACTTGTCACTCCAGGGCAAGTCTCCGCGACCAGGTATGCGTCATGCATTCCACCGCCTGGTTTTTAGGCCAGAACAAAAAAAAATTATTGTTATGAACAATGCACCATACCATAGTACACTGGCGAAGAAGATCCCAACAAAGGCTGCAATTAAAGGACGCATTAAAGAACATATTGACAAATGGTGGAATCGTGAGCAAGTATTTGATACATTGGAATGAAACAGCTTAGTTATTAACTTGACTAGTATTTATAAAAGTGACCGCGATTGAATAAAACTTTATGACTGGTGGTTTATGATTCAGTGCCGGCAATTAACAAGACAGGATGGATGATGAAAGAAGAAACAACTAAAGGTCAGTATATAATTAACATACTTTAACTGTAGTAACTGTTATTGTTCAAAATATACAATTAGAATAACACTTACGAAGTATTGGGGTCGATCGACGGACCAGTTCGTCACCGGCCCCGTCCCCGGGGAAAAATGAAATTCATTCCGGGGCATTATAAAAAATCATTGATTTAGTGCAAGACTTGGCAGTTGCAGGGCGGCGGCACCGGGCCCCGAGGGGGGCGACGCGGGGAGACGGCGGCGGCCGCGGCGTCGGCAGCGAGCGGCCGGCCGGCCGAGCCAATAGCGATGCGGGGCCCGCCTTTGTAAATATGCCCTCTTATGTTTTTATTTCGTCTTTTATGAGCGTTTTATTGCCCCTTCTACGGCGGCGGCCGCCACCGCCGCCGCATTCATGGGCGTCGCGGAGCCAGGGGCCCGGGAGGCGAGCGTCGGGCGGAGCCCGGGCCGCGGAAGATTATCAAATCGAAACATTGGCTCTAATTTATGGCCGTCGCTCTCGGAGGAAAACCGTGGATCGTTTATTCGCGAACGGTCGAGGTAGGAAAGGGCGCCGCTAAAAACGCGCCTTATATATGGCCCGATGTACTTTTGCGTGCGAAAATATTTTGACGGGTCGAATTTATGAGATTTAAGATCGGAAATTAATCCCCGACGTTTTTTCGCTCGAATATACGTACATTGTGGAGAAAAACGAAAAATTTAATTTCTATATCGCAAGACTCTATACTCTATTCAAAGTTTTCTTTAGTAATCCGTCATGGACATTTGTGACGTCGAAACATTGCAATGTTGCCGCATCAACTCTAATTTTTAGTACTACAGATTAAAAACCAACATTATTTTAGCCCTTTGATTATTTTGATAAATTTTAAATCGTTCCCTAATATATCACATTACTTTGATTGAAAATGCCGAAAACAATAGATAGTCAGGGTCACAAATTAATTGCGGCTTTAATAAAATATTTCGAAAAGGAACGAGATAACGGAGGCCCCCTTTCGCGTATAATATCCGTCAGGGAGGTAATTATTGATGATATTAAATAATATATGAATATTTCAAGATAGTTCATTATGACACTCTTGGCAAGACAGTAACAAAAAAAGTGTAAAGACAACAAAAATTGATGGAAAAAGGTAAAAGTTACAATAGCATTCGATTAGGTTTTGATGGTCACTATATTTATTAATAATTAATTGCAGATATATTGCTGGTCAAGAAGGATATTCCATCAAAAACTGTTTGGATATCTGGAAGGAAGCATTGTCAACCATAGCACCTTCGGTTTGGATGAACTCGATAAGACATACAGAGGAACTAATTGATAAATGGTGGAATCGTGAACATGTTTTAGACAGATTAGAAATTAACAGTTTAATGATTGAATTGCAGTGAGTCGGAAAGTGAATGTAACTGAAAAAAACTTTCAGGATATGTGATAATGCTGTGCAATGCTGGAAATTCCTGAGACTGAGTGATGAGAGTGCAAACAACTAAAAGTATGCACATAATTAATAGGGTATAACTGTAGAAAATGGTATTGTAGGGCGTGAAAGATTTGTGTGCACAAATATGATTGTAATTGTTCAATATTAAACATGAACATTAGGTTAGAACGTGTGAGGAGTGAATGAATACTAAATGTTTTGTGGATATGGTAAATGCATTAGACAGATTTCAGTGATTAATTTTATGAAGAACGGTGTACACAGATAGTAGCAGAAGAAATAAAAATATAGTGATATCAAGACGACTTGACAAGTAGACACACCATCGAAGGAAAAAAGAACTATACATAAAATGGTAAATATGCTCTCGAATGAAAGTAAAATACGTTTCTCAGATATACGATTGTTAATTAGGTGGATTAGGAGTGTACAGGAGGATACTACTACATAAAGAAAGCGCCTAGAAATTCTACCTCATGGGTAGTATGGGAAAGAGTTCAACGTAAACAAAACAATGTTAATGGTTATGTGGTTTGGTTAATCGAGGGAAAACCTCAAATTTCAAAGGCACGTACAATGCTTTCACATATTTTTTATCTAGAATAAAATAAATAGAAGCCATTCAGTTTGTTTTTTAAGCACTAACTATAGCATATAAGACCTTGTAGAAATCTTGTAGACAACTGCTTCTATGCTGTAATAGTTAAAGCGGTTAGCTCCGAAACAGAGGTCGCCGGTTCGATTCCCTGGGGGGACAATAGATTTTTGTTGTAGTTTAGCTAGAACATTTGTCAAATTACCCAGGCTAGGCCAGCGGACCCCGAGACCTGAAGCCCTTAATTTTCAATAATTGTTCCTTTATTCCTACTTTTTCTCATACGGACTGAACCTTAAAGTCGGTGCCTAGTCCAAAAAATACAAAAATAATAATATCATTTTGTGATATATACAAAAAAATTAAATTACCAACAAAACAAATCAAATTTGATATAACTGTGTGGGTTCGGCACCGACTTCAAAGTACTCAGTTGGTAGTAGCTAAAATAATATTGTAAATAGATAAGTAGGTTTAGGTAGGTATTAAGCTAAATTGTATGTATATAGTAAGATTTAAAGTACTTGTAGTAGATAGGGCTTTTGATTACTTTATTTAGATATTACAACGATTATTACGTACATATTTTATTTTGAAATGTTTCATTTTGTGGTAGAAATCTAAGTTTGTTTATTTTTTAATTTTTAACGAGTTCCTTATTTATATATTGAACTCGATTCAATTTTTTTCTTAAAAATGTTTTATTATAAATTTATTTTATGGGGCAATACGGATACGGAAATTGATTTGATTAAATTAGCATCGGATCTGATACGAAGTTACTTGGTCATGTAATAGGCCAATTGAAAAGTTCCCGGTCTGACACATAGATGGCGCCATTAGAATTAAATCCATATGTTCTTTAGTTAGCCCTAAACGTCAAAAAATGCGTGTATAAACTTAACAGCTGTAGGATCATTAGTTTGTGAATTATAGCAGTTTGAGTGAAGTAAATTTTGTTATTGTGAAAAAAATGGATAAAAAGAAATTTCGCGTGTTGATAAAATATTGATTTTTGTAGGGACAAAAATACGGCAGAAGCAAAAAAGCATTGGCTTGATGTCGAGTTTTCCGACACTGCCCCAAAAGAATCAATCATCAAGGAATGAAATGCTAAGTTTAGACGTGGTGAAATGAGCCCCGAAGACGGTGAATGCAGTGGACGCCCAAAAGAGGTGGTCACTGACGAAATCATTTTAAAAAGTCCACAAAAATGATTTTGAATGACCGTAAATTGAAATTGAATGAAATAGCAGACACTCTAAAGATATCAACTGAACGTGTACATCATTCACGAATATTTGGGTATGAGAAAGCTCTGTGCAAAGTGGATGCCGCGCTAGCTCACTTTTGACCAAAAAAACAACAACTAGTTAATGATTAGGAGCAGTGTTTGAAGATGATCAAGGATAATAAACCCCAGTTTTTGCGTCGATATGTGACAATGGATGAAACATGGCTCCATCATTTCACTTCGAAGTCCAATCGACAGTCATCCTAGTGCTTGACCAAGACAGTGCACCGTGTCACAAATCAGTGAAAACAATGGCAAATATCTATTGGGCCTCTAATTGCTTCCTCATCCACCGTATTTTTCAGATCTGGCCTCCATTGACTATATACTGTTCTCAGATCTCAAAAGAATGCTCGCTGGGAAAAAATTGTCGTCGAATGATGATGAATGATAAATGAATGATGTGAGGTGATCGCCGAAACTGAAGCCTCTTTTGAACCAAAGGACATCATACTACAAAAATGGTATCGAAAAGTTGAAGGGTAATAATCATATATATATATATATATATATATATATCACCCTTGAAGGGAATTATGTGGAATAAAAAAAACTAATTTTGTGTGCCAAAAAAATGTGTTTTACTATGTTAGGCCGGGGACATTTCAATTGACCTGTTAGTAGTTAATAAGTTATTATATTGACTGTTACTATTCACTTTAGTAGTAAAATATTGTGTTCTTTTATTATGTGTATGTATGTAATCATTTTCTAGATTTTTGGTGTTTTTTGTTTGTTTTGATCATATACTTCATCAATTCTTCACTCTTTCCGTAATCGATCTGAAACTGTATAGATGACTAAAGTATGGTTTTGTAAAATAATTAATTCGTTTATAGAATCCAAGATTCTAGTAGTGTTGTTATATATGTTAGTTTGTTCATCATCAATCAAGTCCAGATCATTCATCCAACTGTTCAATAGATCTGAGTCCTCAAATATCTAAAACAAGCATCAAAACATATTTTAAATTGTACTAATGATTAACAAATGAATAATAATGAACATACCAACCATATACTTCCGTCGGCACGAAGCCAAGTGCATTACCAATGCCCCTCACGTCTCGCCTACACCAAGCCCGTCGTCTCCCCGACAATCATTGCTACAAGGATCCGAATCCCCGGCTCGCATTATCGGTCCATCAGGCGCAATAAAACAAAATCCGCAAAAGCGAGTCGGCCGGCAGGGCGAGGGGGGCGGCGGGGCAGCGCGGCGGAGCAATAAAGGCCCGAATCGCGAAACGCGACCCCAGAAGACTCGGAAGAAACTCCACCCCTCGAGGGGGGCGCGGACCAACCCTCGATTGGGAGCGTCGAGGGGTGGTTTTCGGCCGGGGGAGCGAATATATCAGTCGTGACAGGACTATTGCCGTGTGCGGGGTCCGTTCGTTCACAGGTGGCCGACGACGAGAGCTAGATTCAAGCCGGTAACGCGGTGATAACGGGGAGTCGCGGACGGGACGGTATCGCCATCGAGGGCGACGATGACGGTGGCGGAGACGTGAGTTTTTCGTTGAAGAACGGTGCTTTTACTTTTACTGGACATATATCTAAATCTCAGGTAAGTCAGAAGTATTTATTTCAGTAAAATAACATACAAAAACTACCAACCAAATGTATTTTTTAATAATGAAGTTGGAAGAATAAAAAAAACAACTTAGATCCTTCATACACGATTAAAAAGCCTAATAATAACCAATCATAGATAATTTTTAAAATTATTTATTATAGTAATGTACTAAATTAACATTAATAAATTATTTATTTTTATCCAAATTTGCTACGGTTTAAAATAACAACTAATATTAGGTCTAAAATACGTCACTGTTTTTAATATGCACCATGTTTTACTAATAACTTCAATGAACTAAATCAAATAATTTTACTCTCTATAATCTTATGACTAAGCCACAATCATTTAGGAGCTGAAGAACCTTAACATTATTATGCTGATGGGGCCTCTGTTCACGTCTTTGTGTCTAGTCCTTTATAACGTTATCGACACTTTCTACCTTTAGATCCTTACGCAGATTGTCGTTACAAATGTACTATGGAGCATCAACAATACCTAGAGTTGAACAACACTAGTTTCCTAGTAGGATTTCAGTGTCATCTGCGAATGTAGCAGCATTTTAATTGAATGTAGCCAAGTCAGTACTGTAAGGACTGATTCCAATACATTTCCCTGTGGCACACCTGCTTGTATTTTCCTCAAGACAGAATAGGCAACATCTTGTTTGACTCTGAAGTATCGGCCAGCATGACTCTCTAAAATGTTTGAACATTGATCAAGCAAAACTTTCTAATCTTATGGCTTAAACCATCAATTCATATTTTATCAAAAGTTTGAGCAACATCTAAAAATACTTCTAGTGATTTTTTAAAATGATGTAGTTTTATTGAACCACAGTTATGATACATATTATGGTGTGAAGGAAGCATTTATTAGGTTGCTGATCTTCATTAATGCTTTTCTTGGGAATTCTTCTAATATTTACCAGGTAATAAGGTCCAAACCAGATGCCTTTTTATATAACTATATAATAATATAAGTATAAATATAAATAAAATATAAAAGCTATATAAATGTAAATAATATATTATATAGAGCTATATAAAATATTAAAAATTTAAAAAAATATAAAATATAACTAACAACATAAAAAGTAGAACACTAGGTTTAAACATATTAAATAGACAAGTACAATACATACAGTCTATTCAAAGTTTTTTTGTACATACGTCATCAAGATGTTTAATGTATTACCTGCCGCAAATTGTAAATTCGTTTTAGAATCAGACAATATTTTCCTTCTCATTTTATTCTAGTTAAAAAAAGACACAATGCTGTCTGATATGACGAATAAGCCTGTCAAAGTCGTCCGGTTGTCAGACATATGTAACATTTTTGAAAGCTGTAATGATAAGAGGTTATAATTCTAACCTACATACTATCACGGATGTATAATTAACTGTAGTTTTTAGATGTACTATAATGCTAAAATAAATTATATTTGATAACATTTTTGTTCAATTATTTTATTTAGACAATATTTTGTTGGATGTCAAAGCCAAACTGAACTAAAACTCACAGTTGATGCGGCAACATTGCGACGTCACAAATTTAAATGACGTATGTACAAAATAACTTTGAACAGATTATAACATACATTGTTTGGGCAAATCACTTTCGCATACTATGTCCCATGTCTGACTTATTATCGTGGAAATTGGGGCCTTATTGTATAGGTAAATAGTGAGTACAAGAGGTAGAATATGACATCCAGTGCTCTTATCAACACAGCAAGCACTAAGCCACTAATTTGGCACTAGGCATTGTAGGTAAATAATGGTCTGTCCGTATTGTCTCCAATCAGAACGTATAGTAAATTGAAGTCGATTGACTATAATGGTAAAGATAGTAGAGAAATCTAACTAAATCTGAAAGAGCTTGGTTCAAATAAAGTTTGACCAGTGGTATTGAGGATGTTGTTAACATATTTTTTAATGGTTGTAGTGAGTTTAGCTAGTGCATCGGCCCTCTCACCAAATGCATTCACGCCAGAAACAATCCATGCCAAAGAGACTTCGAGTCCCAGTGAGGAAAGAGAATAAATGATAGTTAAATTTGACAAAACATATTTATATTTATAATATATGTGGCTATCTTATCTTAAATCGTTATCTTAGATCGAGAAGTGAGCTAGTAAATAAAAATAGAAAATTAAAAATGTAAAAAAGTGTGGCGCAGAGATTGAGTGTGAAAGAAAGATTGAATGAAATGAAGTATTTATATTAATAGTAATGTTATGTAAACTAACAGATTATACTCTTGAATTGTCTAGTATAAGTTAACATAAAACAACAACAACGAATTTCAATTACGTAATTTAATTACGAGTAATTCAGAGACTATCCAAGCTTGATTATTCTTCATCAAAACCACGGTTTGGTTGTTGAATCAATCAAGCTTCAATCAATCTACAAGAAAAGGAGCAGTTAACAGGTCAATTATGAAAAATAGCCGGCCTACCATAGTAAAACACATTATTTGGCAAAATTAGTTTTTATTATTCAACATAATTCCCTTCAAGGGTGATACACTAAGTGATTATAGCGACCCTCCAACCTTTCGATACCATTTTTGTAGTACGATTTGTCCTTTGCTTCAAAATAGGCCTCAGTTTCGGCGATCACCTCTTTATTCGACGAAAATTTCTTCCCAGCGAGCATTCTTTTGAGATCTGAGAACAGGAAATAGTCGCTGGGGGCTAGATCTGGAGAATACGGTGGATCAGGAAGCAATTCGAAGCGCAATTCATGGATTTTTGTCATCGGTTTCACTGACTTGTGACATTATGCATTGTCTTAGTGAAGCAGCATTTTCTTTTCCTTCAAATGTAGCCTTTTTCGGTATTTGGTCCTTCAAATGGTCCAATAAGACTATGTAATAGGCGCTGTTGATGGTCCTTCTTTTTCCAAAGAATTAATGAAAGGAAGTCAATGAAAATTATTCCATGTGCATCCCAAAATACAGACGCCATAACCTTGCCAGCCGACTGTTGCATTTTCCCGCGCTTGGGAGCTGGTTCATCGTGTGCAGTCGACTCGAATGACTGTCGATTGGACTTCGTAGTGAAATGATGGGGCCATGTTTAATTCATTGTTACATATCGACGCAAAAACTCGGGTTTATTACGCTTAATCATCTTCAAACACTGCTCCGAATCATCAAATCGTCTTTGTTTTTAGTCAAAAGTGAACTTACGCCGCACCCACTTTGCACAGAGCTTTCTCATACCCAAATATTCGCGAGTGATATGATGTACACGTTCGTTCAGTTAATATCTTTAGAGTGTCTGCTAGTTCATTCAATTTCAATTTACGTTCATTCAAAATCATTTTGTTGATTTTTTAAATGTTTCCGTCGGTAACAACCTCTTTTGGCCGTCCACTGCGTTCACCGTCTTCGGTGCTCATTTCACCACGTCTGTAATATTCGGAAACTCGGTATCAAACCAAGTTTTTGCTTCAATTGTATTTCGTCCCTTCAAAAAGCAATATTTTATCAACACGCAAAATTCCTTTTTATCTATTTTTCACTATAACAAAAGTTGCTTCACTCAAAATGCTCTAATTCACAAGCTAATGATCCCACATCTGTCAAATTTATACACGCATCTTTTGAGGATTAGGACTAACCAAAAAACATATGGATTTAATTCTAGTAGCGCCATCTATGTGTCAGACGGGGGACTTTCCAATTGACCTGTTATGGTTCGGTTGTTGAATCAATCAAGCTAAATCATAATAATCAATCCAGGCTCAGTTCTAGATATTGTATTTCAATTTACAAGAAAAGGAGCAGTTACTTAATGACTACTTTTCTATTACAGATGTTTCAAAACTCTCTCCATTTGGTTGCTCACCGCTCCAAGATGTTGAAAAGCCTGAACAACCCCCAAAATCCGTTCTCCATGGACAATCTGTTGGCGGGCGGCAAGTCCTCGCCCGAGATCGACCTGGAACGGCAGGAAGAGCTGGGCGACCGCGGCGGTTACAGTCCCAGCTTCGCCAAGCACGAGGACGACCTCAGCGACCACGTGTCCGAGGGACAGTTGTCGCCGAACGACAGGAGCGGCGGCGACCTACTCAGCAGGTTCAGCTGCCTGCGCGGACGATTATGTTCGAACTGCGGCCGCTTGGACTGTAATTACTTGCACTGCAGACTGAACAGTGAAAATTTGATTAAAGAGACGAAGCCGGTATTGAAATTCAGTGTTAGTGCAATTTTGGGCGACGAGAAGCGTGATGGTCAGAAGACGGAAGGTAAGTGGTCAATAATTATTGGATACAACCATCCAGTTACGTATGAGGTATACAATCTGTCAATTTAATTTTGAAATATAAATGCCACTAAAGGTATTGTCAGATGCAATCTGAAAACCACCTGTAATAACTTCAAAAATGTATCTTGAAACTCTTAATCACAGGCCAATCGATGCTCTTATTTCTTTGTTATTCCATCGTATTACTACATAGTATAAAACAAAGTCGCCTTTTCTGTCCCTATATCCCTATGTGCGCTTAAATCTTTAAAACTACGCAACGGATTTTGATGCGGTTTTTTTCAATAGATAGAGTGATTCAAGAGGAAGGTTTATATGTATAATACATGCATAATATACTAAGGCAACATTGCTAATTTTAGAGGTTTCTAACGTGATGTCGTAAATTAACCTATTTTTTTAGGCTTATTTAGCAATTAGCAAAAACGCTGCCTAACCCTACGAGTTAGATCAAATTAATGTACTACAGTATTGTACACCATAAAAAGGTCTACAAAAAAGTCCGCGATGGTATATGTTTATCTTTTAGGGATAACCCACATTAACCATTTTTATTGTTTACTTTTTACGTGAGAAAATGTTGTAATTATCGTGAGGCTTCTTTACTCTTGTCTACAGCTACAGCTACAATCGCAGTATCATCATCAAATGTAACCATCAAAATATTTTCCATTTGTGGTATATCACAAGTGTAGAGTCAATAAAGCATAGGTTCCAGTACACTTCCTTATAGTAGACCTACTTAGCTTCTTTTATTGTACAGTAAACTTCTTGTTTGACTATAAACATTCAGGTTGTAACGTATGATTGTAATAGTTCGGTGTGTTGTTTTGGTAACATTTTCTGTAGTTTGTAAACAAGGCCTTCATACCAAACCTTATTGAAAGCTTGTGCCACATCTAGGAATATAACTGAGCATAGTTTCTGAGAAGTTTTCCTGTTATTAAGTCACAGTCTGGTGATTTCTTCAGATTAATGTCAACTTTACTATTTTTGGTTATTTCTTTCGGCATGACTAGTTGACTCGACAAATTTTCACATTCTATATCCGGAAAATTATACTCAATGTCATATTCGTTTGGTTTGAATGGTTCTTCTTGTCAAGAAATGCTTCCTTTTTTTGTTGTTTATGGTGGTGAGCTGTGTAGACGTGATAGTTTTAGATATTTAGTGATTTTCCAGAGATAATCTGTTTCCTTGACATCTTTTAGATTACGCAGATAGTTATTTGTTAATTTTTCGACTGTCTTACATTTTCGGAACGGGCTCTTAAACAAGTATAGATACAAGGAAGACTATATCACTTGTTAGAAGCACTATTACCACTAGCAGATGCAGGTCATGAATTCTTACTTATTTTATGAGCAATCCGGATACGGAAACGGACGTTCTGTTTAAAATCCAACCTTTACATTAGTGAAAATGTTCAAAATAGCATTGGATCGGTTCTCATCTGACAGTCATAACATCGTCATCAGACAATCGACGATTCATTAATACTAAACAACTCAAGCAGAGTTCCTTCTCCATACACCCAAAACCGCCAACACCATGACACCAAACGATGATAAATTATCAAGCCACCGTCGACGCCGTTGATTTACAGCGAGACGGAGAAAAAGACCGAAAATGCGGCCGTTTCCCCCCTTCCGCCCGCGTTTTAAAAACGTCACAGCCAGCCCTGTCCGCTCAAAACCTTAGAAATAATTCGCATTAATTCAAAACCGGAGTCGGCAAACAGCCGGCGAATTGACATCGGGGGCGGCTGCGGGCCCGCCCGCCTATTTCCATTTTATTTTCTCCGCCGCCGCCGCCGCTGTAAAACAACCGCCCTCCGCGCCCCGCGGCGCATACGTTAAGCTCCCCCACGTCCAGGAAGAGATTGCGCCTTATGGAGAAGAATGGAAAACGCGATTATTCTCTACGCGGCGCGTTTTCGCGATTCGATGAAGCCGATATCGAGTAAATCAAGAATAACACGATGTCGATGGAAATCAAGTGCGTTAACAACTTATTCG
The DNA here is from genome assembly GCF_030347505.1 of Rhynchophorus ferrugineus. Lineage (NCBI taxonomy): Eukaryota > Metazoa > Arthropoda > Insecta > Coleoptera > Curculionidae > Rhynchophorus > Rhynchophorus ferrugineus. The sequence goes on along the minus strand of NW_027472582.1, from coordinate 74,150,240 downwards.
CTGTTTTTCACACGCCAGTTTATTAATTGCCGTTCGAAAGTTTGGAAAAAATATGATAATTGAAAAGAAACGATAATCACTTCCTTCTCCTATATTTCTCTTTTTTTAATTTATTTATTATAACTAGTAATAGAAAAGACAATTAAATTTTATCTAGCGTTGGGAACTATCGACTGAAAACAGTTGAAACAGTCGATAGTCGCAAAACAGTCGATAGTCAAAAAACTAGCTAAAACTAGAAAATAGTAATTACTGTTCTCAGTCAAATGAACAGTTTTTTTTACATTTCGTGATGTCAGACGAAGATGTACGAACCCTTACCTGTATAAATTGTGAGAGAGAAAAGGACGGAGATAATTGCTTGGGGTAGTTAATTTTATATGTTGTTATATTTTTCAACGGTAGTATAAGCGAGACGGAGATATATACATTCCTTCACGAACTAACTTAAAAAAAAAGGAAAAAAGTAATTACTAAATACTACCTATATACAATTATTAATTTCTTTTTAAATGATGTAGAATTACTTTTATATTTGAATGTTATGTGGATCTGTAAAATGGAATGGAATTTTTCTATGGAATGGAATAATGCCCCAAAAATGTTTCTCATATTTTAATATGTTAATTGCTATTTTCAAATGATATATTATAATAAATATAGGCAATAAAATATAATTTAAACAAAACCTAAAAATTAAAGATTACAATGACCATAAATACTAAATAAAAATTAAACATACACTACTAACACTATTAACATACACACTTTATTTATCACTAGCGACCCGCCCCGGCTTCGCACGGGTGCAATGCTGATACTAAATTAAATACACTACAGAAAAAATATGAACGTTGTATATAAAAACATAGCGGCCCGCTCCGACTTTGCACGGGCATAAAATATATATGCCTATGTCACTCAATGAAAACATGATTAAAATCGATCCAGTATTTTTGGTTCATTTATTACTGCCCTTGGCCTGCACGCATTAAATTTGGAGTAAAACAATTCCTCTTCCCCTATACTTACTATGAAGATTTCCTGCTATCTTTGGAATATCTAAATTCGTACAATTTTTATTACATTACACATTTTTAAACGCAAATTTTAAATTTATAATATCTCCGAAAATATTTGTTTAATTTACATGCTGTAAGGAACCATATTGATCTATATTAATTGCACACTTTTTTAAGGTACTTAATTCGATAAGGATTAATGCCGTATTGCTTAAAATAGCTTCGTAAATAAGCCATTTTCTCACGTAAAATGTAAACAATAAAAATGGTTAATGTGGGTTATCCCTAAAAGATAAACATATACCATCGCGGACTTTTTTGTAGACCTTTTTATGGTGTACAATACTGTAGTACATTAATTTGATCTAACTCGTAGGGTTAGGCAGCGTTTTTGCTAATTGCTAGATAAGCCTAAAAAAATAGGTTAATTTACGACATCACGTTAGAAACCTCTAAAATTAGCAATGTTGCCTTAGTATATTATGCATGTATTATACATATAAACCTTCCTCTTGAATCACTCTATCTATTGAAAAAAACCGCATCAAAATCCGTTGCGTAGTTTTAAAGATTTAAGCGCACATAGAGATATAGGGACAGAAAAGGCGACTTTGTTTTATACTATGTAGTGATTGAACAGAAATATTTTTAACAAAAATCGAAAGAGAATCAAAATATTACTTATTATAGCTATAAAAACAGTCAAAAGTATTTTACTATTTATCATTCACAATTTTTAATTTTTTACCCTATTACGTTAACAATCTTGAAAAATATCGTTCCAAAATGCTGCTAAATTTATATACAATATATTGTTATTTACAAGCAAACTACCAAAAAAATCATAAAACTATACATATTACATATAGATTTATGTAAGCATAAATTGGGTACATTTTTGTCAAGGTCACGGCTAGGAGAACAGAACCAGAACGTTAAAAATCAGTCGAATGAAACTGGTAGAACCAAAAATAGTGACTAAAAGTACACAACTGGAACATTCGAGAGTAAAAAGTAACAAAATCAGTTGGACAGGAAACAGTCACTGGTAAAAAGTAGTAAAATCAGTCGAACCAAAAATAGCAACTGAAACAGTCGATAGTGAAAAGTAGTCAATTACTAAACAGTCGATAGTTCCCAACACTAGTATCAGACAACATTGTATCCCTTTTTATCTGAAATGAAATTAGAGAAGGAAAATATTCTTTTATCTGATCTTAAAATGAATATACAAATTAAAATAGGCTATACAATGAACGCCTTGTTCACTGTTATATTGACTGAACTATATTTACACGATATTGTAAAAAAGGGGAAAAATTATGGATTCCTTGTATCAGATTTTTACTTAATATATATATATATATATATATATATATATATATATATATATATAGAAACAGTCGATAGTTCCCAACACTAGTATCAGACAACATTGTATCCCGTTTTATCTGAAATGAAATTAGAGAAGGAAAATATTCTTTTATCTGATCTTAAAACGAATATACAAATTAAAATAGGCTACACAATGAACGCCCTGTTCACTGTTATATTGACTGAACTATATTTACACGATATTGTAAAAAAAGGGGAAAAATTATGGATTCTATTACCCAGCCTAGTTATTGGCGTAACTGGGATCATTTTCTTTGTCGAATTTTACACTCTTGCCTAAAACAAACAAAAATATTAAGGAATCACAAACATAAATTCACGACCGTGCCCCATCAGGATTCGAACCCGCGACTATCGCAACAGTAGGAGGACCGTCCCATCGCCTTTACCACTGCGCCACCAAGCCGGCAATATATATATATTTTAAATCGAATATTAATCTAACTAAAAAGAAATCGAAATATAATTATAAAATCGGATTTACGGAAAATCCTTTCTCACCAGACTTGGTACTGCGTGATTCTTGGCTATTTTTTTAGCTCTTTTTTCTCTTACCTTCGCTAGGGAACAGTTTCCCATAGATACCGATAAAATATCCGATACAGAACGATTCGAAAGCATTAAGCGTGTTTATGGTCCGGGGGGTCCTGTCACGTCGAATAAAGCCGAATTAAAACAGTCAGCGGAGAACGCCCATCGCACCTTAAAAAAACATCTCTCCGGCACGACACAATACCCATAAAAGTACATAAAAAAAGAGCAATCCCATTACAATATCGGGAGCCATAAAAACAGCACGCCCATTCGGGTCCCGGTCCATCCTTCGGGAGATTAGGCCGCGGCGCTGAATGGGCTCTTTGTTTGGTCGGTGGTATCCGTCGACAGATACCGGAATAATGGGATGTTTTTACAAGGTGTAGTAAACACGGATAGGGGTCCAAAAGTTTAATACTTTAAAATAACAGGCGGTCGGGGTGGTTGGCTTGACGGCGTCGAAGAAGATGGAAAAACACCGGGGACAATGAGCGGACGCGGAGGGATATTAGTAGCGAGTTGTTGCGATTGTTTCCGAGCAATTTGATTCTATGGCCGAACGTCGTTCGATGTTTATTTTGGTAAAGGAACAGAGAGCTATTGTTAACGGTTTATTAGAGGGTATCATAAAATTCATAAAAGAAACATGTGATGCGATCGTCTATGTTTCGGAGCTTTTCGCCCAGCAAGAACCAATAACTTATTTACGTTATTACGTTAAATATTATAATATAATACAATATATTTTACATCTATAAGTACTAATATTGAAAACCATATTTCCAGAATGTATTTGAAAAAAAGGTTTAAATATTCCGAAGTAAATGATAATTTTTTTAACTTTGTTTCCTTTTTTTTTATATATTTCTTATTAGTGTATAATTGGACACTATCCATATTATAACAGGTCAATTGAAAGGTCAGTTGAATTTTTATTCGACATAATTCCCTTCAAGGGTGATACACTAAGTGATTATAGCGACCCTCCAACTTTTCGATACCATTTTTTTTAATACGATTTGTCCTTTGCTTCAAAATAGGTCTCAGTTTCGTCGATCAGCTCTTCATTCGACGAAAATTTCTTCCCAGCGAGCACACTTTTGAGATCTGAGAACAAGAAATAGTCGCTGGGGCCCGGATCTGTAGAATGTGGTGGATGTGGAAGCAATTCGAAGCCTAAATCATGGAATTCTTCTAACACGGTGCATTGTCTTGGTGAAGCAGCACTTACTTTTTCTTCAAATACGGCCGTTATTCGCCGATTTCGTCCTTCAAACGCTCCAATAACGCTATGTAATAGTCGCTATTGATGGTCCTTCCTTTTTCAAGGTAGTCATTAAAAACTATTCCATGCGAATCTCAAAATACAGACGACATAACCTTGTCAGACGACTGTTGCGTTTTTCCACGCTTTGGAGCGGGTTCATCGTGGGCAATCTACTCGGATGAATGTCGATTGGACTTCGGAGTGAAATGATGGAGCCATGTTCCATCTATTGTTACATATCGACGCAAAAACTCGTGTTTATTACGCCTGATAATCTTCAAACACTGCTCCGAATCATCAACTCGTCGTTTGCACAGAGCTTTCTCATATCCATATATTCGTAAATGATATGATCTGCAAGTTCAGTTGATATCTTTAGAGTGTCTGCTATTTCATTAAATTTCAATTTACGGTCATTCAAAATCAATTTGTGGATTTTTTAAATGTTCTCGTCGGTAACAACCTCTTTTGAGCGTCCACTGCGGTGCTCATTTCACCACGTCTAAACTTAGCATACCAATCTTTGGTGGTTGATTTTCCTGGGACGTTTTTTTATCCATTTTTGCACAATAACAAAAGTTGGTTCACTCAAAATGGTATAATTCACAAACTAACGAAAAACATATGGATTTAATTCTAGTAGCGTCATCTATGTGTCAGGCGGGAGACATTTCAATTGACCTGTTAGATATAGAACCTAATTAATAACAATAAGTAAATAATGAAATTTCTCACTCATGACTCGCGACAAAATAAAATCCCAGCCAAATTATTACATAAAAACTGTCTCGGTTCTACATCACGACATTCTCACGAAACTCCGAACATATTTATTATTTCTCACCCCATTGTTTGTCTCTTTCTCGCCGTTTCCTCCACGTCCATCTCCCCGAAAATGAGAGCGCATCCCCCCGAAGTGTCAGAACGATGGCGCCGACGGCACCAAGGAGGAAATGACGTCACACACTCCGCCACCTCCGTCGAGTGTGCAGCGACGCCTGCAAAGTGTTTTCCCTCCCGGCTGTTCTCCCGTTTCACAACCAGAAAGGGTCCGATGTTTTTTTGGTCCAATTACTTTATATAGAGTATATAAAATATAGTATATTCAAAGTTTTTTTTTTAGTAATGCATCATGGATATTTGTGACGTCGAAACATTGCAACGTTGCCGCATCAACTCTGAATTTTAGTTTAGTTTGGCTTTGACATACAAAAAATTCTAATCTAAATGAAATAATTGAACAAAAATGTTTTCAAATATAATTTATTTTTACTAATATAATTTTTTTTCGACGAAATATCCATGACGCATTACTAAAAAAACTTTGAGTAAACTATATAATCATTTTTATCGTAGTTTTTCCAATATAATATTGGTGGACTTCAGTAGATTCGAATGAAAATACATCTGATTTTTTTAATCCAAAATCAAGCAAAACCTTTCTGCCTTTTTTTTGTAAATGCAATAAAACAAAAATTGAAAATAAAGTAGCCAAAAATTATTTGCGAAGCATTTTTGCCATCTGGAATCAAAATAAATTGAATTTCTATCCACGCAAAATTCGCAGCCTTTCCGCCAAATTATGAGTCGATTCAACGAACAGTGGAAGAGACAAAGATGGAAAGGAATGGTTTCGAGTGTGTGCCAATGGTTACTGTGATTGAGATGGAAAAAGACGAATCGGTTTTGTTTTGTCATAGGCGTGCAGATATATTTTTTCTTACAAATAAAAGGAATATAAAAATTAATTGGAGAACAGTCGTGTTGTAATGAATAGAAATATTTGACATATTTTTATATATATTTTGAATGATTTATTTCAAATTTTGTATTGAAAAAAGTGTTTGTTATAACTCACTGAAATACTAAAGGAAACTACTTTAATTAAAAAATGTAAATAACACAATAGAAAATAATGACATATTTCAAGAAATGTGTACAAATTATCTTTAATATATAATTACAAATAAAACAAAATACTTTTTTTAACAATGTGAAAACATGAATTAATTTTTCACTCACCAAATATTTTCAATTATTTTCTTTTAGTTTACAAATATGTTCTATTACAATTTCTATACCTAAGTGACATAATCGTGGTAATAACATTTTACAAAGCTACTAGCTTACTAATTTCAATGATTAATATGAATGTATGCCTTTCAAGGACTATTCAAAATGTTAATCAACCTAAAAGAGTACTTTCAATGTTACTTTTTAATATTGAAAACTCTTAATGGAACTTCTTTAAATGGAACAGTCGCATAAAATCAAACTCATAAGAAAAAAATAATTAAAGAAGCCCAACCTAACCTCTAATTTCAAACGTCACCAAGGTAGTAGGTTAGCTATAAACTTAGTTTAGAATATAATTAGTTAAAAATATAATATTTACCGTCAAACGTGACATAATTAACATTTAAATGTTATTAATATATTTTACAATGCATTGTGTTTTCTATATAAATTTTTATTAAGTATTGTCACTGTCAAATTCATGGCTATCCATGATTCAATGATAAAAGGTTAAATAACACGAGAGTTAATGGTTTTTGCATTAAGCAAGACATATTTTAGCTGATTTTTATTGTATATAATAAAATATTGTATAAAAAATAAAATATTTTGATAAGATAGGCCAAACTGAGAATTGAAATTTGAAGACATTTTGTAATAATTGTTGCCTAACTATCATAATAAAATCATGTTATATTTCAATTTCTAAATTAAGAAAATGTATACCGATATTTATACAACCAAACATACATCGAAAAACATTTAACTCTTGTAAATGAGTATTTATTATTAGTTTTAGGCATCATTAAAGTCGAATACCCAGTTAGGGGGCAGTTAATTATCATTAAATCGTATTTTCCTGTTTCCAGAGAGCCTGATCCACGTGACACCGCCCAGCCTGCTGGGATTATCGTCGTACCTGGGCAGTGGGGGTGGCACGGGGGGTGCCCACTCGCCGTCGATCGCCAAACCTGTTGCGAGCCGACCGCCCCATTTCAACCCCCATTTGCTGTTGGCCCACTGCCGGCCGCAGCCCTATTTAACAGGTGAGAGGAGCGCTCGCATCATTGACATCGGGGAAAATGCATCTCGTTTAACTGCAGTTTTTAGCGTAAAATCTCCCTGCTACTGTATGTTTATGTTTGTTTATAATGGTGTAAGTGTAGAACGTAAATTGGTAATTATTGAGAAGTACTTCAAATTAAGGGGGTGTTCCGGTATAGCAATTTGAAAAAATTAATTTTATTTATATGACGACAATCGAGAAGTCCGGCGCTACTAGAATTAAATCCATATGTTTTGTTTGAGTTAGCCCTAATCTTCAAGAGATGCGTGTATAAATTTGACAGCTGTCAGTCAACGAAATAGAATTCTATATTTGAATATTTGAATATCAAGTTACAATCCGACAAACATTCTAAACCAAAATTCTAAGTTAGTTCGGCAACATTGCGACGTACTGACGTCATACAATTTGATAGCGTGCATTGGTTGTTTTATTGGATAGGCCATAGTAAGAAAAACAAATGTAACTTAAACAGAACTTGATTGATAAAAGGAATAAATGCACAAAAATTTATGAAATAAAATGATAACATTTTTAAATTAAACACATAGGTACGAGTGACCTGGGAATAGTAATTAAAAGAATATTTATACAAAGTAATATGCTAAAAAATCATACTCTGCTCTAAATGCACGTCATAGATGACAGTATGGATTAGCAGTAGATTACCAAATTGACTTTACAAAAATGTAAAATTAATTTTATACTGGTAACTTTTCATTTTATCCTATTCAAAAAGAATCTGTAAAAATTTATTTGCATTAGTATAGTTCGACCCTGTTGTCAAATGTCTACAAAATTCTTCAAAACATTAGTAATAATAATTAGAAGTTACAATCCGACAAACATTTTAAACCAAAACTCTAAATTGATGCGGCAACATTGCGACGTACTGACGTCATATATTTTGATGGAGTGGCTTGGTTGTTTTATTGGATAGGTTATAGTAAGAAAAACAAATGTAACTTAAACAGAACTTGATTGTTAAAAGGAATAAATGCACAAAATTTATGAAATAAAATGATAACATTTTAAAATTAAACACACAGGTACGGGTGACCTAGGAATAGTAATTAAAAGAATATTTATACAAAGTAATATGCTAAAAAATCATACTCTACTCTAAATGCACGTCATAGATGACAATATGGATAGGCAGTAGATTACCAAATTGACTTTTTAAAAATGTAAAATTAATTTTATACTGGTAACTTTTCATTTTATCCTATTCAAAAAGAGTCTGTAAAAATTTATTTGCATTAGTATAGTTCGACCCTGTTGTCAAATGTCTACAAAATTCTTCAAAACATTAGTAATAATAATTAGAAGTTACAATCCGACAAACATTTTAAACCAAAACTCTAAATTGATGCGGCAACATTGCGACGTACTGACGTCATATATTTTGATGGAGTGGCTTGGTTGTTTTATTGGATAGGTTATAGTAAGAAAAACAAATGTAACTTAAACAGAACTTGATTGTTAAAAGGAATAAATGCACAAAATTTATGAAATAAAATGATAACATTTTAAAATTAAACACACAGGTACGGGTGACCTAGGAATAGTAATTAAAAGAATATTTATACAAAGTAATATGCTAAAAAATCATACTCTACTCTAAATGCACGTCATAGATGACAATATGGATAGGCAGTAGATTATCAAATTGACTTTTTAAAAATGTAAAATTAATTTTATACTGGTAACTTTTCATTTTATCCTATTCAAAAAGAATCTGTAAAAATTTATTTGCATTAGTATAGTTCGACCCTGTTGTCAAATGTCTACAAAATTCTTCAAAACATTAGTAATAATAATTAGAAGTTACAATCCGACAAACATTTTAAACCAAAACTCTAAATTGATGCGGCAACATTGCGACGTACTGACGTCATATATTTTGATGGAGTGGCTTGGTTGTTTTATTGGATAGGCCATAGTAAGAAAAACAAATGTAACTTAAACAGAACTTGATTGATAAAAGGAATAAATGCACAAAAATTTATGAAAGAAAATGATAATATTTTTAAATTAAACACACAGGTACGGGTGACCTAGGAATAGTAATTAAAAGAATATTTATACAAAGTAATATGCTAAAAAATCATACTCTACTCTAAATGCACGTCATAGATGACAATATGGATAGGCAGTAGATTACCAAATTGACTTTTTAAAAATGTAAAATTAATTTTATACTGGTAACTTTTCATTTTATCCTATTCAAAAAGAATCTGTAAAAATTTATTTGCATTAGTATAGTTCGACCCTGTTGTCAAATGTCTACAAAATTCTTCAAAACATTAGTAATAATAATTAGAAGTTACAATCCGACAAACATTTTAAACCAAAACTCTAAATTGATGCGGCAACATTGCGACGTACTGACGTCATATATTTTGATGGAGTGGCTTGGTTGTTTTATTGGATAGGTTATAGTAAGAAAAACAAATGTAACTTAAACAGAACTTGATTGTTAAAAGGAATAAATGCACAAAATTTATGAAATAAAATGATAACATTTTAAAATTAAACACACAGGTACGGGTGACCTAGGAATAGTAATTAAAAGAATATTTATACAAAGTAATATGCTAAAAAATCATACTCTATTCTAAATGCACGTCATAGATGACAATATGGATAGGCAGTAAATTACCAAATTGACTTTTTAAAAATGTAAAATTAATTTTATACTGGTAACTTTTCATTTTATCCTATTCAAAAAGAATCTGTAAAAATTTATTTGCATTAGTATTGTTCGACCCTGTTGTCAAATGTCTACAAAATTCTTCAAAACATTAGTAATAATAATTAGAAGTTACAATCCGACAAACATTTTAAACCAAAACTCTAAATTGATGCGGCAACATTGCGACGTACTGACGTCATATATTTTGATGGAGTGGCTTGGTCGTTTTATTGGATAGGCCATAGTAAGAAAAACAAATGTAACTTAAACAGAACTTGATTGATAAAAGGAATAAATGCACAAAATTTATGAAAGAAAATGATAATATTTTAAAATTAAACACACAGGTACGGGTGACCTAGGAATAGTAATTAAAAGAATATTTATACAAAGTAATATGCTAAAAAATCATACTCTACTCTAAATGCACGTCATAGATGACAATATGGATAGGCAGTAGATTACCAAATTGACTTTTTAAAAATGTAAAATTAATTTTATACTGGTAACTTTTCATTTTATCCTATTCAAAAAGAATCTGTAAAAATTTATTTGCATTAGTATTGTTCGACCCTGTTGTCAAATGTCTACAAAATTCTTCAAAACATTAGTAATAATAATTAGAAGTTACAATCCGACAAACATTTTAAACCAAAACTCTAAATTGATGCGGCAACATTGCGACGTACTGACGTCATATATTTTGATGGAGTGGCTTGGTTGTTTTATTGGATAGGTTATAGTAAGAAAAACAAATGTAACTTAAACAGAACTTGATTGTTAAAAGGAATAAATGCACAAAAATTTATGAAATAAAATGATAACATTTTAAAATTAAACACACAGGTACGGGTGACCTGGGAATAGTAATTAAAAGAATATTTATACAAAGTAATATGCTAAAAAATCATACTCTACTCTAAATGCACGTCATAGATGACAGTATGGATTGGCAGTAGATTACCAAATTGACTTTTTAAAAATGTAAAATTAATTTTATACTGGTAACTTTTCATTTTATCCTATTCAAAAAGAATCTGTAAAAATTTATTTGCATTAGTATAGTTCGACCCTGTTGTCAAATGTCTACAAAATTCTTCAAAACATTAGTAATAATAATTAGAAGTTACAATCCGACAAACATTTTAAACCAAAACTCTAAATTGATGCGGCAACATTGCGACGTACTGACGTCATATATTTTGATGGAGTGCCTTGGTTGTTTTATTGGATAGGTTATAGTAATAAAATCAAATGTAACTTAAACAAAACTTGATTGATAAAAATATGAAATATTTTGGAAATGATAATATTTTTTAAATTAAACATACTTTTTAATTTTCAGTCTCTACTCCTGTGTCCGGTGCTCAATCAACTGTGTTCCCATTGCCGGGAACTTTCCCCTGGGCGCACAGCGGACGAGGGAAACCCCGAAGAGGCATGATGCGACGGGCAGTCTTCAGCGATCTGCAACGAAAGGGACTCGAACGACGGTTCCAGATACAGAAATATATTAGCAAACCCGACCGGAAGAAATTGGCCGAGAAATTAGGACTGAAAGATAGCCAGGTACGACATAAAATATTACATGACGAACTGTGACATTCGAAACAAAAATTATTTCAGGAAATTAAACCTAACCCTAAATATTTAGTATCTCGTAACTATATTAAACAATTCTTTTTGCTATAAAATCCGAAGTCAAATATATTTTTATTTGGAAAATATTATTATGATAAAATATTATATGATGCAGTGAACTTTTTAAAATTCAATTCACACGAAAAAGGTATTAAAGCCCTTTAAACGTGACAACAGTAATAAATTTAAGAAATTCAACCTAACCTCAAATGTGAAACATCATATGACGAACTGTCAAATATATATTTAAGTTATTAAATATTATATTTCAGCATTATTATTAGAATATTTGGATTAGTAATTTCATGCATTTTTTTAATTAATTTTTTATTACATATACAGACCATTATAGTACACACCTTGCCCTTTCTACTATATTATATTTAGCACATATTATTATTTTCGAATTCATGGTTAAATATAATTTGCTGTTAAAAATACTAATTGCAAATCAACATGAAGAGTAGAATTCTTTTTGTTTGTTTTTAAATATAACTACGAAAACCTTTTTGTATGTATACAGCATAAAAACTATGCTTACATATCCTTATAACGGGTTGGCAAGAATGTATTGTCGGTTGCCTGCCTAATTCCTATATAAATGATTTTCCTCTTCCAATCTGTATTTTTTCTTCATTCGTATCTCTTCATTTGTCACTATTTTTTGATGCTGTTATATTTTAGGCATAAAGGTCTGAAGCTAGTCGCTGGCACATCACCAACTATTCGTTTAGAAAGTTCCTTCTAAATCTCTATGATAATTTGTTCCTTCTATGTAATATCTCTTAACAAATATGGAATAACAAATGAAGTAATAAATGTCTGTATATTAAAACAGAGAATGCATGAATAAAACAATTTTGAAATTGATATTTGACTTTTGCACCTATATTAAAGGATTGTATTTATATTCATTAAGTAATCTCTTGATTTTTCAAAACTTGGTGAAAATAGTTGATACAAGGTTCAAAGAATAAAAGGTCATTAGGTCACATATCGTATTGTATTAATCGTTAAACAGCTTAATATTTATCAGTGCCTTAAAATGTTTACAAAATTACCGTTAAAAATTCAAAATTTCTTCTATTTGTCCTACGTATTCCATTTTTAAGCGACTTCGAAAATAGAGGAGGTTCTATGTTCGACTGTATATTTTTTTTTAATGTATGTTCGCCGATTTCTCCATCAATTATGGACCGATTTTCAAAATTCTCTTTTTATTCCAAAGGGTACACTTCTGAGGTGGTCCCATTGGAACCAAGTTAGTACCAGATGAGGGAAGGGGGGAAATCGAAAGAAATCCTTAAATTTCAAAGACACATACAAAGTTTTCACATATTCTTTATCTAAAATAATCAGATATTTGGGTATAATGTTATATGAGCTGATGTGACTGAAATGAATTGGAAGTCGTTTGAAAGCGTGGGAAAATGCAGCTGTCGGCTGGCAAGATTCTGGCGTCTGTATTTTGGGATGCGCATGGAATAATTTTCATTGACTACCTTTTTTGTTTTTCCGAAAAAGGGATGACCATCAACAGTGGCTATTACATAGTGTTATTGAACCGTTTGAAGGACGAATTCGCCGAAAAACAGCCGTATTTGAAGAAAAGGAAAGTGCAGCTTCACCAATTTTTGCGTATGACAAAGCTCTGTGTACAGCGTGTCACAAGTCAGTGAAAACGATAGAAAAAATCCATGATTTAGGCTTCGAATTGTTTCCTCACCCACCGTATTCTCCAGATCTGGCCCCCAATGACTATTTCCTGTTATCGGGTCTCAAAAGAATGCTCGCTGGGAAGAAATTTTCGTCGAATGAAGAGGCGATCGCCGAAACTAAGACCTATTTTGAAGCAAAGGATAAATCGCACTGCAAAAATGGTATCGAAAAGTTGGAGGCTCTCTATGAAGGAATCATGTTGAATATAAAAAGAAATTTAAAAAAAAGTGTTCTACTATGGTAGGCTGGGGACTTTTCAATTGACCTGTTAGTTAGAAGTCAATAACACCAAAATGTACAGAAAAATCCTGATAACATTTATAATTAATATATAGAGTAGAAGATATTTGTTGCCAATCTCTACTCTACACAAACATATTCTACAAACGAAATAATATATTCTCTGTACAATCTCCGAGTTATAATTCGTCATATATACCGTTCAGGCCCATTCCCATCTCGACCTGTCTCTACATACGAAACGACAGACATAAAACGCACGGAATAGAGTCGGGGGCGCGGGGGGGAGCAAGGGGGCGGCGGCCCCTAATTCCGCGTAATACCCTGATAATCGACCGCAAAGCCTCGAAATTGTTTTCTCTCGGCTAATGTCTGCACTCTATTGATCCCTATCTGAGAGCTAAACGACGGGACCGGCAAAGAGGGCGCATATCATTTTGGAGAACGCGCCCTCTCCCTCCCCCCGCGCCGCCGCTGCCGCCCCCGTCACGTATTTGTTCTTTGAGACTCGTGCCGGTCGAATTATATTCGTTCTTGTGGATCGGAAATGTCGGGATCGGTTCGATTACGACTGCAGATTACGGAGTTGTAGGTCGGAGATAATCTTATGTACGGTTCAGTATAAATAATGGGTTGTTCGATACAAGATCACAAGAGAAGACCGGAAAACCACTTGTTAAAACTAGCGATCGCCCAATGGTTGAAATTCGACCACGATTTATTAAATTAATCATGCTCTTCGCTCGTAGAAAGAAAAAAACTAATACCAACACACCAGATTTGGTTTATTAACAAGCATTCAACAATTGACCAGGTCCTCAGAATAACAGATGTTATTGAAAGTCTACGAAACTAAAAAAGTATTCTCAGTTATATTCTTAGATGTAGCACAAGCCTTCGATACGATTTGACATGAAGGGCTTGTTCATAAACTAGAGAAAATGTTCAGAGTTAAACAAGAAGATGATTACTGTACAATAAAAGAAGCTAAAGCAGGTGTACCACAAGGAAGTCTGCTGGGGCCAATGCTTTATCTACTCTACTCTTGTGATATACCACACATGGAGAATATTACTACATTTGCTGATGATACTGCGATACTAGCTGTCGGAGACAATAGTGAAGAAGCCACACAAAAATTACAACAGGCTAGTGACAATATAAATAATTGGACACTTGGAAAATAAAAATTAACGAAAGTAAATCTGTGCAGTTCACCTACAGTCATTCCGTACCAGCACCAATAACATTAAATAATACTATCATTCCATATAGCAACAACGCTAAATATCTCAGAATGAATCTTGATACAAAACTTCGCTGGAAGGAACATATAAAGAAGAAAAGAAAATCACAATTATCAGTACATAATAAATTGCTATTATATAAGTAAATACCGAAACCTCTATGGACATACGGAGTTCAATTATGAGGATGTTATGCAAAAATTAACATAAACAAAATACAAATTTTTCAGAACAATGTCCTGAGAAGTATTGTGGGCGCACCTAAATATTACTACCTACATCCAGACCTTCAAATACCCACAGTCAGTCAAGAAATCAAAAGAATTGCAAGGGGGCATGAGGAAAGACTCCATTTTCATGAGAATATTGAAGTATTGCAACTTTTGGATACCACCCGAGCGGGATACAGACTCAAAAGAATCAAACCTTCTGATCTGGTGTAGTGTTGTGTAGTGAGGTGCATATAATAAAAAATACAGCAGTAACATGTATTAACATTATTTCATCAGAAACTGAGATAGGGCCGATGGGTTCTCCTAGCTATATACCTAGATTAAAGTTATCATAAAGACAAATTGTAGGTTTGTTGGAAACGACTAGTAATAATGCAATAATTAAATAATAAAAAAAAATGTTAATCTCATAACAGAGTTGTCTTGGGACCTCTCCTATATCTGCTCTATACTGCTGATATCCCAACAATTTGCCGGCGACACAGTTATCATGAAAAAAGGCATATCTCTGTCTAAGGCTGTAGCAAACGTACAAGTAGCAATCAACAAGATATACAAATGGACTACAGGATAGAAAATACAGCTTAATAACTCCAAATCTGTCCATGTTAATTTTGCGTTGCGACGAAATTACAAAAACCTAATGTCATTTGACGGATGCCCGATTCCTCAACCAGAATCAGCTAAATACCTCGGCATTCATCATAATGTTAATAACATGTTAGAAAAAAAAACAGAACAGATTAAACTCAGTGTCAAGCAACTATACTGGTTCGGAAGATGTTCTCAACTTGAAATAAAATCAGAGATTGGTTTATTAGTCAATCATAAAACCACTTCGAACCTATGGGGTGTAAATATGATGTTGGACTAAAACTTCAAACCAACTAGTAATCCGACGCACCCAAAACAGAATTCAACGTTTAATTATAATTGGTTATCGCTGCGTAACCAACGAAGAGCTACACGATGACCTTGGATTCAAATAGATATACGAAATGATCCAAAATTTCGCCCTGAAAGATGAAATGCCAAATCACAACAACGTGGAAGCAATACAACTACTGGATAACGCGATAACACAAGTGTTATCCAATATCACTCATCAAAACGCCAAAGAAAAATCTTGCTTTTTGCTTGCAGCCGTTTTTCCTTCTTCTGGGTCTTCCCAATCGAAGATAAATGCCTGAAAACAGTTAATTCGTCAACTGAGAAGCTACGTGAAAGTCCCCGGCCTACCGTAGTTAAGCATAATTTTTTGGCAAAATTAATTTTTTATTCAACATAATTCCCTTCATGGATGATACACTGATTATAGCGACCTTCCAACTTTCCGATGCCATTTTGTAGGCATCAGTTTCGGCGATCACCTCTTCATTCGACGAAAATTTCTTCCCAGCGAGCATTCTTTTGAGATCTGAGAACAGGAATTAGTCGATGGGGACCAGATCTGGAGAATACGATAGATGATGAAGCAATTCGAAGCCCAATTCATGGATTTTTGCCATCGTTTTCACCGACTTGTGACACGGTGCATTGTCTTGGTGAAACAGCATTTTCTTTTTCTTCAAATGCGATCGTTTTTCAGCGATTTCGTCCTTCTAACGGTCCATTAACGCTATGTAATAGTCACTGTTGATGGTCCTTCCTTTTTCAAGATAATCAATGAGAATTATTTCATGTGCATTCCAAAATCGTGTGCAGTCCACTCGGATGACTGTCGGTTGGACATCAGAATGAAATGATGGAGCCATGTTTCATCCATTATCACATATCCACACAAAAACTGGGGTTTATTACGCTTGATCATCTCCAAACACTGCTCCGAATCATCAACTCGTCGTTGTTTTTGGTCAGAAGTGAGCTCGCGCGGCACCCATTTTGCACAGAGCATTCTCATGCCCACATATTCGTGAATAATATGATGTACACGTTCAGTTGATATCTTTCGAGTGTTTGCTATTTCATTCAATTTCAATTTAGGGTCATTCAAAATCATTTTCGTCGGTAACAACCTTTTTTATTTTTATTTATTTATTTTTTTTTAAATTTGTATCCATTTTTTTCACAATAGCAAAAGTTGCTTCACTCAGAATGCTATAATTCACAAACATATGAACCGACAGCTGTCAAATTTATACACGCATCATTTGAGGGCTAGGGCTAACTGAAAAATGAATATGGATTTAATTCTAGTAGCGCCATCTATGTATCAGGCCAGGGACTTTTCAATTGACATAACAGAGTTAGTACGTTTACTGTACATATTACCGAATAATTTCATATATATTCTGGACACACATTCATATCTGTGCAAATAAATCTTTCACACCCCACAATAAAATTTCCTACAGTTATTCCAATGTTTACTTTTTTTCGTCAACTTTTATTGTCTAACACTATATATATTATATTATTTTTGCCATGAATGACCATTGGATATATTGGTCTCATTCTGAAATATTCATGTCTCATGTAAATACACAAACTGAAATAATAAATATTCCATGATTTTATTATAATGCTTTTAAAAATTGTATTATTTTATACCAATGCAATGCATTAGACCTCTGTGGTCTACTACTTAAATCCTATATTACCCAACAGTGTATGAAAGGATGTTCTACATCCCTCAAAGAGTTGCATATCTCCAAGCTTTCTATGGATACTTTTCCTACTAACAGTTTCCTCTGAAATAACTGTATTAAATAAAATTTAAACTCAAAAAACTACTCATTGTTTTTATACATTTCATATATTTGATTTATGATAGAGCTAACATCAAGTTGATCTTGATTCGTCTCTCGCTTCGTATGATATAATTCGGTTTATATAATATTTTTCGTTTTTTGAGATATTGAGTTTGTGACCGGTGTCTATACTATTAGTGCACGCTAGAAACATTTTCAATAAAAATCCTAACAAATTAATATTTAAGAGCAGAAATGTTTACCCCTCCAACGAATTTTACCGAAGGGGGGGCCTTCATTATCTCATTATTGTTTGAAGTAAATAATCGAAGACGTAATCTGTTCAATCAGAGTAAAAATAAGCAGCGATTCATCATTCGAGACGCATCAAAACAAGCAAAGCATTAAAACGTCTGCCTATTTATAGCTTGTAGTAATTATAATTAATATCTTGAAGAATTTCGTAGACATTTGACAACCTAACGGCTTTTATCAGACAGCATTCTGTCTCTTTTTTAACTAGAATAAAATGAGAAGAAAAGCATTGTCCGATTCTAAAGCGAATTTACAAATTGCGACAGGCAGTACATTAAACATCTTGATGACGTAAGTTCACTGTTATTTTGAATATACTATAAAACCGTTTTTTATGTAGAAAAATGCCAAATCTATCTATTTTAACGATCAGATTAGTTTGTTCATCAATTGCGTGCATGAATTCTGCGCGTTTTCCCCGATAATGTCATACTCAACCCTCATAACCGTGGCCGAACTCCATCATCAACCACTTATTTGCGGGAACACATCGAATGCAAAGTCGCCGAACTCGGCCTGGCCAAGATCGATCCCCGTACCGCCGGCGGGAGAGCTCCTTGCCGCCGCCCGCAGCCCCCTCCGATAATATAATTTATTTGACCGAAATCCCGGCGACTTCTGCCTCTGACATTTCTTTTATTCGCAACGATATAATCGGACCCAGCGATTTTACGGCAATTTACAAGTGTGTTTGTGATTTGTATACTAAACACAAAGTAATATATCTTGAGCCGTTTAGGGGTGCCGGGCCTACTATGGGTTGGGCCTAGGCCGTTGTCGCGGATTATCGAACGTGCATTTGAACAAGTTCATATTTTATTTATTGTCGCTATGGTTCGCTACTCTAGGCAGTTTTTCTTTTCCTTTTTTTTGCCGAGACCCGGATGCATTTTTAACGATTTTTCTTATTTTTAACTGGTATCTTTAACTGGACATTATATGACAATTAATTGGGAACTAAATATTAAGATTACTTGTTTTGTAACGTTATGCGATGAATAATAAGTCAGTATTACGTGATTATGTATCAAATGTGTCGGTAATTGCCTTCTGGTTTTTTACGCTAAAGAAAAATGTTATTTACAAGAGATAGTTGTTTCATTATTAATGAAATCTTACTTTAGATATGCTTACAACAATCTTGATTTATAAATTAATTTATTACTACTGTTCTTTTGTACTTGCATTAATACACAAGCAGATTTACCAGTAGCTGTAATGCTTCCTTGCAACTGCTGTGATTTAGCGACCTTATTTCATATTTTAAGGCGATATATTGGACCACTTCGTATAACCATTTGATTTCGAGGTCATCGTGCAGCTCTTCGTTGGTTACGTAGCGATAATCATAAAAAATAATCGCAGAACCTTTTTTTTTTGGGTGCGATGCATTATTAGTTGGTTTGATATGCTAGTGAAACCCCATATTTGCACCCCATATCTCCAAATTGGCTTTATGATTGACTAATAAAGCAATCTCTTTGATTTAGGTACAGTATCTTCCAACTAACCAGTACAGTTGCGTGACTTTGGGTCTAGTCTGCTCTGCTTTTTGTCTAATATAATGTTTCCAATTTCAATATCTATTCCGAGGTATTTAGCTCATTCTGCTTGAAGAATCGGGAATCTGTCAAGTGATATAAATAGGTTTTTGTCGATTCGTCACAACGAAAAATTTACATGGATAGATTTAGAGTTTTACGCTGTATTTTCCAGTCTCTAGTCCATTTGTAGGCCTTGACTACTACATGTACTTTTTCTACAGCCTTAGACAACGAAAATTCTTTTGCTATGATAACTATATCATCAGAAAATGGTCCAAGTACTGTTTCTTTTCTTGGTGGAATATCAGCAGTATAGAACAGATACAGGAGTAGTCCCGAGATACCACCCTGGGGAACTCCAGCTGAAATAAGTTTAAATGTTGAGAATGCCCATTCATGCGAGATTCTAAATTTCCTTTCGGAAAAATATGATCGCGGGCGGGCGGCAGTCGACAGTAATTCTGTGGTAGCAATTTGCTCTTTTTGTAGATTACCCCCAAATGCCATTTCTTTTCTTCGAATGCCTTTTTAAAAACCGCTGTTACTCTGTGATCGATTCAACATGTTTCAACAACAGTATGTTCAACAGAAATTAATGTTGATATCGCAGGCAGCAGTGAAATAGGCAAGTTTTGCCGGTTTGTTAGGCTTTTTAGGAATAATTATTCGAGGAACATTCCTGAACATGCTTCAGTCTCGAACGGACATTGAAAATGTCTGTGAACATGATTAAGACTTTTCGTGACAGCTCTTTCAATAATTTAGGTGAAATATCATCCATTGCAGCAGCCATTTTAGGATCGACATTGTTGTCAATATCTGTGGCAACTTCTATTGGATAAATCCGATTTACATCCACATTAAGTTGTATTAAAAAAGATTTTTATATATTGTAGATTTTACATCATTCAGTTAGAGTACGTCTACCTATTGTACAAAGCTCATATGTACAACAGCTGCAAAAAAGCCAAGCCAGAAAAAAATTGTCGTTAAGTTTTTCAATTCTCCTAGAAGAGGGAATTGTATTTAAGTAAACTAAGCAATCTTTTTTCCTCATCTATCTTGAACTGAGTTTTTCTTCCACCAAAATCCTAACTATTGGATAAACAAAACAGTAGTTAAGTAGTTAATCTTATTGTAACGTCTACAGTCATTGTACCAAGCTGATATGTGTACTACAATACTTACGTCATACATACGTCAAAATAACCGCAAATATGATGGATACTTAATTCTCACGAAAATTACGTCGTCGAAATGATACTGTTCTTCCCTCAGTAGTTATAGATTAATAGCTATGTCCTGTTTATTCTTTAATCGTGACTTTTCAAATAACCGCTCTGCAAATAACGAGGACAAAAGCCAGAAGTAGTTAGTCGTTATGTCAAGTTAACCAGTTAGTATATTCCACAACGGCCGGCGAACCCACATAGTAGGCGGTAAGAAACCGGATAATATACGGAATATCCGAATGGTATTTTTAAAGGGCCCGTAGATAGAGATGAAAAGCGAGAAGGAAGGAAGCGGGGCCGGTGGTGGGGGGAGGGGTGTAGCGCGCTAGGGCCCCGGCACCCCTCGTTAGTGCCTATCAAAAACATATGTTGCCGATCTAACGCACTGGATAATAATACAGCGGGAAAAAGAAGCGGCCGTCGCGCAGCTCAATCGATCAGGGGGTGAAAAATCGCGCGCCGTCTTGCTTCACGTCGCTGACGGCCCCGAGTACGTCATCAGGTGCGCCATTTGTCATTATCTCGAGCGGATAGTCGATTAATAAAAGTCCCCCTGTCCCCCCGCCACCCCCCCTTTTCCCGCTCCGACGAACGGCCACACGTTTTTTGTTTATTGTTTCCGCGCGTTTCGACTGTCACCCGAAATGGGGAAAAAAATGAGAGAGAAAAAATGCCATCGAGTTGGCCGTGATATTGACGCGAGGCGCTTTTTGAAAACGAATCGAGTTTTAAAAGGATTTTTATCGTGTTCGCAATTGTTATTAATTCAAGAAATGGCCAATTTTTACAGAGCCAGACGTATGCAGAATTCTTGAAAGCAATAGTGACAAGAGGTTATAACTCTAACCTATAAACTATTGTGGCTGCATAATTAACTCTAGCTTTATATAGTCAATTCAAAGTTTTTTACTAACGCGTCATAGATATTCGTGACGCCAAGACATTGCAATGTTGCCGCATCAACTCTGAGTTTTACTTGTTTGGCTTTGGCATACAACAAAATTCTAATCTAAATAACGTAATAAAACGAAAATACTGTTTTCAAATATAATTTATTTTAACACTAGCGACCCGCCCCGGCTTCGCACGGGTGCAATGCTTATACTAAATTAAATACACTACAGAAAAAATATGAACGTTGTATATAAAAATATAGCGGCCCGCTCCGACTTTGCACGGGCATAAAAATATATGCCTATGTCACTCAATGAAAACATGATTAAAATCGATCCAGTATTTTTGGTTCATTCATTACTGCCCTTGGCCTGCACGCATTAAATTTGGAGTAAAACAATTCCTCTTCCCCTATACTTACTATGAAGATTTCCTGCTATCTTTGGAATATCTAAATTCATACAATTTTTATTACATTACACATTTTTAAACGCAAATTTTAAATTTGTAATATCTCCGAAAATATTTGTTTAATTTACATGCTGTAAGGAACCATATTGATCTATATTAATTGCACACTGTATTTAAGGTACTTAATTCGATAAGGATTAATGCCGTATTGCTTAAAATAGCTTCGTAAATAAACCATTTTCTCACGTAAAAAGTAAACAATAAAAATGGTTAATGTGGATTATCCCTAAAAGATATACCATCGAGGACTTTTTTGTAGACCTTTTTATGGTGTACAATACTGTAGTACATTAATTTGATCTAACTCGTAGGGTTAGGCAGCTAATTGCTAATTGCTAAATAAGCCTAAAAAATAGGTTAATTTACGACATCACGTTAGAAACCTCTAAAATTAGCAATGTTGCCTTAGTATATTATGCATGTGTTATACATATAAACCTTCCTCTTGAATCACTCTATCTATTGAAAAAAACCGCATCAAAATCCGTTGCGTAGTTTTAAAGATTTAAGCGCACATAGGGATATAGGGACAGAAAAGGCGACTTTGTTTTATACTATGTAGTGATTTTGCCATTATAGTACATCTAATACATATATTATCGAAGGACTTTAAACTACAATTAAGGACTCAGGTATAATAGTTTGTAGGTTAGATTTGTTTCGTTTACACTGAACTCTTTTCCACACCACCCATGAAGTAGAGTTTCTAGGCGCGTTTTTTATGTAGTGGTGCCCAATTGGAGACCTAATCCACCTAATTGACAATTGTATATCTGAGAAACGTATTTTACTTTCATTCGAGAGCACATTTACCATTTTACGTTTAATTCTTGTTTCCTTTGATGGTGTGTTTACATACCAAGTCATCTTGGTATCACTATATTTTTATTTCTACTGCTACTATCTGTGTACACCGTTCTTCATAAAATTAATCACTGAAATCTGTCTAATGCATTTACCAAATCCACAAAACATTTAATATTCATTCACTCCTCATACTTTCTAACCTAATGTTCATATTTAATTTTGAACAATTACAAGCATATCTGTGCGCACAAATCTTTCACGTCCTATAATACTATTTTCTACAATTATATTCAATTAATTATGTGCATACCTTTAGTTGTTTCCACTCTCATTACTGTGTCTCAGGTATTTCCAGCATTGCACAGCATTATCACATATCCTGAAAGTTTCCTTCAGTCACTTTCACTTTCTGACTCACTGTCCAATTCAGTCACTAAACTATTAATTTCTAATCTGTCTAAAAAATGTTCACGATTCCACCATTCATCAATTACTGTCTTATCAAGTTCATCCAAACCAAAGCTGTTATGGTTGACAATGCTTCCTTCCACATATCTAAACAGTTTTTGATGGAATATCCTTCCCGACCAGCAATATATCTGCAATTAATAAATTTTTTTGTAACATCTTTATTAGATACGCTTAGTACAATCTTAATTATTATTATTACAATTAATTTATTACTACTTTTCCTATGTGCTTGGATTAATTAACAGGCAAGACGAGTGCGAGAAAATACATCAGTATGTATTCCTCAATTATAAAATTATAATTATTTATTAATTTTAACTTATAGCTATAGTTTACACTAATAATACACACTAAATGTTCACACAAGTTCGTATGGTTTTGTTCGTTTCAATCTCCTAACATCCTGCGCGCTGTCCGACAGTTGTATTGCTTCCACATTAGTATGATTTAGTAATCTTATTTCGTGTTTCAAGGCCAAATCCTGCACAACTTCGCAAATCCATTTGATTTCCAGGTCATCGTGCAGTTATTCGTTGGTTACATAGCGATAGGCATTGGTAATCAATCGAAGAACCTTGTTTTGACAGCGTTGTATGACTAACTGATTTGACTTTTTAGTGCAACCTCATATTTGCACCCCATAGGTCCAAATTGGTTTTATAATTGTATTATAGATCAATCTCTTTGATTTTAGATCAAGTTGGGAGTATCTTCCGACTAACCAGTATAGTTGTTTTACTTTGGTTCTAATGTATTTTGCTTTTTGTCTAACGTGGTGCTTCCAATTTAATCTACCGTCAAGATGTATTCCAAGGTATTTTGCTGATTCTGCTTGAGGAATCGGGCATCCATTGAGTGATATAATTAAGTTTTTATTATTTCGCCGCAATGCAAAATTAACGTGGACAGATTTGGAGCTATTAAGTTGAATTTTCAAATCTTTTGTCCATTTGTAGATTTTGTTGACTGCCACTTGCACTTTTTCTATTGCCCTAGGCAGAGATGTATCTTTTGCCATAATAACTGTGTCATCAGCAAAGGTTCCAAGAAGTGTTTCTTTTGTTGTTGGAATGTCAGCAGTGTAGAGCAGATACAGGAGAGGTCCTAAGACGCTACCTTGTGGAACTCCAGCCGAGATATTTTTATATGTCGAGAAGGCCATTTCGTACGATACTCTAAATTTTCTTCCGAATAAATATGACTCCAGCAATTGACAATAGTTACGCGGTAACAGTTTGCTCATCAATTAATAATTAATAAAAATAATACCAACAAAACCTAATCTAGCATTGGATTGTAACTTTTACCTTTTCCAGCAACTTTTTTTTATCTTTACACTTTTTTTGTTGCTGTCTTGCCAAGAATGCCACACTGAACCATTTTGTAATATTCAAGTTCATTCATCAAGATACACAAATTCAAATAGTATATGTTCCTTCTTTAAATTTAATTATTTTTAAGGTAATGTCTGGAAGTTCCATCAAACCTCTCCGAGTGTTATCTTTACACTATTTAAACCTTATGCCCTGTGAGAGTGTACGAAAGGATATCTTTTGCATAGTGTTATTGAACCGTTTCAAGGACGAAATCGCCAAAAAAACGGCCGCATTTGAAGAAAGAGAAAGTGCTGCTTCACCAAGACAATGCACAGTGTCAAAAATCCATGAATTGGGCTTCGAATTACTTCCTCAACCACCGTATTCTCCAGATCTGGCCACCAGCGACTATTTTCTGTTCTCAGATCTGAAAAGAATGCTCGCTGGGAAGAAATGTTTGTCGAATGAATAGGTGATCGCCGAAACTGAGGCCTATTTTGAATCAAGCGATAAATCGTACTACAAAAATGGTATCGAAAAGTCAGAAGGTCGCTATAATCAGTGTATCGCCCTTGAAGATAATTGTGTTAAATAAAAAAAAACTAATTTTGCGAAAAAAATGTGTTTTACTATAGTAGGCCGGGGACTTTAATGAATTGATCTGTTATATTTTATGATGTTGCCGTATTAAGTTTGGATAGTAAGAATTAAGTAAGAATTTAGAATGTTTTCCGATATATAACCTATAAATATTATAACTAATGTTTTCAAGAATTTTGCGAGCATTCGGCAACATGGCCCGCCTGTAATAACCGATTCGGTTATATGTTCTGACACTTCAAGCCATTTAATTCATACAAGCTTAAAATTAATTTATTTTTATGAACCATATTTAAAGAAATATTTGTCAGTTTTGACGTTTGATTGTGAGCAAAAAGTAAAATCTAAATCTATATAGATAGTTAAACATCACCCAAACCAACCCCCCCCCTAAAAAAATTTCCCGACTGTACTTTACATCAGAGCCGATTACAACGCGAAACATATATACAACCGACAAAACATTACGTACAATTTCAATTTCCAACGTTCGCTGTTTCAAATCAACTCTAGAACTCGTACAACTGCAATAAACATAGAGTTTTCCATTATCCCAAATCGTCTGGCGCATTTCCCGGCAATAAACCCCCCGCCCCCCGGCCGCCGTTCCTCTCGCGCCCTCCGTCTCGCTCTAACAACCCTTCAACCTCCACCCACCCGGTCGCATTAAACAATCAACTCAGTCGCAATCTCGCTAAACTACTATTAAATTAGATTTTAATCGCGAATGCGCCGATTTAAACGAGCGTTTAAGAGGCCCTCACTCCCCACCCACGGCAGCCGTTCAATCGTCGTACCCCCACCGCCGCCTCCTTGGTCGGGGCGGAGCCAAGATTACGTAAGGAAGAAGCGCGGCCAATGGAGAAGCGGGCCTTGGGTATTCCGGCGTCGGGCGTAAAAAGTCCGGCAAAACGAATACTCCGGCAATTTAATATCGGGCAGTTTTCGCTCGGTATAGATGGCGGCACCGCAGAACGAGCGGGACGTTACGCAACGTCATTGAAACAAAGAAACCGTTGTACGAGAAGCAGCGAAGCCGAGTTAAGTAATTTGTATTGGAGTAATAGAGGGTTGACCGGGAAATATAGGACTTGTGTCAGTTTTGACGTTTAGGTTAGGTTATCTGAAAAATAATTTCGTTATTAGACATTAGTTCTGTCAGTTTTGACATTTGATTGTATGAAATTTGAATTGCATTAACTATAGGATCATTTTAAATAGAAACAATTTAGTTTTGATTAGCTAAAAACATTTGATATAAACTTGACGATAGAATAAATGTATTTGTTAACGGTGCTGTCAGTTTTGACATTTGATCGTGCCATATTTGAAATGGATTAACTAGAGGAAAATTTCTTAGTTTCTAGTTTTGAATTTTTGTTTAAATGTCATATTTATTTTTAAAAACATAAAAAACATGCAAATATAACTTTTTTAAATAAATAGAACAATTTACTTTTATTTGTTAGCTAATAAAGTGTTGACACTTGATGTGAAATTGATGATAGGATTGTGGATAGAATAAATTAAATTTCTGATAGTTCTGTAATTTTTTGACATTTAACTTTATCCTATTTGAATTTGGCATATTTAATTTTAAAAATATATCCAAATATAATTTGAAAAATTAGGTACAAACTATTTAGTTCTATATTTCAACTTAAAAAATGCTAACAATTGATGTAAATGTAATGACAGAATTTTGACAGTTCTGTCATTAGTTGACTTTTGACTTTATCGTATTTGGATTTGATTGACCGGATTGATTATTGACAAGATAATATCATTTTTGATGTAGTAACAATTTAAAAAATAAAAATGACAATTTTAAAATTTTGAAAGTTGGCATATTTAATTTTAAAAATATATCCAAATATAATTTGAAAAATTAGGTACAAACTATTTAGTTCTATATTTTAACTTAAGAAAAGTTAACAATTGATGTAAACGTAATGACAGAATTTTGACAGTTCTGTCATTAGTTGACTTTTGACTTTATCGTATTTGGATTTGATTGACCGGATTGATTATTGACAGGGTAATGTCATTTTTGATGGAGTAACAATTTAAAAAATAAAAATGACGGTTTTAAATTTTTGAAAGATGGCATATTTAATTTTAAAAATATATCCAAGTATAATTTGATAAATTAGGTACAAACTATTTAGTTCTATATTTTAACTTAAAAAATGCTAACAATTGATGTAAATGTAATGACAGAATTTTGACAGTTCTGTCAGTTGACTTTTGACTTTATCGTATTCGGATTTGATTGACCGGATTGATTATTGGCAGGGTTATATCGTTTTTCATGTAGTAATATAATTTAAAATTTAAATTAATAGTTGTTAACAGACTGTCATTTTTTGGTATTTAATCATATCAATCAATCATAAATTTGGATTGAAATGATTAGAGGATAATTTCGATCTGCTTGTAGAAACATAATTTAAACAAATAATTATGATAGTTTTTAAATTTTGAAAAATGTCATATATAAATTATGTCATATTAAAAATATATGCAAATATAATTAAAAAAATTAAATACAAACAAATTAATTGTATTTGTTAGCCAATAAAATCTTGACATTTGATGTAAATGTGATGATAACATAAAGTCCTCTTTTTCTAAATATCATTCACACATACGTTATGTTGATGAAAAATCAACTTTATTTTTTTGTTTGCTATATTTAGAATAAAATTGCTAGTTGTTTCATTTACTATCGTTCAAGTGTTTGGAATAATCCGACAATTTTGACACTCACATCTGCCACATTTAGATTAAATCGACTTATCATTCATATTTTATATTCTAGGTAAAAATATGGTTCCAAAACCGACGAATGAAATGGCGGAATTCGAAGGAGCGGGAACTACTAGCGGCGGGGGGTAGCCGGGAACAGACCCTACCCAACAAAAACAATCCGCATCCCGATCTCAGCGACGCCGACGGGGATCGCCCGAAATTGGACCTCACCGACGTCCAGGTAACGCACAACTTAATCCGACTCAAACGTCCATATACTTAAGGGCTGTGTTATTTCGACAGGATATCTCGCCGGCCAGTTCCCCGACCGACCGCCAGATGTCCGTACAGGACACGACAAGTT
Organism: Rhynchophorus ferrugineus; assembly: GCF_030347505.1. Lineage (NCBI taxonomy): Eukaryota > Metazoa > Arthropoda > Insecta > Coleoptera > Curculionidae > Rhynchophorus > Rhynchophorus ferrugineus. Next base: position 74,121,710 of record NW_027472582.1, on the reverse strand, counting down.
CAGGCGAAGCACATCCGTCACTTTATTCGGCCGCTCACTACGACCCGATGGATTATGACAGTTCGAATGACAGCGACGAGGAAATAAACGTCACGTGATTTAATACCAGCCCAAAACAATAATAATATACAAAATTGTGTCAATAGAGCATAACCTAGAGTGGTAACTTACTTAGAAGGCGAGAAAGGTTTGTGTCTATCTCACCAACAGTTGCCCTGGTGTCATTTTATATACGACGTACGTCCTATTGTAAAAAGTCTGATAACAGCGCCACTAGTAGAAGGCGTCGCGAAACAATTTATCAAAATCTCTCATAAAGTTACCACCTCTAGACATTTCTCTATATTTATATCTTCACACAGATCGATGATATTTTTTAACCTGCTCCTTTCCTGTAAATAACTAGCTTCGACTCAACCCAGATGTTCACGTCATGTTTCGGTCTGTAAATAAAAGCACGCGTACTTCGTGTAAATATAGATGTCATTTTGAATGGCATCGTTGACATGCCAAGTGTATTTTCGGTCACATATGTCAAAAAAAAAGTACTTTCTTTTATTTACTTTATCGAATACTTTTCTGTAAATATATATTGAAATAGTTACCCTGTAAACTGGATTAATGATTTTAACTTTATTAAATTAAGTTATCCGAACTGTTACAGCAGATATTTTGTACATATTAGTTATTTAACTTTTAATATATCATAAACATGTGTATAAACTAAAGAAAAAAAATATGAAATAAAAATTTTACTTGAAATCACTTGTCTTATTTAAAACAAAGCCTTTTAACTGTGACCCAAAATCTAGAATCTAAGATATCTTACAAACTAGTTCAACTCTTTTGCCCAAAAGTACACTAAACTATGAAATTATTAACTATTACCAGCGCCATCTGTACATCGTAACACACAATATAATTATACAAATTATGTTTCTATAATATTTTATTTCTATATAATTTCCTTCGCCATTTCGTCAACACTAGTATTATCTAAACAATTTTCAATATACTAATATTTCTGTTATAGCAAATAAAAAATATATAATGCAATTTAAACAACTTAAAATGCCGGTAGTATTACAACTCCAACAATCACTATATTAATATTAATAGTCTGAATATTATAAAAGTTCATCCACAATTTTATCGATAATGCTCTATTCAATATATTTAGCGAGTGGTATAGACGTGATTATGAAATCGCGAGCGAACTTCAAAGCCAACTGGATAAACAATGCAGTTGAAAAGCTAATTAATATCTTAGCTTTGTTCTAGCAGCCCATTTATCGGAGAGTGCAGTTTCTTGCAGCGTTAATTATTCAGTCCTTGATACCACACCATCTAATGCAAATATATCCTTTTCCTTTGTACACAAGGCAAATATGTTTATTCCAAGATTCAATTAAAATAAATATCGTATTTATCAGTTAGTTATAGAGTTATTTAATCTTACGTTAGCTGTTTTATGTTAATGTTAATGTTTATACGGTTTATAAAATCAATTAAAGATTATTTACAAACAATTAAAAATAATTAAGAACACAGAATCAGTACATACTACAGTACTCGGTACATTTTTACTTATATCATACTGAGTGGTGATAAGATACCGTTATAATAAAATATCGTAAAATAAAACTGAAGTTTTCTTCTATCGATCCATTATATATTAAATCATACAACTACTGTTAAAGAAATATTTAAATATATATTGGTATAAAACGCCAGATATTATGACTCACAAATATATGCATTTAAGTTAGATTGACTAGGAGATATTTTTTGCCTAGAATAATGTTATTAATAAGAAAAAAAATTAAATACTACTTATTTTTTTAAACTACATTAAAAAAATATTTGACATTTATCAATTTTGAGACATTACAAATTTATGTTGTCTATACAGCCTCTCGCATATCGAAATATATATCAAATAATATCAGCCTCTTTTGACATTTGGTGTCAATGTTAATACAAAATGTTTTTGTATCAAAACATAAGAAAATATGTTGTCAATTTTGACATTAGATGTCAATATATCTTAAATTATGTTAATTATTTCTACCCAAAACGTTTTTGTAATTAATAAAATTACAATATTAACAATTCGTGTCAACACTGTTTAGTACTTATAAAGATTAAACAAATTTGACACATGATATCAATTACGTACAAAATAAGTGACGTTGCGGTTTGAAAAATGGCATATCTGACACTTAATATCAATCACAAATAGGTTATGGTGCTAACATGTAGTATTTAGAATTGTATTGGATATTTTTTTTTGATAAATGTCAAATTGTACACAACGGTCGATAGATGTCAAATTTGACATGCAATTTGGTAAATATCATATTTGACATAATATTTGATAAATGTCAAATTTGACACATTTGATAAGTATCAAATTTGACAGATTGGTAAATGTCAAATTTGACATAACTATAATAAATATCAAATTTAACACATTTGATAAATCTCAAATTTAACACGACGTTTGATAGATGTCAAACTTGACATAACGTTTAATAAATGTCAAATTTGACACATTTTATAAGTATCAAATTTGACAGAATATTTGATAAATGTCAAATTTGACATAACATATAATGAATATCAAATTTGACACATTTGATAAATGTCAAATTTGACACAATGTTTGATAAATGTTCAAATTTTACAGGATTTTTGATAAATGTCAAATTTGACACGGCGTTTGAGATATCACATTTGACATAACATTTAATAAATGCCAAATTTGACACATTTATTAAATGTTTGATAAATATTCAAATTTTACAGGATTTTTGATAAAGGTGAAATTTGACGCAGCATCAAAAAAACTACTGAAGTAATTATAACAGTGGAACGATTGTTAGGGTTTCTCTATTGTTTTTCTTTGAATCAAATATCAGCTGAAGCAAAATTCTTCTATTTTAATACTAACGCATTTGACCGTATAACGAATCTCTAACAATTCAAATCGCGTACGTCTTTCTCCTGCGTATAAGTAAGCCAACAAGGAACATTATCGGATGCCAGTCCCATCGCGTCTGTCATCAAAAACCTAGTGAATTGTACCACCGTGTCAAGGACGGTAAACCATCACGCAACAGACCTAAGAATGTCCGCAACAGGTCACTTTTATAGGTGGTACTCCATGAAATCGAAAGTGCGCCCGTCTTAGTTGCAACGGCACTTAGCTAGTGGACGCGTTAAGATCTTTCGTTGCAATTAATATTTTACATACCTCGGCGAACTAACACTACAACCAAACATTATTAGTTTCTTCTTTAAATGAAAGTGGTTAAAGCATCGTTAAAATAGAAAGTCGGACAATATTGAAGAAAATGAAAGTCGCCGTTGGTATTTTATGTATTTTTATGTGTATTTGTGGTAAGTATATATCAGTTTCATATATTTACAGCCTTGAATATTCCATTAAATTATATCATTCGTTTTCAGTCTAGTTCATTTGTGTAGAAATCTTTTATAATAAGAAGAATATCATAAAAAATGTAATACTGCATTATTTTTTTTAGAAACAATTATATATTAATGCATTTTAATAGAAAAAGTACCGGGAGCTGACCAACAGAACCCAAAATATCTATTGTTTTAACTGATTGCAAAAAATCATCAAAATTAACAGCATGAAACAAATCCATCTCTATTCCATGTGTCTATCTTTTATTAAAAAATCACAAAAAAATTTAAATGAACTGATAAAAAACGGACACTGTCGACAAACAAAATGACAAATGACATTCAAATGATCGAATTCCGGCAGTTTTTTTAATAGAATGCATTATTATTCAATCAAGTGTGCCTTGCGGTGCAAATATGACTATCAAATTTAACAAATAACAAACATTTGGATTAGATTAACTAGAAAATATTTTTATACACTAGCACAGTCAAGTCAAAGAACAACAAATCTGTCAGTTTAAGACTTGCGATACGAATGCGATATAAATACCATTTTCTTAATAATAAACCCATATCAATCAGTCATTACTCAAATATAATTCACCCAAATTGCATATAGAACCACTGACATGAACTACTAAATTATGCACTATTTAACATAAAATTTGTTTTTCATGGCGAACTTGATAATTCTATTCCCGATACTTATAGTTTAACTCATAATACATTTTTTGTACATTGACTGTACTTAAAATATGTAGCACTAATAAATACTTATAGCAATATTCTTACTTCAAAAAGTGTTTATACTTAATATTTTTCTACTCCAGATTCAAAGTCCTTTATCGTGCCAGATGAACTGCCATCAATTTTATCTGTCATTTATTCGAATATTCCAACTTTAAAAAAAGGTGCGTATACAAAATTTATTAAGGACAGTTTTATTAATTTATATTATTTAGGAACGGATTCGAGAATAGGATGGGGCTTTCGTTTGGGTAACAGGGCCGATTTTCAGGTGATGGTAGAACTGGGACCGCAACTCAACACTCAACCGTTGGGAAACCAAGGTGGTGGTGACAACGCGAACAAACGAAATACCATAAATAATTTGGCCAATACACTGTACGCCAAAAGGCAACAGGAAAAGAAAGAAAAACAACAAGTTGTTGAAGTTCAGGTTTGAAAATGAATATTTTAAAGCATGTAATCCAATTTTTGTTTTCATTTTAGAACACTCCTAAGTCGGAAGGTCAGAAATGGTTACAAGCTTGGAGTAAAAAAACTACCACCGTCGATAACGAATCTAGAGAGCTTCCTAAACCCAAACCTGGTATAGCCATAGGAGAAATTGATGCTAAATCGGTAAATTCTCATAACCGCTCACCGAAAACTAAAACTGACATAATAAATCTTTAGGTTATTCCCGAAGATATCGACGATACAAACGTCGTTAACACGCAAACCCTGCTACCCGATAACCTTGATGTTGAAACAAACAAAACAAATGACATTAGGCATTATTAAGTGATGTAACGGTGGTGTAAAACTCCTGTCAAACATTAATCATTTCTAGTCATATTTAATTGGTTATGTAAAACAATTGATGGGATCATTCAAATATTAACATATTTATTCGAAATATTTTAATAAAAAGTTTAAAATTATATACATAACTATATAAAATTATACTTTAGTAATGAGTACCTAATAAATATTAATCAGAAACTAGTATATATTAATATGCAAATAAAAACAAACCTAATGAAAGAAAACAAAAGGTATTTTAGATTAGCTAAATAGCTAAACAAATGACGTCCTATTCGACATTAGAGATATTGGTCAAAATAGTTAAAATTGTATAAAATATATGTGTATATATAAAATATATACGAAGGTTGCACTGCTAAAATACAAACACTGTTGCTCGACCACTTGTTTAAACGTTTAATCAATGGATCCAGTCATCTGCGAAACAAGCCAAAAACAGGCAAATAATTTCGAGTTGTTTTTTACAGGTTACATAAAATAAGGGGTTATTGAAACGCCGATATATGTATTCAAAATATTTTATTAAAAAATCGTATAAAATCGTATATATAATTACGCGAGTTTATTAAATTAAATCAATCAAAAATACTGATTGTTAATTTAATAATGAATGTCTAATAAATATAAATCGCAGACTACTTCGTTTTATATATATATAAGTAGAAACAAACCTGTCAAAAGAAAACAACGAAAGTTTTCGCTAAAAGATTGTGAAGTGCGGGTATATAAATATAATTATTTAAGTAATTACGAAATATAGCTCATAAAAAATCAATTTCAGTTCATATATCTAGGTTGTGATCTTTTTTGTAGTGAACTTTTCTTCCATAATTATCAATGAACCTTTTTTGACAGTAATCGCATTTGTACGGTTTTTCTCCGGTGTGAGTGCATATGTGTCTTTGCAGCTTATTACTGAAGGCGAATACCTTAGGACACATGGGACACAGGAACCTTTTCTCTGACTTGGGCGGTTTCCAGTTACCCTCTCCGTGAACCACCTTGAGATGACGCCTTAAACCCTCCCTGTTCTTGTAGTCTTTGGTGCACCATTTACATTCGAAATTTCTCTGATTAGTGTGAGTGTTCAGGTGAAGTTTCAGTTCGGCCTTGTTGATAAACCGCTTACCGCACACGTGACAATCGAACTCCTTGACACCCGAGTGTCTCTTGAGGTGTTTAACGAGATTACCTCGGATCGGAAACTTTTTATCGCACAAATTGCATAAAAACTCCCACTTTGAAGGATCCAGATGCATCTGCAACCGGTGAGTCCTCAAATTACTGTGAGTTTTGAAGGAACGCTCGCATTCCAGGCATTGGTACGCCCTATCTGCATTGTGTGTCTTGTTATGATGATTCAGATCTGCCGACGAGAAAAAACTCTTGCCACAGGTCGCACACACGTACGGTTTCTCGTTCGTATGTTTTCTCTTGTGTATCAGGAGACTATATTCATTCAGGTAACGGGCATCGCACTCTTCGCAAGCAAAAGGTTTCTCTACCGTGTGCTTCATACGAATATGAACAATCCAATCATGCCTTGTGGGAAAAATTTCTGGACAAAGTGTACACTGACGCGATATCTTCTTTGGTATTTTTGGTTTTGTAGGTTTATTATCGATTTCGGGCTGAAATAATCATAAATTGACGATTACTTACCTACATATAAATATATAAAATAACTCTATACCTCTGAATACGAACTACAATTATCCACATAATCATCCAAACTGGCTTTTGGATCATCAATGTCACTATCAACAAGCTCACCGTCTTGATTCTCCTTGTTTTGTTCGAATTTGATGAATTCCGTATTACTTTCAACTTCAGTCTTCAAATCACTATGACCAATAATAATTATAACTCATTTACTACATTTTTTTGCATCTAGATACCTCTTCTTCCCTTCTAATGAACATTCATTGGTTACTAGATCCTCTTTTTCTTTCTTGATTACATTCGAATGTGACTTCGTTATGTGTTGATTTAAATACTTTTTCTGTCGAAAAGATTTGTTACAGTAATCGCAAACATATTTTAAGTCACGGATATCGTTCAAATCACAATTGCCAGTATCGTTTTCAATCTGTTGCAGGTTCTGTTTCCTAAATAATTCATTTTCGATGCACGTTTGAACAAACGCGTATGCCGAATCCAACTGACTGATACAAGAACTGCATAGCTGATAACTTTCTATCCATGTCTGAAAATCTAAATATATAATAACTTTTAACAGAAAATTTCCAAATTAACACGTTACCTCCTTAGGTACACAACAGGACAATTTATCCATGTATTTCACATTCTGGCCATCAGCATTATTCAAACTCGTCAGTAATTCTGCTTTTTGTATGCAAATACAACAAACATTTTCGAACTTATCCATTTTATACATTACATTTTATGTTTTTAATTTTCGTATATTTTAGTTGGCTGTGGTTAACCTCCCTAATCTGTCAACATATACATCAAAGAAAAAATTGTACATTATCGTATTTCAAAAAATTTGCGTGAATATTCAGTTTGTTTTGTATTTAAACAAAAATATATCTCGATTTATATTTTTTTTTGGATTTTTTATCATCTTATTGTTTATTTATTATTTTATTAACGTTATGTCGTCTCTCGAAATAGTAATTCGATTGTTTCATATTTGATATATTGCAAATCCTGATATTCAATATAAATTATATCATGACTGTTTAATTTACTGGAACAAAATCATATATTTTTCAATTAACATGATTTTTAGTTTGTTTACTACATCAAAATAGATAATGACATTTGACACTTTCCTTTTGTTTCTTGTGTTTTTGATGTTTAACATCTGTCAGACAATATCTTTGTCTTATTTACTTTTCATCATAGATACCATTGTCTAACCAAGAACAACGAAATCCAATTAAAAAAAGATTGCTATGGCAAAATTCCAATATTCTGTGCTAAAAAGGAGTTGATTGTTCCTAATATTTGCACGGTGTGAAGCGAAAGCAATGTCTTTGTCTGAAAGCATGAGCCCCTCGAAAGATTCAGGTACTTCCGGAAGTAGTAGTATGGCTGGAAGTAATCCAAATCTTCCCAGAGATTTCAGCAGGTTGTATAAAAATGAATGTTTAAAATATAACTTTACAATACTTCTAATTAGGCTTTCGTTATTTTCAACCGGTTCAGCCACATCTTCGCAAGATGAACATTTTAGTTGTGTGGGACATGCTGAGCACAGCTTGTCCTGCATGAAAAATTACTTGCATGCTGGGAAATTGTGTGATGTTGTGTTGATAGCGGGGCAGAATGGACGAAAAGTCTCTGCTCATAAGTATAAGGCTTCTGTGTTGAAATTGGTGATATGGCTAAATATTCTTTTGTAGATTGGTACTTTCAGCAGCAAGTGAATATTTCTCGACGATGTTCACGAGTAGTTTCAGTAGTGATGATCAAAAGGAAGTAACTTTAGTTGATATAAATGGTGATGTCTTACAGGCTATTGTTAATTATTGTTACACAGGAACAATCGAAATTAGGTGTGTATTTCGCACACTATGCAAACAATGTATATATAAATAGTTTGTTGTTTTTAGAGAGGATAATGTAGAAACACTTCTAGCAACCGCATCTCTAATGCTTTTACATGAGGTGGTGGAAGCTTGTTCCAGGTTCTTAGTGCATCAATTACATCCCAGTAATTGTTTAGGTATTTCTATATTCGCCGAGTATCAGTCATGCCCCAGTCTGTTAAGTGAGTCCAATTCCTACACCAATCAACATTTTATGCAGGTAATTTCAGAGATGGAGATTCTAACCTAATCACTTGATGGATAGTCCTATTTATCTTTTATAAAGCATATTTGAGTTTGGAATGTTGCCAGATTGTATGAATTGCATTTACATATGGGGAATAATTAAGTATAAAGTGTTTAAATTATGTATAAAGTTGACGTATAATTATGACAATAAGTTTTTCTTCTGTCTTTGTCAATTATTATTTGATTTAGTGTTTAGGTTGTTATTTTTATAATATTTAAATTAATAAGATTTTCATTCAGATCATCCCGTACATCGATATTTTTCATTAAAAGTATCAAAATCTATTTTCTTGCCACTTGTGATATCATTAAGTAAGCTGTTTTCATTTAGGTGATCCAAAATCAAGAGTTTCTGCAACTGAGCGTCGATCAGATGGCAAAGCTGCTGGCCAGCGATGACTTGAACGTTCACAGTGAGGAACAGGTCTTCAACGCTCTGATGAGTTGGATACAACACGACCCGGCGAAAAGGAAGAAACACATCGGCAAATTACTCGCCCTGATCAAACTACCGTTTTTGAGCCCGGCCTTCTTGTCGGATCAGGTGGAACCCGCTATCGGAAGCGATCCCTTCTGTCAAAAATTGATCATGAACGCTATGAAATACCATTTGCTGCCGGAGAGGAGGATCCAGATGGCTAACCAGACGACCAGGCCAAGGAAAGGTACCATAGGCAGGTTGATGATCGTGGGTAAGTTTTACAAGATTTTATTTTATGTCTCTGAGCGATTTGGTAATCATTGATGGAATGTCGCAGGAGGCATTGACGATAACAAAGGAGCGACGACAATCGAAAGTTATGACCCGAGACTAGATAAATGGACAGTAGCCCATCACATGGGCGGAAGACGATTGCAGTTTGGTATAGCCTTGATGGATGACAAGCTTTTAGTTGTGGGAGGTATGTGAAATGAATATCATTACATACGCAGTGTGAAACACTCTAGCAAATCTTTTAAATATCTTAAATTCAATTTTGCTATGTTGCCGATTCTTGTCGAATTTTTGATAAATACACGATTTTTATACGTAATTCATAATTTTTTAAATTAAAAACATAGAAATGAGTAAATGTACTTTTATAAAAATCATAACCCTTATATATCGACAAATTATGTATAAGTATTAAGTCAAAAAATAAATAAAATCCAATATGTTGTGCTAAATGGCAACGTAGCCCTGTGCGAAAATTACCGATGTGATCCGAATATAAATGACAACTAATTGTAAATATTTGACTTTTCAAATTTAACCTCAAATATTTCTGATTATAATATAATTAAAATTTTCAAAATATGTCTGATTACCATTTAATAAACAACAATAGAAGTAATACATGGGATAAATGAAAACTTTTTTTCTTCAATATGGTTGCGTTTGTGTACTCATTTCTATCAAATTGAACAAGTTTGTATGTGTATGTGAGCTAGTTGTGCATCAATTTGTAAGTTCTAGAACAAAATTGTATAGTCCTTCCAATAAAACACGTCATAAACATTTATAAAGTCGCATTGTTGCCGCATCAAATTTAAGTTTCGGTTAGTTTTGACTCTTTCATAACAAAATATTAATGTAAATAAAATAAAGAAAGAAAAATTATAGTACATCTAATGCGTATATTATCTATTCTTGTTTGAAGTATACACTTTGGCAAGTATACACTTTAACGGCTTCCTCGGTCTCAATCAGAGTAATAATAAAAAACGATTTGAAATGTATCAAAACAAGCGAAGTGCCAAAACAACGTTCGCCGATTTATAACCTGTAATTATTATCACTAATGTTTTGAAGAATTTTGCAGCCGTTTGACAAGAAGGCGAATTTGGAGGCTGATTAAGTTATAGGTTTGAACTTATCAGAAAGCATTGTATCTCTTTTTAACTAGAATAAAATGAGAAGGAAGGTATTGTTTGATTTTATGACGAATTTACAATTTGTGACATGAGTTCACTGTTATTTTGAATAGCCTATATAGTTGTAAACCAAAAATCCAATTTAATTCGGAAATACTGCAATATTTTATTGGATCGACTATATATATATATATATATATATATATATATATATATATATATATATATATATATATATTGCTGAGTGTGGTCAGTTTTTATAATTTGTATGTATCTATGGAGAATATAGTTTACATCCATAGAATAATAGGGACTCTGGTGAAAAGTTTGGCGACGTCCAATATCTAGATAGGTGTTATAATCGTCCATTCAGGTAATTTATTGCATTTCACATTTCATTACTGGCTTTAATTTAATAGGATCTATTAGAGTTTTTGTAGAGCAGTCACATTTACCCTCAAAAGGTACGTGTATAAATTTGACAGCTGTCGAATCATTAGTTGGTGAATTATAGCATTTTGAGTGAAGCAACTTTTGTTATTGTGAAAAAAATGGATAAAAAGGAATTTCGCATGTTGATAAAATACACTGTCCCAGGAAAATCAACCATCAAGGATAAGTTTAAACGTGGTGAAATGAGCACCGAAGACGGTGAACGCACTGGATGCCCAAAAGTGGTTGTTACCGACGAAAACATTTAAAAAATCCACAAAATTATTTTGAATGGCCATAAATTGACATCATACATTCATCATATCATTCACGAATATTTAGGTATGAGAGAGCTCCGTGCAAAGTGTGTGCCGCGTGAGCTCACTTTTGACCAAAAACAACGACGAGTTGATGATCCGGAGCAGTGTTTGAAGATCAAGCATAATAACCCGAGTTTTTGCGTCGATATGTGTCAATGAATGAAACATGGAACACTTCACTCCCGAAGTCCAATCGATAGTCATCCGAGTGGACTGCACACGATGAACCCGCTCCAAAGCGTGGGAAAACGTAACAGTCGGTTGGCAAGGTTATGCCGTCTGTATTTAGGGATGCGCATGGAATAATTTTCATTGACTCCATTTTTTCATGAAATTTTTTTATATAGGGAGCGGAACGCACGATAGGAATAAAATTAACCAATCAAAAACCATTGTGGCTCTCAGTGTAGCGACTCAAAAACGTAATATTCAAAGTGGTGACATTGGGATATTGGACGTCGCGAAACATTTTTCCAAAATTACCTACAAAGTTAAATATCTATTTTCTCTGTGTTTACATCGGTACAGATTAACTTTTCAATACTTTGACATAATATAAATAGTATATTATGAATATATTTTTAGGAAGGGATGGTCTAAAGATACTGAACACCATGGAGTGCCTGAACCTAGAGACCGGCACATGGACGCAGTTATCGGCGATGAACACGCACCGACACGGCCTGGGGGTGGCCATCCTCGGCGGCACCCTGTACGCCGTGGGCGGCCACGACGGCTGGAGCTACTTGAGCACCGTGGAACGGTGGGACCCAGCGACCCGCACCTGGCAATACATAGCGCCCATGCACAACCAACGCTGTTCCGCCGGGGTCACCGTCTTGAAGGGAAAACTGTACGCGGTGGGTGGCAGGGACGGTTCCAACTGCCTGCGGACCGTCGAGTGCTATGATCCGCACACCAACAAGTGGACGTTGACGGCCCCGTTGCCCCGCCGCAAGGGCTGCGTCGGCGTGGCCACGGCGAACGGTCATCTATACGTTTTTGGGGGCCAGGACGCTCCGGCCAACAACCCGACCGCGTCCCGTTTCGATTGCGTCGAGCGCTATGACCCTGTCAGCGATACCTGGACCACGGTAAGCACCATGTCCGGTAAGAGAGACGCGGTGGCCTGTGCCCCCTTCGGGGACAAACTCTACGCCGTCGGTGGTTACGACGGAACCGTTTATTTGAAGAACGTGGAAGCCTACGACCCTATCACCAACGAGTGGTCGCATCTAGCGCAGTTAAAGACCGGACGAGCTGGTGCTTGTGCCGTCGCAGTAGGCGCTCGACTGCTCGAACGAAGCGAGTGATCCAATCCGGAAAACCATCCTTCCAGTTTGCCAAATTTCAATTTTGTGGATAAGTTCTATAACAAGACTGACCTTACAGCATTTATTTTTTATTAAGACTGAGGCTTAAAAAAATATATTACTTTTTATAGTTAAGATAATCGATACAATTTCACTTTTTTACATAAAATTCGAATCAGTTGTTTCCCAATAAATATATAATATAAGTAGGCTTAGCATACACATTATTATTTTGTCTACCTTTATACAGGTATAGTCATTTTTTTATCAATTATAGTTTAATCTAGTTAGCCTTGGCAAAGTCGAGGATATAGCTAAAATAGCACACCTCTGTTCGTCTATTGACGTTTTATACTTCATCATAATGTTTAAGTTAAATTTTAGGCTATTCTAAGATTTGTGTACTCGTAAGATAGCTAAAACCTTCCGGAAAATTTTAGAGGAGTTTTAGATGTCCGTACTTTGAGTTGCGAAATTTCCTGTGATAAAGCATTTCTGAAATACAATTTGATCGGTGCATTTTTCGACTTAGATTCTATGGTAATGTTCTTCGATATTTGAACGCATTGTGATATTTTTTGTTTAAATTGTGTCTTGTATTTATAAGCATTTTAGAATAAAACCGATTTAACTATTACTGGTTTATTTACTTTATCTGACGCAAACGTTCCTCTATTTTTTTTTAGTGAAGAACATATTGTTATCCGTCAAATGATTTTAATGCGCTTGAATTTGCAGTTTAACAATGAAACTACTTAAAGGATATAAAATAGTTTTAAATAATATTATAAGATTTCGAAAATCTTGATATTAAAACTGAGTAGCATAAGTATTACTACATCCGATATCAAGTTTATAGTAATTTCTGGTTCAATCTAGTACTAATATTTTTTATATACTATATAATATGTATTTCTTTTAGTAATTAAACACTACTCTGCATTTTTAGAACAAATAAGGTATGACGTTCATATAAATGAAAATCCGAATTGCATAAAGTTTGTGTAACCACATAATAGACATAACCTCACTATTTCGTAATTTCATAATAAAAATGTTATCTCGTATAAGTTTTTCAAAAACGCCTTTAGGGTTTTTTAAACTTACGAAAACCATTACCGTTAAATGTTTATCGACCTCTGAAATATTAGTACCTTTGAAATTGTCGTTTGCTGCTTACGAGACGCCTTCGGAAACTAATAAGGAGTACCCTTTTGTGATATTGCACGGACTTTTTGGTTCCAAACAGAATTGGACGAGTTTAAGTAAAGCTTTTCATCAGAAGACTAGCCCACAGAGAAAAGTAATAGGTATGCCTTAACTACTACATTTTTAATCTTAAAATTATAACATCTTTTCGTAGCAATTGACTTGAGAAATCATGGGGACAGCCCGCACAACAAAGATCACACTTACGGTCATTTAGCAGCTGATTTAAGGCAATTTTTACAGGACCATGATCTACAAAAGATAGCTCTGATGGGTCATTCCATGGGTGGACGGTGTGCAATGTTATTCGCATTAAAATACGTTAGTCATTTCATCAATTTAAACTGAATAACTCTCGATTGATTATTTTAGCCAGAACTTGTTGAAAGACTTATTGTTGTAGATATTTCACCCGCGGCTACCAGTCCCAATCTGAACGAATTACCTAAATTATTTGATATTTTGAGCAAGTAAATAATAATACTTCGTAATTAACACTAATTCTAGTGTATTGTTTTAGTATTAAACTGCCTTCAAATGTTCCTCTAAGCCAAGCTAGAGCTGTAGTTGATCAACAGTTGGCCGAGTATATTGCAGATAAATCCCTAAGGGCTTTTCTGTTAACCAATTTAATAGAGACCGATAATCAGAAGTAAGGTACATCAGGATACTTACGTATATGTATGGTAATGATGTGTTTATAGGTACAAATGGAGAATCAACATTCCATCACTTACAAGTAACTTTCAAAGTATCGCCCGCTTTCCAAATGTTGGTGACTTGAAGTACCTGGGTGATACTTTATTTATTGGTGGTGAAAAATCTGATTTTATTGCGTAAGTATGTCTTTTTCTTTATGGAATAATAGACTAATTAATTAAGAGTTTTAAACATATTTTTTTCTATTTCTATATATTTATTTCTATAAAATGCTCCGGATATTAGCTTATAATTTGTCAAGGGACATGTACGGTTGCTGAGTATGGAAGAGTAAAACTTCGTAATCAACAACATATTTTTGGATAGGTACCTACTTGAGTTTATAGTTGCAGGATGAGCACTGAGACAACTTGTCATAGATTTTTTATCAGCAATATGGAAAATTTTATGAGAAACATCCAAGAATGTATATTTTCTTAAAAAAATTAAAAAATTCAGATGATACAGACAATGTTTGTCGTTTAAAGAATCATTAAAGCATTTAAAGTTTGGATTTTTCGACTAACTATCAGGAAAAAGGTTCCAGGGCTGAGAAAATTGAAGTTACCAGTGCTAACAGAATTTTGCATACATTTCTTTAACGTCACCATTTACTGTAGAAGTTTCTAAACAAATATGAGAAATCCAAATAATATAAAGAGAAAATGTCAATTATTCAGGAGAATCATTCATAGATTTTTGGGCTTGAAAGACCAGAACATCTGGACTAAACGAGCTATGATGGCAGGAAGTGTAGAAGGTTCCGAACCAAGAGGAGATGCTCGTAATTCATAGGATATCATCACAGATCTTTGATTTTAAAAGATGGGGAAGTAAGTTGCAGAGCTGAAAACATTTTATACGAATTTATTTGATTAGCGTTTAGGATCCAACATCTATAGTGAGCAAATCAAAATCAGATCGTGAAAGAAACAGCAAATTATTGAATATGGAACATCGAAATAGATTCGAAGGACGTTTAGCATGGAAAATCAACATATTTAGTGCCAACGCCAATCATCGACCGAAGAAGAAGACCTGAAAATGGATGTTTTCGATGAAACAACACATTTGTCACCGATTTGGCATTGATAGATTAGAAACAAATTATTCCCGTTTAAGTAAAGATGTTTCTAACGAAAAATTCACGTGTTTTCGTCCCGAGATCGATCCATGACCGATACAAGAGCACCCTTACCAAAAGCAGTAAAATAAAACCGGTGATAAACCTGGCGTACGTCTCGTATCAGACCACGGAGAGCGAGAACGAAACATCGAAAGACTCGCAACACACGCCACTCATTATGATCCACGGGATATTCGGTTCGAAAGGGAACTACCACTCCCTGTGCAAGAGGTAATTATTAAACAACAAAACGGACGGCAGTACCGTGGGAGTTAAGACGTGTTTTGAAGGTTCCACGAGAGCACCCGACCGAAGAAGTTGGTGTTCGCGGTCGACCTGAGGAATCACGGCGATTCTACCCACCTGCCGCGCAACAGTTACGACGATCTGGTGCTGGACATCGTCAACTTCATATACACGATGCGCCTGGAGAAGGTCGCCGTCATCGGACACGATATGGGCGGAAGGGTGGGCATGCTGGTCGCCCTCAAATACGTACTGATCCGTACTTGTGGTGTTTGGTACGTGAAAAAGTAATCCACGTTGTTAATTTTTATATATCAGGACCGGGCACGTCAAAAACTGATGAAGTATTTGGGAAATATCGATATTAATATTTTCGGTATAAATAACAGCACTAAAAATATATAGGGCAGCCAATACATGTCATCGAAACCTTTAACAAATTTTAACTAGAATAAAATGACAAGGAAAATATTGTCTGATTTTAAAACGAACTTACACATTGCGATAGACAATAAATTCGGCATACTGATAAAGTGAGTTCACTGTTCAAAGCATCTATTATATAGTCTATTCAAAGTTTATTTGTATATCTAGCATCTAAAAAGTACAGTTAATTATACAGCCACATACAACATTTTATAGGTCTGACAACCGGACGACTTTGACAGGCTGGTTCGGTTACGTGTTCGAATTTAACTATAATAAAATGAAAAGGAATATATTGTCTGATTCTAAAACGAATTTACAAATTGCGACTGGCAATACATTAAACATTTTAATAACGTATGTTCACAGCAACTTTGGATACACTATATGTATTGAACAAGCAATATCGATTATTTTTTCAACCTTTAAAGATACAGACTTTTATCTCCAATAATTACGTTAATTATGAATGTAATAGTAATGGCAATTGTTAAAAAATGGAATAATTTTATTTGTAATTGTCAGAAGCAACAATAAACATCAAAACAATTTTTTTAAATTACCTGAAGTAACTTCAATAAAATATAATTGAAATAGAAACGTGGATTGCTTTTTCGAGTACCTAACATTAACGAGGCTACAAAATAATGAACCAAACCCTTACAGCCGGATCTAGTGGATAAACTCATAGTGACCGATGTCTCCCCCATATCGACCAGTAATAATTTCAAAGCAATCCCTGATGTCCTTCGCGCCCTAAAACATCTCTACTTACCCAAGAACTTACCTCCTATCCAAGCCAAGGCCCTCGTCACCAATCATCTCGTCCGAGTGATGAAGGAAAAGGGACTGATGACGTTCGTGTTAACCAATCTGGTGCAGAGCACCGATGGCAGGTACATCAGCGACCACATCCGTCATCACATCACCTAGCAAGTTAATTTTCGCTTTCCAGCTATACGTGGAGATTTAATCTACGAGCCCTCTTGGAGAATTTCGACGGACTTGCGTCATTCCCCCATTTACATAACGTCAATTTCCAAAAACCTGTCTTATTCATCGGGGGTGGCAAGTCCGATTATATCCAGTAAATTGTGTCGCGAATGTGACGATATAAACAGTGATTTTTCGTTCTTTATTTCAGGAAGAGTGACTACCCCAAGATACTGAAGCTTTTCCCCAAAGCTCAGCTAAAATACATAGAAGGCGCTGGACATTGGGTTCACTCGGAGAAACCGAACGAGTTCCTGAAGCTGACGTTAGATTTTCTTAATCGGGCATCGTCAGCCTGATTATTTGTTGTTGGTTTTCGTGTTGAACATAATTGTTTTCTTGTATAGAGGTATTGTATTATTTGGAATATACAGTTTATAGTTGGAAAAGCATTTTGAACTTTATTATAATGGGCATGAGGGTTAATTATAAACAATAACAAAATAAAGAAGACATTTTTATTTATATTGAAAAAACCACTTGAATTTGGGTTACAAAAGCAATTATATTTATTGTATGGTAATAACAATTAGAGGATATTAGCCAGTAAATGTAAACCAAGGGTCAAATTTGATGCGGAAACATGACGACATCATACATTTTAATGGCGTGCATTAGCTGTTTTATTGAATAAACTATAGTAGAAATAAGAATATAGTCTGGTCAAAGTTATTTTGTACATACTTTTTTTAAATTTGTGACATCAAAACGTTGCAATGTTGCCGTATCAACTCTGCGTTTTAGTTCAGTTTGGCTTTGACATACAACAAAATTCTAATCTAAATAAAATAATTGAACAAAAATGTTATCAAATATAATTTATTTTAACATTATAGAACATTTAAACACTACAGTTAATTATACAGCCACAATGGTTTAGAGTTATATAGGTTAGAGTTATATAGGTTAGAGTTATAACTTCTTATAACTATTGCTTTCAAGAATTTTGCATACGTCTGACAACCGCAGGACTTTGCCAGGCTCATTCGTTTACGTGTTCGAACAAATCAGACAGTGACAATTGTGTCTCTTTTTAACTAGAATATAAACGAGAAGGAAAATAATGAAACATTTTGATGACGTATGTACAAAAAAAACTTTGAATTGACTATACAAAGATTAAGACCAAAAGTTGGAAACGCGTAACGTTAGTTTTTCATAGACATCATATTTTGACATTTCAATATTATTTGGACTTTTTTTCTGATATTTGGTGATTATAAAACTAGTTTTATACTACCAAAAAACACTAGTTATAAACCCTAATGTTGAATTAGAAACAGAGAACCCATCATAAAAAATAAAGCTTTAGTTATTGACTCACTCTTACCTTAAATTTAGTCGACAGCGTTATTAATATCGATGTTATCTGTTGATAACAAAACATCAAACATTACAAAGGCGATAAACAAAATGAAGAGTTACCTTACGTGTTGTTTTATTATATTCTTTAAATATACGTATAATTTTCAACAACTAGCAACGTTGCAAATTCAAATCCTTGTGCGCACGCAGGATTCCCCAGAACTAGACTTGTGGTTTTCTAGAGGTGGTCAAATTTCTAAAGAAAACAAACCTGTTCAACAGCCGGTTGGGATACACAAGAACAAACGTTTTTCATAACCTATATTGCAGAAAGGGGGACTTCAGGGATACAAAATAACAAAAAAAATAAACTATAAATATCATTATTAAAATTCTTCTGTGCTCAATATTTACAATTGTACAGTAATAATAAAAATCTCATTTTTACAACTTACAAATATTAAACATGGCTTATTCGCTACGTAGTTAAGTGTTCTATTCTTACGCTTAAATGTTTAACACAGGGCCGCATCTAGGGAAACAAAAAAAAACAAAACGCCGCCCAGATACATGGAAACGAAGTCCTCAAACCCCACCCCCGGTAAAACCCGCATAAGAAAATAAATTATTGTCTAAAGCCCGTCGCAAAGTCGAAGGTTCGCAATCAATTTTGACTCTTGAGCAAATTCGTGGGACGCCGTGTCGTTTCCATCCATCCGGGCAGGCGGCGCCGGGGCGTACATCGTCCCCTCTTCATAAATAATATAAACTAAAAGTATACATATATATCTCTCTCTCTCTCTCTCTCTCGCGAAATCACCTCTCGACCGATCGTATTTCAATTTTAAACTTTTTGCTCACAGCCTACTAGATTTGTTTTAATTGATTTTTTTAGGAAGCTATACACGGTGTGTCCACGAGAAATAATCCAGGCCACAAAAAGTATCATTCGGTATACGACATAGAAAAAATATATTATATAGGATTCGTTTTTTTTTCTTTTTTTTTGTCTCAAATAGCCAACTCAGTTAAATTTTCCGATTCTATCCGAACAGCCATAAAATTAAAATATATTTATGTAGATATACACACAACAAGACACAAGTTTCAAATATACATTACGGTGGGTATTTCAATCAGAACAATGGCGCTTTCGACAAATGCAATTATAAAACGGGACAAAAATAAATAGAAATACTCAATGGGTAAAACGTCGTTAACCACACGGTTAAATTTCCGAGATAATCATCTGTTATGATTGAAATACTGTCTATAAAAAGAATCTGCAGTATACACATACCCTGTAGAAAACAATCGAGAAACAAACAAGATTTGCAGATTACCAGAAAATACATTATTACCATCTTATCAAATCAGCGATAATTTTAGTGTGAGTTCTCGCGGGGTGAATGTGGAGAAAAAGGCACGATTCGACGTCTGCCGGCCGTGTTCCAAACGAAATTGATATGTCTTTGGACGCTTTCGTTTCGCTTTTGTCTTGAGCGTGTTCCGTACAAAAGGCAAATTAATTGGTGGGAAACGCACGTGACTAGAGTAAAGAATTTCGCTGGCTCGGCAAACGTCGTTGGAATTTTTGATGGAACATAACCTTATTAATCTGTCAAACCTACAAGTAGATTAACAAATTTTATTCCAAATGTTTAAATCTATATTGGGAATAGAGTACGGAAATAAGTTTCATTTTTTTATACTTCGATGGCATACCACTAATCAGATCATTTGGTTCTATTACTACCCGTTAAATAGTTTCTTGTACACGGCTTAAAGCAAGAACGGAACAGTAAGATGCGCTGAGTAAAACGATATCGGAGTAAGTGTTTTTTCAACATTAGTTTTATCCGACACACACATTTTTGGTATAACCCACTGTTGTGTGTATTTTTTTATGTTACATTTACAACATATCCTTATAACTTCTTTTCTAGACGCACAGAAAGCTGCCTTTAATTTTATCAACAGAAAAATATCCTAATTCAGATCTGTGGCAGATTAAAATTTGTAAGAATAAAAAAATCAATAGGTTATTACTAAGCTATTGGCAATATCATGTATCATTCAATTATAAGAATACATACCCTGCAATCTATAAAACGATATGTTTCTTCATAATTTGAATAAATAATTGCAATAACTGGAACACATAGTATAACACTCCAAAACAAAAAGTATGGTGTAAAGTTGATCGACATCCAGAGTTTATTTTGAAACGAATCTAGTCACACGGTTTCAGCTCAGATAATATAGCGTACTATGCATACACTAACATATAGCTCATAATTTTAAACAACAAAAATTGGAAATTTCAACCAAATAGTGTCGAAAACTGGTAAAGTAATATCAGGATTGTTTTGGGAAGACCACTTATTCACCCGGTTCATTCCCGATGAATATACTCAGTTATAAAACAAAGTAGGAATAAAGTCAATTATTGTCAGCTCTGCCAGTGAAACGTAATATATAAAATGAGTCAGAAGATTATAGTTCGAAAAAATAATAAGGTCAAAACTAATTTAAATCTATTCCCATATAAAGGTTTCTGTCGGTCATCAAGCAGTAGAGTGAAATTGGCCTCACCACTTCCAAACAAAAACCACCATGTAAACAGATTTATTCCAGAAAAATAAGTCAAACCACCTTTCATTAAACGAGTCAAAAAACAAAGTCTAACCAAGCAAGAAATTCTTCAGGAAATCCAGGATTTTGTCCAGATATATGTGTGTTCTTAAGGTTATTCGGTAATTGTATGAAAAGATTTCGTTCGAAAATGACTGAAACTGATCTCCTTACCCGACGATAAAAATGATCCGTGCCATGTTCCATCAAAAATTAGTGAACGTTCGAACTACACCGTCAGTTAGTGGAGTCGATAGTGCGTCCTTCAGGCGAGTTACGAACGTTCATTGTTATATATAACCGCGTTTGAATGAAGCCTTCTTAAAATATCGTATCCGTCTCTTTTTTTCTTTAGAATGCAGTTGTTCTAGGCACTTTACGATTCAAATATAAAAATATACAGTACAGCAATAACGTTGGAATATATCAGCCAAGAATCCGCCATCGATTCAAAGGTAAGATAATGTACAAAAAGTGTGAATATAAACAAGTATACAAGATTACTTGGCAAATATATAAATATATATACATTAGACGATAAAATGCCGCGAGAAAGATATATACAAAACCAAGGAAGAGGTACATTTCAATTCTCCCGCGACATTCTACAAAAAGATCGCATTCTATGAGCCTGAATTTTGTTCACCGTCCAGTTTCTCCCTTACCACCGACGTATCACCACTTCCCTTAACTTCACGATCCCCAACACCATCACCGCCATCTTTCACCAACTTATCACTTTTACTAACGTCTTTGTCATTGCACCTCGTCGCGGTATCGGACACCGTCTGGCCCTCCTTTGCCTTCGCGTCGTTCCCCTCGGTGTTCTTCCTCCCTTCGTCTGGCGTCGAGGCGGGATTAATTGGAGCGGACGACTCCTCCTTATTTACAGCTTGGTCCCCGTTAACTGTGGGCTTGACGTCGTTCTGTAACGGTTTATTGCTATTGCTATCGTACTTTGTAACTTTGGTATCTTCGGTGTTCGCACCCTCCTTGAAGGAGGCTTGAGGACAGGCGATCGGCGCCTGGGGGCGATGAGGTACTTCCGCAGGATCTTTCTTTGAAAGGTGTTTCACGTCTACGGCAAAGAAGAAAACGTTGTATTATGGGCGTAAAAAAGTCGTAAATAAATATGAGAATTGTGCAAATTGAAGTGTCGGTACAAACTGTAATTTTGGAGGAAAAAAGGAGGAATTATGTGTTATGAATGGGTTTGAAACCCACCTAATTCAAAATGTAATAAAAACAGAAGCAGATTTAAAAAAGCTGTTCGAATTTCTCACGCGAAAGAAGAGTTCTTTAATTAAAAAGACACAGTGTCATAAACTGTGAAGTTACGGGAAAACAAGGTGACAAGAGAGTTTTGAAGAACACAACGCTAATCTATAGTGAATATTCTTAGAGTTCTTATAATATATAAAGGCTAAAAAGGAAAAAAATACATAGGACAATCAGGAGGAACTGAAAGAAATTTGAAAGAATGCCAGTTCAAAATGTTTTCAAAGGAATAAGTTGAAAAACATAAACACCCCGCCGACAGAAACAAGAAAAATGAGAAAAAATATTAGGAAGTACCTGCTTACCATACGTAAAACATACCACGGCTACATAAGGCAGATTCAAACAACTTTTAACACCTATAGAAAAATCAGTACAATCTTCTCATCTCTAAAAAACCAAAAAATTTAATTAGAAAGCCTGGAGGTCCACAAAATACCCTACCCGAGGAAATGTGTAAAACCACACAAATCTAATATTAAAAAAATAACGGTAATTTTGAAATGTCTTTGTTAGCAAGCATATCTAGAATGCATCTATATCATTGCATCGTCTATTTTGGTACTGTTGTCAATTGTTAATTTTTTATATAAATAATGAATCAGAATATTGAATTAAATTATTAAATTTTGTTACAAAAATTGAGTAGTGCCTATTATATATTTCTGTAATGGTCGCCTGATTTTGCGACGTTGCCATTAACAAGCAATCGAGAAGTAGAATTGTAACGTTAAGAATTTTGTTGTTTTTAGTTTAGTTATTTTTGTACTGTTCATATCACTACATAGTATAAAACAAAGTCGCCTTTTCTGTCCCTATATCCCTATGTGCGCTTAAATCTTTAAAACTACGCAACGGATTTTGATGCGGTTTTTTTCAATAGATAGAGTGATTCAAGAGGAAGGTTTATATGTATAATACATGCATAATATACTAAGGCAACATTGCTAATTTTAGAGGTTTCTAACGTGATGTCGTAAATTAACCTATTTTTTTAGGCTTATTTAGTAATTAGCAAAAACGCTGCCTAACCCTACGAGTTAGATCAAATTAATGTACTACAGTATTGTACACCATAAAAAGGTCTACAAAAAAGTCCGCGATGGTATATGTTTATCTTTTAGGGATAACCCACATTAACCATTTTTATTGTTTACTTTTTACGTGAGAAAATGGCTTATTTACGAAGCTATTTTAAGCAATACGGCATTAATCCTTATCGAATTAAGTACCTTAAATACAGTGTGCAATTAATATAGATCAATATGGTTCCTTACAGCATGTAAATTAAACAAATATTTTCGGAGATATTACAAATTTAAAATTTGCGTTTAAAAATGTGTAATGTAATAAAAATTGTATGAATTTAGATATTCCAAAGATAGCAGGAAATCTTCATAGTAAGTATAGGGGAAGAGGAATTGTTTTACTCCAAATTTAATGCGTGCAGGCCAAGGGCAGTAATGAATGAACCAAAAATACTGGATCGATTTTAATCATGTTTTCATTGAGTGACATAGGCATATATATTTTATGCTCGTGCAAAGTCGGAGCGGGCCGCTATGTTTTTATATACAACGTTCATATTTTTTCTGTAGTGTATTTAATTTAGTATGAGCATTGCACCCGTGCGAAGCCGGGGCGAGTGGCTAGTTTTTATTATAAATCCTAGGCAGTAATGCATAAATCATCGATTGTGGATATTTTCCAAAAAGCTATTATAACGCTATTAATCTGAACATGCATATGAGGACATTCCACCAGGTACTATTTAATTTTTATTTAAATTTTAGCAAAATAGATTATATTCGTTATATTTTAACATAGTTGACCCTGCGTAAGTATAAGTACAGATAAAAATGTTTCGATGCCCTTTATGTGAGTATATCTCATCAAAATCACAGCTCGTTGATTATACAGTTATTATAGCATTAAGATTGAACAAGAAACACTCAAGTTTGGCTTAAAGATTTTCAAGGCTCGAGGTTCCTATTCTAGTAAAAATATTACCAGCTACTTCTAAATTTCATCGGTCAGGAATTCATAATTCAGGAGAAGTGAGAGTTACTAAAATCAGATAAAAATGTATGAAATATATGATGAAACCCAAGCTAAAGTAAGCAGTGGCAATTTGAAATGAATAGACATGTGACGCTACAAGGGTTGATTGTGTAAATTATGTCAATAATACTTCATAGTCTTAGTTTCTGAAGGATAATATGAAATGTTAAAAGAATATAGTCATGAATGAATTGAGAGAGGGGTTTCCATATTGAACATATTTGAGGAAACTAAATAATTCTTCAAATGTATGTATAATTTTCAATAATTGGCGATACTGCAAATTCAAATCCTTGTACGCATACCAGGATTCTCCAGAACTAGACTCTTGTCAAAAATTAAATAACTTTTAATCAAAGGGGTAATTATGTCCCGACCTCCATATTCACCAAACATGACCACACATTTCGGAGGCGATGGTGAACAGTGCCCACCAAACTTTGCAGGAAACGTAAGAAAATGTTGAATAAATAAATCGATAGCATAAAATGATGGAAGACATTTTGATTAAACTAATAAATATTCATAGTTGCTCGATCCTACCTTCTTTTCGTTCTGTATTTGAGATTCCTAGCACCGGAGGCTTGTCGGTAGTCTTCTCCTTGCCCTCGGTCGGTTGGTTCGGCTTGGTATCGCTTTTTCCCTGCGTCGTTGTCTTAGCCGCGGCCACCAGCTCCTTAGCTTTGTTTTGCGACAGTTTCTCCAAAGCGGTCTCCAGGGTCTTCTTCGAATCGTTTTTACTCGCAGGAACGTGTTTTGGAGGAACCTGCTGAAATTCGATGGTTCGAAAGCCGACGACGACGAATCAGAATAAGACTTACCCCTCCAACGTGAGATTTCATGGCCATGTTGAGACCGTAAGAGTGAGACATCGGCTGGGGCACCAGACCGGCAGCCGCGGCCGCCGCCGCCATTCGTGACTGATGATTGTACCACATGTTGTAAGCCATCAACATTCGGGGGTCGTAGCTCCCCGGAAAGGCCCATTGGGCGGGACCCAACGTGGGGCTCGCCAGATTCGGCACGAACGGATTCGGAGGCGTGAAGGTTAAATTCGTCTTGTCCCTCTGCTGTTTCGGCGACAAGGACGGACTATAAGCTGGAAAAAAACACAAATCAATAACGTAATCAATTACCGGCACTGCCACACTACCTGACGCGCTGGCGCATGACGTCACCTTAACTTTAGGCGAGTGGGGACTCTTTGGGGACTTCCTGTCCCCCTTGGGCGAGCTCTGCAACTTCAACGGGTTGAATATCGATACCGAGCTGGTGTTTATCTTCAAATCATTGGGAGTCGAGTTCAGCCTAAAACGAATTTCGTCAAAAATACGGTAACCACAAAGTACAAGTATTTATATTTTGTGGACATAATCAAGAAGCTACTGGATATTATTATAAATTCTTCAATTTTACAATGTTTTTATATGTATTTTCCAAATATTTACTTAAAGTGTTAAATATACTTCAATAAAATGTGTTTTTTAACTTTTATTGTTATATTTTAAATTTCCCACTACTCATTGGCACAGTTGCGCAAAAAAAGGGGAGATTCCATTCTGTACTCTTTGTTCTATGATGATAACAGTGTACCAACCACACAACATACCTCAGCTCCTGGTTAGCCTGCAATCCCGACGTCGTACTGACGTTACTCAGGTTCGAGGTCTCCGGAGCCTTTTCGCTGATGGGTTTCAACGTTTTCGGATCGATTTTGACGATGGAGTGTTTCTTGATCTCCCTCTTCTCCGCCTTCGCGTTTTCGGTGTGGTTCTTGTCCTTTTCCGGGCTGACGTGGACTTGGTACATTGGTTTAACACCCGAAGCCGGATTTCCTAAATCATTATTATAGAAATGATACAGTTATGTATATACAGCTATTTTCTTGTATAAATATTGATATAAATAGGCGTATTTAGTCGGCATGGAAAAAGGATTGTTCAATGTACGGATACTGAGACTTTCAGCATTATTCACGATATAGTGGGATCACTTGGGAACTTGTAAAGCTCTGAACTGAGAACTAAATAATTATATTTTAAATCCCAGCGACATCCAATTATAAAAAGTGCATAGATCAATAACAGGAAAAGAAAGAAAGCAAGAGCTTTTATTTTCCTAAGATGGCGTGTGTGAAACTGAAAAGATATTGACAAATTGACTGATTATTATACACATATAATGCTATTTAAGTGATGTATAAACATTTATATATATTATTAATAATTTTATTGTAGTTTGTAATGGATGTAAGGAATTGATACTATACGATTATAAGTAATAATATCGATATTTACAGATATTGTCATCAAGTTTACTATATATTGCAAAAATCAGATGCATAAGAAAAGTATATGCCTATCAGCGTCTATAGACTAACACAAATAGATAATGATATATTACAATTATGATAGATGTGCATAGATTAAGATAGGAGATGATTTCCTTCAAACCAAGGTTGACTTCTGAGATAAAATAGAAAAAATGGTATCTAACGCAGACCTTTTGAAGGAGAGATCAAAGGGGCTTTGTTGTTAATATATGCCTCTTCTGTATCGAACATTTGTTTTTTGAGTACCCCTCGTAGATATGCGTGGGTAGTTACTGATTTTCGACAGAGAATATAAGTAAAGTACCTACCCAAATAACGAGGAATATTCCGTCCTTTGAAGAACTTCGGCGGCCTCACATTCTTCAGGTCTCCGGAATTCTGCCGGTTCTGGGCGTTGCTCGTCTTGGCGATCTGCAGGTTAATCTGGGAATTCCAGCTCTTGGGAGGGTCGCGCAACGTCTTGTACCCTATGGGCGTGCTCGGCTTCGTCTTGATGGTCGACTGGGCGGCGAGATTCCATTCGGCAACGGGCGTGACGGTGGTCGTGTCCTGGTTCGAGGCTGCGGACGTGGTCTTCGCGTGGTGAGCGTTCAGGATCTGGTTGTGGGGCAACTGGGCCGGCGTGATGATGGGGATGTGGATGGGATGGACGTGATGCGACGGCGCGGTAGTTTTAGGTATAAAATTAGCCTGGAACGGTGAAGATCCCGATATTAAAATCACGGAAGAGTCGAAACACCGTTCCGTTACCTCTGTTTTGGTGGTCTGTCGTCCATCGTTCTTCTCCGTGGGCGGTTTAGGCACGTAACAAGGGGTCGTCGCGGCTTTTTGGTCTCCGGAGGGTTTCTGCAGGGTTATCCCGCTCACGCTTTTGTTGATGACGATAGGTTTGGGCGGTATCGTCGACGCGTTGTTCAATAAGGACGTCGTAGGCGTCGGTTTGTCCTGAACGGTCTCGCCATTCCGGTTCAGCTTATGCCTCTTCAGGGGATGGTTGTTCGACAGGTTCATAAACGCAATCGAGTGGTTCAGAATGGTGGGTTTGGGCAGTTTCATCGGAGGTCCCTTGTCATCCGCGGCGGATTTTCGTTTCGTCGCTTTAGAATCGACGATTATTTGGTTCGGTTTCTCCGCCGGCTTAGTGCTGCACATGGTCTTGTTGATGGTACTGAATACGGTGGTGGTGGTGCAGGCTTTGGTCGTAGTTAATGGAATCACCGACAGCTCGTTATTGGTTAGGTTCAAAACCGTGCTTAAGCTGGTGTTTTTCGGTATCGACGATACATCAGAGCTCTTCGCCAGCGCGTCGGTGTTATTTTTCGAGATAACCAGCTCCGAGGCCTTCAAGGAACTGAGCGTTATTGGAGGAGAACGGGAAACGGCCATCGCAAGCGGTTCCGGACAGGTCTTCCCGATGAACTTGAGATCCGGGGGCTCCCGGGGCTTGATCTCGTGATTCGCCTCGAGCGCCACCTCGGCTGGTTTGCCGGCGTCCTCCTTGGCATCGAGCTCGACGCCCTTCTTCTCGCCCTCCTCGGTCAGCTTGCCCTCGTTGATGACGATCTCCTTCTCCGGGATGTCCAGGACCAGAGCGTCTTGTATACCCGTGATGGACATTTCGCCGTTCTCGCTAATCCTCAACTGAACCTCCTTCCAGTTATTGTTGTTGTTGTTATGCTGGATTTTGTTGAGGGTCGCGTGATCGCTGGTTTCCGACTGTTCCAGCTTCGGTTTCTTGGCGGGACACTCGTAGATTTTGTAGGTTAAATCCAGGGGAGATTTCTGAAAATCCGACAATGAAATGATAGATTATGCGCCTGATAACGTAATCCGCGTTTTTTCGAATCATATTTCATGGAGGTACGTTCACAAAACAGAAATATAGAATGGGAACTTAAATAGGCATACTCGTAACCATGTTTTGCACGTTCGAATCTCAAGAGGGCCTTAGGTAAAAGGATTACAGATCTATTTTCATTCTTTCCATTGAAATTTTGTGATAGGTTATAGTTTTCATAGAGAAAATACAGATTTAACTTTATAGGCAACCTTGGAAACTTGTTTCGCGACGTCCAACATCTAGATGTCACTATTTTGAACATATTACTTCTTTGAATCACTATGCTAAAGCCACAAAGGCATTGGTTTGGTTCATTTCGTTTCCAATTGGCCAGAAATACGTCATGTAAAAAAATATATAAACGTATTTTTTTTTCAGAAGGTTAACTATAAATTATAGTACTAATAATTAACTAATAACTATTTTACCTTACTACTAACAAATAGGCGACAATTGTAAAATATTAACCAGAGTATAAACCCAAAATGTCCACAAATGGAACAATATCAAAAATATGACGGTAAATATGATTACTCACTTAAAGATATGCTTATTAAAGTAGCACCAATTTTTAAGGGGTTAATTTATATAAAGAAAATTTAAATAGAGCTACTTGACTAAGACGGTTTGGATCTATTAGAAATCACGGAGTTTAAAATATATATATTAACAATTATATAAAAAAAAGAAGGTAAGTTAAATTTTTGTTTATAATCTGTTATGGCTAAATCTGTAGACCAAGATGAAATAAAGTTTATAGAACTCCGTCTTGATTGTGTTATTATATTCTGTATAGATCTCTACATCTACATCGATAATAGAATTCAAATACATAATATATGTATATTCACAGATCATTTCCCTTAACCTATCGCGAAGGAAAATATGGTTATAAGTGAAATAATGGAATCAGTAGTTGCTCATTCCACATTAGAATCTCCAAAAAGAATTAGAAGTGTAAATAACATATGAAGTAAATTGAGAGGTTTGAAAACTGAACATTATAACAGATGTTGCTCCATAGATGCTTTCGAAACAGACGAATCTGTGCCTTCAATTTCATATTAATAAGAACCAGACAGTAGAACACCAAACACACTAAGTACTTTTGTTTGATGTATTTTGAAAATGTTTTATACAAATATTCACTAGTATTTAAATAAAATATTTTATAAAAAGTTTATTTCTACAGAGGGAAACTGTAGAAAATATCCCTTCAGGTGGCTCGGATGAACAAAACTTGGTTACAACTTTATACATTCTATGTATGTCTGTTTTGTGGGTACATTCTTATTATCGATTCCTATCAAATATATTTGGACCAGAGATTAATTCAGTGTGAGATATAACCGCGAAATTGGAGTAGGTCAACTAAGAATGGAAAATAATGATGCAGACCCATGTCCAGCAATCGATTTTAGTGACTGATGACAATGAACGCCATCTATTGATCGCGAAGACTAAGAATCTAAGAGGTTTAATTATGGTGATTGTATCACCATTGTATCTTTATTGTCAAGTTTGGTTTCCTACTGCCAAAATATATAAAAACTATGATTGAAAGTATTATTGGATACAAATTCAGTTCAAAAAGTAGAAAAATAACTATCACATCAATTGACAATTTAATTCAATTATGAGTTAAGAGAATCATCGTCATCACAGCAAAAAAAGGAATTACCATAGTCACAAATTCTACATTGGGTTTACTATGAGCAGCTAGAACACAAGAAAAATGTCACGTCAAAGGTCCACCAATACCAGCTAGATATTTTGAAATAAAAGCTGTCTGGTAACACAATGCTTGAATGAAAAGTTCTTGTGTAACCAGCTTACTCATCAGACTTGGCGCCTTCTTATTATCACTTATTCAATAAGACATGTACTTAAGACAATAAGTACATCACGATATTCTATTGGCACAGTATCACTAATTTGGAAAAACCTGTAAAAATTGATGGAAAACATTTTAATTCACCCTAATTTGCACGCATTATTCCTAATTAAAACCTATTGAAGCGAAAACATTATCAGAATTAATTCCTGGTCCTTAGATATATATCCTCCTAGAAAAAGTAATCCAAGTTTTTTGAGTCGTGTTTCTCTATCAAGTCAAATAATTTTAAACATATTATTCAATATTAGTTTCTTGCTAATTATATGTTACTTTCATTTAATGAATGATTTATATCGGATAAAAATCACCAAATTCATGTTAAAAACTGAAAACGTTGGAGTAATTTGAACATTTTTGGTAGATATTAAATTATTTGGTTAATTTTGAGAGACCATTTCTATTATAGTAGAATACTATTTCAAATTAAAATCGAACCAAATGGAAAACTTAAAAACACCATTATTGATTTCACAAAAAGCAGAATTTTTGGTATTTTAGGAATGTCGTAAAAATCACAATTCTAATCGGTTACGTCAATAATTCAATGTTTAAACAGATACATAAAAATTTACAGATCATTTCTGAAGATAAGAGGAACGGAGATAGTTACACCAAACGGTGACGAGTGTTCCCGAAGCTCCACGAATTCGTTCGAACATAGCCAACTAAGTTAATAAACTTTTTTTTTTGTTTTATTTAAGATTAGCAGGCTTAAGCAGATTCTATATCATTACTAGAACTGATTTGATTTTTTTTTCGATAAAGTTGATTAGAAATTTTGTTTTCAAGATTTCATCCTAGTACAAATTTTAAAAGGACATACTGTAGCTTCTGTATTCTTAATAATTGCTGTGGTAACTGATTAAGACTAGATTAAAAGATATTTTTACAACATTCCTTAATTATCTTTCCTTTGATGACTTTATTATTTTATTTTTGATATATTTATTTTTGATCATTGATATCGATTGATATATTTGATTTTGATCTCAAGAGTACTAGACTTATCTCCTTTATATTTTGTTTTGAAAAAAATTCAAGTTAAAAAATTGGATTACTTTTTCACAAAACACCCTAACAGAAACCCGTCTATTAAAAACCGATTTTACATTACCCTTTTCCACGAATATATATATGCTATATCCATGAGAGACAGCGTGGAATTGAGGCAGTCTTGGTCATAGAAAATCTCGATTTTATGATGTTCCGTCAACTCATATTTCACCCTCAACAGTTTCTTGAGATGCGAAATCGAAACGGCACTCGGGCATCTCAAGTAACTACAGAAAAAAGAAATAATTATAAAAGTACGAAATATCCTCAATAACGAATTCTTCCATTCATTATTATATCCTTAAACCTAAATTATATCATATAATTGCTTAACTAAAGGGAAACTCATTAATTATAAAAAAGAATATTATGTAATACAGTTCATTGGGTTATCATAATGGGGATTAACCGGAAAGCATTTTGATTTCATCAGAAAAAATTAATAGGAAACGACTTATGAATGAATGAATAAATCAAATCACAACAGCCGTTGTCGCGATTCAATTGTTCGTTAAACAAATGCGGGCAGGTATACGTCAAAATAAAGATCTAGGTATTAGCGCCATGTCAAATACAGCGTAATAATAAATGAAAACAAGTTATGAACAATAGTATTTTTAAAAGGTAAAATATTAACACGATATAATATTCATTATTTAATATTTTACTATATATAATTATTGCGTTTAGGATATACGATTCAAACGTTGCCGTTCTTCCTCGACAAATCATCAGTAACGTTTGTC
Organism: Rhynchophorus ferrugineus; assembly: GCF_030347505.1. Lineage (NCBI taxonomy): Eukaryota > Metazoa > Arthropoda > Insecta > Coleoptera > Curculionidae > Rhynchophorus > Rhynchophorus ferrugineus. The sequence goes on along the minus strand of NW_027472582.1, from coordinate 74,089,154 downwards.
GATTATAGACAGTACCGTAAACAAACCACTTGTTAGACTATAAGTACTAACCGGGTTTTTTTTACAACACAGAAACGGTACTTGTAATTAGTTGTATTTTATCTAGTGGCAACAAAATGGAAAAGGAAGCAATATTAGAAACTTTAAAGAACGCCGTAAAAAGTTACCCGGATTTCCCTATACCTGGTGTGATATTTAGGTAAGTCAGATAATTAAATGTACGTAAAAATTAACAGCCGGTTATTATATAAACTTAGATATTATGAGCGCAAATGAAAATACTGAAATTCTAACCTCAAAAAGTTCATGTCATATCGATGTTACGAACACAAACCGTGATGTAACCTCAATTTTTAATAAAACTGGAATTTCAGGGACCTTTTCAGTGTATTGGCCGATCCACAGTTGTTCCCGTTATTAAAAAAGTGCCTGATAGAGGAAGTAAAAGCGATTAATCCACCAGTAGAATGTGTGGTGAGTCTGGATGCTAGGGGTTTTTTATTGGGTCCCATTATAGCTCTTGAGCTTGGTATACCGTTTATACCGATCAGGAAAAAAGGCAAACTACCCGGAAAAGTTAGAAGTTATGACTACACAATAGAATACGGACAGGTATGTCTTTAAAATGAAAGGTAACATTGAAATTAGTTGGATCACTTTATAGAGTACAGTGGAAATACAAGAAAATTCGGTGAAACCTGGACAGAAAGTTTTAGTTGTGGATGATCTTTTGGCGACAGGAGGTACATTAGATGCTGCTTGTAAATTAATAAAACAAGAAGGGGGTGATGTGGTATCGTGCTTAGTAGTAATGGAACTAAATGATTTAAAAGGTAGAGAGAAAATATCGGCTAATGTAATATCACTATTACAGTTTTGATTCACCAAACACATTTTAATAATAAATGTTAACAGTTTATAAATAAATAATAAAAAATATATATTTACCGTACTCCTTCATTACACCCATGATATTTTAATGTGAGATTTATTGATTCCTCTGGGGTTAAAATATAATCATACTGTAATGCCAAACTCTGTTCCACAGCAGAAGGTTTCTCATTCGCATGACTCTCATAATATTGTTTCCGTCTTTGTACCTCATCTAAAATTAGTGCTTTCCTAATATTTGATGTATTTATGATGTCTGTATACTTACTGTGGTATAATCTTGGAACCAATTTGTAGACGAGATCTTGTATAGTTTTGTCATTCCTGATATTGAGCAGAGGTTTAGTTTTATGAACTTGTACATCACAAATAGGACAGTATTTGTTATTTTCCAAGTAAAGAACAATGCAACTTCTACAAACTAAACAATTTGCTTTGATATTGGGATGTAATGAAATTAGGTTATGAAAGTACTTACATGTATGCAAACACTCAATGATTGTCGTAGCATCAACAAAATAACCTTTACACAACTTGCAGGTAATACAATCATTTAGCTGACTTATGGGTACTCTTTTTGCACTTTGCATCATAGTCCCAACCTTATCCTTTTCCATTTACATTGCTTTGGGATGCATAGAAATGTGTATCCTAATAAGTAGGTCTTCATATACCCATATTGTTTATTTAGACCTGAAAGTACGAAGGGATCGCCTTCAATTTAATGTTCCCAGAAAAGTAAAATCTTCAAAGACGTCGTTCCTTTTTGTCGTGACAACTTTTTCTTTGATTTTCTTCAATTTTCAATAATATTTATGTTTACCCATTTGACACAGACCTTTCTACTGCCTTTGACAGTTATATTCGCAAAAATGGCGTCTCTCTCCGAAACTCTTTTTCTCACGTTACCCGCTGATTTTTCGATGTCATTGTTATGTAAAATATGTGGAAAAGCAAATGTCTATTATCTCAGCAAATGTAAATTAAAACACTGGGTTTAAAACGTTTTATTTTGTTTGCAAAAATGCCACAATTCAGACGCATTAACTTCGTTGTTGCCAACAAAAAATACTGAGCTACTATTGGCAGAGCTTTTATTCCGAAAAAATTCCTACTTTTGGCGCAATTTAACATTTTCAGTTATATACTTTTATATTAAATTGTTTTGGATAAGATCAGCTTGTGAATTGTTTTTGAACGATATCATAAGTATTTCAAATATTAATCCTACAAATTAATGAATTCATCGTGGTTTTTTTTATAGAAATTGTTGTGGTAATAACAATATTTATCCGAAAGTCATATGTCAACGGTTTAACCTAGAAATATCGTCCGGGTATTGTATTTTTAATATATTTATAGTGATGTTTTCTCAGTTGATGCATGTAATAAAGCATTATAAATGATGGAATTGATCACAATTAACCTTATAAGCGAGGATTGTTATTTCTATGATCAAATACAATTGCAATACAAACAATTAAAATTGGTCAACAAACCAGTTAAAGTAAATCCAAAGAAACGGTTAAAACTTGACGCTGCATTCGCACATTATTTCTTGAAAGAGCTAAGCATAAGTGATTTTTTTAGAAATAGTTTTATAGATTTTTTTCAAAGATGGGACATTTTACCAAAATTTATAGTTTTAAAAACCACTAATTCAAATTTAATAGATTACAGATGGTAATTGAACTATTTAAAAAAAAAAAATTGTTTTACATTTAAATTGTAGGAATGAACGTGTGTATTTTTTAGTCCGAGAAAGATGTGAACTAGATCATGCCCTTAGTTGGTTGTCCACTTTAGGAGGAGCTTTCTCAGCTCTAGGTGATTATTTTCAAGGATGTGCTGAAACGGCAGGAAAAATTTCAGTGCATCAGTTACAGCTGGCAGTCAGATTAGGTGAGTGTCTTGGGGAACTTGGTTAACTGTAGTTCTATGCATGGTATACTTAGGTGATCCAACTATAGCATCAAGATGTCGATTGTATCTAAGCCTTAGTCTCATACAGAAAAAGAAATTTAAAGTAGCAGTCAAAGTAATTAGAACTGAATATCTTGCTGCAAAAAATCAAGTAATCATTGACCAAAGGTTAATAAGGATGTGTCAAGGTATTTGGTCTAAATTACAGTATGAACATGAATTATACAGGATTCGTAATAAAATAAAAAGGTGATTTTAGCTAATCTTTGTTTTATTTTAACTTTTGATGTTATTGATGCCAGCTTGGATGGAGCACTGCAACTGTTGCGATAGTCGCGGGTTTGAATACTGCTGGGGTATGGTATTGGTAAATTTATGTTTGTGATTGTCCTAGACAAGAGTGGAAAATCTGACAAGGAATATGATCCCAGTATATATATATATATATATATATATATATATATATATATATATACCAAACCAAACCAAACCTAATATATATATAAAATATGATATTGATGTTTTTATTTATTTACTTAATCGAAAGTAAATTGTGTATGTGCGAAAATAGGCAGTTTGAAGAGAAAATTCACAAACCACTGATATTGTAAGTATATCTACGTATAACGTAATTCTTTATCAAACATTCGACAATGAGCATGATGACTAATAGCATTTAAAAAACAAAATGTTAAAATAACCATATGTTTGTGATACCAATCTTTTTGTTTTTACATATGGGCTAAGTAGTTGGTGGTGAGGTATTTAGGAAATAATATAAAAACAAAAGTCATGAAGATCATATTTATATTTTTAGGAATTTAATATACACATTCACTTTACAATAACACTAAAAATTTGTGTCTATTACATAATGTCTAAAGTTTAATTTTTCCAAAAATCGTCGTCAAAGACAAAATATAAAACAGCAACAAAGGTAGATTAGTATTCATATATTATTTTCCAAGATTTGCGATAAGATTACATGTTCATATTAAGTCTCGAGAGACGTTTTACAAGATCCGTGCCTGATTTCTATACGAAGCCGCGGATGACGTCCTTCGACATTAGATTTCATTTGTTTAATAGTACTGCTACGACAGATGAACGTCGTCCTGGGCTTCCCAGGCAGAGCCACCTTGCAAAACCGAACCAAACAAATATGTCCATACATGTACAATTATTTGTATACTCGAAAGAATATCCTTACTTGAAAGTTTCAATATATAAGTTGGTGTTTCTTAAACATTATTCGTTTTGCAGTTATATTAATATTTATATATCATATTACAATGAATAACTAGAAAGGAAACCTCTAAATAATGATAAAGTTTTCGTAATATTGTTTCAATGTTTGTTTATTATCAGTTATCTGAAAGCACTCATCCGAAACTAAAAGGGGTGTGTTTGTATGAGTGGGGAGGAAATTGTACAATTCGAAGCAAGAGTAATAGAAAAAAGGAGGGAAACACTTCTCTTAAAAATTTACATTAAATCGGGTCTACCATTACAAAATAACAATATTTAAAAACATTTGTCTACGATATCTACAAGAAACTGCGTTTGGGAAAAGCATTTTCTTTTAATCTCGGTTTTAATTAAAACGAAATACGTCACAGACCGTGAAACAATATCCCGTTCACTGACGGTATTGTCACAGGGTCCGTGGATTTCAAAGAAAAAACTAGATCGACCAAAACAGAAGAAATTTTGACGCAACCGTCAACAACAACGCTGAAGCATAACTCGTGTTATCGGAAAAAACAAATTAAGGAAAAAAGGAACCTCGCTCACAGCGTATGTCTATTGTGTGTGTTTTTTTTTTGGCAGAAAGGTTATTCGTTTGTTTCTGCGATTACAAAATATTAATTAACCCGTTTAATTAACAATAGATAATGAACTGTGACGCGGGAGGTTCGTTTTTTTTGGGTGATCTATTTTAGTTAATGTTAAAGCCATGAATGGGGCTCCGCCAGAAGACCGAAGGGCGATTAGCCGGCTTGCGGCTTGGCGGTCTCTTGGGGGCCCATTTCTTGGTTTGACGGTGACTTCGCCGCTGTGGCCACGGACATGGCGGGCGTGTTTTCAGGCATGAATTTCACTGAAAAGAATCGATTAGTAGAAAGACTGATACTCAACGATCGATTTCGAGATATGTAGTTGCGTTGTAATGTTGTATATGGACTGGATGTCATTGTTAAAATTAAAAATTTCTGGTTGTATTTATAATCACTTGATTTCCTACATTAACTCTGATAAATAAATAAGTATAACAACATCCTTAGTATATAATAACTAATTTACTTCCCACATTTTAACGTGGCATGAAAAAAAGCACTGACATTTATAAGTTTCGTGATGCCGAGAGACTTCAAAATTATTAGGTTATGTCATAAGAAAAGTCATGTTTGACGGATAAAATAATTTAAAACCGCTTAAAGGATACTTTTTATACGGTATTTTGACTATAAAACAAGTATGATTGTCCAAACAATATGATGTAGCGCTGGCAGGATTATTAAAAATTAAGTTCGATTAAACATCATTACATTTAAACATGGAACTGCATTTCTAGGAAAGTATTGTCTAGTTGACATTTATAAATCCCTTTCAAATATTCTTAGCCTGATGGTGCATTAATGTTTTGCGCGTGAATGTTTTCTATAAACGTCGTATACGTTTTATGGCGCCGTACTCTAAAGTCAGCTATTAAGTTTCATTTTTTATTCTATTGCTTTTACGATACGTTGTTAATTGTAGGAAAAGTACAAAAACTTAATGGTAGTATGCATTTTCAAATTTACGTAATAATTTTAGTTAATACACACACACATAGTTAATACAAATTTAAGTTTCGTTTATTTTGACTCTAACAAAAAATACTAATGTAAATAAAATAATTAAACAAAAATAACGTTATAAAATATATTTTATTTTAACATTATAGCAAATCTAATGCATATTTATTGAAGGACTTCAACTACAGTACAATAGTTTGTAGGTTAGAGTTGTTTTATTATATTTATATCCACTTATGAGTTTAAAAGGGATTTTCGTCTATATAAATTGAATTTGGCAATGCGCTCGACAATGTTGATGACGTGCATTGGCTGTTCTCGTGGAAAAACTCTAGTAATACAATATAACAAAAAAGTAGTTTTTGCAGAAAAATCAACGATGAATTGAAAAAGTCTTAAATATCCGTAATAGAATTTAGATTAATGTAATTATTAATAAAAAAAATGTTTTCTGAAGTTGTGAAATTATAACAGAAGCGTTACAAGTGATATTAAATAGACCTTATAGGCAAAAACGATGATAGAAGTTTATTATCAATTTTTAATATGATTGTAATAAGCCAGTAGTTCTAAAATTTGGGAATGTCAATTTGCCACATACCTACACAAGTCCTTAGGTATATATCGCATGGATTATATTATTAAGTTCAAAAGAGAATAAAGATCATTGAAATTTCGGTGTAGCTCTGTCTGTCTTTCTATGTGTAGGGAAATGTATGTAACAAATGTATAGTTTTGATGAATGCAAGCAGAAAAATAGGAATGTGTGGACTGGACCCATCTCGACCTGTCGGTCGTCAAAAATCCAGCTTGATTTCAATGAGTAAATGGGTACAGTGCATGCTGAAATCAGTATAGAAATGGTAAGACAAATGAAAAATTACCTTGGTAATCCGTGGGTGTCCTCGATCAGTCGGTATCTGGGCGATTTTATCAAAATTACCTTCGGACTGTGATGTTTTAAGAACAATAATCCTAATCATTCAATAAGTCATACAATATCTAATATATATATATATATATATATATATATATATATATATATATATATATATATATATATAACGGGTATGATCACGGCTATCGTTGACATGCAAACAGACATGCTTTGTGACATTTGTTTCAGTCTTTATCCCTATTCGTTTGTTTCAATTCCAATGTCGAATCAATTTTTTTGTTTTTGAACAGAATGTGTCATATATTGTAGCATGGATTACTTGATATAGAGTGTTTTGTTTCTTATTTTGCATTAATTAATTATTAAACTGTTTATTGTTTTTAAATTCGTTTTGTTACTAAAAACTTAACATGCTTTTTATGAAAAAAATGGAATTATAATAATTGATTGTATTTTGTTACCCCCAGCTTAAAATTGCTCATTGATATTTTGTTGAGAGTTGTCAAATTGGTTACTGGATGAACAATATTAAGATATATTGTAGGTTTTTTAACCTATAGTGAAACTCCATATATTTCCAATACAATATCTTCAATCAAGGAGAGTTTTACTGATGTTACCCCTTATTTTTTACGGTTTGTTATTAATCTTAATTAGTAATTTGCTTTATTATTAGCTTTTTGTGTTTAATAACTCTAGGGATAACAAAAATCGTATATATTTTTATGTACATATATAGGTTGTTCCGAAAATAATGTCGATATAAATGTTAGATAGTTTAATCGCTTGTTGTATATTGACGGGAAAATAATCCACGTGTTTTAAATAGTATTTTGTTGTTTTCGTAATGAAAAAATTATATAATTTTTCATATAGTTTATTCATAGTTTTTTTTGTGCATACGTCATCAAGATGTTTAATATATTGCTTGCCGCAATTTGTAAATTAGATTAGTTTAATTAATTTAAGAAAATTAATTTTTAGAAATTAGTTTTAGAATCGTCTTTCTCATTTTGTTCTAGTTAAAAAGATACACAGTGCTGTCTAATTAGTTCGAACACGTAAACGAAGGTACGTCCGGTTGTCAGACGTATGCAAAATTCTAGATTGCAATAGTGGTAAGAAGTTATAAGTCTAACTATAAACTATCGTGGTTGTATAATTAAGTGTAGTTTTTAGATCTACTATAATGTTAAAATAAATTATATTTGATAACATTTTTGTTCAATTATTTTATTTAGATTAGAATTTTGTTGACGAATATTTAGATGACGTATGTACAAAATGACGTTGAACAGATTATATATTTTGTTTTAATTTAAATAATCGTAGGAATTTAATTAATAATAAAGGAGTATTTAAAACGAATTAAGAAGCATGTAATATTACACGTAATGAAGATGATTTGACTGTAGTAACTTTAGAAAGTTTGGGTTTTACTGCTACCACCATATGTTTCAGATATTTCTCCATGCCATTGTAAATTAATTATAACGAAGTAGTGGTTCAGTTACCCATGATTGGTTTTTTAGTTACACATCTCTAAAGTCGAAGCAATTTAAAACGAATGAGCAGGACTTTTGTCGCGGGGTCCGCTTGTGATGTCACGTCTATGTAAATAAAACTTTTATGAATTCTAAAGCGTGTAAATAAATTAAGGGATGGAATCCAACAGCTGCATGTATAAATTATTAGGTCTATCTGAGAATCGATCCATTTTATGATATTTCCATAAGAACTGAAATGCTGTTCAGACAGATCACGAGTCCGGAAAATACAGCGGGTGGTGGCACTTTTATATTGAAATGTAAATATGGACATATTTATAATTGTCTATGGATAAGTGCTTTTAATATACTATACTAATAACTGATGTTTTGAGAAAGCTCTGTGCAAAGTGGCTGCCGCACGAGCTCACTTTTGAACAAAATCAACGACGAGTTGATAATTCGGAGTAGTGTTTGAAGGTGATCAAGCGTAATAAACCCGAATTTTTGCGTCGATATGTGACAAAGGATGAAACATGGCTCCATCATTTCACTCCGAAGTCCAATCGACAGTCAACCGAGTGGACTGCACATGATGAACCTGCTCCAAAGCGTGGGAAACCGCAACAGTCCTTGCATCAGACTACCTTGAAAAAGGTAGGACTATTACATAGGAAAGGTCTATTACATAGCGTTATTGGAATGTTTGAAGGACGAAATCGCCGAAAAATGGCCGCATTTGAAGCAAAATAAAGTGCTGCTTCACCAAGACAATGCACCGTGTCACAAGTCAGTGAAAACGATGGCAAAATCCATGAATTGGGCTTGGAATTGCTTACTCATCCGCCGTATTCTCCAGATCTGGCCCCCAGCGACTATTTCCTGTTCTCACATCTCAAAAGAATGCTCGCTAGGAAGAAATTTTCGTCGAATGAAGAAGTGATCGCCGAAACTGAGGCCCATTTTGAAGCAAAGGACAAATCGTACTATTCCTTCGAAGGGAATTATATTGAATAAAAAAAAACGAATTTTGCCAAAAAATTGGTGTTTTACTATGGTAGGCCGGGGACTTTTCAATTGACCTGTTATGCGTCATGCATTTCACAGCCGGACTTTAGGCCAGAACAAAAAAAAAGTAAAAAAGCGGTGAATGCAATAAAACTAACGCCATCTATATGTTAGGCCCGGGAGTTTCCAGCCGATCTGTTAATTCTCTCTCTCTGCTCATATTGATAAACTATTAATACAAATATAAATATAAACTAAATACATTCTTATGTATTTATTGATCCTACTTCATCACACCAAATAGGGTTTTTGTTCAGAGTGGTTAGTTTCTGCATAAAACTCGACATTATTTTCGAACCAAACTCATACTCATGCACGTTACAACAACCTACGTGGAACATTCTTCGACGTCGTTTCGTTTACCGCGAAGAACAATGCTCCTACACTATCGGTGACCTAACTCGAAACAGGTAAATGGAAAGGTGATGCACATCGATGGAGATATAATGACAGGATCGCTACAGACAGAAAGACAGACAGAGAAGCTACACGGTGGCGGATCCAGGACGGGGACGAGGGACGGTACCGCCCGTCAGACGTCCCGGATCCACCCCCGCACGGCGGGAATATATATACACCAAAAGGAAATCAAAGAGACACAGAATAGAAGGAAATTAATGTTACCGATTTGTTGAGTCGGGCGTGCTAATGACAGTTACATGAAGTTCACTGGGGAAAGAATAGTAACACTGATTAGTTTCTCTTTCGATCGATGGTTTCGTGTCGCGTTCAGTACAGAGAGAAAAAAAAAACGGCAGACACGTTTGATTTGCTCGTTTAAAGTTCTGAACGGTATTAATCTACTTACTGATGATGATGATTAAGATCACCAAACCGATTACTCCCATGATGATCATCATCTGAAACAGATAAATCAATATCATTGTCGGTTGCATTGTAATAAAAATAAAATTTGCTCCTTCGCCAAATATGGGCGCATCCACCAAATTTTTTAAAATGATTCAATTTCTCTTTTTTCCCATATATATTTGTGTTCTTTTAAAAAATCTTATAATTTTTCTATTTAGTAAATAACACTAAAATTAATTGACATGTTAGTTTCAGTGGTATAATCATAACATTAGCTTCTTCATCAAATTTTTAAAAATAGTTCAATTTCCCTTTTTTCTCATACATTTTGTATTTCTTATATTATTTTAAATATCACTAAAATTAATTAAGATTACAGTGGCATAATCATAACATTGGCTCCTTCACCATTTTTTTTAACAGTCCAATTTAATTTTTTTGTGTTTATTTAGAAAAAATATAAAATTTATTTACTAGTTATTTAATATAACTAAAATTATACTGATACCTGGTCGAATAAAATGTCTTCTTAATTTAATTATATACTATTAGCTCCTCCGCCAAATTCAAAAAATATATTTATTAAAAATACCATTATTGTTACATTCAAATATAATTTTTTTTGTTTTTGAATTTACTAGTTAATTTTTTTGTTTACTTGTCTAAGTATATAAAAAAGCCTGCTTTGATAGACCGTATTTCAATAACATCAAATTATAAAGAAAGAAATGCGCACTAACTGAGAAATGTTACTAATGCTCGCCGATACGTGTTTTACTAAAGTTTACTTAAACTTCAATAGAAGTATTGAGCCCTTTTTTTCTTAATGTATATTTTCATTAGTTCTCACTTGCAAAATCTATTTTATGCCGAAAGAAATTAAATTTAAAACATATTCTCCTTCACCATATCTTAAAAATAATGTTTTTCTTCTTTTCTTTAAATTATTGGATCGAAAACAAAAAAAATGTGTATTTTAATTTTTCTTACTTTTGTAGGTTTCTTTTGGTTTAATAAAATCTCTTTCAGGTCGAAAAAGGGACATAATTAAAAAAATAATACTGGCTCATCCCCCAAAATGTTTAAAAAATCATTATAGTGATATAACTTTAGTAAATTATTGATTAACAAACAATATTCTAGTAAAATCACATTATTTATCAGTTTTCTTTAGATAAATATGATATAATAAGAAATAAAGGTATAATGAGAAATATTACTAATGTTTGTATGTTTGTTCCTTCTTTTATTTTAATTGTATGTATTTAAGAAAAATATATTTTTAAATATTTAGGATTCATAGGTCATTGAATTAATAACCTCTTTTTCAGATTGCAAGAGGGGCATATATAAAAATATAATACGTGCTCCTCCACCAAAATGTTTAAAAAAATCATAATATTGTTACAACTAATAAATTAATGAAAACACACAAGATTTTGATTAACTACGTAACCAAATCAAGTTTAATTAAATGTTCGGTGAAAAACATTGTGTGACATAATTCTCATTAGTTTACAGAATTGGGTTTAATTTCTAACCTACCGAAACCTAAGTTTGTCCGATATAGAGCTCGAAAACATCAAGGCAACTGGATATTTAACGGGCCACCGATCAATAGAAGTCATACAAATGCTTTGTTTTGTGTTTTTCGTTGTTTTTCGCAATTATTACCGTTTGTAATAATAACATCACATGCCCTATGACGTGTTGAATATTTTTAGTTATTTAACGTTCTGGAAATAGCCGGGAAGCCGGACAAGATATAAACAAATGTGATAATAGATTACCTTTAAGTTTTGTAGCCAGAATTTTCGTTTAAGTTTGCCGGCTTGTTGCTCAAACTGGGAAGCTCCTTGCTGTAATGCATCTGAAAATGGTGTATTGGTTTAATAAATTTGTTATAACTATTCGAAATCACTACTATAAATGGTCAAAATATTGATTTATTACAGATTTAGAGGGCCTTTAATTTTTTTTTCTTCTTCCATGATGGCCAGCTAGAACCAAATGGCCTTTTGCTGATGTCACTTCGGGTTCGGGATAATGAGCGGGTTTTGCGGGCGACGGAGATCCTGGGCTATGACTTGAATTGTCGTAGTTGGTTTACTACCGAGGTTTGTGGATGGGTGGGGATTTAATCAAGGTGTTGTCGTGTTCTAAGGCGGCTAAAGAGAACCTTACACTGAGCATATCGCGAAATTCTTCACAAACGGGATGCCTGATTAGAGCTGAGTGTTGGCATTCTTCATAAACCATGGGGCATTGAGTAACGCGCGGACTTTTTTTGGATTGGTACACTTGGAGTAGTTCAAGTTGTCTCTCAGAGACATACCTGTGCTACGTAGAGGCAGACTGGACGGACTAGCATTTTGTACATTACTTTTTCTGCCGAGGAGTGAAAATAGAAGGCTGTACACGCCATCGCCTTTGCAAATAGCGTGCTGTGTTCGAGCTGACCATTGGAATCTACGGTCGAACTGTTGACCGGGGTATGAAACTTTCTAGAGCCAGGGGATGGGGACTTTATCAATTTGGAGGCGATATCTGCAGCCGCATCAACCATATGTAGGTTGAAGAGAGCTGGAATTAGTGGAGCACCTTGCGGGACCCCTGCGGAAATCTCTTTACGAGAGGAGATTGCGTCGCCGATCCTCACTTGAAAGGACCTACCGTCCAAGTATGAATCTATCAGAGAGATTAGGACACTTGGAGACATCTAAAAAGATTGATTCAGTTTTTCGACCTTCTCTTAATGCCTGGTGGATTGTTACTGTGACGCGGGCAGCTTGATATAAGCTTGAATGTTCGGGATTATGTGATTATGCATCTGTGAAGTTGTTTAAAGCGTTGATTTTCCTGGGACAGTGTCCGGAAACTTGGTATCAAGCCAAGTTTTTGCTTCAACTGTATATTTTCCCTTCAAAAAGCAATATTTTATCAACACGCAAAATTTTTTTCTCCATTTCTTTCACAATAACAAAAGTTGTTTCACTAAAAATGCTATAATTCACAAACTAATGATCCGACAGTTGTCAAACTGAGGGTTAGGGCTAACTAAAAAACATATGGATTTAATTATAGTAGCGCCATCCATATGTCAGGCCGGGGACTTTTCAATTGACCTGTTATCTATATATAACAATACATTTATCATAAAAACGAAAATAATGTTCATCCAACAATAGTAATATGGAAAACAATCCTTGGAAGTAGCAGAAGAGCATTTGTATTGAGATGATATCAAAAACCGTCTGGTTTTTCCTCATCAATCAACGCTAATGGTCTTGATCTGAATAATATATAACCCTAACGATACATAATGATTGTTTCGAGAGTCAGTCCATCGTACAATGCCATCAACATAAAACAAACAGCGCCAAATGCCAAAAAAATCACGTAATGAATTTTTGATGGAGACGGAAGAAGCGCGGAGAGACGTTTTGACATAAAAGCGGTTGAGTAATCGAAATTGCTTGTTCAAAAATATGGAACATGCCGTGGACTACTACTTATTTCTGCAAAAGTATTTCTGGACTTCTAAGAAGTTCGAAGTTTGGATTTGTGAAATTAAAATGCTTTCTTAATTATATTCATTGGTCAATATTGATATTAATTCTTTGTCAACAAATTATGTTTTTAAAAATGTAATATAATTTGTTTCTTTATTACAAATACATCTCAGCAATAAAAAAAGCTAAAGCATGAAGTGTACTGGGGCCAATGTTTTATCTACTCTACACTTGTGATATACCACAAATGGAGAATATTACGATGGCTACATTTGCTGATGATACTGCGATTATAGCTGTTGGAGACGATAGTGAAGAAGCCTCACGAAAATCACAACAATTACAATAAGTAATTACAATATAAATAATTGGACACAAGCTTGGAAAATAAAAATTAATGAAAGTAAATCTGTGCATGTGCAGTTTACCTATAAACAGACAGTACAAGCACCAATAACATTAAATAACACTATCATTCCATATAGCAATAACGCTAAATATCTCGGAATGAATTTTGATGCAAAACTTCGCTGGAAGGAACATATAAAGAAAAAAGGAAAAGAAATGGAATTGAAATATAGGAAAATGTATTGGCTAATTGGAAGAAAATCACAATTATCAGTACATAATAAATTGCTATTATATAAGCAAACACTGAAACATATTTGGACATACGGAGTTCAATTATGGGGATGTTCTGCAAAGAGTAACATAAAAAAATACAAATTTTTCAAACAAAATCCCAGGAGGTATTGTAGGCGCACCCAAATACTATAGGACTGATTATCTACATCGAGACCTTCAGATACCCACAGTCAGTCAAGAAATCAAGAGAATTACAAGGGGGCATGACGAAAGACTCCTTTCTCATAAGAATATTGAAGTATTGCAACTTTTACAGATACCACCAGAACAGGATACAAACTCAAAAGAATCAAACCATCTGATCTTGTGTAGTGAGGTGCATATATTAAAAAAATACAGCAGTGACATGTATAAACATTATTTCACCAGAGACTGAGATAGGGCCGATGGATCCTCCTAGTTATATACTTAGATTAAAGTTATAATAAAGACAAATTGTGGGTTAGTCGGAAACGACTAGTAACAATGTAATAATTAAATAATAAAAAAATACATCGATAAATCAACAGATATTTAGAAATTGTGATACTTTTTCCTATATCAATTACATCAACAGTGTTAGTCTTTATTTCTTGATTTCTATTTATTTCGTATTTATTTATTGTTATTCGTTATTTATTTTTAATTTCGTATTTCTACTTCTTTTTAACATCCGTTACCGTAATAACTGAAGTAGGTCTGGATGCTTGAGAAGTTCGAAGTTTGGATTTGTAATATTAAAATGTTGGATTGCTTCATACACTGTTGGGTTATATAAGTTTGAAATGGTGTAAATATAATCCACGAAGAGGTTTAATGGAACTTTCAGAAATTGCTTTAAAAAGGATGCAATTTTTAAAAGCATATAATAACATTAAGCAAGACATATTTTTTCAATTTATGTATTTGGATTAAGTCTTGTTAGTTAACATTTATTAATAATTTATTGCAGATATATTGTTCTTCATACCGGAAACAGGAATGGCTTTATATCTGACGCAGAGTTAGTGTTTTCATCTAAGTCCAAGTGTGACTACCATGGAGAAATGAATCATGACATTTTTTTTGTTGGTTAGGAAATTATCTTTTAAAGAACTTGGAGGAACCACCAGTTATTGTTATGGACAATGCACCAAACCATAGTACACGGCAATTAAGGAATGGCTTGCAGTACAAATGAAATACTTAGATAGATTGGAAGTTAACAGCTTAGTTATTCACTTGAATAAGCAATTCTGAAAATGTGAGAATGTGGGATTGCGATTCATTTATGACAATTAAATAGTATTATAAAGTGTGAAAGATTTATCTATATAAATATGTGTGTAATTGTTCAGAATATATACAAACATTTCATTAAAATGTACGAGGAGAGAATGGACACTAACTGTTGTGCAGATATTAGAAATACATATATGCAAACACAATTATCATGAAAAATGTACACAGGTAGAAACAGAAGCGACTAAGGAGAAATACAGTGATATCAGAATGATTTGACAAGAAAAAACAGCGAAGGAACAAAACTAAACATAAAAAGAAATGTTCTCTAATGAAAATAAAATACATTAATTAGATATACAATTATTAATTAGGATTAAGCCTCCAGGGGATACCATAGATGGTTTAGAAAACAGTTCAGTGTAAATCGAATAAAATAACTCTAACCTACAAACTGTTGTGATGTTGACATTAGATGTATTATAATGTTAAAATAAATTATGTTTTATAACATTTTTGTTTCAGTATTTTACTGTTGTTACAAATCGAAGCTAAAATAAACGAAAATGAAACGTTAAACGCAATAAGATTGCACCGTTCTTCACTGCTACTTTGGATCGATTAATAAAATAATACTCCTACATGGTGGCCGGTCATAATACATCCAACTATGATACACCTTTCTTACCTGCTCGATCGTCCAACTCGGATAGTTTCTGATCCCTCTCCAGCACCTTCTCGACGTTCGTCTTCATGATGTCGACCACCTCGTCGACTTGCGCCTGCGTCTGTTGAAGACGTTTCTGCGCGGCGATCTGCTGAGGCGTCCTGGGGCCACCCACGATACCATCGTTGTCGCCTCCCGATCCTGGTGCTAATGAATCGCCCGCCGACCTTCAGACAGAAACGAAACATATCGATTAGAATCGTCGCCGATTTGTCCGAAACAAACGCGCGTCGAGTCACAATAGAAGGAAGCTGTGGTTCGTTCACGGTCTGCTAGATTCGGCGACAGGGGTTTTATTGTTTTTACCGTATAAGCAAAAGTGTGGCTTTTTGGATGTAAATGTTATTGCATTTCGGTAAACGTATATAGTTACATAATATATATATATACATATATATATATATATATATATATATGTTATGTAAGCAAAATTATTCAAAATAACAGGTCAATTGAAAAGTCCCCGGCCTACCATAGTAAAACACATTTTTATTGGCAAAATTACTTTTTTTTATTCCAGATAATTCCCTTCAAGGGCTATACGCTAATTATAGCGTCCCTCCAACTTTTCGATACCATTTTTGTAGTACGATTTGCCCTTCAAAATAGGCTTCAGTTTCGGCGATCACCCCTTCATCCGACGAAAATTTCTTCCCAGCGAGCATTCTTTTGAGATCTGAGAACAGGAAATAATCGCTGGGGGTCAGGTCTGGAGAATACGGTGGATGAGGAAGCAATTTGAAGCCCAATTCATAGATTTTTGGCACGGTGCATTGTCTTCAAGCATTGCTCCGAATCATCAACTCGTCGTTGTTTTTGGTCAAAAGTGACCTCGCGCCTCACCCAGCTTGCACAGAGCTTTCTCATATTCAAATATGCGTGAATGATATGAAATACACTTTCAGTTGATTAGAGTGTAGTATATTTGTAGAATGTTTTCGTCGGTAACAACCTCTTTTGTGCGTCCATTGCCTTTGGTGCTCATTTCACCACGTCTAAACTTAGAATACCAATCCTTGACGATTGATTTTCGTGGGGCAGTTTCCAGAGACTCGGCATCAAGGTTTTGCTTCAAGTGTATTCTTTTCCTTCAAAAAGAAATATTTTATCAACACGCAAAATTCCTTTTTATCCATTTTTTCACAATAACAAAAGTTGCTTCACTCAAAATGTTATAATTCACAAACTAATGACCGGACAGCTGTCAAATTTATACACGCATCTTTTGAGGGTTAGGGCTAACTAAAAATATATGGATTTAATTCTAGTAGCGCCATCTGTGTGTCAGGCCGGGAACTTTAATTAACCTGTTAATATACAAAATGAGCAAATTGCTACAGCGGAAATACTTCCCATCCTGCTGGAATCATATCTTTTCCAAAAAAAAAATATCGTATGAAGTCTCGTATTAAGCGGCATTCTTAACACTTTGGTCTATTTCGGCTGGAGTTCCATAGGGTAGGGTTTTGGGACTACTCCTATATATCTATACTACTGATATCCTAACAATAAAAGAAACAGCACTTTGGACATTAGCCGACGACACAGTTATCATGGCAAAAGATGTATCTCTGTCTAAGGCTGTAGAAAAAGTACATCTACAAATGGACTAGTAACTAGAAGCCTCAAGCAGAATCAGCCAAATACTTCGGAATAAATGTCGATGGTAAGTTAAGATGGAAACATCATGTTAGGCAAAAAGCAGAGCAGATTAGAGTTAAAATAAAACAACTATACTGGTTAGTCGGAAGATAATCTCAACGTGATCTAGAATCAAAGAGGTTGTTTTATCAGTCAAATCATAAAGCGACTTCATGGGGTGCACTAAGACGTCAAACCAACTAGTAATCCAACGCACCCATAACAAAATTCTACGATTAATTACCAATGTTTATCGTTACGTAACCAACGAAGAGCTGCACGATTACACGTACAAAAAGCAGCGGCTACCGATAGACAATAATACCTTGGATAAATACATTGTCCCGTTTTGCAACAATAAAGCTTTAAGTGCTTTAATTAAGATTCTAAAGTCCTTTAAAACTAATTTACAGGTCTATGTATCTTCTCATTTTCAATAACACTCTATTCTTCGGTGTTCATGTAAATTACTGCCAGACTGTCTTCTCATTGTGTCTCCATCGGGTTCTTGGTGGTGGTGGACAAGGCTGGTCCAAGAAACACTTTTCTGCACCCCGCTGAGAATATCAGGGTGGAACTTCACACGCTGATAAAATATGTGCATTTCGGACTCTTAAGGAATTCCCAAAATTTCCACTATTTCGGGTCTTCTTGATATATTTATGGTTGGCGCCATAAAGAGTCCTCCACCAGGTCTAACATCCGACACGTTTCGTTTAGCCTTGGTACTTAAACCTTCGTTATCCTAAACACTTGACAACGAGCCGATGGGAATCATCCTTGTTGAACACGTCTGTTCTGTTTCCTTGGTATCTTTGTACTTGTCTATATTTACCAGGCGTTCAATATACTGCGAACGTTATGTTTTTTATCAGGTCATAATTCCTTTTCAATCATATATATTAAAAACTTCAGTTAAAAGGTCTAATAAATCCTAACCCTCTAACAAGGACCGAAAGAATTCTACAACTAGCGTAACTTACATTTTACATGGCTGTCCCAACCATTCATAATAAATTGGCGTCGCAACAATTATAATAAAAAATATAATTTCTGTTATTTTCTTAATATTAGCATCGTTTTGCAACACAAAGTAAAGTCACTCCACAGTTAAGAAGATAGTAACTTCCTCTGAAATTCTGAACTAAATGATAATGTCATTTTGATAGTGTTTTACGCAGGAAACAAAAATTACGAATAAAAATTTGTAAATAACAATAAATTGTCATTACAACTATACTAAAGAAATAACCTCGCCCTCCATATTTTTAATATTAATATTACATAATAAAATTAATCAGTTCAAATAAACGATTTTCTTGTAATTTTTTCTAGTAATGGACGTGACATGACTTTTTTTGTAAATTTCAAGAACACTGTTGATTTAAAATAATTCAATAACTTTACTACACGGAAAAAAATACCACGCCCTTTATCGTTCCAATTATTATATAATAAAATAAATCAAAATCATAGAATAAAAGCATTTAGAAGTGAAAGTTATATGGAAAAATCGGGTCCCACGTTTAAGCTTTTCGGAATGCCCGTTACGCGGCCAAATGTAAATGAAAAATGCAACAGCGATATGCGTTTTTCTCTCTCGTTCGGCTTCGGTATTATTAATTCTAACCTAAACAATTAACGGTCATTTTAGGTTATATAATTTGTGTTGTTTAGTTACGACAAATTTTTCGGTATGTGTTTCTATATATATTTGACAATTACTTTAATTTATTAGTGTAATAAAAAGAAAACCGTAAGGGGATCTCTTATGATCTCCTATGTAGGTCCAGGAAAGTTTGTAATCATTTTAAAGATGGAGACTATAGACCAAAATGTGGAAAGCCATGGCTGAAACAAGATGTAATTCCTACTTATAATTTAAATAGTAAGTATTCTGTTAAATAATAAGCAATATTTATTGAGATTCTTTAGCTTTACTACAAGACAAGGAACATATGCCCCCAATGGCAATATTAAATCACATACATTTTTTGAGGCTAGTAGATATATAGGAGATTCTTCTATCCCAACAAGACCCAGAGGTAAGTATATAATAGATATAGGTATGTAATAGAGAATGGAAGTTCTAACTTGAAATTTATATGTTCATTTACAGATAACTCAGCCTGTCCCATCAGCTTGGTTTTAGGTTGGGTGAAAAATTAATGGCTGTATCTTTATTAAAATGCAGTAGCACAGGATATAAAGTGTTATCGAAGATATTCTGCTTGCATTCTAGAAAAACATTAATGCAGATACTGAATAAGGTTCCCTTTTGCTTCTTGAATAGTAACCTCTAATTTTGGTCGTTAGTTCAAAAACTTGATTGTATAGACCAAGCTGCAGTTGTCATGTAGGTTGTTAATTTAGTTGATTTAAAAAAAATACAACAGAACCATTAATAGTTATATCATCTTATTTTAATGTTTGTTTTAAATATTATAGAGAAGATAATATCAGTGGATTACGTGTTTTGGGTAGTGGAGATATCTCTGTGATTACATCAATGTCTTTATGGTCAAGGAAAATGAATGTAATTGTAATATATCAATAAAATATATTTAAATAACGTAATTAATTGTCATACGGCGCATGCGTAAGCGCCCTCACACGGGGATTCCGAGCCTAACTTAGAGCCAATTTTAACATAAGAGATGCGCTTCTAAGTTTCTTTATTCTATGATCAAAATTCTGAATGGCATTGCCAACTTGACAGTTTTTTCAAATTATATCCTAAAATTTAATTCCAAATCTTTCGATACTTTCAAATTCAACATAATTTATCTCAAGCTAATATAATTATGCGTAATAGCTATAAAGAAAATGATCCACATCACCCTTTATTTCTCTAATATATTAATATCGCACAATAAAATAATTTCAATCCAACAGTACGAATACTTTGACACAATTTCGACTCTAAATGACGTTGTCACTCTGACAGTTTTATCAAATTATAACCTAAAAATAAATTTAAAAGCTTTGGATAATTTTATAGGTATATATTTTAAACCGTTACATTACAACTATACAAAGGTACTACCACACCCTTTACTTCTCAAACATTAATATTGTATAACAAAATAAATCAAAAACGGAATATTATGTTTTTGTAAAAATGCGCTTTTTCGTTACGAAATGACGTTGTAAAGTTGACATTTTCGTCAGATTAGAGCAATAAATAATATTGATTAACCAGATACAGATTTGGAATTAAAAACGGTGGTTGATTTAGTTTATTGTTTGCGATAAGTATTACGACAAAGATTGGAAAATTCGATGGTTTTAAAATAGCTATCGCGGATAATTTACCCTTGACTCTGGGGACTTATAATAATGAGTACAATAATAAATTTAACGTAAAAACAGAGTGAGCTATGAAAATCATTCAAAACCACACCCTCGTGATATATCGGAAGTATACGCGAGATTCAAACAATCGCCAACTATGATTTTTGACGTTCTGACACTGCTTTAATAGGTTCTATTACTAGAGTTATAAAAAATATGCATAACTTTTTAAAGGCAAGTATGTTGACTTGTTATGATTTTTTTACGTTAAACATTTATGACGGTGAGAATTTCGAGATAAACAAATATATACGCGTGCTGGTTACCGAAATCCACAGTTTAAGTTGGGTACAAATTAATTCTTACCTGGTTCTCGTTAACGTTCATTAAATTGAAAAATATTGTAAAATAACCGGAAATGCGCAGTCGCAATGTCAGGGAAACATTTCCAAATCAATTTTTTACGAGTACAAATCAATCGAACAATAAATAACTTTATAACAATAATAAAATGTTAGCGACGATTCATCTGAAAAAGGCACGGGAGCTGCTTTTATCCGATAACAATACAACATGACAATAAACCAAAAGAGTTGGTGCTTTTTTCTTAATTTAACGATTTTTATAGTAAAACTGTTAGTTTATTATTAACGAAATTAATATAATGGGTATAACTACGCATAGTAACCGGACAATTTTATTGGATTCTTTTAAAAATATATAAAATCGATTGTGATTACTCCCACACAGATTGATTAAACAATAATTAACTGTTTAAAAAAACCTCCGGGCTTCTAGCAATCGTCGGAATAATATCGGTAAGAAATCAAACCGGCGAGTGGACGGGAAATAAAAAACAAATGAACGATATCCGCACCCTATCACCCTGAGACTTTTCACCCCCGCGATTTTGGGCCGAGACGATAAAAACACAAGCAATAATCTCATTAGCAACACTAAATGATCTAAAACTGGGCACATAAACTAGGAACTACTCACATAGCGTAATTCTGTGGACAGAGAATTGAAGTTTCTAAGTGAAAAACAGTCAAAAGGGAACACTGGAGCTTTTTGGGAAAACAGTGATGTACGATGTAGGATATCGACGCGGGTGACGTCACGATGGCGCTTCGCGCCGCCGCTATGATGGGTGATCGCGCACGGGATAGGTCAGTTTCCATTAATAAATGGAGATACAGCGGGAATTCAAATGCGACATTGTTATCTCGCGCAAAAGGTTATCTGACAAAGGGAAAAATAAAAAACGGCAAATATAAATCCATCATATCATATAACGTATAAGAATGAAGATAATTTCAGATCTTCTGTAAATACAATTCCTCAAAGTTTCAAAAGTATTCGGCAGATGGCAGTGACATTATTCTCCTTCCTAACGAAATACCCACAACCTCTATTTTTCTAATATTAAAATTATATAACAATCGAACTCAATGGTATAACTATTTTCTTGAAACTTCTCTACTAAATGACGTTAAAATTACTTCTTTTACAAAGCCCAACCTAAAATTAAAATCACTTATTAAATAACACTTTTGATATTAAATAATGTGATTCTAGTATATTAATGTTATACAACAAAACGAATCAAAATTAGCATTTTGATTATTTGAAAGATGTCACTAAATTATTTAGTCAAGTTGGCTGCCTAATATTATAAATAATTAAATTTTAAATATCTAGATAATTTCGAATCAAGTAACACAATTGTTACGTTATTACCACATAATAATTGACATTATATAACAAAACACTTAATTATATATTTACATAATAAAACAAAATTAAATTAAAAAAAAATTACTTTGTTAAAATTTCGCTTCTAAATGACGTATCGCGCTGACAGTATTGTCAAATTATAACCTAAAAATAAATTTAAAATCTTTGGATAACTTTAGATGTATATATATCATATCTTAAATTGTTACATTTCTACTATAGAAAGGAATTACCACACCCTTTATTTCTCAAACATTAATATTACATAACAAAATAAATCAAAATCGGAAGATTATATTTTTATGAACTTGCGCTTTTTCGTTAAGAAATGACGTTGTCAAATTGACAGTTTCGTGAGATTAAAACAGTAAATAATATTGATTAATAAGATATCTTGCCAAATATCTTAAATTATCTGAGGTAATTGTCACGTTTCAACTATACAAAGGAATTGTCAGGCCTTTTTAGTTAATATTATATAACAAAATAAATCACGTCCAAAAGACTTTGAGAAATCATGCATTTTCATTACTAATCTAAATTACCTTGTTAAGTTGAGGGTTTTGTGAAATTATAACTCTAAATAATAATTGATTAACCAGAAAAAGAATCGTGAAACAATTCGTGACTAATTTATTGATTTTAATAACAATATTTTAGATATTTAATATAGGAGATAACTAGTCCTTAACTTTTGAGATTTCTAATAATGACAATAAAAAAATTGAGTGAGCTGTGCTTCAAACATCAATTTCAAACTATTTTTCATCGTTTTAAAAGTATCCAGTAGATGGAACTGATCCTACTCTTCTCTGGTGTCATTATGACGGTAGGCGATTTTTGCCAAGTATAATTTTAACCTTCAAGTCCCCTCCTTCTCCTTTTGTAACAAAAAATAAGAAACGGTCGACCCAAATCGTCTTACGTAATAAAAGAATGCAATGAATGAATAATGAAGAATTAGACGGATTAAAAATCAAATTATATCTGACTGACTATATATACATAATAATAATACCTAATTTTTGATTAGGTCGAAATCATGTGAACAAATAGGTTTTATTATAGATTAAATGTTTAAAAATGTTCTTTAAATTTTATGTTTTTCCAGCTCACTGTCACTCACTGAATAATTTATAACAGAAGTATAATTATACAAACATATGAATATTTTTACAGCATATTAATGTTTGTTAAATAATTCAACTAACTTAAAATAAAACTAAATGTAAGAAGAAAACACTTTTTATTAAATCTGTTTAAAACCTGTAAAATAGACATAAATGGTAAAAAACTTATATCTAGTCTACATTATTGACAAATGGTACACAAAATAAGGTCCTAGATAAAACATATTAAGAGTATAATAGATAATTACTAAGAAAAGTCAAGTAAAAAATATGAATTCATTATTAGCACTTTTAGAAACAGTGGTCAAATAAAAATACTATAAACCGAACGATATTTTTCTGTCAGATGTCAAATTCTTGTCAGTTTCTGTCAGATGAAAAATATCTTGTACTTAACCAGACTACTAGATGAAAAGTTCAAAACCAACTCAAATAGCCACCAACAACGTAATATTCTAATTTTTTATTATATTCTCCAAAGAAGATAGGATTTATTATGCAAAAACAAACCGTGCATAACATATATATAAACATTTAGGAACTGGGATAACAATTTTTAGATTAATATGAAATTTAAATTATATTCTATAAATTGTGACATGTGATGAGTTAGCTAAATTAATTAGGCATACCATTTAATATATTTTATGATCTATCAACGAAAATAATTCAAATATTTGTGGCACATGCCACTAATCTATATATACCAGAGACTTATGACATGTTTATAAATGGCTAGAGATATTTAAATCGGAATGCCCCAACAAACAATTATTATTTTTAACCAATTTTGCATGGCAGAGACTACGTCAAGTCCAAATCCATTCATATTATTTAATACTAATCGTGGTAATACTAAGATCTTGATATAAGAATGTACTTTTGAAGTAAAACATAAATAGAAACGTAGAGTCCAAAATGTTAAGTACCTTAAGCGATTTGTACTTTACAAGCAATAAATTAAACATTAAGATTAATAATTTCAGTTCAGGAACTCCATTTCGACAATACGGAGTCGCTAAGAAAAAGTAGGCTTATTCTCCTCGATTGCTCTTTCATCTAATCACATAAAAAATCTACAATCAAATTATAGCGTTTATTGTTCTCTAATGACGTGCTTAGATATAAAATTCTGTCTAGCGCACGGTCCAAAATTAACTATCTACTACTGAATGTTCGAGGACAAGGTTGGTCATCAAAACGCAAGCCATGGATGATGTTTCAGCGACTCCTTCGATCTATCGCCGTAATCGTATAGTAACTGCAATATAATAATCGTTACTTAACCTAACTTCTCTTAAAATAGCTATTAATATGTTTTTGGTACATAAAAATTAAAAGCAATTAAAACTGACTTTATATATAAAAAGACAAAAAAGTAAGTTCGGTATTTGTGGATGACATCTGTCAATTCTATGCCTGTTCATTGACATTTGGTATCGATTATATTTAGGTTATGTTACAAGTAATTGGATTTCATTGTTTAAAATGATAATTGTCAGTGTCATAGCAAGTCTTTAAAATTTTGACGTCAATCATATTTATTTTATATTAGCACATAGGCGGCGTTTTATAATTCTTTTGGTTAAGTGTGATCCATTTTCTATAAATTATTACTTTTTTCAGGTCTTTCTTTTCAATTTCCTTTAGTAATTTGTCAGTCAGACTCATAAAACAAATGCAATTTAAAATCAAACATTTTTCCAAGCGGAATTTCACAGAACATTCAAAAATAACTAAATGGCCTACTAGATTTGGCTATATTCGATTTATTTAAATTAATCTAACTTATTAGCATTCTGCTCATTTTTAAATTGATGAAGCATGACCTGACTGATAGATACTTCCAACTATGTGTAAAATTGTTAAACCAAAAAAATCTGACATCTCTAATTAAAAAAAACTGCAGAAAATTATGAGAAATAAATGATACGATTTAATTACTAGTTCGAACATTTTTTCTCCACACTGTAACACCAAAATTACTTTATTATCCAATAAAACCGGTCTACAAAAAAAAAATTTCTTGCCCATGGGTTTTATTCAATATATTCTGTTTGTACGATTGTACATCGAAAATATTTGTTTCTAGCGTCCCTAAAATGTATACAACAGTCTGTATTTGCGTATTACAAATGCACAACGTTTTTACCAGTTCAAAATAAATTCTAAAGTTTGTAAACGAGACACTGACTCGTTTTGCTATTATTTGCTGCGAATTTATTAAAGTAAGAGAAAAAAGTGCGTTTTAAGTACAAATTTTTGATTTACTTTATTTTCTGATGTACGAATATCCAATACGCTGAAAGCGTGATGGGCGATTATAAAATGTGGGGCAAAAGTCCCGCTACCGTTTTGATAGCGCGCCATCTTGGTTATGTGACGCTTAGCTCAGTTTTTCTTTAAAGATTGTGTTGTGTAGACGTCCAAATTTTCTTGTGGATACATATACGCCACAAGAACGAGCAGAAATACTGACAATATTTATTAATAATAATCGTTCCATTATTGCCACTCAGCGGAAATTGCGTAAAAGTATCCTAATCGTCCAGTGACTCTAAAAACCACAATTTGATAACCAAAACCTAAATTGATAATGAGCAATGAAGCCCATTTTCTTCTCAGTGGCCACATCAATAAACAGAACAATCGGTTTTGGGGAACATAGAATCCTCAATTAATTCATGAGACATCATATGGTCTGGTATTCAGCCTGGAAACATCATTGGCCCCTATTTTTCTGAAAATGACCAAGGTGTGGCTGTTACTTCTGAATGGTACCAAGACATGATTCGAAATTTTCTTGTGTCTGAAATGGAAGAGCAAGGATTGGAGGGCACACACATTTCGTTCAACAATTCAGTTACTGAATGACATTTATCACGAAGACTTATTTCGCGTGTGGCGATTTAGAGATGGCCAACCAGGTCTCTGGATTTAACAGCACCAGACTTTTTTTATGGGGCTTTTTGAAAATCAAATGTTTATGCGAATAAGCCCCAAACGATTCAACATCTTAAAGACAACATTCATCACAAAATTGAAGAAATTCAGCCTCAGATGTTGCAGGATGTCATGAAAACTGCTTTAAAAGGTGTATAATGAATCGCGGTCACCATTTAGCAGATCTAATTTTTCAATCATAACGGAAAAAAAATGTAAAGACCAAATAAACTTTTAATGAAAGCCAAACTTACTTATCTTTTCTTCGAGCAAAGTTATAGGCAATCAAAATGGTGGTGGGACTTTTGCCACATTGTATTTGGGGGGTTTGAATTGATATATTGAACAATGATAGGAAAAGTAAATCTGTTCATTTTTAAACGTTTGGACTGCATTTTAAGGCAAATAATTCATTAATGGAACATCATTGTATTTTAATAAATTATTTTTATGTAAAAATTCTACGTATTTTTATTCAGTTGGTTTTGAGCATAAAATCAAATGCAGAACTATTTCTTGTTCTTATTTCTAGGTATAAAAGCAACAAAAATTAGGTACACACGTCCCATGTGCAAAAAGTCTGTAGACCGGTGTAATATATAAGACCTTCTATCGATCAATTAAAAATGGAAATATATATATAAAAATGCGATTTACCTCAACACCTTTCCTTATATCTTCTTTGGCTATAAGAATCAGTCTGGGCTTCTTGTCTATTATAACGGTTTTAGTGGTTAGATTCCCATTCCGGGAATGGTTCACCAGGCGTCCCAATCGTCCCGTTTCTTGCGTGGCATCGATACTGAAAGTTCTCTCGATATACCGAGGTCTCCCTCATACCCTCAAGCTCTTACCAATATTGAATCCCGTTGTATTTGAAGTAGTACATGTAGCATCCCGCATTCTCATTTTCAGCGTATGACTCTTCGCGGACCTTCGCCTCGACCGTGTCCACCAAATCACCACTGTACTCGACAACGAAATCGCCCTTATGAAAGTCCTTCGACGCCACCACACCCCTTCCCTTGCCGTCGAAATATCGCACCTCCAAGCCGTCCTCCACCTCGTTTCGAATCAACTGTTCCAGGGCGTACTGTTTCTCTTCCAGAACCGTGGTTTTCGTCTTGCGCACCGACCTTCTTACGGGGAAATAATCTGGAACAAAGAGTATCTTACATGACGGGGATATCCCGAAGTCACAGCATCAACTAACCGGTTAACTTGGTAGCTACTTTCGCATTGTTTTTTGGCATCTCTTCGTTGCCATTTTGCTGTTTGGTTCCGTTAACTGGTTGACTATTAAGAAGCCTGGAATATAACGAAAAAACATTATATATAATCATAACTTGCTAAAATTTAATTGAAAAATCAGTTGAAAAGAACAAAAGTCTTAATAAAATATTTTTAACAAAAAATTGAACCGAATTGGAGCTCACAAAAAAGTAAAAACTAATCAAACTTAGATTTTTAACACAAGAAAAGGTTTTACTATATACATACACACTTTAGCTTAATACCCACCTAACAGGTCAATTGAAAAGTCCCCGGCCTACCACAGTAAAACACCAATTTTTTGGCAAAATTTAGTTTTTTTTATTCAACATAATTCCCTTCAAGGGTGATACACTGATTATAGCGACCCTCCAACTTTTCGATACCTTTATTGTAGTACGATTTGTCCTTTGCTTCAAAATAGGCCTCAGTTTAGGCGATCACCTCTTCATTCCACGAAAATGTCTTCCCGGCGAGCATTCTTTTGAGATCTGAGAATAGGGAATAGTCGCTGGGGGCCAGATCTGGAGAATAAGCCCAATTAATGGGTTTTTGCCATCGTTTTCACTGACTTGTGACACGGTGCATTGTCTTGGTGAAGTAGCACTTTCTTTTTCTTCAAATGCAGTCGATTGGACTTGAAATGATGGAGCCATGTTTCATCCATTGTCATATATCGACGCAAAAACTCGGATTTATTACGCTTAATCATCTTCAAACACTGCTCCGAATCATCAACTGGTCGTTGCTTTTTGGTCAAAAGTGAGCTCGCGCGGCACCCACTTTGCACAGAGCTTTCTCATACTCGAATATTCGTAAATGATATGATGTAGACGTTCAGTTGATATCTTTAGATTGTCTGCTTTAGAGAGTCATTCAAAATCATTTTGTAGATTTTTTAACTGTGTTCGTCGGTAACAACCTCTTTTGGGCGTCACCACGTCTAAACTTAGCATACCAATCCTTGACGGTTGATTTTCCTGGGGCAGTGTCCGGAAACTCGGCATCAAGCCAAGTTTTTGCTTCAACTGTACTTTTTCCCTTCAAAAAGCAATATTTTATCAACATTCGAAATTTCTTTTTTGTCATTTTTTTTCCACAATAACAAAAGTTGCTTCACTCAAAATGCTATAATTCACAAACTAATGATCCCACAGCTGTCAAATTTATACACGCATCTTTTGAGGGTTAGGACTAACAAAGACATATGGATTTAGCTCTAGTAGCGCCATCTATGTGTCAGACCGGGGATTTTTCAATTGACCTATTATATCCAGAGTATTAAAATTGAAAGAAACACTCAAGTTTGGCTCGCTTGAAGATTTATATATAATTCACAATCTTAATTTCAATATTTTTCTACTTAAGACTTTATATGAATCATAATAAATGAAGGACAACAAGAAATGTTAAAAGAATATAGCCAGTAATGTGTATATTCTGCACACATATGGCACGTATATCGAAGAGATCCGATGAGGAAACAATGAAGGTAAGTTTTTTTTATTGCTATGTAAGATATATGGATAAATGGATGCTTGTATTTTTATATATTGATAAATAAATTATATTTGTTACCTTATATATTGTTTTATTTTTTCTTGTCCCTTTAAAATTAAGTATATATTAAATATATTTATAAGAGGTTAAATAACTTGGACATACACAGTAAACTTAGTTAAATTTGAACTTGAGTTTCAAGTGAGGTTTTAGGTTAACTTGTGAATTCCAGAATATATATTATACTTTTCAAATATACGAATAATTTACAAGAACTATAATTTTGGTTTGTTATTGTAGAATTTACACATCGATAAATAATTACATATTGTTTTATGTTTTTTTAAATCATTTTAAAATGAAACAATCGGCAACGTTGCAAATTCAAATGCCTATGCGCATGCCAGGATTCACTAGAACTAGATCCCTGCTTTTTTTACTTATACACATTATACTTTTGCATAAAGAGAAAGCATGCGAAAACGTTAATTCCCATTCTATCACGCAATATGATAACTGAAATACTTATAGAAGTATTTTTCTATACATAATAAAGCAAAAACATCATTTTATACTTGGTTAAGCTAAATTTAAGTAATTGCTGAATGCCTACCCTTCCAAAAATTATTGGCAACTAGATCATATATAATAATCTTACAATAACACTTAATAATAGTTTAGAACTACAAGTGAGTAATTCTGATAATGATGAATCGCAAGTGTTGACCTTTAAATGTAAACTTTTATTTGGAAAACTCTAAAAAAAATGTTAGCGTGTCAAAAGTATTTTTTTTTCGCCTAACATCCTAATATTTTTTTCGAATCTTAGAACTTACGGAGAACCTACCGTTTATAATTCCATAGTTTTTCTTTTGTATTAATATTTGTTATAACATTTTGTAGAACACATGTATGAGAAAAAGAATAGTTTTGAAATTTTGTTACTATAACTTTCCCTTAAAAACCCATGAGACTTATAGGTCGATAATTAACAATAAGAAAAACCTCTTCATTAAAAAAAAACAGCGAGGAACCGATCGATTCCGATGAGCATGCCGACCAAACCCGAATAGCCAAGCACTAATGACTTTTAATATTAACCCAAAAAAAAATATACGGACGTACTTCTTGCGTGCCTTAGGTGCCGGTGGCTGACATATGATTAATGGCTTTTTGCAATTGTTTTCCTCGTGACTGTCACTGCGTAACTCGATACGATGGGGCGTCGGTGGTGAAGTCAGCGCCCCCGTCGATGTCAACAATTTCTGCCGCCGAGTTTGGATTTGTAACGGCGTAGTAACGACGCTGGTAGCTGTAAATAACGAAACTTCAATAAAAAGCACCAAAGATATATAATATATACAAAAGCGATCCAGGTCACGAATCAATTATACCTTAATTAAACTTTCTATTGCAATTAATGGCTTATTCTCTTTTATAATTATGTATTCGAGGCAATGGACTGTTTTTATTGTGTTTACTGTTCGATACGATTCACTTTCATTTGCAATAAAAAAAGGAAATGTGCATAGTACAATGTATTGATATGCCAAAGTTATATTGGTTACCAATTACCGGATAATATTTCTTCCCAAGACAATAAACCTTTAATATGACATAAAATTAATAAATCAGATGAATTCAAATATTACATTACAGCTACCTATAAGTCTATTCAAAGTTGTTTTAGTAATCCTTAATGGATATTTGTGACGGTGAAACATTGCAATGTTGCCGCATTAACTCTGAGTTTTAGTTCAGTTTGGCATTGACACATAAGAAAATTCTAATCTAAATAAAATAATTGAACAAAAATGTTTTCAAATATAATTTATTTTAACATTATATCTAAAAGCTACAATTAATCATACAGCCACAATAATCTATAGGTAAGAGTTAAACCTCTTACTTTAAACCTTAGAATTTTGCATACGTCTGACAGCTGGTCGTCGCCCGGTTGTCAGATGTACGATAAATTATTCAAAATATTAGTTATAATTATTACAGGTTATGAAACCGACAAACATTATTTTAGCCCTTCCATTATTTTGATAAATTTTTTAAGTTGCTCCGTAATATATCCTATCACTTTGTTTGAAAATGCCGACAACAATAGATAATCAGGCTCTCAAATTAATTGCGGCTTTAATAGGTTATTTCGAAAAGGAACAAGATAATGTAGGCCCGGTAAATTCTGTTACAGAAGTAATTAATTATTGATGATATTAAATAATATAACTCCCTACAATTTTGATGAAAATGTTTTTTAACGGGTTGCTGCCGCACTAAATATTAGTGTGGGTTCTGTGAATAAGATCGCTTACAAAATGAAGAATACGTTAGATTCAACCAAGAGCTCCATTCGAGACCAAATATACGAAATCTATAAGAACAATAGTACACAAACAATTTTATCGATATAAACATAATTTAATACAATTATTTTAGAGAAAATTGTCTGTCTGGAAAGTATACATAAAAGAATTAGGGGCATGCAGCTATTTGAGGGATGTAAGACACACTCTTACAGGGCATAGGGTTCAAACAGCATAAAGATAACCCTCAGAGAGGTTTAATGGAACTTCCAGACATTACATTAAAAATAATTTAATTTTTAAAGGCATAAGATCAAGGAAGACAAACTATTTGAATTTTTGTATCTTGATGAAACTTGAATATTTCAAAATAGTTCATTGTGGGACTCTTGGCAACACAGTAACAACAAACATGTCCAGTAATAATAGGTGGTATTACAATATTTATTATCTATAAATCTAATTACAATGATTAGGAAATATAGGTATTTTACCTAAAATATAATGTCTTACAGATACTTATAATATAACCTTTTATTCAACATTTTGACACAATAGTGTTAAATGACATCCAATAATATTTGCAAGTTTATATTGCAGTTGCCAATTGTCGTCAAAATTAAGATTTTTTTAAAGAGTTTTTTTAGATAAGACTTTTAATAAGTAAATAGTTTTAGAAAACTAATTTATTTTAAATTAAATATGAGGTAACATGCAGTATTACAGGTGGTATTCTCATTTTGACAAATATGTCATAGAAATCGAGTAATATTTTGAAAAGTTTGTTAGGTCGATAAATTTTTGATAATTAAAAAATGTCTTCAAAATGCATTGAAGATACCGGACGAGAATTATCCAGTAATAACGTCGACATTGTAAAGTATTTGTGTAACATAGAAGAGGAACGAGCCACGTTAGAAGACATTATCCAGAAACAATATCAAGAACGGAAGAAGATCGAGATGGAGATAGAAAAATTAACCTACAAGTTATGTTTGGTAAAAATACGTTAGTTATAAAACCGTAACGTTTTTAACGCTTGTTTAATCAGATAAACAAGAGCCTGTCGATGAGGATTAAGGCCAAAAATAACTACGACAAGACTATTGAAGAGATTCGATCTCATTACACTCAGCTGGTGGACAATTCGAACAAGCTCCGTCAGATGGTTGAGAAAACTCAAGCGGAACTCGACGATATCATGAACAAAAAAACTGGAACTCCCGCAGCTGGAGAGGATGCTCGAAACAGGTTTATATAGTCCGTCCGATAAAACAGCCAATGCACGTCATCACGCAAGCAATGTTGCCGTATCAAATCTGACTTTTTATTTACAACGTCTGTTTTGAAGAATTTTACTGACATTTGGCAACAGGGTCGACCCGATTATATCGGTTACCTTCTTAGAACGTGCAATGTCTGTTTTATTTATTGTCTGTATATAGGGTTTGGGAAGAAGTAGTTTGGTTATGTTTTGATAAATTGATTTAAAGTCGGGTATTTTTATTATTACTTATTCGATGAAGCCATACTACAGCGCATTTGAAATATCACAGCCCATAGGAAATCCTAAATATGAAGCTAGCGTCATTAGAATACTCGATAAACGTTATTAGGCATTGAAATGTCCATAATCCATGTACGAATAGTATAACCCGGACCTTGCCTCGTGCGACTATTATTTGTTCCCATCTCTGCATCTCAACTATCTTACTGGTGTAAAGAACGCGATGACTTGTGAAATTCGCGTAGTTCAGTTTTTCACTAAGAACACTAGGTGTTTGTATGTACTTTCATCGGTGGCATCTATTGACGAAAATACGAAGTATCGAACTAAAACACCAGCTGGAGACGATGCATTGGAAGACTAACTCTCAAATTCCGTTCAATCTCAATTCTCAGGCAGGTTACAAACAGATGAATCAACTGTCTATATACATACATACGGGAAAAATCTAAAATGATAGCAAATGACTACCACACAAATTGACTGAGAATATAACTTCTAACCAAAAGAGGAAGACCAAAAGAGTCATCCACTAGCACCCGTGAAGCAATGAGGCAAAAAACAACTACGACAAGACTATTGAAGAGATTGGATCGATGATACCTCTTATTCATTCAATGAACAATTTACAAACAAAAACTGCAAAAAGCATAATTCAAAAGGGGCTATTGGATATATTCCGGCGCCTTGTCAAACTTTTTGCATCGTCTGTTGATTAATCCTAGAACTAGATACGTCTGTAAACTATAACCATGGATAAATTCTGTAATACGTCTGTCTCATCTGACGCTACCAACATTTATATTTTTTCTGCAAGTTCGCACGAACTGACTAATTCATCGTATCTTTTTTTCTCTCATCACAATGTTAGTCCAACTCGAATTCATAGTTCCCGGCGCATCCACCACACGCACCAGACTAAAATAATACTGCTATCGCCAAAGAGATAGATAGAAATTGCAGATAATGATGCGAAAAATTGATAACAATTAATTCCTGATTGTACTGAATTAATCAATTATGTACTTTCACGCCGTACTCTAAATATAGTCCAAGATATGCTTCGATGGACGCTGATAATAATTATTTATTTGTTATAGCAGGTTGGGGATTTACATTATTTCGATAACATGGGATATTTTATTGTTTTTCCATAATGAATCATTAAATAAACAAATATGTGTATAGAACGGCAGAAGGGGATGAATGTCCATGCGCCATCGAGGAACCCACCAAGGAAATATGCGAAAAATCATCCGTTAACTCTCAAAAGAACGGTGACAATGCCGTCTCAACTCGATCCACCTTGGATTCCATCGGGGAAGCTTCGGTCCCGGAAAACGCTTCCAGACATTCCGACCCCAGCGCCACGGAAATGGAGGTGTCCACCTCGCAAAATGACCCTCACGAGTCGAAGGTCACGACCGCGTCCCAAAGCGTCGAGAAAAATGATTCCAAAACGACCAAAGAGGACAAAACCGTACCCAACATTAGTTCTCAAGATTCTAGCGAGAACAAAAGACTGACTTTCAACTCCGAAAGGCAACCAAAAGGATTAACAGGAAATAAATTAAGTATGCCCTAAAATACTAGTTTTATTCCTCGGGTTATATATTTGCTTATATTCTTAGGAGAAATGAAAGGGTTGAAGCAATCGTTAGTGGGAGAAAACAACGGCAACACAAGACAAGGGAGTTCTACTATAAAAGAGAAAGATCTGTCGTCCAAGCAAATCTGACAGATAATTTAAATTTTTAGGTTTATTGTTATTTAATTTTTATACCTGACAACGACCTACAAATACAACTACATCGAAATCAAACCATTAATTTTAATTATACCATATATAACATTTTATAACAGTTTAAGTTAGTTACTTTTCAAATAAAGAATGAACAACACTGTATAAGAAATAGGTTATGCACGTTTACTAATGTATAAACTAAGATTTCTGAGAATTACTAAGCCGCCCATTAAAAAATGTAACAATTCGTATTTGCATCAAAACATTATGTGTATTTAAAATGTTAAACCTACTTACCACGAACCATTTTTAAAATATTGGTGCAAAACACACTACTGCACACTCTAATTTAGAATGAAATAAGCAACAAAATGTGATGAATCGTTAATAAAAGATACTGTATACGTAAAAAACGGAGATGCACATTAAAACTCGTTAAAGTTTACATTTTTTTAACATTGAATATCTTTAACTTAATTCAAACAGTTTCCGTTGCCTCGTCAAGATTGACGTTTAGAATTTGCAACAAAGCCTAAATTAACAGCTGATTCCGATTAGTTATAAACGCGGGAAATTTAAATCTACATAATAACATAATTAAATGTAATTTTATCCTTCTAAACATAATCTATCTTCAAATCGGACAGTATCATTATGATTTTAAAAGCAACATTAATATCTTGTCTGCAATTCACCAAAATCTTTGTATCGCTACATATCCTTGTCAGCATTTTGACGCAGGATTGTCAACACTGACTCAACAAACTGTCAATGGTTTGTCGGATGAGAATAACAATTTTTCAAATAAATAAATAAATAAAAATGCAAGAAGATTCAGAAAATGGTAAATATTATTTTTTTTAATAGATAGATTCGTTCTATATTTATGGCTTCTCAGTTATTTATCTTTGAATTCAGGAATTAAACGTTTAATTTATTTGCGTAGGTTGATGAGGAAATGTCGATGGGAAACATGGTATTTATTTCGCTATTTATTGTAAATTGTGTTGTTCATTCACCATAATTTATCAGTAAAACTATGTTTATTGTAAAAAATAATAATATGCTTTAGTTTAATGGAATTTTGAGAGAAATGTGTGGATAATTGGATTTGTTTATATTTGTGTTTTGTTAAAAATGATATCGCTAACAACTTTTCATGGGTGTTCTGATGTTTCGTCATTTTTTAATTCAATTGTCTTACCCGATATTGCAAAATTAACAGTTCAATGTTTTATAGATTCTGATACAGCCTCACCTAGCAATTCAAATTTTTGTTCTGGCTGTTTTAATTTGCTTGACGATGAAGAATGTATATCTGCCCTGGGACAGGAATGGCATATGGACTGTTTTCGATGTTCGGCTTGTGATGCTGCTTTATCTAACTGGTATTTTGAGAAAGACGGCCTGTTATTTTGCAAAGATGATTATTGGACTCGTTATGGCGAAGCCTGTCAGCAGTGTAATCAGGTAATTTACAAACAATATAAATAAATTAGGCAGAGCATCAATGTTCTTCCAAAATAGATCATTACCGGACCAGTTATGGTAGCTGGAGAGCACAAGTTTCACCCAGAATGTTTTTTATGTGGATCCTGCGGTGCTTTTATTGGAGATGGTGATTCATATGCACTGGTGGAGAGATCTAAATTATATTGGTATGTTGTTATTTGTTTGATGGATTTATTATTAATCAGTTTCTGAAATATAGTGGTCAGTGCTATAAAAGGCAAATGCAGCCCCTGCAAAAAACTGCAAGGTTCCCTTTTACCCGAAAACCTCACTCTATCCGACTGGTGGAGGTACCAGCAGGACAAAAGGGAATCAAACTGTCCAAAGATGTCATGACACCAGAGGAGAGTCAGTGCTTTACCATATCCGAGTAAGTGATACTTGGAGCTTCAAACCACCACTAATACCATACCCAGTAGCAATTAATAATCAATTTATTATATAGGTTTCTATGGAAACTTCGTGGAAAGCTTCTAGAGGTGGCTTTTGCATTATTAACTTCGGCTTTTAACTTTTGCTGCTTTAAAATTCCCCTGTATAGGTATGTAAATTAACATATAACTTATAATCATGTTCTTCAGACGGTCAATTTATTACTAATAGCACTGGTCTCACTCGATTTAATTCAATTAATATCTGAACTTCATTATTATAAGTGCAACTAACCTGATTGAGTTATTTAAACAATATTCTTTTTAGGTTAGAAGTGAACAACGATTTGATGTCTCTTCACATCGGCGATAAAATATTGGAGATCAACGGCATTCCTGTTAAAGACACTCCCGTCGAGAACGTAGAAAACTTGTTAAGATATTCGGATACAGTCTTACAGGTATTACCCTTAATTGCGGTATTTAATTAAAGAAGCAAAACAATAACAAAAAAATTCATATCTGACGAGTGGCAAACTTTTTTAGCTGACGATTGAACACGATCCCGACTCTATTTGTCGGAAATTTTCGCAATTGTCCCAGCTGTCACCCACAATTACCCCGCTGACCACGACAAAAAGTGACACCAACATTCCGACCAATAAAAACACTCAGTTAGATATTAAGTCGTTCGGATCCAATGATTCCCTTTCGATTGAGTCGTGTCAGGAATGTTGTAAAAACGAATGCCCCAATCAGGAGGTTAAAAAGAATCAAAACAGGTAAATTATTTTGAATATAATTATTTAAATATTATTTAAAATGCTTCTATTTTTCTCTTGTTTTTTTTTTAGAAATGATAATAAAGAAAGACTGTACAAACGAAAAGATGAAGGTTATATGAGCGGCACCAGATCGAGACAGTTGAGACGGAAGAACCACTTAGCCGAGAGAAACCAAAGTTTAGACAAAGAGAGGAGCTCCTCTATGAGCAGATTGTTAGACGAGTACGTTTTTTTTTTGCGAAAAAATAATATGTTCGCCTATTAACGACCGGTTTCCGCACTAGGGCGCCAAATTCGAAGAGATGTTTGGAATTGTCCAGGGCCTACTCGTTTTTGGAATCCAGACCGCCGCAAAGAGTGTTCAGAGCTTCGGATTTGGTAAAGGGAGAATTACTGGGTCAAGGTTTTTTTGGACAAGTCTTCAAGGTATTTACGTTTTTTAATGTCTTTTATTCTAATTAGCCGGTGTAATGTTTAAACAATCAGGTTACTACGAAGGATACATCGGAGGTGATGGTCTTGAAAGAGTTATATAGGGTGGACGAAGAAGCTCAGAAAAATTTCCTGAAAGAGGTGAGTCGATTATTATCAAATTAAAATGATGGGGGATTTTCCAAGAATTAGAAAAAATAGGAGTTGAAATGAGTCATTAAATAATGCAATTATTTCCTCAATTTTACGCCAATACTCGGGAATTGTCGCGTTTGTGCAAGACGTGAAGCTTTTGTAGACACTTTACCAGTTTATTTTATTATTTATTTATTTATTTATTTGACTCTTAATGTTCCGATGAAGAAGGTGAGACTAGGTTCTTCACTCAATAACACTCTCCATCCATCAAGTTTACTAAAGGTTATTTATAGTTATATTTAAAGGATATTTTTTGTACAACTACAATTTTTGTCTTTGTCTTAATTTCTTTGTGAATAATTGAGACACGGGCCTATCTTGCTTGCTTTTAGTAAATTGGTAATATATTAAATTTTGTTATATATAATTGTTATATATAGTTGCTTAATAAACTTGCTAATTTTTTTATTCTTACGAATGTTTAACTTCAACAGACATGATTGAATTTCTATCAGTTTTGTTATTCTTAACATGTTAAGACTGAAATATATTACATAACATTCGCATATAACAATAGCTGCCTTTATTATATTCCATATGTATAAATACAATTCATACAATCTGGCAACATTGCGAGTTCAAACCGTTATTTTTCTATATTTTGGCGCCACTATTATCCCAGATTTTTGTCACTTTTTGGTATATATAGTCGTGAAAATTTACAATTTTTTTGCCATTTTCATATTGTTTGTCGCCATTTCCGTTCAAGTAATCCCAGGTTATTATTAACCAGGAATTATAAAGATTTTTCTATAATTTTTAATTTCTATTAATTAATAAATTTAATTTAATTTCTATAAATTTTAATTTTTCTATAACCTTTAATTGTTAAATTGAAGGGTGAAAAGTGTATTTTCGAAAAAAGTGTGCATTTTGTTTTACATCATAACATATATCTTGAAAATTATAAATTCTGAAGCAATTTAACATAGATTTTCGTTTCTTTTGCCCCAAAAAATATATATATCTTGAGAGTTTTATCTTTATCAGAGATATTTATTTTATTATACTTTTTCCATATATACGTCGGTCTGGGTAGGCTATGCTGGCCACAGAGACATCTCAGTAGCCCGGTTTGCTGTTCTTCCGGAACTTCATCATTCCGCTGGTGATGGATTAACCGGAAAAGGAATGCGTGGCATTGAATGCTTATAGCCTCTGTTAGGAACGATTAAATCATTGACATTGTACAGAGATAAAGATTTCTTCTTCTTTGACTGTTATCGAAACAATCTACAACTTTGCATGTATCTTATATTTCGGATAAATATAACCCTTTACTACCCAATTTTTTTTCCATCAGGCTTAAGTTGTACACTGCTCACAGCTTATCACAGTAATACTTCTTTTGGTTTCATATTAAGAGAGTTATATATCATACAACCACATTGCGACTTAATTATTAAGAATTGAAAATTTCTTTGGCAGCATCAACAAGTCAATTCTTGCCAGATTTTAGTGAACTGCCTTGCGTTTGAACAGATTTTGTAAGTCCAAAATATTAGATAATCAGTGCAAATAATATTGGCTCGTTTCAACAAGTCAATAAATTCGAACGATTACGATGTCTTATGTGTTGGTTTTGTTTTTTTTACTATTCCCATTAAAACAAATATAATGACACCTATAATATAAGAACCAACGATCATTTGTTACTGTCATCATATCAATTTTGTTTAAGGTGGCAGTATTAAGATCTCTACACCATAATAACGTCCTAAGATTTATCGGGGTACTCTACAAAGAACAGAAGCTCCACCTGGTGACTGAATATATTTCAGGTACCTATTTGATTTAATCGAATCCCAAATGTGCATTGACGTTTTTTATAGGTGGTACATTGACTGAACTTTTACAAAATTCCACACAGCCTCTGCCATGGGAGCAGCGGGTATCGTTTGCGAAGGATATCGCCTCGGGCATGGCCTACTTACATTCCATGAACATAATTCATCGGTAGGTCGTGCGCATTCGCCATTTTTTGTCGTATAAACTCCGAGAACTTTCAGAGATTTAAATTCCCATAATTGTTTGGTTCGAGACGACAAGTCTGTCATCGTGGCCGATTTTGGTTTGGCCAGGATTATTTCCCACGCCACGAACAGCGTTCGGAGATCGCCGAGGGGTACGGCCGGCTCCAGAACTCGCCAGGAGAGAAAGAAGCGCTACACTGTGGTAGGGAATCCGTACTGGATGGCGCCGGAAATGATGAAAGGTAATAAGTATGACGAGAAAGTGGACGTGTTCAGTTTCGGGATAATTTTGTGTGAGGTAAGTTCGCCGAAGATGGAGAGCCTCCGGAAAACATCACACAACAACTTTTAATAGATAATCGGACGGGTTCAGGCCGATCCCGACTTCCTGCCTCGGTCCAACGACTTCGGCCTCAACCAGATGGCGTTCAGGGAGAAGTTCTGCCAGTCATGTCCGGAGCCCTTCTACAAGGTCGCGTTTCTTTGCACCGATTTGAATCCAGATCGAAGGTAATCAGATCTTGTAGGAGCCTAACCTAACGATCATTCTTCATCGAGTCTCCTTCGTTTTGCAGACCTCCATTTGAAGTTATTGAGGTGTGGCTGGATTCCCTATCGATGCATCTGGCGGTAGGCATGCCTCTACCTCCAGACTTGCTCTTTGATATTCAGCATTACCGTGGACTGAGTCCCAGTAGTTCGGGAAGCACCACTCCTGAAGGTGAGTTTTTATTAATTACATCTTACACTAGATATACTTGGTAAAATCTCAATTTACAAATTAAAGTATTAATGCTGTTCTGTTGTACTTGTGTTAATACAAATGCAAGGCGAGTACGGGATAAATACATCAGTATGTATTTTCTAAAATTAAAATAAAACTAAACTACTTAAACTAAAGTTGATAGTAACACATATTCGCTAAACAAGTTCGCTTCCACGTTGCTGTAACTTGGTAACTTTATTTCATGTTAACGTGCAATGCTAACTGTGTCGTCTTCAAATGTTGCAAGTGGTGTTTCTTTTGTTGTTGGGATATCAGCAGTAAATACAGGAGTGATCCCAGGACACTATCCTGAGGAACTCCAGCCAAAATAGGTTTAAGTGTTGAAGATGCCCCTTCATACGAGACTCTACATTTTCTTGCGAAAACGTATTATTCCAGCAGTCGATAGTAATTCCGCGGTAGCAATTTGCTCATCTTGTAGATTAGTACCAAATTCTATACGCGGTCGAAAGCTTGTGAGACGTCCAGCAATATTGCAGGGTAGTATTTCTTGTTTATTGTCAAGTGGTGATTTCGAAATCCAAGCTCTTTCAATAACGCACGTGAAATATCTTCAATTAATTTCCGTGCTATCCATATAATACAAGTCTACTTAATATATATTCTTAATAGAATTTCAAAACGTGAATTACCTGTTGATACACGTAAAACCTGGATTACTCTTGCATATTTATCATGTATATTACCTTATTAGGCACTTAATACGTTGTTTTTTTTATTTTCTAATATAATTTAATAAATACGGCTAAGTTTTTCGCGTAATTAATATTTGGATTACTTTTTAAGGCTCTTAAAAATTATATAGTGCAACGTTGTCGCACCAAATTTAAGTTTTCGTTTATTTTGACTAACAACAAATTACTACTGTAAATAAAATAGTTAAACAAAAATAACGTTATTTATTTTAACCTTATAGTGCGTCTACTTCATCACTGCATAGTATAAAACAAAGTCGCCTTTTCTGTCCCTATATCCCTATGTGCGCTTAAATCTTTAAAACTACGCAACGGATTTTGATGCGGTTTTTTTCAATAGATAGAGTGATTCAAGAGGAAGGTTTATATGTATAATACATGCATAATATACTAAGGCAACATTGCTAATTTTAGAGGTTTCTAACGTGATGTCGTAAATTAACCTATTTTTTTAGGCTTATTTAGCAATTAGCAAAAACGCTGCCTAACCCTACGAGTTAGATCAAATTAATGTACTACAGTATTGTACACCATAAAAAGGTCTACAAAAAAGTCCGCGATGGAATATGTTTATTTTTTAGGGATAACCCACATTAACCATTTTTATTGTTTACTTTTTACGTGAGAAAATGGCTTATTTACGAAGCTATTTTAAGCAATACGGCATTAATCCTTATCGAATTAAGTACCTTAAATACAGTGTGCAATTAATATAGATCAATATGGTTCCTTACAGCATGTAAATTAAACAAATATTTTCGGAGATATTACAAATTTAAAATTTGCGTTTAAAAATGTGTAATGTAATAAAAATTGTATGAATTTAGATATTCCAAAGATAGCAGGAAATCTTCATAGTAAGTATAGGGGAAGAGGAATTGTTTTACTCCAAATTTAATGCGTGCAGGCCAAGGGCAGTAATGAATGAACCAAAAATACTGGATCGATTTTAATCATGTTTTCATTGAGTGACATAGGCATATATATTTTATGCCCGTGCAAAGTCGGAGCGGGCCGCTATGTTTTTATATGCAACGTTCATATTTTTTCTGTAGTGTATTTAATTTAGTATCAGCATTGCACCCGTGCGAAGCCGGGGCGGGTCGCTAGTATTTACTAAAGGGCGTAAACCACAATTAATTAAACAGCCCCAAGAGTTTGTAGGTTAAAGTTGTTTTATTTTATTTACATTGACATATGAGAACGGCGTCGACCAGTAGCAAGACAACTGGAATTTTATTGACCGATTTGGTTACATATTCGGACGCGTCAGACTCATTCTGTCTCTTTTTAACTAGAGTAATGCTAGTTAGAAAAAGAGAAAGAAAAACGCTCCGTGTATAAAAGGGACTCCGTGTATAAAAGGGCTCCGTGTATAAAAAACACAAACAAAAATGTCTGAGATATCTTTACAACGTTTCTACATTTTAATTTAAGTTAAGTCTTCATTAGCTGCATATTCAATGTTTTCAGGCATTCCATCCGGTCATAGAAGTCCTGCTCTAGAACCCATCAAAGAAGGGAAACCAACCAATACCGTTAACAAAACACCCGTCAAAGGATTCGAAAGCGCGCCCGATCAAAGCATACCCTGTGATATTAGCCCTAAGAAAATCATAGACTCCTCCGACCAGCCGTCGAAGCAGTCGCCTCCCCACTACGAGAACATCGGTTTTCTCAAGAACGACAACGTCTTCAACAAGAACACTGACAAGACTATCTGCATAGAAGACCTGAAGACCGCCGAGAAGCCCCCGAAGGCCGCGGACGGCGAGAACAACCGCCGTACCGCCCAGTTCAACGTCCACCTGAGGACCGTGCCCAAGAACTTCACCAGGAACCGTTTCGCGAAAGAGGACACCGCCAAATTGGGTAACCTGAGCCTGGGGAGTTTGGGGGCTTCTGCGCCGACTCCCGTCACGCAGAAATTCGTTAATAGGCAGCAGCAGCAGCAG
Organism: Rhynchophorus ferrugineus; assembly: GCF_030347505.1. Taxonomy (NCBI): domain Eukaryota; kingdom Metazoa; phylum Arthropoda; class Insecta; order Coleoptera; family Curculionidae; genus Rhynchophorus; species Rhynchophorus ferrugineus. Next base: position 74,045,404 of record NW_027472582.1, on the reverse strand, counting down.
CAACAACGCAAACCCATACCCGACTTGATCTCGTCCACCATGAATCTCAGTAAAAATTCCGAGGAACCAAGTGGTGGTATTTTGGCGAAGGTGTTGCGGAGAACACCAATTTTCGAAAGGAAGTCCTTCAAACCCCCCCAAGAACCCGATAGCTCGGCAGGCAAGACGTCTCAAGGATCGCACAGGCACGAAACCTCCCCTCCATCCACCAGCCGGAGTAGCAGCGTCGTGCGAAGCATCGTGGACAGTCTCAATCGCAAGGGGGGAAACACCTTCGGTTTCGGGAACAGGATGTGTTACGGTAGGAGTTCCCTTAAGGTGGCCGGGAGCCCAAAGGTGGACCTCAAAGGGGTCAGAGGTAGTTTAGATTCGGAGTTCACGGCTCTGTAGAGCACGCTTCTTCGTTAGAATAATTGTTGATAGTTTAAAACCGAGAAAAATTGTTGCTGATGTTGAAACGAGTTAGTTGATAGAGATTTAGAAGTTTTGTAACGCTTTGTTATTGCGCATTAAGTACATCATGTGCCAAGCCAAGTAATATTTATTGTTTAAAAATATCTTTCGATTTTAATCGAAATCAGATTTCGAATGCTGATAATATGTTAATGCTTTGGCACATCTGTACATCATAATTAAATAGTTCTTTAAACAATTAGTATGTGACTACAAATGACAATTATGTTTTCTAAACTAAGTAGGACTAAATATTTATACTAATTATACTACTGTGATAAATCTAAGTATTTTTTGTATATAGATAAAATTAATAATTACCTTAAGATAAAAGGATATAGTAATTTAAACAATAACCCTGTAATCGTCATTTTCCATTAATTTCGTAAGAACACGTCGTTATCTCAGCAAACCTTTCTTCCTTTTTTTTGTTCATTCTATTTTCTTTCTCTTAAGTATATCAGAGTTTTGCTCAAGATGCAATGGTTTTATTTTTACGACAGGGTCGGTGCAATTTGCGTCAGTTTGTAGATGATTATAATCGAGTTAAGATGTATTTGATTTAAGATTAGTTTATTTTTTTATAACCTTTATTTTTTATGGTATAAAATTATTTACAAATAAAAAGATTATTCAACTTACCGCTTGATTTTTTTCATATATCCTTAGATTTATATATTTCTTACACTTATCCAAAATATTATTACACTTAGTAAATTACATTTTTTAATTCTATTACACTATGACAACAAATTTTTAGATTACTATGCTAAACGGTATTGGGGTTATTTAAAATGCAACTTTTGACATTTAGGATATGTTACGTTTATGTTTGTTCCAAATATAATTTATTTCCATAACCGATATAATAACTTCCTATAATAATAAAAAATAAAATAGGTTTTTTTTTTATTCATTAGCCTGTTTTTCATCTGAATATAATTTTGTTAGGTTGTCAAGCATATGTCAATATTGACGTATATAGTTTTGTGGTTATTTTCAGAAATCTCCGTTAGTGCTACAGTTTTTTAGATTTTTAAGTAAGTTACTAGTCAAATAATATTATTCCAATTATAAGACACGTAAAAATATTATAAAAAATCCAAAATATAATAAACTAAGTAAAACATAATAGAAAAGTGCACAGTTAAATAAGTTTGACAGATAATAAAGCAATGTGAAAATGACATTATTTGACATTTGATGACTTTTGACTTAATCATATTTAGGTTATGTATTTTTTCGATAATATATTATAATATAAAACCTACTAATATATTATTATATAAACTTTGAATTATATTATAAAGGGTTTTATGCAGTGGTGGAAATTTTCAATGACCTATATGTCATGCCGAAAAACATTAACTATCAACTGATAATTGCATTCTACACGAAAACGATATATAATTCCGAAAATAAAACCAAAACATCACGAGTTCTTATCTATCCCAATATAATGCTGAAAAAATCGCAGCGCCTCACGCTATTCGAACTAGCCGAATAACTAACATAAACCGGCAAAAAATTCCAAGATCGATGGATGGAGTACCGCAATTTTGGCAGCGGTTCAATTTAAACAATATCAAGTACTCGTTGACCGAAAAAAAAATGCTGGTGGTTTGTGAAAACTCCCGAGTAACAGCAATGATTTATTGCATGCAATTCTCAAGTTGGCCTTTTTTTATTTTACGTTATAATTGACATTTCGACTCGGTTGTTGTCAAGACGATTTTATTGTTTTAGGAAAACAAACAAACAATCGAAGTACATTCGAAATTAGAACAGTATTTAGGATTAAATAAATAAATCATAATATTTACCGAAGTATTTACGCTTGACAAAAACTTTTTGACGCTGGCTTATTCTTTTATTTTTATTTTTTTTACATATTTTAAAGTTTCCTTTTACCAACTATGGGTTTATCTAGACTGAACCTACTATTTAACGTGGGCTCCGAACCACGGCCTTCGGCGAGTGACCAACTTAGAAATCATCCCAGAAGGCATCCGGTCTTACCCAGCCTGGTTAGTGGCGTGACTGGGATCATTTTCCTTGTCTGATTTTAACACTCTCGCCTAGGACAATCACAAATATTGAAGGACCGTCCTGTTGTCTTTACCACTTCGCCAACAAGCCGACATTCTTTTATTTTGACACGGTTCATTCGACAATATTTGTCAATTGTTTTTTGTTACTTGAATGAGAGCAGATCGAATAAGCACCCTACAGTTAATGCATTACCAGAAGATATAAATGTTAATTTTTAATATGTAGAACTCCGTATATTAATTTTAAATAATGATTTTATTAGATTTTAATTTAATTTTTAACAATTGTTATCATCGTTACAAAACAATTAGAAGTTGATGGAGATTAAAATTAGATTGATAATTAGTAAAATGTCCACTTAATAAGTTTAAAAACTAATACTTCTATGAGTGATACGAAAATACTTAATCGAATATTTAATGACAGTCGCAATGGCAATTAAATAAGGTTATAAGAAAGCACTGCTTAAATGTCAGTCATATGCCACTTTTGACATTGGGTACAAATTACTCCTTTTTATTTTCACAAAGAGCGAAATAATTACTTAAAATTTTAGTTGGAAAAACTTAACCTAAAAGAGACTAACAGCAAACGTCAAATAGAAACATTAGTTATTTCGACTTAACAATATCAAAATCTTTTTACTGAGAGTTAGAGTTGAAATAGAATAGATTTGAAGATAAAATCAGTTGTCACTGTTACGAACATTACTGACAAATAATGACATTTCGAAACTGCAGATATTTTATTAGATTTAATTTAATTCACAATTATCTTAATTAAATGTAATAGGAGCAGTATTTGTTAATCGTTGCTACAAAACAATTAAAAGTATAGAGATAATAATTAAATTAGTAAATAAAATAAATTATTTAAATGAAATTAATAATTAGTAAAAAGCCGTCTAAATAAGTTTAATAATAACCAATAGTTCTGTCAGTGACACGAAATTGTTTGAATATTTAATGACAGTCGCGATGACAGTTATGTTAGGTTACAAGAAAGTATTATTTAAATACACTACTCCTGACAAACTACTCCCTTTTATTGCCACAAGAGCGAAATAATTACTTAGAAATAGACAATTACGAGAATTATGGTAAAAAAAATTATTTTAGTTGGAAAAATATAACCTAAAAGAGATTGACAGCAAACGTCAAAAGGAAATATTAGGAACTGCATCATCGTTTTCCTGAGCGTTCTAGATTGAGTTGAAAAGAAATTCGGCTGTCATTGTTACGAACATAACCGTCTGCGAGTCTACGACATTGACATATCGCTGTCGGTAATTTTTTTACAGGGATCAAAAGGATGACGTTTCGAAACTGCGAAATCCAAACAAACACGGACAGACGATCACGATATCGTCGCAGGCTGGAATAAATTATCAACATTTACCCGTTTTTAATCGGCGTCTTAACTCGCTCCAGGGCCTGATTAATCGCGATTCTTCTTCCTCGCGGCGGACGAGCGTCTCTTTGTTCGCCCCCGCCGGTGCCAACCTATTTTTAAACCTCCCCAACGTCGATACTCGCCTTTGATCTTGCGCCCTGCCCCGTATATCGATCTCCCCCCGGCCAGCCGTTTGACGTTTCTGCTTTTTGATCGGGTCCGAATTTCCTCCCGTAGATAGGAGCGTATACGTATTTTTACACGATATTCTCAGGGATACGTAGCGCTTCCCACACGGTAGGTGCCTTTAATTCTTGTATTTCTGACGAGTCCTTTGGTGCACGATCCGCGGCCTGTGTCCCCCGTTGTTTTGTGACGAGATTTCTGTTGCTTTTATAGAGCGCACGTTTTGGGCCGTCGAATGCGGAGCACTGTCAAAGCCACATTCTCTGAGAACGTAAAAATAAGCATTAATTGGTAATCCATTTTATTCTTCCCGTATTTTATTTAGAGCTGTGGCATGCGATGGATGTTCGTTCGTTCGCTTCCCAGTGCATGCTTCCTTTCGCATTAATTTAAATAAAATCGATAGGTGCGGAACGCGATTTTCGCCTCGTCCCCGCCGTAGTACGGCACTGGTGAGACGGCCGACCAATCGCCGGCGATTTGCCAGACGCCTCTGCCAGAAGCCTCTGGTACCGACCAATAAGTTACGGTATTTTCGTGAGTTAATTTTCGTAGGAGATCGAAAAGGTAGCTGGAGTCGTCCGCGACAAATAGTTGAAGAACGATTTTCACAACAAAATAAATAAATTAAAAGTCGTGAAACGTCACCGTTTCAACCCGTTTCAGCGAAAAAATTATAAAATTACACGTAAGTACCAAGTTGAAATCTTCTTTGAGCGATCGCGATATTTATTAGGCCCACATCTAACTATTAAATCAATCAATTTTTAATGTTGCACGCGATCTTCCGATACATCTTCTCGGATATTGATAAAACATAAATATGCGGCTCTGTAAATCAGTAATATTCGAGATATGGGCGAAATTATTGCCCATGCCAAGATCCGCATAAAAGATACCAGTCCTTATAGAACGTATGTTATTTATTTACAATTTGGTCTGTAATGATTATGTTTTTTGGGGTAATTCCAATTGTATTTTATTAAATTAACAACCATAACAGATACTAAATTGTTATTTTTTTCTTAATCGGAATCGCGTCAGAGTTATATTAATTCTGGATATTTTACAGGTCTAGTTCAACTCAAAAAACCAGCAAAATGACCGACAGGAAAGCAGTAATCAAAAATGCTGATATGTCCGAGGATATGCAGCAAGATGCAGTTGATTGTGCAACTCAAGCTATTGAGAAATATAACATTGAAAAGGTTTGTAAATATACCAACCACTGTTTACATGGATTTAATCGGAATTTTGTTTTGTCTCAAAGGATATAGCAGCGTATATCAAGAAAGAATTTGATAAGAAATACAATCCAACATGGCATTGTATTGTAGGACGGAACTTTGGCTCATATGTGACACATGAAACCCGTCATTTCATTTACTTTTACCTTGGGCAGGTATGTACGAATTATCAGCCTTTTTTTTTTATTTAGCTTTAAGTGGATAAGCTAGCATCACTTGCAAATTTTGGACACTATCATCATGTAAATGAATCCTTGTTTGATATTGCTTTAAATTCAAAATCATTACCGTTGATAATCTTAAGGTGGTCGAAGGTGATTATGAAAAACATTTAGTGATAGATCTGGAGTTGAACAGATTGAATTTAATACTTACCAGTGATAATGAGACTTGTTGCTTAGTGGTATAGCTTAAAAATGAAGAGGGTCAAGGTCCTGATAACAGACAGAGATTTGGTCAGTGTCCGGACAACAATTAAGTTCATGAAATGAAAATAGTATGGAGTAACAAAAGCGCATATTATAATTTTGTGGATATTGGTTACGTTTTCATTCTTGCAGTAATGTCAGGTCTTTTGGATGCTCTGTTTGTGTGTTAGTGCCTTAATTGTAGAAGAATCTTCATTATTAACAGGATGATTGTGAACTTTGGTGATATTTACAAGTTTAGCATTGACTGCATATTATGCATATCATTTACATAAATATCCAATTGGCTGGCAAATATATTCAAGTAATTAAATACTGAGTTTATGTGATTCATGACCAAAGAAAGCTGCATTTCTTTATTATGACAGTGATGATGAAATTCATAAAACACAGCCTTTTTCACTATCTTAGTAAAGATCTGAAGGTATTTTAGATGGCCTGCTTTGTGTTGAGTCTTTGTAGTCCATATCTTTGGGGTTTTCTGTTCCTATGTATCTTGAGTATTGAAATTAAGTTGGGTAGATTCAAGGGCTTTGATTTTTACAAAATGAACAAGTACTGATTGAATGGTGTACTAAGGCTAGACATTAATTCTTATTACAAGTCTCGGCACTGTTGAAAAGCTGCATTGATTGTTGCATGATTTTCATTTTTTATTTCATTCATTTATTATGATTTGTAAGAGACCAGCAAGATATCTGATAGTTGATACTCAAAGTGTTATCTATAGTGTTACTATATATGTCTATATAGTAACATTATGCAGAACCGCTTCGCTTTAAGTACATTTCATGTAATTTCCATCATTATTTTGAAAAACAATGATGAATATCAGTTTAGATCGAAAATTAATTCGACAAATTATCTCATACTGGCGCGCAGGGAATATAAACGTCGTAGGATTCCTGAAGGAGTTCTTAAGGAAACCTGTCGAGCTATCAGGACTCCCTGAGGAAAGGCCCATGTATGCAGACTAAAGCAGAACCTCTACCTAACTTGTTTGCTCTTAAGGCCATTAAAATCTCTTTTGCGTAATTTTTAGCGCTTTACCAACAGTTGATGGAACTATATCCTAGATACATATCTTATCGATAGTTTTTACAATCTCTCTCTTTTTATAGTTGGTTTTCCCACCATCTAGTTCATGTACCTATTACTCAGTTCATGCTCTGACTATATAAAAACTTACCATTTGATTTGTAACATTACTTCTTTTAGATGTCTTGCAGCTAGTGAATTTTTCGTTTTGAATTGTCATTGGAGATACATTTTTCATCGTTAGCTTCATTACATAGATTATTCTTGATAAGTTTGCCAGATAGTGAGAAAACGCAAAGGTTTTTTTTGCAGTATTTTCAGTCGGTTGATGTATCAGACATATTTCTTGTTTAATTCTTCCCAAACTATGTAGACATTCACCGACTGTTGACTCATACAACTTTTAGGTAGTTAATAGCCAATAATACTGGCAAATTGTCGTTTTCGAACTTGCTTGGACCTTCTTTGCCATTTTCACCAAAATCGTCTCCAGATGATTGAAAAAGTAGATGAAATTATTATGACTGTACTGTATGGCCGTCACTGAAATAACACTTTTAAAAAAGGATACTAAATTTTTTTAATAGAGTTGAAGTAAGTATTCCAGACACACTGACCGTGAAAAATACTTTCAGTACAACACTTGACAAAAAAATTGGGGCAGATAATAAATATAGAGTACCCCAATAATAGCACAATCGCCACTTGGGAATCGCCATCGAACTGTGAGAATATTATTGAAATCAAGTGCCCAATATGCCTATTTGTTAGGACAAATCAACATTGCATTGATTGCCAACCTACTGAAAAATTTTATGCTGATTTGAAGATACAGATGGAATTGTGTTTGACAGGATTACCAAAATTCACATACCTGATAATAATTGCATCAAAAAAGAGGTTTCTTCTGTGAATTCTGAAAACTATATTTAGCAGAGCTCTTCTTTCTTTTACTTGACAACATTTGGCTTCATACATTGTCTGTATGTAAGTATTGTTTGAAGCTTCTGTTTACCATAACACACAGAGCAGGTTGTAAAAACTTGATAAAATCATATTCTCCAAACAAATATGTATCAATTATCCTTACCCTGGTGAATTATAGGCCCATTGAACTATTTGGATGTACAGGAAACCAGGTATTTAAATTGCCCTTTTGTAATCTAACCATGATGGGATTTGATTGACACTTGTTGAAGGCTTGAATTTAATTAATATATCTCTTTGTATTTTGAGAATACATGGTCGTTCAGTAGTGAATATTCAGTGAGTTCAGTTAGAGGCCCATTTTCTTCTGTCTAGTTGGCATTGGGATCTTGTAGAAACATATACTGACTGCACACACACTTGTATGACTAAACTCGTCATATTATATTAAATATACGAGGGTGGTTCAAAATATGATCGAGACAAATACTCGGACACGTTTATTTACTATTGAAAAAATTTACAAAAATGTAAAGTTTTTCTAGGTATTCCCCTTCACTAGTTACGTATTTTGTCCATCTTTTCGGAAGTTTTTTGATGCCGATATCGAAGAATTCCTTGAGCAATTCGAACAGCCACGTGCGCACGAACTCCTCTACCTCGTCGTCGGTATTGAATCCTTGACCTCCGAGGGCTTCTTTCTCCAAGCATGTGGTAGTCGCAGGCTGATAAATCCGGACTGTAGGGAGGGGGTATTCCAGTACCTCTCACTCGAATTCTGATATGGTATCGAGCGTGAGAGGCACGGTATGAGGGGCGCGCGTTATCCTGGAGAAGAATCTCACTTCGTGCTGAAATACTCCTTCGTTTCGAGCGATAAGCGGGTTTCACGTGTGTTCTCAGAAGGTTAGAGTAGTATGCAGCATTAACTTTACCCGCGGACTTGGTTGTCTTCGCTTTGACTGGCGCCCCTTCCTTCTTCTTCTTCCACTCTTTAGACGACGTCTTGCTTTCGAGAGTGTAATAGTGTACCCATGTCTGATGAACTGATTTCGCAAAAGCAAAAAAATTTCCGTCGTTTTAATACCTTCCCACACTAAAAAACCAATGACAATACATTGCATTACGGCGGTCGGCACTTGACGTTCACTCATGGTTGTAGCACGCGCGTGAAACATACGCTCCCGATGAAAACTATGCCCACACTGTTCGTAAACGACCTTCAAAGCATACATGCGCGCCATCTACTGCGTTTGTGTCCATCATATTTGAACCACCCTCGTATTTTCAATGTTTTTGGAGATATAGTGACAATATTTATTGAAAGTAATCGTTTCTATATTACCACCAGCAGAAATTGCGTCAATGGTAGCGGGACTTTTGCTCCACCCTATATATAGTTAAAAATAGTCATCTAGCCATTGTATCAACACTACAATGACGATGTTAATTTACTTGAAAACTGGTTAATGGTAATGGACCAAGGTTCAATTTTCCCCCAACTTATTATAACTATATACTTAAATTATGTCAGCGCCTACTTTGTATTTTAATATATTTTGTGGAGGAAAGGTGTAGGTAACATCGTGTCCACTTTTTGCTTAATTTACTTTACTCATGCAACCCTTTAACATTCCTGTGAATTGTAACTATTTTATCTGTGTTTTTTTACAGGTGGCAATACTTTTATTTAAGAGCGGATAAACGGACGCAGCGAGATGCAACTTCACCTCCACTCTCACACCTATTCCCCCCACCAGTATTCCGATTCTAATCTTAAACCGCTAGATTGGACGTTTTCCTTATATATATACATATATGTATTTTTATTTAGAAAGATAACCTCAAAAATAATAAGAAAGACAACCGGACTATTTTCTCACCGAAAATTTCTGGGAAATTTTTTAACTATAGGTTATTTTGTTCTTAATAAATCGTAAGTTTTCGAGCTAAACGAACGAACGAGCGTGATGTGTGCGGGTTGCTCTCTCTCTCTATCTATCTTCCTCCCTCCCTCCCTCTCACTACAATTAACGGAAATGCAAGTGATATATATAAATAAATATAATAGCGTCGTTTAGTTCGGAGATCGTGTTAAAATTTAAAGTTTTTTTTATTTAACTATATAAAATAAACATTATTTTGAAATAAATTTATTTTGTTGGTATTTCTTTGTTTTCTTTTTTGTTTTGATTATCGGTTAGTTCGAACTTAGCTTAAGTACTGCTACCAGCGTGGGTGATTTCGAAAAAGTTAGGGCTTGAATTGCCTTTAAGATAATATTAGCGACGAATCTAGGAAGCCTTTGTATTTAAGCTCTGTTCAATTGTTCTTGGGTTCGAAATGGGAACTGTATATAAACGCACACTGCATTAATAACAATTATGTTTAAAAAAATTAGTCAATTGTCAGATTTATGCTTTTTACAAAAGCTTAATATAAATATTTCGTAAACGCCTGGATTTATTTTCATGTACTTTTGACTGAACGTCTAATCTGTTAGTTAAATGATGCCGGTAATATTAATTTGTTGTACTAGCATAAAATGAGGATAGGAAATCGTATTTGAACACACTGTAACACCCGAAAATCACGCCAGTCATGAGATAAAACAAAGGAAGTTCTGTGTTATCCGTAAGAGAAATAGTGCATAAGTTGTTATATATAAATGATGAATTTCTATGTTGACAGGAGAGTCCCAAAACGCGTTCGACATTTTATTTGTACGGTTCGATTTTTTGTATAATTTAGGACTTACCTGTGCATGATATAATAAATCTTTTTAATCAATAAAGTTGGTTAAGTTTCCCGCGCAGAGTGTTTGTCGTCCATTTTCCTTCTCAATCACTCTGTTCAGTTTAGTTTTTAAGATTTGTTAACTCGATTTTAAGTGGAAATTAACACGTTCACAGTTCATCGCCTGTGAGTCGTGCATTTGGCCTTTACCTACCCGTTTTTGTCTTGGTTTTTAGCCTGTAATTTTGATTATAACGGCAGTAACGATGGTTCAGGAGGTATCTGCGGCAATTGTAAAAACTACAGGAAAAAATCGGAACAAAACCATTCTTCATTGTTCAAAAGTATTGATCTTTCTTAATGTATTATAATATAATAGTTAAGTCATTAAAACTGTTGTTTAATTTCCTTGATACATAAACTAAAATATATAGTTGTTTTGTCAACATGTATGACATTACATTAAACAAAAACACATATCATATAAAGTTCAAGCAAAGGTACAATACAAACATACACCTTCTGTTTGTCAATGTCATAGCAATTATTTCGACAGTGACGTTATATGTTTGTTTAATCAATGGTTACTTGATTAATTTTAGTAATCCTCGTTTAAGGTATAAAATGGTTGTTTAAATAAATTAACGAACAATGGTAATTAAGTCATAGTAAAAGTTGATTAAACATCAATTATATTTATTTTATTAATACCCTCAATCTGATGTTAAAATTCTATCATTACAGAAAAACAAGTAAATCATTGTAAAATTTATTTATTTAAGTAAAAATTAATATTTTGATAAACATGAATATTGTATGTAGATTTATGATAATATGGAAACACAAATAAATGTATTTTTAGTATGTAAAATAAACAATATATTTGAAGGGAAGAAAAATTTAAACATGTACATTAAACTATTTTTATAGATATGGCAGGCGATGCGAATCTTTGTGATTTTAAATACTGAAGTGATACTACTTATTGATTTAATACTTTAACCATGGATGGTGTTTCAGAGATTCTCTACTCCGATCACCATAGTCGTACAGTAATTCTTGACCTCTTTTGATATTTTCCTTTGCCAATAGTACTAATCTTGGTAGTCCTTCAACTAATAATGTTTTTGTATATAAATTGCTGTTGGTTCTTGAATGGTTTATTAGACGACCCATTTTTCCAGATTCCCTTGTGGCATCGATACTGTTAAAATATATATCAAAAATAGAGCTGTAAAACTTTATAGAAGACATACCAGAATGTTTGATCGTTATATCGAAAATAATACATATAACAGCCAGTTGATTCATTCTGTGAATATTCTTCTTCTCGAACATTGGCTTCCAATAAACTTATAAAATCACCACTATATTCTACTACAAAGGAGCCTTTCTCAAAATCTTTTGTTGCGAATACTCCTCTTCCTTTACCCTCAGTATATCTGCACTAAAATTCATAATTGGTACCTTTTTTGGTCCATTTTCTTAAAATCAAACTTACCTCTAAACCATCTTCTACTTCATTAATTATCAAATCCTCTAAATGCCTCTGTTGTTCCCTTAATACCTGTTTTTTGGTTCTTCGCACAGATTTTCGTACAGAAAAATATTCAGTCAGCTGATGATTGGTTTTCCTTACATTTTTGGGTGCCTTCATAATTAATTGCTAAACAAAAACGATCTTTAGATATTTTTTAATTAATATATATTGGATATTCCATTTAAATATGTTTAGATTTCGATCTTACCCTTGACGATGTTTTTCTAGATGATTTGATAGAATAATATAGGAAATTTGTGACTTAAATTATAAAGAATTTTGCAAAATTACTCTTCCTTGTTGTTAGAATCACAAATATATGACCATTTTTACACTATTATTGCCTTAGAATTAAAAATAAAATGGAAAAACAAACCCCATGTATTTCCAGACCACAAATATTTATTTGTAAACAATCTATAAAAAATGGCAACGACGCGGATTACATAGTTTACTTTCGACTGACATGTTATCTATCAAGCCATGTTTGAAGTGCCTTCATTTTCACTGTGGTTCTATAAAAACTAATTTAATAATGTTTCGATATATTGTTGTAATGAAAATAAATTATTTTTTAAAAATTATTTAGAGAAAAATTGTATACGTGACAACTTTGCATTACAACCGTCACTTTGTAAATGACATTAGGTATAGGGATCTGTACTTGCTATATCCAAAGACTGTATTTTAATTAGAATGAGAATAAATTTTAAACCCAATTATAGTTTCTTTACTTTTAATTCAATTCTAATTTATTCATGTATCAATTAATATTTATTTTGTATTATTTATTTATTATATTTAAATAAAAAATATTGAAATATCGATATCTTCTCGACATCCCCCCATCAGATTCATATATAAAATTTTTGCTGAAATGAATAATTATTTAGAAAAGAAGAAAATTGTTCCAGTTTGCGCATGCTCTCTTATAAGAAAAGGCGCCAGAAAAGAATCAGAAAACGTCAAAGAACTTTCTGTTTCCTAGTGAAAGATAAAATTGACTTTTTAAATAAATGTTTGATTTTAATTGATTTCAGGATGATAATATAGGGTTAAAGCAGAAATGATGGAAATAGTGGAGGACAGTGTAAAGTGGCTTTTAACGTTTAAACAAATGACACTTTTTGTTTGTTGAAAACTAAAAATTTAATAAGGAATTCTGCTATTCTATTACTGGACGTTGCTGGGATTCAAATTAACAGCATGTCTAATTGTGTGTATGATTTGGATACTTCAGGAGGGCTTATGGATGTAAGTAAGAGCTTTTACTTTTTCTCTAAAGGATTGAAGAAGGTAGAACTTGTTAAAATGGCGGAAATGCTAATTATACTTCATCAAGATTGAATAAGAAATTTGTACAAGAACTCATAAACATTGGTGATATTATGGGTGATTTCTATAAAGGAAATGATAGGAATTGTTGGCACACATAAAGTTAAGACTGAAACATACCATTCTTTGTTCTAAGATTACTCTAAAAGCCCTTAATAACTTGGAGTAATCTAAAATTACATGTATTTGGATAATACAGAGTTTCCTTTCAACATGTTTTACATCCTATATTTTTCTTACAGCAAATCCAAGCCCTTATAGCTCCACCTACAAGTGACAAGAAAGAGAAGAAAGAAAAGAAACCTGAACACCCATATTTTAAGAGACCTGGCAAAGGGCATAACCATGATTCATGTGATGCTTGTGGGGAAGGTGGAGACTTGATTTGTTGCGATAAATGTCCCAGTAGTTTCCACTTGGGGTGCCAGTAAGTCACATTTTTTATATCAAGTGTAGAGTTCAATTAAAATATTTTTAGTGATCCACCTTTAGATTTCAAAGATATACCACAAGGTGACTGGTTATGTCACAGTTGCAAGTATCACAAGAAACATGGACAAGGAGGCTTTGCCAGAAGAAGATCAAGCAGTACACCATCACCAGGATTATCCAACTCGAAGACAACAAAAAAATTGAAACTAAGCCCTATGGATGTGTTGATTGAGGCAGCAAATGCGATGAATCCCAAGCAGTTTGAATTACCTAGGTCTCTGACTGTTCCAAATACGTTTTTTCCAGGCTCAGACAAAAGTTAGTATATGATTTGTGTGTATTAAAACTATGTGTATCGTTGGTTTTAGTGGAGAACATTCGGTTGTTTAAAAAGTTGAAGCAGAGGGATCATGAGAAGCAGCCCAGTGGTTTGGTGTCCCTGCCAGCAAAAAAATGCGCGGAATGCAGAAAATCCTGTCGAATTGCCCCTTTGGTTGCCTGCGATTTCTGTCCTTCATTTTATCATTTGGATTGTTTGGATCCACCCTTAACCGCACCTCCCACAGGCATATGGATGTGTCCCTTGCATATTGAGCATACCCTGGTTAGTATTAAATGATGCCAGATAACATTTACACCATTTTATATGTAAGGTAATCATTAAAGATGTACAAAAGCAATACCAATGGTAATGATAACAAATATTAGTGATTTGTGAAGATGCTATTTAAAAATAACTCGTATTACTGATAATTTGGTAAAGAACATCCTTTTTCTTCAGGATTCCAATGTCCTTACTTCAGTTTCTCTGTGTGAAAGGATAAAACTGTGGGACAAATTTTCGACTCCTGTAGATCAAGACACAATTAAGTTAGAGTTTTTCAGGAAAATTCATAGAAAAAACCCACCATTTCGTATCAAAAGAATCCTACCAAAATCTCCGAAGGTATTATAGTGTTTAGTGATGCGTAAACTAGGGTTTAAAATGGGGATTTTAGGTTCAAGTGCCTGAAATGGTCAAGTATCATTACAAGAAACCAGTACATTTATTACCGAGTTTAAAGGATGTCTTAAGGATAGAAAATGTTTGTAAAAAGAAGTGGATTAAACAAGTAATATTTTTCCTGTACCTATAAATACTATTTTATCCTTGAAACCTTTCAGATTTGTGAGGAATTTGAGCAACTAGATGCAGAGAAAGAATTAGCGGAAGAAACGAGTTCCGCTGAGACTAATAATAGGGAGAGTGTAGATGAAAAATGTGATATTAGTGAAGTAAGGTCAGTTCACATCGGTTCACCTCACAAATTTCATTCTATAAGCAACATATGTTAATTGATCCTCTAGTAATACTGATAAAACTCAATCCCCCGAAGAAAGGAGATCTAGTGCCCACAGTGGAAGTTCCGACGACGTTTCTGCGTCTTCCTCCCCAAACGGGCCGACGACGAATATCACCAACAACACTTTTTACACGAATAACGTCTTCAACGTGAACATCAACTGTTCAAATCATGGGGCGAAGGAGAACGGTCAGGTGGAGTTGAATAATGGTTATTACGAGAAAGACTTGCTGAAAAAAGAGGAGAATGTTATCAAAGATATCGTCGATGGATATTTTGGACAGGAAGGTATGATTTTGTACATTATTATGGTGTTTCTATTTTCTAACGTAACATTATCTATTTTCTTAGAAAAACAATGTACAAAAATCTCCGCCAAAAACTAACAATTGTTTATTAATTATGGGCCTCTGTTTTATCGACATTGATACCCATCATCTCTCTTAATTTAAAATTAACAGTTGAAAATTATTATTCATTTTATATCTAATACCTATTTTTAGTTTATTATTTTTATGTATACATTGCCTTTGTAATTAATTACAGCTACAATAATTTTTTACATTACCTTCTTTCAAATAAACTCATAAAGGATCTCTATTTAGTTTTGATTTCATATTTGTAATATTAGATGACAGTAACATTGACATATTAACAATCAATAAATGATTGCATACGATTCTCCGATTTATTCTAATTCCAGTGTTATCTTATTTTAATTCTGACAGCGGTTGTCATCGTTTAGGAGAATAGTATCTTTGTGAAATTAACGCGACATTGTCTTTATTATGGGAATCTTTTATACCGACATCTATCCTCATTAGCTTTTAATTTTAAGGACTCTCTTAATTTTATTAATTTGTTTATAATTAATGTTTTGTACAGATAGTAATTTTAGTAAAATTAATTTTATAAAGGGTTTTAATAAATCTAATCGTTTACCGATAATGTAAGGAATTTATACATCAGTTTTTGTTTAAATAATTCCAATAATTGTTATTTTCTTGTAATTAATTTTGTAATCTGTATCAAAACATTCTTATGATTATTTTAGAAAATACCGGATAATTAAATAATAATTAGTAGGCTTTGCTGTCAATCTGTTGATGTTATATTTGACTTTGACAATGATAGCTGTCAGAATTTGTTTAATAAATCTAAACTCGTTTCAGTCGAATCGGGACTTCGACAGTTGGATGATCGGTTAGTAAAGCTGTTGGCGTTCCAGAGACTGCAGCAATTATTCGGACACATTAACCATTCGCAGAACAACAACGCTAACAAAATGCCTCTGCCTAGCGAATTGCTTACGCCGGACGATATCGACAGGATTAGCAGGTAGGATTGAATCTAATCAGAGGAAACAGGAAACGTTATTGTACGTTGTTTTTTTTTCTCGCTTTAAAGAGTTTTCGCTAGTCCCAAGAAAAAATACAAGCTGAAATCGTCGTGCATCAGGGCGAGGGCTATGCTGTGCCCGGTGGTTTCCAAGCATTTTTACAATGTGAGAACCAGGGAAGTCGATCCCACGGACGTTAGGCACGACGCGAGTTTTATGGGATTCCGGCCGACCGTCTCGACGAGATTCCCCGAGGCGGTGGCGATGCGATACAGGGTAATCCACATCGGTAAGGGGTCGGCCAACGATGTCGACCTGGAGAAGTTCGGGTATTGTAATTATATTTATGCAAAGCATGCCGTGATTTTTTTCGATGATGTAAGTATTTTCCTTGGTTCTTGTTCGTTCGAAATGTTCCTTATGATATTTTTTTAGTATACAAAAAGTTACGAATTAATAAACTATGCTTCGTCTGGTACTTACGTCAACAACGTACTGTATTCCAATAATATTTCCATTAAGAGAACAGGCGATACGACTGTGGGAAATGGTACCAACGATATCGATAAGAATACGACTGCATCACCAGAAGAAAAGGTTAGTTTACTTATACTAGGGGATAATTCTAATATTAAACCTGGAAGGAAGTAATCTACGTTTTTTAAACTGTGTTTTAAATATCTTTTTTGTACGAAAATTCAGCTTCCGTATTTTTGTACCAGTAAAACTGGGAAAGTAGTTGAAGGGTTGACTTGAAATTATCGCGCAACATTCTCTTTTGATTTAGCAGTGGTTTTATATACTGTTTACTCTGAACTTTCGTCGGAAAGGGAAAATTTTAGGTTGACGTAATTTGTCATAGTTAAATTGCCACGGTTACTGTTATCGTTTGAACGCTAATCGAACAATGCGTTTTCTTGGTTAGTCATTGTTCCCTAGAACGCTTATTTACACCGTCAATGATTGCACGATATCAGGGTAAGTAACAGCGTAGCGGATATAGAAGAACGCGCCTTTTGTCGACGTCCTGCATTTAATGACATTCCGCGATAATAAAAATGTTGGTTGTTTGCTGCATCAGCAAAACATTCTTTTTTCTTTTTCGATTATTTCATACAACTTGATTGCTCAAAGTTTGAATAATGTTCGAGACGTTTGAGATGGATATTTTGAATGATTACTAAATGAGTTTTTTTGAAATGTTATGTTGTTGTTTTGTTTTTTATTCGATTATGCAATTCCTAGGCATTCTTTATGTTTTATTATAATTTAAATGGTAACATAGCTCTTTATTTTTTTTTTGATTTTTTTGTTTTTTCCTTGTTACCACCTCATTTGAACGTACACTACGTTCTGCATCATCGGTGTCTCTACGACCACGTTTGAAGTCAGCAGACCAACGTTTTATTGTTGTTTCTGATGGGGCGGGGTCCTTATAACACTTTTCATGTCATTGCTTCGCTTGAGCGGTATTTTTTCCAATTGAGAATTGTAAAATTAAAACACGAAATTATTTTTGATCTGTTGCTTTGAAAATAACGAAAGTAGTCACTCTGAGTACAATAACTTTCATTTGAAGGTTGGTGCTAACTGAAAAAGCAATAAAACTGGCACTATTTATGAGCCGGGGACTTTTCAGCTCATGTGTTATATAGCAAATATTTGTGTTATCCAAGATTAATCTTTCACAGAAAACACTATAATTCTTCTTTAACTTGTCTATTCTCAAAACACTCTCAAGACACTAAAGTCAAAATTCTGCCATAAATTTTATAATATTGATGTAAGCATAAGAAACAAAAGGCTGTTTTTTTATTTTAGATATGCATCATTTTGTAAAGAACTTACCTTCTCTTCCACAAAATATAATGTTTCTCATCAGTTTTAATTTCGTTTAATTTTATGAAAACTTCAACAAGTCTTTAGCAATAAATACATTTTCAACATTTATCTTTTTAGTAGCCTTGGGAACAATCGACTGAAAACAGTCGATAGTCGCAAAACAGTGGATAGTCAAAAAACTAGCGTAATTACTATTTTCAAATGCACGGTTCAACTGTTTTTATCAATTCGTGATGTCAGACGAAGATGTACGAACCCTTTCCTGTATAAATTGTGAGAGAGCAAAGGGCGGAGATAATTGCTTGGAGCAGTTAATTTTATATCACTACATAGTATAAAACAAAGTCGCATTTTCTGTCCATGTATCCTTATGTGCGCTTAAATCTTTAAAACTACGCAACGGATTTTGATGCGGTTTCTTTCAATAGGTAGAGTGATTCAAGAGGAAGGTTTATATGTATAATACATGCATAATATACTAAGGCAACATTGCTAATTTTAGAGGTTTCTAACGTGATGTCGTAAATTAACCTATTTTTTTAGGCTTATTTAGCAATTAGCAAAAACGCTGCCTAACCCTACGAGTTAGATCAAATGTACATTAATTTATATCGCTAGTATATTATCCGACCCGCCCCGGCTTCGCACGGGTGCAATGCTGATACTAAATTAAATACACTACAGAAAAAATATGAACGTTGTATATAAAAACATAGCGGCCCGCTCCGACTTTGCACGGGCATAAAATATATATGCCTATGTCACTCAATGAAAACATGATTAAAATCGATCCAGTATTTTTGGTTCATTCATTACTGCCCTTGGCCTGCACGCATTAAATTTGGAGTAAAAAAATTCCTCTTCCCCTATGTTTACTATGAAGATTTCCTGCTATCTTTGGAATATCGAAATTCATACAATTTTTATTACATTACACATTTTTAAACGCAAATTTTAAATTTGTAATATCTCCGAAAATATTTGTTTAATTTACATGCTGTAAGGAACCATATTGATCTATATTAATTGCACACTGTATTTAAGGTACTTAATTCGATAAGGATTAATGCCGTATTGCTTAAAATAGCTTCGTAAATAAGCCATTTTCTCACGTAAAAAGTAAACAATAAAAATGGTTAATGTGGGTTATCCCTAAAAGATAAACATATACCATCGCGGACTTTTTTGTAGACCTTTTTATGGTGTACAATACTGTAGTACATTAATTTGATCTAACTCGTAGGGTTAGGCAGCGTTTTTGCTAATTGCTAAATAAGCCTAAAAAAATAGGTTAATTTACGACATCACGTTAGAAACCTCTAAAATTAGCAATGTTGCCTTAGTATATTATGCATGTATTATACAAAATCCGTTGCGTAGTTTTAAAGATTTAAGCGCACATAGGGATATAGGGACAGAAAAGGCTACTTTGTTTTATACTATGTGTAGATGGACACAATTGTTTCTGATTGTAGGCTGTTAGCGTGGAGTCGCAAGTAAGAGAGGTGATCAATAGGAAACGGAAACTGAACAGACAGGAGGGTTTGCCGCCGTTACAAAATAAGAGAGGTGAAGCCAAGATGGCAGCTGACTGGAACGATCGGTAAGCCGCCGTGAAGTTTACCCCGTAACTGACTTTCACGATAAACATCTCTTCCAGGGCAGAGTGTTGCTGTTCGGCCAACTCTGAAGAACTGAAGAGGGGTTGGGAGGGCTCGGCCATCCTTAATCACGGCTCGTTATTGAAATTCGGCTGTATCAGTTTTGTTTTCTCGATTGTGGATGGTTCGGCGTAAATATTTATTGTACATATTTTTTATGATATTTAATGTTAATTATTAATAAATTATTCAATGTGTCTTTTTGTATTCCTTGTTGTTTTTTTTAACGCTCAACAGTAATTATAACACCTGATATATAAATTGTCTCCGTGTCTGGTTTTCATGGCCTTCTCGGTGTCTAGGAGGTGAGGTGGTTTTTTAAAATTTAATCTAGTGTCATACACTAGTTAGGTGCTGAAGTTTTGATATTTTGCTCTATCCAAGTGAGATAGTATCATAGTGATATAATATATTACTATGATACTGGTACCATATGATAGCTCTATCATACTCATTACCGTCGCATCTCGCATCTTTGGTCGTGTTTATCAATCTTTTCATTTGGGGAATGAATCCAAATAAACAAAAAACATTTTTCATACCAAGAAAATTATGTTACAATCTTGCAAGTCGATTTATAAGCCCTAATTCGCTTTGGAACATTTTGTTTTAACTCAAGATCTTACTAGTAGTGTCAAGTTTTATTGATATTGATCAAAAGATTTAAAAAATGCCCGAGTCACGTTTAATTCATTGCCAGGAATGTACCAACCATCATAAACATTGTATTTTGAAACTACTCACTAAAGAACAAAAAACATTATTCATTAGGATCTGTTTCAAGAAGAATAAAAATTTCGTATTTACAATATATAAAGGTAGGTACGAAAATATCTAACGAAGTTAATCTTAGTTGGCTTGTAAAAAAATAAATGTTTAAAATATTATTGTTCTTATTAAAAAGAGACAAAAAAAAAGACTATAAAATTGGATTTGTGTTGGTATTGGTCGAATACCGTTGTCATGTGAATGTAAATATCATTATAGAGGGTTCTTTCTGAATATAATAAAACAACTCTAACTTACAAACTATTGTCACTGCTTACTTTAGCGTAGTATAAGTCCTTCAATGAATATGCATTAGACGTAATATAATGTTAAAATAAATTATATTTCATAACGTTATTTTTGTTTTATTATTTAACTTACATCAGTATTTTATTGTCAGAGTCAAAATACACGAAAACTTAAATTTTGTACGTTGCATTATACATTTTGATGACGCGCATTGGCTATTTTATTGCTTTTTATTTGCAATTTAGCTATGAACAGAAACAACTGATGAATCATACCGTTCGATATAACACATCCTCATTTCCCGCTCTAGAATTTATCTTGACGCTATTTAATAACCAACCATCAAATTAGGATATAGAAATATTTATTGTATTGCACATTATTCAGATTAACTTTGGAAATAAGTTATATCAACTGTTTTTCCTTCATCAAATGACGTAAACGATATTTGAACTATAAAATATTTAGGTTATGTTACTGTTTTTTTTAAATTGTTTATTAATTTTGATAAAGGTAAATTTTCATTCATTATTTATTTTCCTCTTGGTTTAATCTCTAACTGACATCTTTGAAGAATAAATGGGAATGTAGACTGAAACTGAGATGCATGTTCTAAATTGTGTAATATTTGTTAGGTTATGTTACTGTTATATGTTCTGTGTGCTCGAAAACCAAATAGGGCTCTGCGCTACTTAATTAGGATTTTCGGAATAACTATTTATTAATGAACTAAAATCCCGTATTTTCATTAAATATCTTTATTATTAAATATCCCTCTTCATAAAAGCAATTTACAATATACAATGCTACTACGGTGGTGATCTAGGCTTAAATCTGCAATCGAGATGGTGCCTGGTCTTCATGGTGATGCAAGACGAGAATTTCAGTTCTGTAACTGATTGATAATTGGAGAAGACCTTGTAGTTTCTTATCACACTGGCAACCACTGTCTTCATCAACATCATGGCATATGTTTTTCCTGTAATACATTGATTATTGATAATAGAGACTACAATGAACTAAAAAAAAACTACCGATGCAGTTTCTGGGTCCAGCAGAAAATGGAATGAAGGCGTAGGGATCTCGTTTCGCTACTTCTTCAGGCAGAAATCGGTCGGGATTGTATTTCAGCGGTTCTGGCCAGTATTTTTCATTTCGATGCAAATCAAACATACTAACAAACAGGTTTGTTCCTTTGGGAATGATTTTACTACCTGTTCGTGCACATAATAATTATTTACGTCTTAATTCTGTCATATTTCTGACAACCTCAGTCATATCTTTAGTTAAAAGTCAAAAATCTATTGACAAAAACACAGCTGTCAATGTCAAATCATTTGAGTGATTGGTGTGGGACTGGATGCGAGATGAATTTGGTTATGTTTATTTAATTAAGGTCGTCTTGAACTTATTTTAGTATTGGTTTTCTGTAGCTTAATTACATTTTTAAACGCCAAGAATTCAATTAGCTGGATTTTGTCAATGCAGACAAGTATTAACTGCTACTACTATTGTATGATATAATGACGTTTCATAATAACATTGACAAAATTAGTGATTTAATAATAATATTTTATTAGAGACTTTTCAAAAAAGGACAGTTTAAATTATAACATAAACAATACCGTAGCGCTAACTAAATCTCAAAAATTATATAAAGAAATTAAATTCGAATGTCATTCGAGTAAATAAAAATCAATTACATAACACTGTTATCTAATAAATTATTTAGACGTCATTGGCGATATTACAGACAACTGTCAACTCAAGTGACTTACCGACTGTCAGGTCAGCCATAGCCATACGACCAATAAACGGCGTGACCGGTAATATCCTCATCGATTCCAGTATACATCTTTCCACGTATTTCAAATTCGGTAGATCTTCGTTATATATTGGTCTGTCACGACCTACTACTGAAATAACTTCGTCGTATACTTTTTCCTCAAAGAAAACTTGACAATAAAACGATAGAGCTTGTTTATCCAAAAAATCTTACCTGTATGTCTGGATGCATACCTAACAAGGTAAAAACGTAAGCTAGTGTATAACCTGAAGTATCAGTTGCCTACGTATATTAAATTTTGATATTTATTTTAAGTACAATTTTGTTTATTTGGTTTCATACGTACTGCTAATGCAAATAGAATTAGTTCTTGATTAATTTTCTCATCGTTAAAACGACCTTCTTTGGCATGTAGCATGGCGTCCAGCAGAGGTAGGGCATTTTTATCCGCATACTCTGAAAAATAAACGTATAAATGCTAATTTTCTAAAATTAGAGCTAATTAAATTTGTGTCTACTAAATATGTATTAAAAAATAATAAGTGTCTTATTAAATTTATACTTATAAAAATTTTTGAAGGTATAAAGCTTGACGTTTAGTTTGACATTTAGGTTAGTTTTCAGATATATTGGTCTATTATCGTTAATTTTAAGATAATTTTTAATATAACGAAATAAAAAACTTTTTTTCGATAATCTAACAATACCTGAGTCTTCTCCAAAGGCCTTTCTTTTTCTTTTTATTATCTGAAACATTATATTAAGGTTATAAACCCTTTCTAATCTATTTATTTTTGAAACTTACGTCACGTATAAAGGCTTTTGTTTGTTTTATTCTTTGAATGACTTTTCTACCTTCGGCTGTCAATATGATCATCATATCCGGGTGTAATAATCCAGATACCATGTATTTACCGGAAATCGTCTGAATACTGAAGATAAATAAAATGTGGAATTTTTTAAATGTATTTTTTGGTAAGTTCAGAGATATAATATTCTGGGTGTTCTATTGTTTTACTTACTCTCCTAGCCACTCGGCAATCTTGATTTGCGGATTGTTCTGCATATCGTAATCCAGACCTATTATAGTTTCTAAAAACAATAGAACCGGATGGTGAAGCAAAAAATACGTCATTAAGGTGTTTAATGTATTGCCTGCCGTCATTTGTAAATTCGTTTTGGAATCAGACAATATAATTTCCTTCTCATTTTATTCTAGTTAAAAAGAGACACAATGCTATCTGATTAGTTCGAACACGTAAACAAACTAGCATTCCAAAGACGTCCGGTTGTCAAACGTACGCAAAATTCTTCAAAACAATAGTTATAAGAGGTTATAAATCGGCAAATGTTATTCGTATTACAGGCGAATACATCAAGAATGCGCATAGAACTCTAACTAAAAAAAAGTTCAATGTAAATATAATCAAACACAACCCTAACCTACAAACTATTACGACTGTGTTTTTAATTGTAGTTTTAAGTCCTTCGATAATATATGCGTTTGATTTACTATAATGTTAAAATAAATTATATTTGGTGACGGTATTTTTGTTTAATTATTTTATTTAGATTGAAATTTTGTTGTTCTTGCTCTATATAGTTTCTTAATTCTTACCACAGAATGCATCAATAGTATATTGTTCAAATACGTCAAAAACATCCACCTCCTCTGCTTCTTTTATAATATTCAGCAGACTTGAAGTTTTCTTGTAGAACACCTCCACGAAACTGTTGAGGATCGGTTGACTGAAGCTCTTGGAGAAAAACTTCCTTTGCAATTTCCATTCTTCAGCTATAACAGAGGTGTTAGTGTTAAGTTCACAAAGTTATTTTTAGTAAATCTTTTAAATCTCGGTTTCGGTTCTTTTTATCGAAAGCTAATTTTAACAGTGGCAACGTCAACGCCATCTTTATCATATTTCAGAAACATGAATATTATGTTAGGGTTTACCTCTCAAATCATTTTCGAGGTTATGGCAAATTGATGTGATTAAATGTGATACCTGGTAAAAGTAGCAACGTATCAGCCATCAGCAACCCCATAATGTTGTAGATGGACATTTTATTGAGAGAATGAGGACTGTTCAAGATGACACGCACATCATCAGCATCCGCTGTGACATAATGATAATGATGCCCTATCCATAGATTACAAGGAAACCCATATTTCTTGGATATATGTTCAATGGCTTGGAATAAATCTGAAAAATACAAAACGTAGTAATTTTTTTCATTAGTGTTAGGTGTCTGTAGGTGTAAGATGTAACTCATAACATTTACAGTTAAATATAAAGCATCATCACAGTTTGAACCTTTTTAAGTTTTGATTCATTGACTATGATAGCGGAAACATAATGAAACATTGTCGTTAAGAATGGGTTCAATGTCTGTTCGATGATTTAAGGTTCAGAACAACTTGGATCTTACAGGCCTATTTCGCTGCTACCTACGATATTGAAATTATTTTTGATAAACTGCCGTTAAAACGTATTAAACCATTTATAGATTTTGGATTTCGAAATCACCGCTCGACAATCGACCAAGTGCACAGAGTAACAGCGGTTGTTGAAAAAAACATTTGAAGAAAAGAAATACTGCCCTATAATATTCCTGGACATGTCTTTTGGGGCCGCATATAGCATTTGGGATTAATCTACAAAATGAGCAAATTGCTACCGCGGATTTATTGTCGACTGCTGGATTCATATATTTTCAAAAGAAAATTTTATAGTCTCGCATGAAAGGGCATTATCAACACTTAAACCTATTTCGACTGGAGTTCCACAGGAGAGTCTTGGGACCACTCCTGTATCTGCTCTATACTGCTGATATCCCAATAACAAAAGAAACAGTACTTGGAACCTTTGCCGACAACACAGTTATCATGGCAAAACATGTAACTCTGTCTAAGGCTGTTAAAAAGTACAAGTAGCGGTCAACAAGATCCACAAATGTACAAGAGACTGGAAAATACAGCTTAGTAGTTCCAAATCTGTCCACGTTAATTTTGCTAATTATATCATTGGATGGATGCCCGATTCCTCAGGCTGAATCAGCCAAATACCTCGGAATAAATGTCGATGGTAAGTTAAATTGCAAGCATCATATTAGACAAAAAGCAGAGCACATTAGATTCAAAGTCAAACCAACTAGTAATCTAACGCACCCAAAACAAAGTTCTACGATTAATTACCAATGCTTATAGCTACGTAGCCAACGAAGAGCTGCACAATGACCTCGAAATCAAATTGATATGCGGAGTGATCCAAGATACACTACAGAAAAAATATGAACGTTGTATATAAAAACATAGCTGGCCGCTCCGACTTTGCACGGGCATAAAATATATATGCCTATGTCACTCAATGAAAACATGATTAAAATCGATCCAGTATTTTTGGTTCATTCATTACTGCCCTTGGCCTGCACGCATTAAATTTGGAGTAAAACAATTCCTCTTCCCCTATACTTACTATGAAGATTTCCTGCTATCTTTGGAATATCTAAATTCATACAATTTTTATTACATTACACATTTTTAAACGCAAATTTTAAATTTGTAATATCTCCGAAAATATTTGTTTAATTTACATGCTGTAAGGAACCATATTAATCTATATTAATTGCACACTGTATTTAAGGTACTTAATTCGATAAGGATTAATGCCGTATTGCTTAAAATAGCTTCGTAAATAAGCCATTTTCTCACGTAGAAAGTAAACAATAAAAATGGTTAATGTGGGTTATCCCTAAAAGATAAACATATACCATCGCGGACTTTTTTGTAGACCTTTTTATGGTGTACAATACTGTAGTACATTAATTTGATCTAACTCGTAGGGTTTGGCAGCGTTTTTGCTAATTGCTAAATAAGCCTAAAAAAATAGGTTAATTTACGACATCACGTTAGAAACCTCTAAAATTAGCAATGTTGCCTTAGTATATTATGCATGTATTATACATATAAACCTTCCTCTTGAATCACTCTATCTATTGAAAAAAACCGCATCAAAATCCGTTGCGTAGTTTTAAAGATTTAAGCGCACATAGGGATATAGGGACAGAAAAAGCGACTTTGTTTTATACTATGTAGTGAAGTGTATTCTTAATTTTAGCTTAAGTAATGTGGTTTCAAAAAAAAAAAATTAAATTTTACTGAAAAAGATACTGAACCACTGTCCACTAAACTATGAATACTGTCAGATTGTCCTATTTTATCAATCGATACAGTTTTTTCATAAGTCGTCATTATAAAAATAAAAAACCTTGATAGAAATTTAGTCCAATAATAAATATGAATTTCCCTGCACTATATTCGTTTTAAAAATTGAAAGCAATGCCTTATTCATACATATTTTGCAAAAAACATATTTATAACTGAGAAACATCGACTCTGAATTCGTGTTCTATGCAGAAATGCAGACTGCAATTATTTTAACCTTGGAACAAATACAATAACACATGTTTTGCTTCTTGAGCCAAGTGAATGGTGTAATATTTATTAAAGCACAGTATTTTTATGCAATAATTATGGTGAATATGATGATGAGCGAGTTATGTTTTTTTCTTTTATTAATAATACTACAGATAGTTTTTATAATAGTTTTTTCAAAACAAAGAACGAGGTTATGTTTTCATAATCACTACATAGTATAAAACAAAGTCGCCTTTTCTGTCCCTATATCCCTATGTGCGCTTAAATCTTTAAAACTACGCAACGGATTTTGATGCGGTTTTTTTCAATAGATAGAGTGATTCAAGAGGAAGGTTTATATGTATAATACATGCATAATATACTAAGGCAACATTGCTAATTTTAGAGGTTTCTAACGTGATGTCGTAAATTAACCTATTTTTTTAGGCTTATTTAGCAATTAGCAAAAACGCTGCCGAACCCTACGAGTTAGATCAAATTAATATACTACAGTATTGTACACCATAAAAAGGTCTACAAAAAAATCCGCGATGGTATATGTTTATGTTTTAGGGATAACCCACATTAACCATTTTTATTGTTTACTTTTTACGTGAGAAAATGGCTTATTTACGAAGCTATTTTAAGCAATACGGCATTAATCCTTATCGAATTAAGTACCTTAAATACAGTGTGCAATTAATATAGATCAATATGGTTCCTTACAGCATGTAAATTAAACAAATATTTTCGGAGATATTACATATTTAAAATTTGCGTTTAAAAATGTGTAATGTAATAAAAATTGTATGAATTTAGATATTCCAAAGATAGCAGGAAATCTTCATAGTAAGTATAGGGGAAGAGGAAGTGTTTTACTCCAAATTTAATGCGTGCAGGCCAAGGGCAGTAATGAATGAACCAAAAATACTGGATCGATTTTAATCATGTTTTCATTGAGTGACATAGGCATATATATTTTATGCCCGTGCAAAGTCGGAGCGGGCCGCTATGTTTTTATATACAACGTTCATATTTTTTCTGTAGTGTATTTAATTTAGTATCAGCATTGCACCCGTGCGAAGCCGGGGCGGGTCTCTAGTATTACAATATTAGATAATAAAGTTTTGACAAAACAGACCGAAAAACAATTGACACTGACATAACATTTTTGACGTAAAAAATGACGAGATCATATTGTATAGAATTAATATAATTTTTATTAATTTAATTGAGTTTGAAAGAACAACCGTGGATTAAAAAATATATAAATGAAAATATTTTCGGTATTGTTGGCGTTATGTTTTTAGCTTAAGATTCTGAGTTACCCAGGCACCTGCATCATAATATTTATATAATATTTGAATGAAACAACTGACACTTGATTGAGAATCACGAATACTTGATTTAATTTTTTTGGGTTGTTTCTGTATGCTGTAATAATTAAAGTCTGTCTAACTAGTACACGGTTTTATTGTTTTTATTAACTACTTATCTAAGTCAATGCTACTGTATAATGATTATTCATGCCTCATAAATATTTATGCATACGTCTGGTATATGTTTAATTTAGTTTATTACCACAGAGTTTATGACAAAATATTTCCTAAAGTAATAGATCAATTGAAAAGTCCCCGGCCTGACACATAGATGGCGCTACTAGAATTAAATTCACAGGTTTTTTAGTTAGCCCTAATCCTTAAAAGATGATGGTATAAATTTGATAGCTATCGGTTTCGTTAATTTGTGAATTATAGCATTTTGAGTGAGGCAGGTTTGGTTATTGTGAAAAAAATGGATAAAAAGGAATTTTGTATGTTTATAAAATATTGCTGGAGGGAAAAAATACAGTTGAAGCAAAAACTTGGCTTGGTGCCGAGTTTCCGGACATTGTCCCAGGAAAATCAACCATCGAGGATTGGTATGCTAAGTTTACACGCGGTGAAATGAGCATCGAAGACGGCGAACGCAGTGGACGCCCAAAAGAGATTGCTACCGACGAAAACTTAAAAAAATCGACAAAATGATTTTGAATGACCCTAAATTGAAATTTAATTAAATAGCAGCCACTCTAAAGATATCAACTGAACGTGTATATCATATCATTCACGAATAATTGGGTATGAGAAAACTCTGTGTAAAGTGGGTGCCGCGCGAGCACACTTTTGACTAAAAACAACGACGAATTGATGATTCGCAGTAGTGTTTAAAGATGATCAAGCGTAATATACCCGAGTTTTTGCGTCGATGTATGACAATGGATAAAACATGACTCCATTATTACATTCCGAAGTCCAATCGACAGTCATCCGAGTGGACTGCACACGATGGGATGTACATGGAATAATTTTCATTGACTACCTTGAAAAAGGAAGGACCATCAACAGCGACTATTACATAGCGTTACTGGATGGTTTAAAGGACAGAATCGCCGAAAAACGGCCGCATTTGAAGAAAAAGAAAGTGTGCCAAGACAATGCACCGTGTCACAACGCAGTGAAAACGATGGCAAAAATCCATGAATTGGGCTTCGAATTGCTTCCTCATCCACCGTATTCTCCAGATCTGACCCCGCGACTATTTCCTGTTCTCGGATCTAAAAAGAACGCTTGCTGCTAAGAGATTTTCGTGGAATGAAGTGGCGATCGCCGAAACTGAAGCCTATTCTGAAGCAAAGGACAAATCGTACTACAAAAATGGTATCGAAAAGTTGGAGGGTCGCTGTAATCAGTGTATCATCCTAAAAGGGAATTATGTTGAATAAAAAAAAAATTAATTTTACCAAAAAAATGTGTTTTATTATGGTAGGCTGGAGACTTTTTATTCAACCTGTTAGATGTTAATGAAAGATGTACTAGGGGTAATTATTTGGGATTACGTTAACGAGTCCAACCACCATTTTATAGTAATTTATTGTTGGTTTAGTGGCATTGTAATTATTTATATACGAATATTAGTATATTATATGTAATAGTATAAGTTAATGAAAGTTAGGTTTTTTTAATACTTAAACGATGTACTGTAATTTTACTTTCTTGTAAATTGTATCTATTTTTTAAGAAGCGCCAAAAACAAGAATTATTTGGGATTAAATTAACTATTTTATCCATTAATTTATGGTAATTTATTATTAGTTTAATGACATCGCTAATGTTACACGAATATTGAAGAATTATATGCAAACTGAGCATAATCAGAATAGATACCGTAAAATAGGTATAATACAATGGAAAATATTGATCGATGTTGAACGATGAAGAAAAATTTGATCTGTTTGAATTGCACTGATAACAAATACACTTTTGCGCAATTATTAGGATCTGAATGCTATTGTGTAACAAGAATTGCTGAAACCAGATGATTCACTAAATGAAAAACCACTATAATTAATTTGACTATTTGACTCATTTGACTGGATAGTCGTCCAATTACCAATTACGATTTAGTAGATGTTTCAAGTACTTTGCATGAGAGTTTCTTTCAGTGTTTTACTTTGAAACTTGATATTTGAAACAATAAATAATTAAGGACTGTTAAACATCACATCTGGTCAAATGTAAGTTTTTGAGTAATTTATTTCATTGTAATTTCTTGGATAAAACAACAATTTTGTAAAAATAATTACGATTTCATTTAATAGCATACAGTAGTATTTTAACAACCTAGCGCTTCTATGCTCCAAGAAACGCAATTTAATACAAGAATAATAGAACAGCAATGACCTTTTGGATGTTTCCAATGTTTCCAAGAAAGAGCAATCGAGGTTAGCGAAGGAAATTTAAATCATTGATTTGAATACACTGAGGAAGCATAGCCATCGATGAGAAATATGTGAAGCAGGAAAATCTGTCAATATCATTAAATACTCGATACCTGTCTAAAAATAGCATTGGCTGAAGGAAACGTGTAACTGCCAAGGATATTATAATTCCTCGAAACCACAAAGGATAAAAAGTTAAAACAAGTTACAAAAGTGCTCTTATCAGTATCAGACAAAAATATTTATACAAAGTTTTTAGTTCGATATATTTACTGAATTACTAGTTAATACTGGAAAATATGTTATACGTTATTTAAATAATATTGAAAATATTTGCTATTCGGTGAAAGTGAATCCAGATCCCACTTTGGCGTGCATCAATTATCGCAAAATAGCTTTACCTTTTCCAAGAACGTGATGCGCGTTCCCTAGAACTGGATAAAATCGGGGACCGTTGAAGTTCCTCGCGAATCGAAACAGACGTCTCTTGCTGTAGAGCGACATCGAGATCCACAATATAGATAGGAAGACCAACCCGACGAGGAGCCACAGCGTCGACATAGTACTGTAATTGTTTCTAGATCTAAACTGACTAGAAAGGCCGACTTTATATTATAAATATATCAGATAATTCTTTAATATACTTCGATCATTTAATTAATTTATTTCAGTGGCGTGCTTTACGGCTTTTCACACACATTTCTCTATTTCTTGCGACTGAAAGGTAATACCTCAGTGGAGAACGATTCCTTTAAAAAGTACCGGTGTAGTTCAATATATTCTAAACACATTTCTCAAAAAAAATATGCGATGTTTGTAATATTGCCTATAAAATGAAGAAACCAAAAAATATGGTTCTGAAATGAGACTTGGAAACCGTAGCAATATTATGATAAAAGAATTAGAACAATTTGTTGGTATATGTCAATAATACAAGTAAAAAAAGAAACTTGGAGTACTTGTAACAGTTGCTGATGACACAGTTATCATGGTAAATGATGTATCTCTGCCTAAGGCTGTAGAAAAAGTACAAATAGCAATCAGCAATAACTTCAAATCCGTCCATGTTAATTTCGCGTGTATGCGTATCATTTGATGGCTACTTCAATCCTCAATTGGAATCAGCCAAATACCTCGACATACATCGCGATGGAAAGAACTGTAATGTTGGTTTGTTATTGTAATGATTATATATACATAAACAATTACATATTGTTTTATTTGTACTTTTATCCTTTCAAAATTATTTTACAATGAAAGCAAACTTCCAAAAAAACTATATATATTAAATATAAATCTATGTAAGCATAAATTGGGTACATTTTTATCACGGTCGCTGCTAGGACGACAGAACCAGAGCGTTAAAAATCAGTCGAATGAAACTAGTAGAACCAAAAATAGTAACTAAAAGTGCACGACTGAAACAGTCGATAGTAAATAGTAACAAAATCTGTCGGACCGAAATTAGCGACTGAAAATAGTCGACTGACACAGTCACTGGTAAAAAGTAGTGAAATCAGTCGAACCAAAAATAACGATTGATTGTTTCAGCCAATAGTAAAAAGTAGTCAATTACTCGAATGAAGTCGATAGTCGATTTCGGTCGATAGTTTCATCATCACCGTTTCTAATCGATTTTAAGAGATTTGTATGATTTTCCTTTTCTTTTAATACTAGTATGCTTAAAATATTATTATATTTAGTTTTTTTTATTTGTTGTTTTCTAACTCATATATCAGATAAGTTTTCTTGGTACCCACAGAAAGTTCGCATGAATCGGCAACGTTGTAAAATAGAGTTGTGATCTAATTCGTGGGACACTAGACTTCCGTCGTTATGGTAACATGTTTGTTTGGATCTGGCGTAAATTAAACGAGCAACATAATAAATAATATTTAATCAATTTATTTTAATCGGTTAATTTACTTAATGACATGATTATTTTGTAATAGCAATAATGTTTTTGATATGTGAATAATTAAAAAAAAAGTTATATAATATATTTGCTTTGAAAATCTCATAATTTATAATTGTATTGGTCAAATGGTGTTTACGACACATGCTTTAAAATTACTACATTCAGCTGTGGGTACATAAATAGGATGTACCGTTTTTGTTCGTTATTTTGTTGTTTGCTAAAATTTTGCTTGTCTTTTTGTGTAGTTTTTTATGATTTTATATATTAAAATAAAATTTGTAACTAATTCACCTATCCAGAAAAATCTAAGCATGCCTTGCTATTTATTCTTCCTACATACAATTCTCAAAAACCGACAACCTTGTAAAATAGGGTTTTTATGGCGTTAAACACTGCGGAACAAATACACTATTTAATCATTATTTTGTTTTAGTTGGAAAATTTGATTGTTTAATAATAAATTAACATTATAACATCAAATAAAGAAGTTTAATTCTATTTAAGAATAGTTGACATGCTAATAATAACCTAAAAACGTTTGTCAATGTCAAATTATCAGAGTTGCATAATTAGGTTTTAATAGAAATTCTTGTTTTGAAATTTATGTTAGGTAATTTCTTGCTGAAGTGATTCTCTGATATATATAATGGTGTTTTTATTGGATTTTTAAATAACAGTAATGTTTAATCTACTGTTATTAATAATTTTGTCTTTTTTTTAATTTATACTATACAAATTATACTGTCATAATGACAGAAGCCTACTTAGAATATGAGTTGTATTAAGTCAAATGTTTATATAGTCCTTGCAATAAAATAGTTAATTCATAGCCAAAATGTATAATGCAACGTTGCCGCACCAAATTTAAGTTTCTGTTCATTTTGACCTTGGTAACAAACTACTAATATAAATAAAATTATGAAACAAATATAACGTTATAAAATATAATTTATTTTAACATTATAGTACATCCAATGTATATTTATTGAAGGACTTAAACTACAGTTAATTAAATAGTCACAAAAATTCTTAGGTTAGAGTTATTTTATTATATTTACATTTACATATGTCAGCGATGTCGACCAGTACCAGCACAAATCGAATTTTATAGACCGATTTAGTTACATGTTCGGACGCATACATTCTATCTCTTTTTAACTGGAGTAACGCTATTTAGTAAAGTGAGAAAGAAAAATGCTCCGAGTTTAAAAGGGATTTTACGTTTTTATAAACTGAATTTGGCAATACGTTCGATGGTGTTGATGACGTGCATTGGCTGTTTTACCGGAAGGACTATATTTATTATCCATATTGCTCCATATTTAAGCTAGTTTTTTTTGTGTAGTGAATTTCAAATATTTGTGTTCGTTTTCTGTTCTAAGTTTTTGTTTTTTTTTATTAACTCTTCTACTATATTCTCTAGTATATATGTTTTTGGATATTGTTGTTACATCTGCTGGTTTTACTGTATTTTTATTTATATTTTTTCTGTCACCTGTTCCTTTCGTATTGTAAATGCTTTAGACTTTCCTTTTGGAGGATTAATTTTGTTTAGTTCAGTCTTAACTCTTTAGTTAGTTTAATAAAACTATTCCTTTCTTTATTTCCAATAATTGGTCCCTATTAATAGAACCAAAATCCATAAACATAACTTCAATTTTTATTTTATAATGTCTATATGATAATGTCTTATGCAGTATATTCGATATTGTTTTTTTTTTGTATTTTGTTTCTATAGGTTTCTGTTTCTATGTTCTTCTTTTAGGCCTGAATCAGTTTTTTAAATTAATTTTCGGACACTTTTAAAGGAAGTAAATCTACTGGAAAAAAATTGTAGATATTATTGGTGTTAGGGTTATTTTATTGAGAGTTTTAGTATTGTCAATTGTTTTTTTTTATGACATTCATTTAATTCGACATCGGAGGAACTGACAATTATTGGTAAAACCCTTGACTGAAAATCAATGTACATCATCATGATTTAATCTATATATATATATATATATATATATATATATATATATATATATATATATATAAATGAATCGTTGTTCGTTAGTCTCGCTAAAATTCGAGAACGGCTGGACCGATTTGGATAATGTTGGCCTTGAATTATTTGTGGAAGTCCAGGGATGGTTTAAAAGGTTTAAAAGTTGTTAAAAAAACAACAATTTTGTTTTTTCTTTGATGTCGAGGATCGAATCCGACAATCTACGTGCGCGAGAACTTTCTTAACTTCCCTGGTCTTTTCTGATAGTGACATTTCAAATTATGTGTTCTTTTTTTGTTGATTTTTTGTGATAGTGACATTTTACTGCCAAGTGCGCGAGAACTTTTCTCACGTTGATTAATTACAATTTGCGATGCCGAGGAGAAGACGACCTGACTGAGGTCGTCACAGTCAATCAAATGTGCGAAGAGCGTACCTCACGTGCTCACCGCACTGATGACCAGAGAGAGAGACAGATCAAGAAAATAGTCGTATTGCTATGTCATAATTGCGTTCTTTAGAGAGTGACAATGACGCTCTTTAGTTTTTGGGATTGCAAATGATTCTAAGCACTTCTTGGTCAACATTCAGAAATATAACAGCCGTTTCTAGATGACATCATGTGGCGCTACACATATTATACAGGATAATTTCCTGCTCATTTTCTCACAGTTGACCCAAAATTGCATTCAGTAGTTACCAAACACATGATACATGGACCTTGCGGAGTTTTCAACTACAATTCACCCTGTATGGTTGACGGCAAGTGTTCCAAGCGATAGCCAAGAGACCTGATTGCTGAAACCATAATGGGAAATGATGGATACCCATTCTATCGTCGGCGATCAGTTGCGGACAATGGGCGATCGATACAAAATGTTGATGTAGACAATCGTTGGATCCTGCCATACTAGCCAATATTATCCAAAGCTTTTGGGACGCACATCAATGTGGAATATTGCAATTCTGTGAAGTCGATAAAGTATATATGTAAATATGTTAACAAAGGTAGCGATAAGGCCATCTTCGGTGTAACCAATGTACGTTGCGATCCATGAAAGACACCCTACAGCAGTCCATTTAGAAAATGGTCAGGAGGAAAAAAGTCGAGGATTCGAGATTGTCGAGGATCTCAATGCCACCACTCAGAATTTTCTTCCGGACAGTTGGCTTCCTTCAAATCAGTCGACATCGTTATGAACCAGGACGACATAGTATCCCACGGAGATTTTAAATTCACTGGAATGGCCTGGATTACCACCTCAGAATTTGAACTTAAAAGTAGGATAAATTGTCATCATGCTGCGTAACATTAATCAACCTCGACTGTGCAATGGAACAAGACTGGCTGGGAAAATTATACGTCGCGTGTTCACGCGTCGGAAAACCGTCATCTTTGTCTATTTACACACCACAACACAAAAAATAAAATATAGTTTATCAGAAAGCTTTAAATTCTGTAAATAGCTAATTAAAACATTATAAATAGCCAGTATTTCAGGAAAACACTGTTTTTTTGACTAATAAACATCATGTGTAATCTTATATATAAAAATGAATCGCAAAATATGTTCCTAAGCGCATAACTCAACAACGCCTGGACCAATTTGGCCAAATCTTTTTTTAAAATGTTCGTTGAAGTTCAGGGATGGTTTTTACGGCGAGAAAAATTAGAATTATTGCTGGAAAAACCCTAAAAATAGCCCTTTTTGTTTGAATTTGTTTCGTGTATCAGTTGACAATTCATCTGTCATCTGTCAAAAGTCATCTGTAACAGACAACTTTTTTTTTTAAATTTGATATGACTTGAACTCAAATCCTTTTAATCCGTACGAATTGTTTTATTTATTTAAAATTTTTTATTTGTTTAAAATTTAATTCAAATTTTAAATAAATAAAACAATTCGTACGGCTTAAAAGGATTTGAGTTCAAGTCATATCAAATTTAAAAAAAAAAGTTGTCTGTTACAGATGACTTTTGACAGATGACAGATGAATTGTCAAGTGATACACGAAACAAATTCGTATATCGTGTTTTGTGCAGAGTGTTTAGTTAGTTAGTGTTTGTTTAGTTCGTGATTAGTGAAAAAATAATTTATATTTGATATGCCTCCTATAAGACGAAGCAATTTAGGTAGAAGAACCAGAAATGCTATAAACCAAGCTAATTACCGATCTAATCGTACTGCACAAGAACGTGACGACGGAAATGAACGTGAAAGAATTCGGATATCACAAACGCGTGAAGCGCGAGCGCGACATTCAACTAATAATCGCGCAAGTTTGAATCCAGCTGCTTTCAGTTACGATGTGTCAATTGACTACAGTAACTACCAATGTGTTGTTATTGGTTCTATGAACTTGGTTTGCTCACACTGTAAGGCATTAAAATACAAAAACGAAGCCAATGGATTGTGTTGCGCAAATGGTAAAGTGAAATTGATACAATTGGATCCACCACCAGAACCATTGTACTTATTGGTTTCAGGAATAGGAACAGATTCTATACACTTTTTGACACATATTCAACAATATAACAATTGCTTTCAAATGACTTCATTTGGGGCAACAAATGCAGTTCGGGAAAATTTTATGCCAACTTTCAAGGTATGTATTATAGCAGTTACTCATAATTATTTTAGCGAACAAAATTTTCTGTCACCAAAGTTAAGATGTGTTACTAATCTTCAATTTCTTAATCATTACGAAATATATCACTTAGTCATCATATTATATGGTGATTCAGTTTCAGTGACACTTTTATTATATTTTATATTTGATAGATATTAGTTAAAACTAAATATATACTTTTTAAGATCAAATATTATTTAAGTTTGATCATTGACAATCCATTAATTTATACCACACCATAATATTTTTTTTATTTACAGATACAAGGGCAAATATATCACAGAGCAGGTTCACTGTTACCAGTGTCAGATAGCGACAACAAATTCCTGCAAATTTATTTTATGGGCAATTCACCACAAGAAATTGATCTGCGTTGTGCACATAACAATTTAGTAAAAAGGTCTATTGTAGAACAATTACAAACTTTATTTCATCAACACAATCAATTGATTATATTGTTTAAAACTGCCCTGGATCTGATGCCATCCGATAATCACAAAATTGTAATCAGAGCTGATAAAACACCTGCAGGTCAACATACAAGACGTTTTAATGCACCAACTATTGATGAAGTTGCTATCGTTGTAGTTGGAGAAAACTTGGAATCCCGTGATATTTTTTACATCGTCGGAATTTTCAATTACAACCTATAAAGGAAACACACCGCTCATATGATGCACTGCAATATCCCATTATATTTTGGCAAGGTGAAGATGGCTACGATTTATCAATAAAAATGATAAATCCCATTACAGGTAACTAAAATATTAGTTTAGCTATGGCGATAATATCTCAGTCACTATATTATGTATTTGAATGTTATTAAAACAAAATCTGTTTACAGGTTCTGAAACCAACAAAAAAGTCAGTTCAATGAACTATTATTCATACCGCCTAATGATTCGGGAAAATGCAGATAATCGCATATTGAAATGTCGGCGATTATATCACAAATATGTTGTTGACATGTATGTTAAAATTGAAACGGAGAGATTAACATTCATCAGGTTGAATCAAACCAAACTCCGATCTGAAGAGTATATTCACCTTCGAGATGCGATTAATACTGATGGAAATGCACAGAATGTCGGTCGGATGACTATTCTTCCAGCAACATACATCGGAAGCCCTCGGCATATGCACGAATATGCTCAAGATGCCATGTCGTATGTTCGTCATTATGGTACAGCAGATTTGTTCATCACATTTACATGCAATCCGCAATGGATAGAAATTAAGCAGGAGTTATTACCTCATCGAAATCATCCATTGATCGTCATGATATTACAGCCAGAGTCTTTAGACAAAAGTTGAAATCTTTAATGAATTTCATCGTAAAACATAATGTGTTTGGTGAGACACGCTGCTGAATGTATTCTGTGGAGTGGTTGGTTGAAAAGATAAGGCCAAATGAAGTTGATGCAGTGATATCAGCTGAAATCCCTAATGTACAAGTAGATCCTGGATTGCATGAGGTAGTTATCAAAAACATGATACATGGTCCCTGTGGAACTCTTAATCAAAATTCACCGTGTATGATGGATGGTAAATGTTCAAAACGATATCCACGGACATTAATATCGGAAACAATTACTGGTAATGACGGTTATCCATTGTATCGTCGCAGATCGACAGCAGACAATGGAAAATCAACAATTGTCAAATTAAATTAACAAGATATTGAAATAGATAATCGTTGGATTGTTCCATATTCACCCATTTTATCAAAGACATTCAAAGCACACATCAACGTTGAATCTTGCCATTCAGTGAAATCGATTAAATACATTTGCAAATATGTAACCAAAGGGAGTGATATGGCTGTGATTGGAATTGGTGCAGAGAATTCTAATGATGAAGTTACCCAATACCAAATGGGCCGCTATGTCAGTAGTAATGAAGCAGTTTGGCGAATATTTTCTTTTCCTATTCATGAGAGACACCCTTCTGTTGTTCACTTAGCTGTGCATTTAGAAAATGGACAAAGAGTGTATTTTACAGCACAGAACGCAGTACAAAGAGCTGCTCAGCCACCATCTACTACATTAACCAGTTTTTTTGAGACATGCCAAAACGATGATTTCGCACAAACATTGCTATATTCTGAAATGCCAAAATATTATACCTGGAATCAATCCTCAAGGAGATTTATACGACGGAAACAAGGAAAACCAGTTCCAGGATATACAGATGTATATTCCACCGATGCGATTGGCCGGATTTATTCAGTACATCCAAGCAATGATGAATGTTTTTATTTACGACTGCTATTAGTCAATGTACGTGGCCCAACATCATTCCAACAGTTACGAACTGTTGATGGTGAATTGTGTGGATCCTACAGAGAAGCCTGTCAACGTTTGCAATTGCTTGAAAATGACGCTCATTGGGATCAAACTCTCAATGATGCTGTAATATCATCACACACTCATCAAATACGAACATTGTTTTCTATAATCATATCTACATGCTTCCCATCAAACCCAATTGATTTGTGGATGAAGTACAAAGATTATATGTGTGATGATATTTTGTATCAAATACGGAATAGAATGGGAAATCCAAATATACAAATCAGTGAAGAAATTTACAATGAAGCATTGATTTCAATTGAGGACATGTGCTTGATAATGTCAAACAAACTATTAATTCAATTAGGCCTGACCGCGCCCAATCGTCCAATGCATGACGCTTTTAACCAAGAGTTGCATCGAGAAAGACTGTATGATCTCAACGCTTTGAAAGAATAAATTCAAACAAATCTTCCACTGTTAAATGAACAACAGAAGTATGTATTTGAAACTCTTATGAAAGTAACAAATGATGAAACTGGAGGGATTTATTTCTTAGATGCACGTGGTGGTACAGGAAAAACTTTTTTTATTTCATTAATATTAGCAACAATTCGCTCACAAAATAAAATTGCACTTGCACTCGCTTCGTCGGGAATCGCAGCAACTTTGCTTGAAGGTGGTCGAACAGCCCATTCAGCACTAAAATTGCCATTAAATATGCAAAGCAATGAAACTCCAACCTGCAACGTTTCGAAGAACTCTGCAATGGCAAAGGTTTTGCAGCAATGTAAATTGATTGTTTGGGATGAATGCACGATGGCACATAAAAAATCTTTGGAGGCTTTAGACAGAACCTTAAAAGATCTACGTAGCAATAATAACCGATTTGGTGGTGCAATGATTTTATTAGCAGGAGATTTTCGTCAAACATTGCCAGTGATTCCATGATCAACGCCAGCTGATGAACTCAATGCATGTCTAAAGTCCTCCAATTTGTGGAAACATGTTAAAGTACTTCATTTAAGCAAGAATATGCGTGTCGAGTTGCAAAATGACCAATCTGGAAACATATTCTCTAAACAACTCATTGACGTTGGTAATGGCAAATTTCCTATAGACATGTTGACGGCTTGCTTTTGCTATGACTATAAACAAGTCCCAGGGGCAATCATTAAGTGTTTGTGGTATTAATCTAGAAAACCCATGTTTCTCACATGGTCAATTGTATGTTGCCTGTTCCCGTGTTGGAAAACCATCAGATTTGTTTATCTATGCGCCAGGTAATCAAACAAAAAACATCGTATACCACAAAGCAATATAATGATAATAATAATAATAATTATGATTCACATGATTAACAATAAAGCGATTACTTACTTTTCAATCCTTATATATGTTTTATTTAATTATTTTTTATTCACAACGCCCTATCACCAGGGTGATGGTTCTGTTCAGGAGAATTTTTTAAAATACGTAGGCACAAAAACTGCCACATTACAAATCTTTTTGACAGGACGAAGTCTGTCGGGTCAGCTAGTTAATCAAAAATAATAATAAAAATTCATTCATCCCGAGCATTTTTTAATATTATTTACGGATTATTAGTTCTTTTATTAATCGATTGAGGCAGTACGAAGTCTGCCGGGTCAGCTGGTATTAATATAAATGTATTTGTTTATATTTAATGGTCTAAATTTAGGCCCCATTAATATGTGCATTATTCATATTCGCTGTTTTTTATGATACGAATTATTTTTAAGAACTATTATCGCATGTTTTGTCGTTGCTAGAATACGTTCTGGTTTTATATTACGGCAAATAATTGCTGTGGTTTTCCATAAAATGTCAAGATTGAACGAAAATGATAACGACTTGTTGTTGTTACTAGCCAGCAATGCAGGCGAGGCTGCGCCCGGCATAGCCAACATGTCTGAATTGCTAATTTAAGACGTCGTTAGGTTGTTGTGGTTGTATGAAAAAAGACGAGTTTCTCTCTGACGCCGTTTCTTTGTACGTCGAAGAACTGTTTTGTTTTTGACTAGATTCAGGTTTAGTTTAAGTTAAATCTGTGAAAAAATAATCTTTGTTTAAGGCGTTATATCCGTTTGAACTTATTTTTTAATCAAAGGCTAATAAGATCAGAGTCTGAAGATAACACCTTTACTATTGAACAATTCAAGTTGCTTGTTTCAACACCTTCCTTGGTGACATTGATGGAGGATTTGCAATAGGATTAGTTGTATAGCTTTTCTGGGCTTACACCACGATTATTTTCACACATTGTTATTGTAGGTCATGCACTATTCATCGTCCATAATTATTTGTTTGAAAAATGGCTCGATTTCGTTTCATTTTAGAGATTCATAAATAAAAATTAAGCCCATTACTTTTTGCACCGTTATTTCCTTTGCAAACCTGTCTCGTGATCGATGTTTTCGTTCTAGGAGGCAAAAAAGCAAAATATGACGAAAGGTGTTTTTGTGGAATCTCCATTTCTAGAACGCAATAAGTTTTGACTGACTGATCGAACTATAGCTTTATATTCAGAATGTTCCATGGTTTGTTACCTTTTATAACAGGTCAATTGAAAAGTCCCCGGCCTACCATAGTAAAACACTTTTTTTTAGCAAAATTATTTTTTTTTACTCAAAATAATTCCCTTTAATGGTGATACACTGATTTTAACGACCTTCGATACCATTTTTGTCCTTTGCTTTTGTATATATATATATATATATATATATATATATATATATATATATATATATATATATATATATATATATATATATATATACCGCATCAATTCTGAGATTTAGTTCAGTTTGGTTTTGACATACAAGAAAATTTAATCTAAATAAAATAATTGAACATAAATGTTATCAAATATAATTTATTTTAACATTATAGTACATCTAATACATATATTATCGAAGGACTTAAAACTACAACTATTAATACGTGTTTTACTTTCATTCGAGAGCATATTTACTTTTTACATTTAGTTCTTGTTTCCTTTGATGGTGTGTTTACTTAGCAAGTCATCTTGGTACCACTGTATTTTTATTTCTTCTGCTACTACCTGTGTACACCATTCTTGATAAAATTAATCACTGAATTCTGTTTAATGTATTTACCATATCTATAAAACAGTTAGTATTCATTCTCTCCTTATACGTTTTAACCTAATGCTTATGTTTAATTTTGAATAATTACAATCATATTTGTGCACACAAATCTTTCACGCCCTACAATACCATTTTCTACAGTTCAACTAATTATGTGCATACCTTTTGTTGTCTCCACTCTCAGGAATTTCCAGCATTGTACAGCATTATCACATATCCTGAAAGATTCCTTCACTCACTTTCACTTTACGACTAACTGTCCAATTCAATCACTAAACTGTTAATTTCTAATCTGTCTAAAATATGTTCACGATTCCATCATTTTTCAATTCATCCTTTGTATGTCTTATCGAGTTCATCCAAACCGAAGGTGTTATGGTCGACAATGCTTTCTATACATAGCCACATATCCAAACAGTTTTTGATGGAATATCCTTCTCAACCAGCAATATATCTGCAATTAACTATTAATAAATATAATGACCAACAAAATTTTCTATCAATTTTTATTGTCTTTACCCTTTTTTTATTAGTGTATTGCCAAGAGTGCCACAAGGAAACATTTTGAAATATTCAAGTTTCTTATATTATTTTATGCCATTAATTGAATTATTTTTAAGTTCCATTAAACCACTCCGATGGTTATCTTTACACCATTTAAACCCTATACCCTATAAGAGTGTATGAAAGGATGCTTACATCCCTCAAAAAGCTACATGCCCCTAATTCTTTTATATATACTTTCCAGAGAGACAAATTTCTCTAAAATAATTTTATTAAATTATGTTTATATCGATAAAATAGTTTGTGTACTTACTGTTCTTATACATTTCGTATGTTTGGTCTCGAATAGAGCCAATATCAAGATGGTCAAGATTCTTCACCTACTTTGTATGTAGACGGGTTTTCTCGGGTGAATCTAACGCATTATTCTTCATTTTGTAAGCGATGTTACAGTACCCACATATTTAGCACGGCAGTAATCCGCTAAAAACCCAATTATCTACGACGCATTACTAAAAGAACTTTGAATATACTATATGCGAACTTCTGTAGTATATAAGAGTTAATCTTAAATTTATTGATACAAGTATAAGGAGGGGCAAAAGACTCGCTACCATTTTGATTGCGCGCCATCTTGGTTATGTGAGATCTTAGACCAGTTTCTCTATAATCTTTGTGTTGTGTAGACGACCAAATTTTATTATGGATAAATATACGCCACAAAATGCGTCAATGGTAGCGGGACTTTAAACAATGACAATAAATT
The DNA here is from genome assembly GCF_030347505.1 of Rhynchophorus ferrugineus. Taxonomy (NCBI): domain Eukaryota; kingdom Metazoa; phylum Arthropoda; class Insecta; order Coleoptera; family Curculionidae; genus Rhynchophorus; species Rhynchophorus ferrugineus. The sequence goes on along the minus strand of NW_027472582.1, from coordinate 74,001,242 downwards.
AATTTATAAATTAAGATTGTACTAAGTATATATAAAAAAATTATCAGAAAGTACTAAACTATGGTACAATTACTATTTTAACAACTACGTATACATCATATAAAACTAGTTTTAATGGGTCTTTTTATTTTAATAGTTTAATGAGATTTAATATGACATCGCTTATTAATTTTTTACCACATACATTTTATAATTTTTTTTGATTTTAAATTGATATAAATTACCATTAAAATTGAAATAATCGCTATATTGTTGGTTTGCGTCCGTATGTGGTACGTATGTTGATTTGAATATTATATTGTTTTATTTTTATATATGTTGAAATATGATGATGAGTGATGGTTGTCGAGTACACAATGGTTTCTAATGGTATTTAGTATCATTATCGTTTGTTTTTTGTTGGGTGTATATTAATGATTTATTTAAGAAAAAAAGCGTCATGGGAATTATTGTTCGTAGTTCAGCTAGTGGTTATTTCTGCTTCAATTTGCATGCAACAGGTCAATTGAAAAGTCCCCGCCCTAGAATAGTAAAATACGTTTTTTGTCAAAATTAGTTTTTTTTATTCAACATAATTCCCTTCAAGGGTGATACACTGATTATAGCGACCCTTTTGATACCATTTTTGTAGTACGATTTGTCTTTTGCTTCAAAATAGACCTTAGTTTCGGCGATCTCCTCTTCATTCAACGAAAATTTCCTCCTAGCGAATCTACTTCTGAGATCTGAGAACAGGAAATAGTCGCTGGAGGCCAGATCTGGAGAACACGGTGGGTGGGGAAACAATTGGAAGTCCAATTCATGGATTTTTGCCATCGCTTTCACCGACTTTTTCAAGGTTGTTAATGAGAATTATTCCATACGCATCCCAAAATACAGACACCATAACCTTGCCAGCCGACTGTTGCGTTTTCTCACGCTTTAGAGTGGATTCATCGTGTGCAGTTCACTCGGATGATTGTCGGAGTTAAATAATGGTGTTTTTGTTTGTTTCATCTATTGTCACGTATCGACGTAAAAACTTGGGTTTATTATGCTTGATCATCTTGAAACACTGTTCTGAATCATCAACTCCTCGTTGTTTTTCGTCAAAAGTGAGCTCGCGCGACACCCACTTTGCACAGAGCTCTCTCATACCCAAATATTTGTGAATGAAATGATGTACACGTTCAGTTGATATCTTTAGAGTCTTCTGTTTTCATTCAATTTCAATTTACGGTCTTTGAAAACCATTTTGTGGATTTTTTTAATGTTTTCGTCGGTAACAACTTCTTTTGGGCGTCCACTGCGTACACCGTTTTCGGTGCTCATTTCACCATGTCTAAACTTAGCATACCAATCCTTGATGGTTGTTTTTCCTGGGACAGTATCCGGAAAATCGGCATCAAGCCAAGTTTTTGCTTCAACTGTATTTTTCCCTTCAAAAAGCAATATCTTTTCAACACGCGAAATTCCTTTTAATCCATTTTTTTCACAATAACAATAGTTGCTTCACTCAAAATGCTATAATCCACAAACTAATGATCCGACAGCTGTCAAATTTATACACGCATCTTTTGAGGGTATGAGCTAACTAAAAAACATATGGATTTAATTCTAGTAGCGCCATCTATATTTCAGGCCGGAGACTTTTCAATTGACCTGTTAACTATATAATAAGAATAAAAAGATTCTCATATTTGGTATACATTAAACTTCTTATTATTTTTTTTCCAAATTTTTTTACATTCGACCTGGTTATTCTGTTTTTTTTTTCATAAATTCTCATTTCTTCTATTCCATAGTGTTAACTTCTTCATTCCTTTCATCATATTCCCTTTCCTTTTCCCGATTTTTGCTTTTCTGGGAGGATGATGGTGTGAGGTAGCCTGAAGTCGTCTGACTGTATGTGTTAGATTACCGTAGACCTGATGTCCTAGTTGACCATTGTTCTTTGGTCTAACTAGAACGTCCAAAAAAGGAGTCTTGGAGTTATTTTAAGTCTTCACGGTGAATTGAATGTTTGGATGTTGATAATTCAGGTGAGCCAAGACCTAGTTGAGTCTGTTCCTTCCACGATTCAAAATGACAAACGTATCTTCCATATGTCTAAAGCATTGAGAAGATTCGAGGTTAGGTATGTTAATATGTTGTTTATATAGATGTATAGAGCTTCTTGAGGCTGGAGATATGTGAATGGAAGACAGTGTTTTAAGAGAGCAAAGAGATTGAGATTATGTCAAAACCAAGAACGTTCCCAATGAAGGATTTTTTTTTAAGTTTGAACATTTTTGATGAAAAATCGGTAAAAGTAGCTTATTCAAAGTATAGTTCATTAATAGACGCTACTTTTTGCCATTAATCGGGCAATTTATGGATTCCATTTCGAAAGAACGATGTAGCTTTCGGAACTATCTACGGATTGACCCATTTTTTGTTATCTTCATACAGAGTGAAGTGCTACTCAGACAGATCACGACTAGTATGTCGGTACAAGTATATGAAGCCGGAAGCCGGTGAAGCTTCAACGTGATATTGGTTACAAATGTACCAGATGCGATTTAATACACAGTGACGCTATGCGTTACCAAATTTGGTGAGATAGTAGGATGTAATAAGAGCATTTTCGTTGTGAGCCGAAGTACTGAGTTTATCATTTGTTTTTGGCCTTACAGGCCTTACCATACAGGGTTATTGTATCTGTATTTCTAAGAATTACTGTGTCTGTTCTTTGTGGTAGATTTTACTCGCTGTGTGAATATGTCGTTGTCTTCATTCTGATGTATCAATATCTCATTCTGATGTAATGGGTTTTCTTTCAGGGAACTGAAAAACTATTTCAAACACCTCATTTTATCCAACTCAACAACATTTAACGTCCTGACTTTTTTATGGCACTTGTATAATCGAAAAGGTGAATGACCTTTTCCCTTTTTATTTTCTTTTCGTAGCCTGCGTCAGTATGGGTTTCAGAACTTGTTTACATGTAAATATCTTACTGTATATTGGCGGTGCGAATTTTTGTCGTGTCTTCGTCGTAATTTTCTTAGAGATTTTTGATGCAGAAATATTCTTAGTAAATACAGAAATGTTGCGGATAACTTATTGTTGGTTCAAGCTACTAACTATCATTTATTGTTTAAACATGTTCAAAATCAACTTCAAAGTTCAAAAAAGTGTCAAAAAAGGTACAAAATCAAGGTAGTTGTTCAAGAAGTAGCTCATCTAACAACCAAGCGTTTTCAGCTTATTTTTTACGTCAGCTTATGGTTAGGGTCTTTCAGATTACTTAAAAACAAATCTTTAATTGATAGCAAAGCCACTTTTGATTACTAAACCATTTAATATTGCCTCTTTCAGTTTAGATTTTGTGGAAGAGGAATTTACATAATTATTTTTAAAAATCAATAACTTTAAGTAAGTAAATCTTTTATTTCCATATTGCTATTAATGTGCTGACTCTTGTTACTTTTTAAAATAGTTGACATCAATACTAAACAAGTTTTTAATACTCTGAATAATTTCAACCATAGTTCTTCAGTAAATTAATAGTTATTTAATAGTTTTATTGATGCTGTGACGAAATATATTTTGTCACCTTTGTTAATTGTCAATTACCGTTGACAAGTCGTGATTGATAGACTATTAACAGTCGGGTATTGTAGTTTTTTTGATAAGAATTAATGAAGAAGCCTTTACGGTAGGGGCACTTTTGGACTTTATGTGTGTTAAAATACGTTTCTGTGAACTTATCAGACGTTATAATATCCTCTTTTTTTTTGACTTACTGTGAAATTTAATTACTTTTTTGTCAGAGGCAATAAAATGCATTTTTATATATATTCTAAGGTTGTACTGTTTATAGTTTCTTGTTAATGGCGTCAATTTTACTGGTTACAAAGATTATGTTATTTATGATATAGTATGCATCAATGTATCATTTTTTATAGGTTTCAGTGTTGTGTTAATGGTGCTGTTCTGCAACATTTTTGCTAGTATGTCTTGATGAATTAACGCCACCTAAGTAAACATTTTATTTCGTGGTAGAAACACCATTTTGTTTTTTTGGAGAATGATAAAAAAATTTATTTCTATTTCTGTATATAGTGAGTTGTGTTTTAGGGACCAGATATTTTCGTGTTCCTGCAACCGCGATGCCAAGCAATCCTCCTTTTTGTTTCGATAAATCAAATGATTGGCGAATCAAATCTTTCTTTAATAACGAAATTGCTTTCATTGTTCGCTGGGGATTGGTACGAAGTTCCTAAGGCATTTGTTACACTTGTACTTGGACATATTGATGATACGTCAAGATATTTATAACATATGAATTGAAAAGTCCTCCGCCTACCATAGAAAGCACATTAAACACATTTTTTTTGGCAAAATTACTTTTTTTATTCAACATAATTCCCTTCAAGGGTGATACACTGATTATAGCGACCCTCCAACTTTTCGATACCATTTTTGTTGTATGATTTGTCCTTTGCTTCAAAATAGGCCTCAGTTTCGACGATCTCCTCTTCATTCGACGAAAATTTCTTCCCAGCGAGTATTCTTTTGGGATCTGAGAACAGGAAATAGTCGCTGGGGGCCAGATCTGGAGAATACGGTAGATGGATGGATTTTTGCCATCGTTTTCACTGACTTGTGACACGGTGCATTGTCTTGGTGAAGCATCACTTTCTTTTTCTTCAAATTCGGCCGTTTTTGGCGATTTCGTCCTTCAAACGGTTCAATAACGCTATGTAATAGTTGCTGTTGATGGTCCTTCCTTTTTCGAGGTGGTCAATGAAAATTATTCCATGCGCATCCCAAAATACAGACGCCATAACCTTGTCAGCCGACTGTTGCGTTTTCCCACGCTTTGGAGTGGATTCATCGTGTGCAGTCCACTCGGATGGCTGTCGATTGGACTTCGGAGTGAGATGATGGAGCCATGTTTCATCCATTGTCACATATCGATGTAAAAACTCGGGTTTATTAGGTTTGATCATCTTCAAACACTGCTCCGAATCATCAACTCGTCGCTGTTTTTCGTCAAATGTGAGCTCGCGCGGCACCCACTTTGCACAGAGCTTTCTAATACCCAAATATTCGTGAATGATATGATGTACACGTTCAGTTGATATCTTTAGGGTGTCTGCTTTTTCAATGAATTTCAATTTACTATCATTCAAAATCATTTTGTGGATTTTTTAAAAGTTTTCGTCGGTAACAACATCTTTTGGGCGTCCACTGCGTTCACCGTCTTCGGTGCTCATTTCACCACGTCTAAACTTAGCATACCAATCCTTGATGGTTGATTTTCCTGGGGCAGTATCCGGAAACTCAGAATTGACCCAAGTTTTTGCTTCAATTGTATTTTTTCCCTTCAAAAAGTAATTTTTTATCAACACGCGAAATTCCTTTTTATCATTTTTTTTCACAATAACAAAAGTTGCTTCACTCAAAATGCTATAATTCACAAACTAATGATTCGATAGCTGTCGAATTTATACACGCATCTTTTGAGGGTTAGGGCTAACTAATAAACATATGGATTTAATTCTAGTAGGGCCATTTATGTGTCAGGCCGGGGAATATTGTATTGACCTGTTATTTTTGTCAAATATCTCTATAAACATGTAAACTTAAAACATTTTAATTATACATAATGATCTTCCAACTTTTGCATAAAATAGGTAAACAGAATTTTAACAAGGAAAGACTAGCAGTTTGCTTTTTAGTATAAGAAAGTAAAAAGAAAAGTTAGTAAAAGAAAGAACAGAACAGAACTGTAATAGATCCTATTAAATTGATGGTACTAAACAAATATAAAAAGGGAAAAGACAGAAGAAATAATTTTGATTCATTCCAAAGTTCTTTGTTCATGTTTTTTTAAATATATTTATTTTTATATTATGCTTATATTTTTAACATAATATACATTATATATTTATATATGTACTTATATTTACAGATTATATTTATTTAATTCATTGAATTTTATTTAAAAAAATTATTTCAGAAATTAAATTGTTTCTTATATAAAATTTATTAGAACCAATCAAATGTCTTCGCAGCAAAATGTTTCTCTAACAGGTACCTATAATGAAGATTTAAATTGAATGGCCGATATAACCGCATCTGTATGTTGGGCAAACCAAACTTTTCTCCAGAGACCCCTATTGTTTAGTTAGTTTTCTCTCTAGATAACTATTAATAGATGCCCTAAGATCGTGTTATTTCGAAAATGACAGCTACAACAGCAAAATCTAAACTCGGTTCTATTTTTAGTAGGTACCACATATGAGTGGTACTGAAACAACTTCGATATTATTAGCCATAAAACTATTATTGCCCAAGTAGTGGATCATCGACGGCAGTTTCCATCGGATACGGGTACTTCTACGAAACAAAACCGAAAACATTACATCACAATTACGTTAACTGTATTAATTAAAATGCTAATGATAACTGAAGAACGCCCAAACGTAATAAAAAACGATATTCCCTCGAGATCGTTAAATTAAGTTCGGCCGGCTTTGCCGAAAATACGAACCTGGTCTTGTCCCACGCGTTTCTTCCGCTGACGTTGGCGGGAGGGGGGTGGATATTCGGTTCTACTCGCTTATACTTTGTAAGATGCGCCCGACTTTACAAACACCTCCAAGGTTCCTGTAATAATACATCTATGATCTGTTTGATTCTTACTTAATTGTGTTAAAGGTAAGTGTTTGCTGAGTTTGTTTATAAAGTAGTACTAATTTATGTTTAAATAAAATGCGCTTATTGCAATAACAAACATTAATAAGTAAAATGGCTTGATCAATATTTGCCTTCAAGTCTAGAGGGTAAATATAACAGGTCATTTGAAAAGTCCCCGGCCTACCATAGTAAAATACATTTTTTTGGCAAAATTACATTTTTTTTATTTAACATAATTCCCTTCGAGGGAACGTTTTGTCCTTTGCTTCAAAATAGCGAGCGAGAATTTTTTTGAGATCTGAGGACAGGAAATAGCCGCTGGGGACCAGATCAAGAGAATACGGTGGATGAAGAAGCGATTCGCAGCCCAATTCATGGATTTTTGACACGGTGCATTGTTTTGGTGAAGCAGCATATTCTTTTTCTTGAAATGCGGCCGTTTTTCAGCGATTTTGTCCTTCGAACGGTCCAATAACGCTATGTAATAGTGGCTGTTGATGGTCCTTCCTTTTTAAGGTATTCAATGAAAATTATTCCATGTGCATCTCAAAATACAGACGCCATAACCTTGCCAGCCGACAGTTGCGTTTTCCTACGCTTTGGAGCAAGTTCATCGTGTGCAGTCCATTCAGATGAGTGTCGATTGGTCTTCGGAGTGAAATGATGGAGCCATGTTTCATCCATTGTCACATATCGACGCAAAAACTCGGGTTTATTACACTTGATCATCTTCAAACACTGCTCCGAATCATCAACTCGTCGTTGTTTTTCGTCAAAAGTGAACACACGCGGCACCCACTTTGCACAGATCTTTCTCATACCCAAATATTCGTGGATGATATGATGTACACATTCGGTTGATATCGTTAGAGTGTCTGCTATTTCATTCAGTTTCAATTTACGGTCATTCAAAATCATTTTGTGGCTTTTTTAAATTTATTAAGTAAATATCTAATACTAAAATGCGAAAAATAACATATTTAAAAAAATCTAAGTTTGATCATTGTTTAGTTTTTAGGGAGTTCCTTATATATTTTATGAAGTCGGTTCAATTTTTTTGTTAAAAATATTTTATTTTTCTCTTCGCACTAAGCTACTTCCGATTTTCCGTCATATCAGTTATAGTATCTGAGTATTTGAGATAAAACTTTGTACGTGCCTTTGAAATTTAAGGGTTTCCCTTGATTTACCCACCTTCCCCCCAATAGATCCTAACTTGGTTCCAGTAGAACCACCTCGGTAGTGCACTCTTTCGAATAAAGAAAGAATTTTGAAAATCGGTCCATAATTGACGAAGAAATCGGCTACTCAGCCGAACATAGAACCTCCTCCTTCTTTGAAGTTGGTTAAAAAATGGTCACCACGATTTCAGGTAAATGTAAGGGGAACTAAAAATTATGGGCGATAGTTTTAATGATATTATTAGTCTTCGGATACTCTGAGGTTCGATTTTTGATAGTACAAGTTTACGTTAGTTGTAAAAGTATATTCGGCCTACGCCACTGTGTCTGCATTTTACTTCTAGTAGAGACCTTTCACAAATTGCATTGAACTGCTAATTTTTCTTTACGGAGCCGTATTTCAATTTCAATGTTGATTGTTTTCCGGCTAATAATTTTTTACTTTATATTGAACAATGGCTGTTATATATATTATATATTATACCAGGTTGAGAATTATCGATCCCTATTTCTATCTGTTGAAGAAAGGGCTATTTTCACTATAATTTCCTACAATTTCAATAGACTTATCTTGTTGAGTCTCCAGTTCATTATGGCCCATCGTTGCAATGATTTTTACGACAAATTTTTTGAAGAACGAAAAGTCAGAAATTAGGGGAAGCTAAATCAGGTGAATAAGCTGGACGTTGAAACAATTCGTTTACTTTACTAGCTTAGTTTCTTTTAAACATAATAATATAATTTTGCGACATATATACAAAATTAAATTACGAATAAAAGAAATCTAATTTAATATAAGTGTTTGCGCTCGGCACCGACTTCAAAGTAGTCAGTTGGTAGTAGTTAAAATAATATTGTAAATAGATAAATGGGTTTAGTAAGTATTAAGCTAAATTGTTTGTATATATAACGGATACCATTTTGATTGCCTATAACTTTGTTCAAAGAAAAGATAAGTAAGTTCGGTTTTCATAAAAAGCTTACTTGGTCTTTACATTTTTTTTTTGTTGTGATTGAAAAGTTGTATAGGCTGAATGGTGACCACGATTCGCTATACAACTTTCGGCTCTTTTTAAGGCATTTCTTATGACATCCTGCAACATCTGCGGCTGAACTTCTTTGAATTTCGTGACGAATATTGTCTTTAAGATATTGAATCATTTGGGGCTTTTTTACATAAACTTTTGATTTCAAAAAACCCCATAAGAAAAAGTCTGGTGCTCTTAAATCCGGAGATCTGTATGGCCATGTTAAATCATCACCTTGCGAAATTGGTCTTCGAGGGAAAACGTCATTCAATAATTGAATTGCTGAACGAGCTGTGTATGCTGGGGCCCCATCTTACTGAAACTACATCTCTTCCAGTCTTTGCTCTTCCATTTCACGTCCAATAAAATCTCAAATCATGTCTTGGTACCGTTCAGCAGTAACAGTAACTATATCTTGGTCATTTTCAAAAAAATAGGGACCAATGATGTGTCCAGCACGAATATCACACCACACAGTTGTTTTTAGTGGATGGAATGTTTCATGAATTAATTGAGGATTCTATGTTACTATATGCTGAGAAGAAAATGGTCTTCATCACTCATTATCAATTTAGACGAAAAAATTCAGTGTCACCAGACTTTAGGATTGCATTACTGTACTCAATTAGTTGATCAGCATCTCTCGGTAGCAATTTTTGTTTCTTTTTTGGACTAAATTAAATTTGTACGGAAACATTTTCAAATCAGTTTTCAAAATTCTTCTTAAACTGCACGTAGAAATGCGTAACTGGGAACCATGTCTCCGAATTGATGTTTCTAAGGATTCTGCAACACTATCACGCACCAGACCCCCATTTTCAGCGTTACGAGACGTCCGTTGTCTTCCAGAACGAGGCTTGTCTGCTGTCGTACCGTACTGTCGAAAATTCTCATGCAATTATCGGTTACATTGTGGTTATTGTTATAGTATTACATTGTTATTGTGGTTTTGCGAGGCACTGGACGATTAGGATATTTTTGACGCAATTTCTACTGAGTGGCAATAATGGAACGATTATTTTTAATAAACATTGTGACTCTTTCTGATTGCTTTTGTGGGGTATATTTATCCATAATAAAATTGGGACGTCTGCACAACACAATGGTTAAAGAAAATTTGAGCTAAACGTAATATAATAATAAAAAACCAAGATGGCGGACAATTAAAATGGTAGCGGGACTTTTGCCTCATCTGTGTTAGGTTTATTTTTATTTAGTTATTGCATCGTTTATTATGGACATATTTTGTGTTAAAAGTCTAAGTTTGGTTTGGTCTAAGTTACAGAACTTACGATATTAATAAATCAACAAATGAAAAATGTGATTCCCAACATCGATTTTCTTAAAAATATATCGTGTATGTTGATAAATATTACGACAACTGTTAATAGGAAAGTCAATATTTGCGGTGACTTAAAATAATTATTTTTCCTGTTATTTGTTTATGACTGGTGGGAGATTTGTAGAAGGCATTTCAATCTACTGGACCATAACCTTTCAGTCATTGTCTTGTCTTAGTATTTGTTGTATATTATTTGTTGTTAATTTTAAAAATTATTTCAGCTACATTTTGAAGATGATCCTAACTCCTATAGAATTTGGCGCCTTAGTATTGGGATTAATTGTGATATGGGTTTCCATTTCCCTCTACAGACTGAGGCCTATACTTAACTTTGCCAAAAACTACAAGGGATATAAATTTTACCCTGTATTAGGAAATTATTTGACACTATGGAAAAGAGGTTTGTATTTGTTATTTATCATCTGCTTTTGATTTAGAAGTGTGGATAGATGTATAAGGGATCAATAAAATAATATGAAGGACTACAATATTTTGGTATTAATAAGGTTGAGGCTGAACCACCATTAGCTTTTGAAACAGTTCACGGAAAAGATTCATAAAGTGTAATAGTTCCCAATGGTATGTTGTGATGTGAAAATTCTTATACCAAAACATCCGCTAATTGCTTTAGTGATGTTGGAGATGGAAATCTACTTAGCAGATAGTCAGTTGCTCTAAAATTCTTCATAACATTTCAATTAAGTCAGTTGCTCTAAAATTCTTCATAACATTTCAATTATATTGAGGTCTGGTGATTATTCTGGTCAGCGGAGATGTTTAATGCTATTCTGATGCTCCTCAAGCCAAGACTGAAACTTTTTGACTGCGTATGTGGGCTCTTTATCTTCCTGGAATGTGGGAGTGCTTGGCAGCAATATGCTAGTCATAATAAGAACTTCATTATTGAGGATGTCGAGATATTCGCGGTAACCCGGCCAGTAATGTGAATGAAAGGACCAACTGAATACCATAACGGAAGCGGTGTTACCAACATTTAAAAACATATACTATATTGCATTGGGTTCATATCATTTCGTGTATCCTCTCTAAAATTTGGTAAAATATAGGTTCTTGTTTCAATTGAATAATTGAATCAGCGATGTCAAGTAACTGCAAACTTAATTGTAATACTATTATTTTCCCTCGTATAGTTTTGACGGTGAGTTTGAGTGAGTAATTGGTTGAAAATTCCATGGAGCTACTAAAGTTCTTGTCTAATTTTTTGTCACATTTTCAGGTTTAACTTTGTCTCTCCATCTCGATCTTGAGTTCGACCTCGATGTATTCTCCAATTCTCCAATTAATTTTCTGCTATTTACTTAGTTCTAGAATTGGTTCTTCCTTTTGTTCGTGGTGTATTTCTATTTATCTTCGTTATATTACTATAAATAATTTTATATTCGTCTTCTTGGTCCACTGCCTTGGCTTGGTGAGTTTTAATGCGCCTTGTAGGTCTTTATATATTTTGTTTTTTCGTTCATATTATCAAGGACAAAAGAAACAGTACTTGGAACATTTTCTGACGACACAGTTACAGTGGCAAAATGTGTATCTCTGGGGTATCTATCTATCTTATATCTAAATTTAGGGTTGCACTAAAACATCAAACCAACTAGTAATCCAACGACCCCAAAACAAAGTTCTCTGATTAATTACCAATGCCTATCGCTACGTAACCAACGAAGAGCTGCACCATGATCTCAGAATCAAATGGATACACGAAGTTATTCAAGATTTCGACCTAAAACATGAAATAAGTTTGCTAAATATAATATAATAGCTGTATAATATAATAATGTATAATCACCATTTGCTGACATAACACCTGAATGAGAACTTTCGTTAAATTTGATTTTGTAGATTCTTTTTCCAATAAATATGAGTAAAACATTGTAGAGATTGCTCCGAAGATAAATGAATTCAAGTAGGTTTTTAGTACCGTTAAATAACATTTAGATAATAGAACATAATTGTAGAATCATACAAATATATGTAACAATTCTTACTTGCAATATTACCACATACGCACCTATTTCTTAGTCTTTTTGGTGTTTTCTTGTAAGTGAAGTTGAAGCATTCGTTTGTTTCAAAAGCATCTGAATTCTCTGAATTACTATTATTTATTCCTCTTCGATATATATTACAAATAGTATGCATTACAATTCAATTATCTATGTAGATCTTAATTCCATATTTTGGTTCAAGATCATCTGATTTGAAATACAAATGATAGACCTTCCTGTCAGGAAGCCTGATGTGGTGGGGGGGTCATAAGAGTAAGCGGTTTCTCGAAATTTATCAGTGTTTCCTTTTAAACACGTTTTCTTAAACCAGAAAAATAATTGAATTTTATTTGAACCTTCACATCTTGGAAAATAACAACTGAAAATGAAATTAAATACTACAAGAACAACGCCATAACAACATAATTTCTTAAAATCACACACAAAAAAGCAAATATAACCTAAAATATATTATAAAATATCAAACCGAAAGAAGAAAAAAAATCTGCTGGTTCTTGATTTTATACTTCTAGTCCACTAGTTGTTAAGATGCTCATTTAAGTGTCCATTCTATATTTATATGTTTTGTGCACATAGTCATTGATAGTTATCTTGAATTTGTTGGTTTTAGATTTATACAAGGTTCACTTACAGACAACAAAAGAATTGGGGCTGCCTTGTAACCTATGGTTTGGTCATAATTATTATTATTTAACGGATGATTTGGACGTCATCAAGGTAATCCTAAACCATCCCGCTACAATAGATAAAGGGAAACTATACGACCAACTGGAAATCGTGTTTGGGGACTGTTTACTTTTAGTTTCGGGTAAGTGATCTTTATAAGGTGAGGCAAAGGTCCCGCTACCATTTCTATTGCGCACAATCTTGGTTATGTGAAGTTTAACTCAGTTTCTCTTTAACCATTGTGTGGTGTAGACTTCCAATTTTTATTATGGATAAGTACACGCCACAAGAACGAGCAGAAACAGTGACAATATTTATTGTAGCGGGAATTTTGTCCCACGTTGTAGAAAAATACTGCATTTTGGATCTCGCTCACGATTATTTTCTAGGCGATACGTGGAAGGACAAGCGGAAATTCTTTTCAAAAAGTTTCACCCAGTCCAAATTGACCGGTTTCGTCCATCATTTTTACCAGAACAGTATCGTTTTGTTGGACTGTCTGAAGAATAGCGGTGACGGGGACATTTTCCATATGATGGGACGATATACGTTCGATTCATTTTGTGGTATGCGTTTGAGCGATGCGTTTTTGTTAAGATCTAAGCGTCTTTTATATGCTGTTATAGATTCATTCTTGGGAAAGAACTATGGATTACAGACTAACGCTAAGAATAAGTTTATAGAACGGATAGATGAGTAAGTACCTGTACGTTTATTGGATACTGACAATATGTATTCTGTTTCACATTCCTTAACTTTATCTATCAATTTTATACCAACCGAAACATAAAGATTTATTTTAACGCTTCCCTGGGATCCTGAATGCATCTCGCCTTTTGATACACTCTTATGAATTCCTGATTGAATTACAGTCAAAAGCTGCGATTTTGATGAGGTATGCTCACATAAATTTTGGTATAGAATTCGAAAAACTCAAAAATTTGGTATAGTATTAAATTCAATCTGCAAAATTAAGCATTCTGGACAGTCGATGGTCTTCAATTTACTACTGTTTGCTACTTTATATCTCAGAATGAATGAGTAGATATCAACAATTATGTTAAATTTATGAATAAAGCCATGAATCAACGTGGCGCCTTCGTTAAAATGTAGACTGATTTGTAAACAATTTTTAGTTCAAACTGTGGGTCTTTTGAAGATAATATCCAAACTGCTGTTAGTAAATCTGCATGCTGTTGGTATCTTGTAATTATTTTATGCACTTATATTATTATTAACAGAGGAAAAAAGCTCTCCCTAAACTCTGAAAATTGTTTTTTACTGGAAGTTTTACCTCAGTTATTGATATATTATGGTTATTATTACTAATGAGCATTAATTTAATAGATTACAGGCGTTCGCTGGTAACCACTTCTTGATACCCGTGTCTTTCTATTTACCAATCAGACTGATATGCATCCTGGGGTCTGGGACGAGGATTTTGAAGACGGTCAATGAATTAAAGCAGTTTATTAAAAGGGTAAACAAGATAAACGAACGTAGCGTCTTCATACTATGTTATTATTTGTAGATAATCGATAACAAGAAAGATGAACTGGCGCAAAATCCAGGTAAACATTTATGTTAGCAAATAGATGGTGATGGTTTTCGGAGTTATATGATCAGGTATATATAGTCAATTCAAAACAGCAGTGTACCGACGTGATCTGTATCAAATATAATTTATTTTAACATTATTGTACATCTTATTAAGGATTTAAAACTACAATTAATTATATAACTACAGTAATTTATAGGTTAAAGTTGTTTTATTATATATACATTGAACTTTTCTCCACACTAGTATAGGTAGAGTTCTAATCGCTTTTTTAGGTAGTGGTATCCTTCGAAGGCCTAATCTACCTAATTAACAATTGTATATCTGAGTAATGTATTATACTTTCATTAGAGAGTCTATTTACGTTTTACGTTTAGTTCTTGTTTCCTTCGATGCAATGTTTCCTTGTGAAGTCATTTTGATATTACTATATTCCTCCTTAGTTTGTTCTGTTACTACCTATATACATCTTTCTTGATAAAACTACATTTAATAACTGCATTCTCCTTAATGCATTTGCCAATATCTGCAAAACAGTTAGTATTATTTCTCTCCACATACATTTTAACCAAACGTTCATGTGTATTCTGAACAATAACGCACCTGCTCATATATGTTTCACACTCTATAATACAATTTTCTACAGTTAAAGTATATTAATTGTATACTGACTTTTAGTTATTTCCTCTACCATCACCCTGTCTTAGTAGTTGTCAGCGTTGAATCATAAACCAACATTCATAAAGTTTTATTCAATCACTGTCATTTTCAGAAACACTAATCGAGTGAATAACTAAGCTGGTTATTTCCAATATATCAAGAACTTGATCATCCAAACCGAAGATGTTATTTTCGATAATACCTCTTTCTATAAATCCAGACAGTTCTGTTTTGAATATCCTCCTCGACCTGAATGTCTATTGTGATATCCTTTATTAACTCAATTGAATTAAATATGTAGTGATAGGGAGGAAAATATAATACTCTGTGTTCATAACGTTCAGTAATCTGCTGATTGGAATAGAAGCACAACAGCAGGTTGTTGACAACAGCAGATTGAAGAGATACGACATTGAATAGATATAATAGCAAACAGTTTAAGAAGAGAAGAGACTTCTCGTAAAACAATGATGAATTGAAAAACTTGCTATAAATATAGTTTTTAGGAACAGAATTACGAATTTCAGTGCAGCAAAGATAATGTTGTGGGAGAAAATACCGACTCTGAGTAAAGGTCTTGACACATTGTCGTGTTTCTATCATCATAAATATAAACAACGATAATTTTTAATTTATTATGATTTTTTTAATGTTTCAGTGGTTGACAAT
This sequence comes from Rhynchophorus ferrugineus, assembly GCF_030347505.1. NCBI lineage: Eukaryota > Metazoa > Arthropoda > Insecta > Coleoptera > Curculionidae > Rhynchophorus > Rhynchophorus ferrugineus. Next base: position 73,985,445 of record NW_027472582.1, on the reverse strand, counting down.
CAATTATCCTTTGTTGACATCATGATGAGCGACAATCAAAACCTGTTTCCCCCGGAGATGATCCAGAACGAATTCTTCTTATTTGCTACCGCGGTAAGGGTGATAGTTGTTGTGATATACCGAAGTATTAGTAAACCTTGATCATATTTCAGGCAACAGATACGATAGCAAACACGTCCTCATATATTATGATTTTGTTGGGGATCTATCCAGATATACAGGTAAATAAGTCATTATTGAGTTTACGAAAAATAGCAGGTAGATGATACCAAATCATTGCGCGTTTTTTTCCGAATAATGAGAGAAAAACTGGCAAAGTTAAAACAACTTTGCTTTCAGTAAAATTTAAATTACAAATATTAAACAGGTATAAATAATTAGTGAGGATATAAGTATGCATTTCTTATCATAAATAAATCTGACATAAATTACATATATAACATAACAGGTCAATTGAAAAGTCTCCGGCCTACCGTTTTTTTGGCAAAATTAGGTTTTTTTATTCAATATAATTCCCTTCAAGGGTGATATACTGATCATAGCGACCCTTCAACTTTTGATACCATTTTTGTAATACGATTTGTCCTTTGCTTCAAAATAGACCTCAGTTTCGGCGATCGCCTTTTTATTCGACGAAAATTTCTTCCCAGCGACCTTTTTTTGAGATCTGAGAACAGGAAATAGTCGCTGGGGGCCAGATATGGAGAATACAGTGGATGAGGAAACAACTCAAAGCCCAATTAATGGTTTCTTGATAGTGCACTAATGATCCAACGGCTGTCAAATTTATATACGCATCTTTTCAGGGTTGGGGCTAACTAATAAACATACGAATGTAATTCTAGTAGCGCCATCTATGTGTCAGGCCTGGGACTTTTCAATTGACCTGTTATAAATAACATATACGTATAACAACCAATAGAACATTTTAGATATATAGCGTTGGAAATGTTACTGTCAAGAAACTTGTATTGCTTGAATGCTAGAATTGGTTGAAGGATGACTGGTTTATGAATAAATTTACTGTAAATAACATGTAAAAGCTGAAATTGCCGGCTTGGTTCGCGCAGTGGTAAAGGCAACAGGACGGTCCATCTACTGTTGTGTTAGTAGGCGGTTCGAATCCTGCTGGGCTGGGGCGTTGGTAAAAGGAGACTTTAAAATATACAAAAAAGCTGAAATTACTTTTTGATTTTTGTAGTTTTATTACTATTGATAAAATATGAAATGATATATGTTATAATATCTCATTTCCTTATTCGTTAAATAACCAATTTTATTGGTTTTTAGGAAAAAGTGTATGAAGAAATCATTACTGAAATTGGCAAGGACAAGCCTATTGTCCCGGAGGACCTGAACAAACTGAAATATACTGAACGATTTATGTATGAATCCATGAGGATTATCCCAGCAGTACCTATCATTGTCAGATACACAACTGAAGATATTCCAGTGGGTAGGTTATGATATATTTGAACACATGATAATTTTTTTTTATTGCAAACTCTAGATATTTTTGGTACTTTTAGACTGCTTGAAGCCCAACCTTTATGTAGTTGGTTATAAATTGCGATATTGTTTTGGATAGTACTGCTGTATGGTGGCTTCGAGCTTCATATTTTTCTGTTTTAATCGTTTGTTGGCCTAGATCAGTGGCCATTTTATTTAATTTTTTTTGGTAAATTTTTTTACACCCTTATTGTCTTTTATGTTTTTTTTCCCTCTTGCATTCATATTTACTTATTATGTGATGGTTAAAGCACCTTTTTTTCCTGTTGATATTCATCTTGTATTTGTAAATATTTTCTGGTCTCTTCTTAATACATAACTTAGCCACTTTACTCTCTGATGTTTAATCATTTATTTTGTTACTTTTTGGTCTATTCATCGAGTAGATTTGTAACTAACTTCATGTCGAAGCATCACTAACGTCCATCCGTCAAGTGTGAACAATGCATTGTTTTGGTGCTTTGAAAAAGTTCGAATTTGTACAAAATAAACCGCATTTGCTGGAAATCTTGCTTTTTTACCCTAAAGATTTGTAGAGATTCAATACTATGAATTCCATAGCTCCAATGCTACTTTATGATAATTCTCTGTATTTGGCGGGGCCAGCTTGGTGTGGTCACTGTGAGCTACTAAAGCCTAATGAAACTTTGATTGTGCATCGCTAATGACGACAATTGATCGGTGAAAATATACCTAGAAACATTAAGATGGGATCAGTTACTTCACACGCCCTATTATCCATACCTTTCTCCTTCTGATTACCACTTGTTCTGACATACGACTCGTGATCTATTTGAGCAACGCTTCTTATGAATATAGCAAAAATGTGGTCGATTTGTCGATATATTCAAAATATATATCGTTCTATCGAGATGGAATCGTTCTGCCGTTCTTCTCTTACTAATCTCTTATTATTTTATTATATTCTTATCATCTATATGTCTATTATTGCTATTCCATTTCAATCTTGCCTTGACTTTTTATAGAATTATTGTATTTTTTCATCTATTTTAAGTTATTTTTCTTTCCCTGCTGCTCTATTAATAGTTTCCTGACCCATTAAGCTTTGTCTTGATTACACGTCAGTTTGTTTCCTGAAAAAATAGCTTTTATTAATTATAACGTACATACACCATCAATAATTACTAATATGTGGTGTTTTTAGGTAGTATAGTTATTCCAAAAGACGTGAACGTATCTATAAGTACAATCAATGTACATCGTAATGAAAAATACTGGCCCAATCCAATGAAATTTGATCCGGACCGGTTTCTGCCAGAGGAAGTCGCTAAAAGGAACCCATACTGCTACCTACCGTTTTCCTTGGGGGCTAGAAATTGCATTGGTAATATCATTACGTTGTTTTTTACAGTTTCATATTAAGTAACGTGCATTTTTAATGTTATACAGGAAAAAATTATGCCCTATTATCTTTGAAAGTCGTCATAGCCAACGTGGTTAGAAACTACAAGATAACAACAAAGTACAAATCTATAGAAGAGGTGCCGCTAAGGAGCTATATAACAATGAGAGCAGCTATCTCTCCTGACCTACATTTCGTTCCAAGGAATTAAATCGGCCTCGATATTTTGGATATTTTAATGTCTTTTAACGTTTTGGATAAGGCAGGACTTAACTGATAATGTGCATTTTTAATATATTTGAAATTTATAAAGTGTATAAATTTTATTTTAATTTTTTATTTTTTTTTTTATTATTTATTATAGCAATCTAGTAAATTAACACGATTTACTTTTATCCTAATTTGTTTGGTTTTAAAAATACAAAGCAGTTATTCTACGGTAGATACTTTGAGATTAATATATATGCCACTGTTTTTAATATTATTAACAGGTCACCATACCATAGTAAAACACGTTTTTATTTGGCAAAATTAGCTTTTTTTATTCAACCTAATTCCCTTCAAGGTTGATACACTGATTATAGCGACCCTCCAACTTTTCGATACCGTTTTTGTAGTACGATTTGTTCTTTGATTCAAAATAGATCTCGGCGATCACCTCTTCATTCGACGAACATTTCTTTCCAGCGAGCATTTTTTTGAGATCTGAGAACAGGAAATAGTCGCTGGGAGACAGATCTGAAGAATACGGTGGATGAGGAATCAACTCGAATCCAATTTATGGAATTTTTTTCGTCATTTTCACTAACTCGGTCGTTTTTTCAGCGATTTTCTCCTTCAAACGGTCCAATACCGCTATGGAATAGTCGCTGTTGAATGTTCTTCCATTTTCAAGGTAGTCAAGTCAAAATTATTCCATGCGCATCGCAAAATACAGACGCCATAACCTTGCAAGCCGATTGTTGCGTTTTTCCACGCTTTGGAGCGGGTTCATCGTGTTCAGTCTACTCGGATGACTGCCGATTGGACTTCGGAGTGAAATGATGGAGCCATGTTTCATCCAATGTTACATATCGACGCAAAAACTTGGGTTTATTATGCTTGATCATCTTTAAACACTGCTTCGAATCATCAATTCGTCGTTGTTTTTAGTCAAAAGTAAGGTCGCGCGGCACCCACTTTACACAGAGTTTTCTCATACCCAAATATTCGTGAATGATATGATCTACACGTTCAGTTGATATCTTTAGAGTGTCTGCTATTTTGTTCAATTTCAATTAACGGCCATTCAAAATCATATTGTTGATTTTTTAAATGTTTTCTTCTGCAAGGACCTCTTTTGAGCGTCCACTGTGTTCTCCGTCTTCGGGGCTCATTTCACCATGTCTAAATTTAGCTTCAACTGTATGTTTTTCTTTCAAAAAGCAATATTTTATCAACACGCAAAATTCCCTTTTATCCATTTTTTTCACAATAACAACAGCTGCTTCACTCAAAATGGTATAATTTACAAACTAATGATCCGAGATCTGTCAAATGTATACACGCATCTTTTGAAGGTTAGGGCTAATTAAAAAAGATTTAATTGTAGTAGCGCCATCTATGTGTCAGGTCGGGGACTTTTCATTCGACCTGTTTTTATTATGATGAAAAATCAAGAGTTAGTAACATTGATTGTCATATTAAAAGACCTTGTGTTATGGAAAAATATATCCTTTATTAATAATATAATTAACTTAAAGTATTAACACAACTTATGATCATTATTCTACATCCATCTAGCTTATATTTACCCTGAGCATATGTACAAATACTATTTACAAACATAAACATATTAAAGGGTAGTTCGTAATGTTATGAGACTGATTCAACTGAATGGTTTTAAGAGTAAACCCACTACTGACTTCATGAAGAAGTATCCACAGTTGACTAGTAATCCAGTGAGAGCTATTTTAAGTGCATTGTGCATGATTTCCAATCTAAAAGAGAAGATTAGTGGTTACTAAAAACTGTTGTTGTCCGGGATTGGTATCCATTACCTTTTGCACCTTTTCTGTGACTGTTGCAGACTTGAGTAGCTCTCTTTTAACAAGTATCTCCGTATACCGGGTGTGTAATTTCTCAAGTACGTCAGCCATTGCACCTGACCCATACTGAAGGGGAATAGGTCCCGGTCAGATTTGTTAAGAGTCAGCCACAATCCTTGCACGTTTTTGTTCGAAAAGCTCCATTCTTTTGTCGAGAAGAATAACAATATTGTAGTGAACTTGTGCACTTTTTTATATAAACTCAATAATCTACAACAAAACACATTCATTCCAAATAAATAGTACATTAAAAGAAAACTGCATGTGTGTGTCAATATAATTTTAAAATATTTTCAGTAATATACATCATCCTGAATTATATATAGAAATGCTTGTTGAAGCAGTTATTGAGCCTCGAGAGTGACTCGTTATTCAGGTCATGTTTGACTCTGAAGGCATATAAAACTTACCTAGGTTTCCCACCAACAACCAGTGATGCTAGATCGAACAACAGAGCCGGGAAGGTGTGGTACAAGAACGTCATTAAATAGTAGAAATACTTGTTGTTTGTGATGGTGATTGTAGGATACCAGATGGCCTTCTCCGGTATCCACTTGAGGCACTCCTGATAGTTGATGTTCAAGAATTCGTTCCAGTATAATGGGTTTTCTACCGAGGAAACGTAATTATACACGGGAATCTTGTCATCGTTCCTGGGGGAACAAAAACACCCGTTAATATCTGAACTTCGAGGAGACTTTAGAGTCGAGAAATTTTGATTTATAATATGAGGGGTACCATTAAATTTTGAACATTTTATAGTAACCTTGATGGTTTATTTGGAGAAGTAAGTGTTCCATAATTTTCTCACTCTTCAGACGGTCTTCTGAAGCTATAAAAAATCGATCATATTTTTTAAAAGGCCACCGACCCAATTAAGTGGTTTCGTAAATCGAATTGAGCAAATTCTGGTGAATATGACGGGTAGGGTAGGACTTTCCAGTTAGACAGTTCCACGTAGATCTTCACGGATATTTCAAGATGTTGCCGAATTTTTGCTGTAATTTTTACAATGACGTTATTAACGAATCCAATGCTTGCAAGTCAAATGTATCAACTTCAATCCCACTATCCTATTGGGCACCTTGTATTATCAAATTTAATGATAATTCTTTCATAAATGTCTCATATTTGGCAACATTAAAGTATGAAGTGCTACCCCATTCGCCGTATTCCCCAGACTTTGCTCCTTGGGATTACTACTTTTCCCTACATGTAAGTCCCGACCTATCTGTGCAACGTTTCATTTCTTATGAAGATGTCCAAAAAAATAGGTCAATTTGTCTGCAATTTCTCTGAAAGATGGGAACAAGAAGCGGCTATCGATGGGCTATGCTGAATGTATCGATTTTTCACAATGAAGGTTCAAATTAAAACAAAACGAATTTACAGGCCAATATTATGTTTGTATAAGTTTAAATAAAATTAAGAAGAAACTATTTGTAGTTATATTTAGAGTGTTAATGATATAAAAATTAATTTTCTCACATTAATAGTCAATTACAGAGGACTGGAGGACGAAAAAGATTCAAGATAACGAATTAAAGGTCTTATAAGACGAAATCCCAGTTCATACTCTCAAGAGACATTCTGACAAAGACGAAGAGTTTTCGGTGGCGTGTTGCGACAAAAAATCGCGGGTTCATAGCAATAAAGCCTTGGGTAATATTTCTTGTTTCTTTTAATATTATATTATGTGTATAAATATCAACAAAGTAATAATCATTTTTACTGTCTATAATTACTGTTTACATGTTAATAATACAAAAAAAATTGTTGTCAATAATTACTTATATACACGCCAATTATTATTTACAATGTGGTTGTAATACTCAAATTGCTACTTTGTTTCAAATGCACAAGTTAGCATAATGGTGCAATTTTTAAAATTAAAAAAAGATGGTTAATTAGAAAAAGATTAAATATTTCATTTTAAATTAATAGATATTAAAGATATTCTTAAAGACATTAGACTGTTTTTAACGACACGTATTTTTGACGTGTGAGGAAGCAAAGTCCAAAATTCCTTTTTTGGAAATAGACAAGGCTTTCTTGACTATTTTAATAATTCATTCCGATGAGTAGAAGGGCCAGACAAGGTTGTGAAGAAGAAGAAACTCTCACTGTGAAAGAAGAACCTTTCACGAGACTACAACCTGTTAGAATTTTAATATATGGACTCCCTTTTAGAGTGTAGAGGAAATAAAAAATCAATTTAGTTGATCAATTTGGCCAGCCAAATGACCCGATCTTCAATTTTTGGCTGAATTTTTGAGTTTTTTCCATCCTGTGTCGTCTAAATCGAACCCACTCTAATAATAGGTGCTATGAAAAATTTAAAAAAAAACTTATAACATCATTAATGAAACACTAGATATAATAAGTAAGGCGGTCAATATATCAAAATAAGTCAGAAGTCATCAGAAAGTAGGTGCAAACTATCTTCTCTAGTCTCAGGTTGAGATAAATTATCTAAAAAACATCCGTTTCGATTTAAATACTATCTACTTGTCCCACTACTTTTATTTTCGAATTTTTTTATTTATACACTTCACTCTGTTATTCAAGAAAAGATTTCTGAAAATGTAAATGGTCAGTAGCTCTACTAAAATATTTAATAGCAAACATTGAAGGAAACTAGAAAATTATTAACCATAGTTCTTTTTGTGCGATGTATTACAAAAAATTGTAATAATAAAATATGCGAACGGAAACATATGTAAAACAGACTTAACTCATAAAGATAAAGAGATAAGAAAACAGAATAATGAAACTATATAGTTTTTTAGTCATATATAAATACACTTTTGTTCTCTTTTTAGTGCTATCTGTTGTTAGTGGTCTCTTGTTAAACGCCATAAAATCAAGGCCTTTTTTAACCTGATATTTGTACTAAAAACTTACTTTTTTGAATGTCGTTCTTTGATGTCCCAAGTGGATGCCAAAATGGCTGCTACGCAGGTGTCGATTGGAATAAGATCAGCTATCTTTTCACCATCACAAAGAGCTGTCCTGATGATACCAGAGACTGTACCAGCAGTTATACCGGTGGGCCCATACAGGTTGTCAATCCAGCCAGGGACAGGTTCTTTGTACGTCGAAATAACTATGAGCAATTTCTTTTAAGAGGTTGCGTTTTAAACAAACGAAATGGATCTTTATTACTTATGCTAGGTCTGAATATACCAATGGGCAGGCCATTTCTTCGATTTTTTACCATGGATTCAGCTAGGGCCTTGGTAAAAGTGTACGTGTTGGGCCATTCGCCTAGTAAGCTCAAAAATAATCATTGTTAATATCATTGCTATATTATTCGATAAGTTATATTATTCGATAAGTTTTATTATTCGGTAAGTAAAACACGACTTTCAAAGCTTATTTCTATAGTAATATGTCTTTAGTCTTCCGAGACGTTATACTTAGAATGTTAATGATATAAAAATGATATCTCAAATATTACTGAACCCATTTACTTAAAATTTGATGAGAACCTTTGATGAGAGATACATCCTTAGATCCATAGATCACAATTAATATAGAAAATATATTATGACACTTACGTCTCCGTGTATAATTCCGACTCGTGTTTGGTCATTTTATCCAACATCACCTCCAGATCTGAAGAGTCTAAGGGTACGTCATATATTTTTTCATCGATATGATCCCTGATACAGTTCGAATAGGCCGTCGAAACGTGAACGATTGACTGCAGAAAAACAGAGAAAAAATATGTGGTTGCCTTTTATATTCCGGGATTGTGTTGAGCTTGCTTAATATTACTTGAAATTATATTTCTCCTTCAGAACAAAAACCGAAACTTCCTGACCTTCTAAAAATTGGCATCAACATTTCATGAACATTTTTTGGTTTAAAAGATTTAGGGAAGATTTTATTTTCAAAATTAATGAACGCTGTTTAGATCTGTTAGTATCTGTGTGTTTATTAAAAATTGGGTATCAACTAGTGAAGGTCATTTTTAAGTTCATTTATTAAATGTTTAAAACAAAACACTCAATAGTCAAATTAAAAGACGTTGATGGACTGACTGAAGGAAGAAATAAAGAAAAAAAACCTCGATTAAAACGAATTTCTTTACCGTCCATCATATAGTCAAGATCTTGACCCCAGTGATTACTGACTCTTTAGAGACCCCAAAAGAATTCTGTAATGAAGTGATTGCCGAAGTTGTGTTAAATTTTGAAAGCAAAGATAAATCGTTCTACAAAAAATTGTATTACTCATGAAAGATTTTGATGGGTAATCTTTGTTGTTTTGCTAGTTTTGCTGAGGACTTGTTGAGTGATGTGTTGAAATAAGTTGTAACTGAATGCTGAATCATAATCGACAGTATAAATCAACCAACAATATGGCTGGGGCGAGATAATTGAATAAAATAAAGTTTAATAGAAGAGATTGAAGTAAACAGCAAAGTCAAAGAGAAGAAGGAAAATGAGTGACAATAAGTGACGTAAGAATTTAAGCCATTCGTTCATCTGTTACCTTAAGATTGGTCATCTCCCTTGCCAGATCCAAGACATCTCTTGTCGCTCGAACGTTGATATTGTAGGCAAGCTTGATGTGCTGGTTGAAGTTTACGGTAGCTGCCACGTGTAGTACGATGTCGACATCGGTAATGAGTCGTTGTCTATCGATGATGGATAATCCTAGCCCTGAAATCAGTATCCCATAGAATTGTAAGCAGGGCTATTCAATGACTGAATCACTTATAATTAAAATACGTAATTAAAATACAAATACATATTTGGTATTTATATATCAATTACTTGACGCTGGGGTATTTTGTAGTTTGAATGGGAATATGACTGTAAATACATTTATTACTGAGCGAAAATCGGTTGTAATCATAAAATACTCTCTTGGGCGTTTGTTAATATATCCCTATATAACAAGATGGAAATCTTGTCGCGCGCTATTCAATAGTTCAGCCTATTAGAAACAAATGGAAATTATTTATTTGGTAAGTTGGGTAAGACAATTTCTCGGTCATAAAGCTAGAACACTTGGAGAAATTCGTTGAAGTATTTACATAAATTACTACACTTTATTGCATCCAGGGCTTATTACCATTTGAGCTACTTTACTGTCTTTGCGTCACACCTAAAAGAGGGCTTAGAAAGAATATTTTATACGTTTTTTTTTTAAACTGACATAAATGGAGCCATATTGACGTCATGCTACTATTCTATCCAAAATGTAATCCAAATATTAAAAAAATGTGTTCATACAATGTAATACAAACCTGTGAGCGTTAGGACCTGTAGAAAAATGGTTTTCTTTAGCAGGTTTTACTGATTCCTTAACAACAGGCTGTTCATGTTGAAGAAAGTTGTTCATGAAAGGAAATTATTATGGCTGTATAATTAACTGTAGTTAGTTTTTCAATAATATATGTATTAGTGGTACTATAATGTTAAAATAAATTATATTTGATAACATTGTTTCTGTTCCATTATTTTATTTACGTCACAATTTTGTTATATGTCGAAGCCAAAATATAGTAAAACATAAAGTTGACGCGACATTGACGAACACTGAAACGTTGTGACTTCATTAATTTTGATGACGTGAATTCGCGTCAAAGTTATTTTGGATGGACTGTACATACCGTGCCGAAATAATTATAAAAACAATTTTTCATTCTTCTTGATAATTATTGAATTAATCGATCATGTTTCATGTCTCAATCATGTTTTATATTTAAATAATTAAAACGTGCAAAATTATCGACGTTGTCAATTAAAATATATACCTGCGATTGAACAGTCACCAGCTATGGGTTGCACTTTGTTTTTGCAGTTCGGTTCTTGGCTCTTTAATCGTTCGAATACCTAAAATGGAAACAATTAGCTCAGATAAACTTCGATTAGGTGACGTTCCACGGTTTGGTACTCACTGCGTCACCGAATAGTTCGTCAATGCGCAGATGTGATGTTTTTCCTTTCTTTTCGCGGACCAGTATATAGATGGTCTCCACTTCAGTGTCCCGGAGCAGTTTCTCGATGAGCGCTTTGCCCATGAAGCCGGTACCACCGGTGAGGAACACCCGAGCACCTTTGTAGAAGTCTTGTATTTTTGATGTCTCCATTGTATAATAAATCACTGCAAAATGAAACATATATAACAGGTCAAGTGAAAAGTCCCCACTCTACCATAGTAAAATAATTTTTTTTGGCAAAATCAACATAATTCCCTTCAAGGGTGATACACTGATTATAGCGACCCTCCAACTTTTCTATACCATTTTTGTCCTTTGCTCAAAATAGGCCTCAGTTTCTGCAGCGAGCATTCCTTTGAGATCTGAGAACAGGAAATAGTCGCTGGGAGCCAGATCTGGAGAATACGGTGGATGAGGAAGCACTTCGAAGCCCAATTCATGGATTTTTGCCATCGGTTTCACTGACTTGTGACACGGTGAATTGTCTTAGTGAAGCAGCACTTTTTTTTTCTTCAAATGTGGCCGTTTTTGCCCGATTTCGTCCTTCAAACGGTCCAATAACGCTATGCAATAGTCGCTGTTGATGGTCCGTCCTTTTTCAAGGTAATCAATGAAAATTATTCCATACGCATCCCAAAATACAGACGCCATAACCTTGCCAGTCGACTGTTGCGTTTTCCCTCGTCTTGGAGCAGGTTCATCGTGTACAGTCCACTCGGATGACCGTCGATTGGACTTCGAAGTGAAATGATGGATTCATGTTTCATCCATTGTCACATATCGACGGAAAAACTCGGGTTTATTACGCTTGATCATCTTCAAACACTGCTCTGTATCATCTACTCGTCGTTGTTTTTGGTTGAAAAGGAGCTCGCGTGGTACCAAAAATTTGTTTCATCGACCAAATAAAGTGACGTCAACAATAACACAACATTTAAACATCTTAAACTTAATTTAAACATGCAAAAATCGTTATATGGGTTCGAAGAAAACAAATATATTTATTAATATTTTTTAGGATTTTCTTGGACAGCAATAACTTATTACGTACGGATAATATACAATCTCTTCCAAATGATCGATATATTCTTTTGTATTTTAATTGGAACTATTTTCGTTTCTATTTGATATGCTCTTTCATTAATTTTATAGCTTTAATATTGCTATTATTTAGTACGAACACGAATTATTATATTTATCGACGGTACACAATAGAGCAATAAAATCCCGTACATTTTGCTGAAAAGAAAATCCGCTCAAATCGTTACTTACCTTTTGAATTGGGACAAAACTCCAAGAGTACGCACGAATACACAGACCAAATGGCGCGATGGAGCGGCCGAGCTCTCCCTATCAGTTCGATTCCAGCAACCACTACCACAACTAATTGAATCAATTATGAATCGTTCGTTATGACGTTGTCGAATTAATATATGCGACTGATTTTAGGGGGGGTGGGAGAGAGCCTTGCTAATCCTGTTTAGGAAGAGGAATGAAGAATTTCTGGTGTTAACGGTATGAAAATACTAGCTGGCCTAACAGATGGTGTCCTGTCTGAACTATGATTATTCAGTTCGAACCAGAATAAATAACAGGTGAGTTGAAAAATCCCCGACCAACGATAGTAAAAAACATTTTTCTTGCAAATTTAGTTTTTTCGTATTCAACTCATAATTCCCTTCAAGGGTGATACATTGATTATAGCGACCCTCCAACTTTTCGATACCTTTTTGTAGTACGATTTGTCTTTTGCTGCAATTCGAAGCCCAATTCATAGATTTTTGACACGTTGCATTGTCTTGGTGAAGCAGCACATTCTTTTTCTTCAAATGCAGCCGTTTTTCGGCGATTTCGTCCTTCGAACGGTATGTAATAGTTGCTGTTGATGATCCTTTTTCAAGGTAGTCAATGAAAATTATTCCATATGCATCCTAAAAAACAGACGCCATAACCTTGCCAGTCGACTGTTGCGTTTTCCCACGCTTTGGAGCGGGTTCATTGTGTTCAGTCCACTCGGATGACTGATGGATTTCGGAGTGAAATGTTTCATCCCTTGTTACATATCGATGCAAAAACTCGGATTTATTACGTTTGATCATCTTCAAACACTGCTCCGAAACATCAACTCGTCGTTGTTTTTGGTCAAAAGTGAGCTCGCGCGGCACTCACTTTGCACAGAGCTTTCTCATACCCAAATATTCGTGAATAATATGATGTACACGTTCAGTTGATATCTTTAGAGTGTCTGCTACTTCATTCAATTTCAATTTGCGGTCATTCAAAATCATTTTGTGGATTTTTCTAATGTTTTCGTCGGTAACAACCTCTTTTGGGTGTCCACTGCGTTCACCGTTTTCGGTACTAATTTCACCACGTCTAAACTTAGCATACCAATCCTTGATGGTTGATTTTCTTGGAGCAGTGTCCGGCATCAAGTCAAGTTTTTGCTTCAACTGTATTTTGCCCTTCAAAAAGCAATATTTTATCAACACGTGAAATTCCTTTTTATCCATTTTTTCACAATAACAAAAGTTGCTTCACTCAAAATGCTATAATTCACAAACTAATGATCCGACAGCTGTCAAATTTATACACGCATCTTTTGAGGGTTAGGGCTAACTAAAAAACATATGGATTTATTTCTAGTAGCGCCATCTATGTGTCAGGCCGGGGACTTTTCAATTGCACGGTTATATTTTTTAATTATCAGCTCAATGAACGATAAGCATCTTTTATGATTTTATCATATACTTGACACGTAGAAAAAGACCTCATTAAATGATCTCCTTTAACTACTATAAATAAATGGGTGTTTTGTGTTTTAGTTTACGAACCTTTCTATCATGTCGCACTTTTAGCTGATTAGCGAGCACATTGGGGTGTATTAACTATAAAGTTCTTAACACATACATTTTAAATTACATTCGTTATGGGTTCTACAGGGGTGTAGTGTTGTATCGCTTTAGAGGCATAGTACGGAGCATCGGCAACGTCACGCAACATCTTGATTTGAAATCGTTGCATGATGGCAATGTATGGTGTACTTGCTAGCAGTACACCTTGGTTGGATTCCGTATAAAATAATTTTTTTTATAACATCTTTATTAGATACGCTTAGTACAATCTTAATTATTATTATTACAATTAATTTATTGCTACTTTTCCTATGTGCTTGGATTAATTAACAAGCAAGACGAGTACGAGAAAATACATCAGTATATATTCCTCAATTATAAAATTACAATTATTTATTAATTATTAACTTATAGCTATAGTTTACACTAATAATACACGCTAAATGTTCACACAAGTTCGTATGGTTTTGTTCGTTTCAGTCTCCTGACATCCTGTGCGCTGTCCAGCAGTTGTATTGCTTCCACGTTAGAATGATTTAGTAATCTTCTTTCGTGTTTCAAGGCGAAATCCTGCACAACTTCGCAAATCCATTTGATTTCCAGGTCATTGTGCAGTTCTTCATTGGTTACATAGCGATAGGCATTGGTAATCAATCGAAGAATCTTGTTTTGACAGCGTATAAAATAAAATAACAAACAAAAAAATTGAACCGACTTCAAAAAATAAATAAGGAACACATTAAAAATTAAAAAATAATCAAACTTAGTTTTTTAACATAGAATTGTGTACATAATAAAATAATAATAAAATCTGTATTTAGGGTTTCCAGTTATTTATTTTGAATGCTAGCTTCAGCAGCGTATCGCTATTGCATGTACGGCTGTTGTTCTTTGGATTCGTTGATATTTCTCTTGAAATTTTTTTTTTATTATTACTCTTCGTGAGTCCACAATCTGCCCTATTGGCAATAAGTATTTCTTCTGTTTATATTATATATACATGGTATGTAGAAAATCACTTCATTAAGCAATCTTCTGTATAAAATATTATCTTAATTAATTAGTCTTATTCTAAAGTCTACATATGTCCAGTAATCAGATCAGGTGGTGTTAAACGTTTTAGTCTACGCACTTCACTATCACGTCGTATATTTAGCTGATTAGCGAGTACATTGGGATGCACTGACACTCTTTCGAAGTACTTCACACAAACACGTTGGATTACACTCGTTATAGGTTCTAGAGGAATATCGCGTTGTATCACTTTATTTGAAATATAGTACGGAGCATCAACAATGGCGCGCAACACCTTATTTTGGAACCGTTGAATGATGGATATATTAGATTTGCTAGCGGTACCCCATGGTTGAATTCCATATGTCCAAATGGGCTTGAGTATAGACTCATACAGCAATACCTTGTTATCTAATGATAACTTGGATTTGCGCCCAATGAGCCAATACATTTGATATAATTTTAGCCCCAGTTGTTTACGTTTAGAGAGTATGTGCTTCTTCCAGGTTAGGCGTCGATCTAAATGCATACCAAGATATTTAACATGCTCTGCTTGGGGGAGTTGACGATGATTGATATTTACTGGTGGACATGTTCTTCTACGCAGGGTAAACGTTATATGCGTGGATTTTGATTCATTGGCTTTAATGCACCATGTCTTCAACCATAATTGTATTTGCTCCAGGTGGGTTTGTAGGTTTATTGATGCTGTGACTGGATCTTCATGGGATGCTAAGATTGCTGTATCGTCTGCAAATGTTGCCACAGTAGTTATTTTTGTGGTGGGCATATCAGCCGTATACAGAAGATACAGTACTGGACCCAGTACACTACCTTGCGGAACTCCTGAATATATGGGATTTAATTCGGTATGTTCATCGCCTTGATTTACAATAAAATGTCTGTCAGTGAGATACGATTTTAGTAGCTGATAGTCCGGATGAGGGAGAAGTTTCTTTAGTTTAACCTGCAAGCCCGTATGCCATAATTTGTCAAAAGCCTCAGATATGTCTAGGAAAGCAGCCGAACAATATCTTTTGGCATTTAGGTCAGCGTTTATTTGGTTTACAAATCTATGCACTTGTTCTATAGTCTCATGCTTATTGCGAAAGCCAAACTGATGTTCTGGAATAATTTTTCTTTTTTCTATTATATAGTTTAGTTTTTTTATGTATAATTTCTCGAAAACTTTCGAGATTATTAGTAATAAACTTATAGGTCGGTAGGAGGTCACATCTTCTGGTATTTTTCCTGGTTTAAGTATCATTAATATTTTAACTACTTTCCAGATACTAGGGAAGTAATTAATTCGTAGCATAGCATTAAATATATATGTTAATAGTTTTATAGCCTTTTCTGATAGTTCTTTTAAAATTTTGCCAGTAATTAAGTCATAACCAGGAGCTTTTTTAATATTAATCTCTCTTGAAATTAAAGTTCCTTTTTTTTGTTAGGTAATTTGGTTTTCATTTAGTATATGGATAATATTTACCCTATTGATGTAAGATTATAATATGATGTGAAATTTATTGAATAAATGTATCATTAGCAATAAATGACATGTTTTTCACGGGTTGTGCATCCTGATATGCATACCAGTCGGCCGGCGATAACAATTTTTTGTCTATATTAAACACTTGCACCTTGAGCTCAGATATTTATCAACGTGAATGAATTTAAAAAATTAATGAAAATGATGAAATGGCCATGGAGAAAAATATCGATATTTCGAATTATCCATATTTTCGATATATAGGAGAAAAAAATATTGATGTATTTTTGCAATATATTTTTTTTTCTATATTTTAAAGTCTCTTTTTACCAACTAGGGTTTATGGACCTAAAGTTTAACGGCCTATCCACTGGCGAGTGAGTGAGTGGGAATTAGAAATCATATCAAAAGACATCCGGTCTTACCCAGCCTGATTATTGGCGTGACTGTGATCACTTTCCTTGTCGAATCTTGCACTCTTGCCTAGGACAATCACAAATATTAAACAATCACAAACATAAATTTACGACCATGCCCCAGCAGGATTCGAACCCGCTACTGTCGCAACAGTATGTATCATCCTCTCGCCTTTATCACTGTGCTAACCAAGCCGGCTATTTATATTTTTAAAAAACTGTTAGACAATTAACTACCAGAATAAACTAAATCTTTATAATCAAGTACCAATATAAAGTTTTATCAAAATTAATTAATTTTTTTTATAACGTTTAAGGAATATATTTATTTTTTTGAAAAAATATCGAAAAATATAGGCTTATGTATATCGATATATTAACATTTTTTCGGCATCTCTACCCCTCAGGTTTTGGTAAGTTAGTGGCGCTATTTTTTTGATGAATTTCAACAAATTTTCTTTAAGTAAAAATACAAAATTGTAATAGCGCCTAATTTTAAAAATATATTCTAAGTCGAGTGATTCTAGTAAAACAACCTTTGATACTTTTAAAACAATGCACCCTGTTATAGGTTTACTAACCGAAATTAAACGAACTGCGCTTTTATAAATTATATGTTATATACATTATCACTGTGGCAATATCGCGAGATAAAAGAAAACAGATATCTCAACTACCCACTGACTGTATAATAGAACAATGTTCTGGGGCATGGGGTATTGCCTTACCCAGTTTCTTCGTATAGGAACATCTAGAATTGAAATTACAAAGTTGTCAAAGTCAATATATCTCCCGTTAGTATTGAACGTACTGATGATGAGCACTAAATGATTTCTCAAATATATTAGGAAGGATTCCTGAACACAGGAGCTCTAATAGATCCAAAAAAATTTCAAACTATCTTGGTTAAGTAGCCTTAAGCCAACATATTTATTCATATAATTACACCATTCTTTTTCGTTAAAGCAATGAGGGTGATCAAAGTAAGTTTTAATTGATGGCACTTTAACAAATGTGTTCATACTTAAGTAATAAGCATTATTTAAGTCCTGAAATGCTTTGAACTAAAATTCCTGCTACGCTGAACATCGGTAAATCCTCTCTAAAAAGGTTTAAAAGGTTTCAGTAGCTATTATTTCGGTGGTTGTTGAACTATCAAATAATTGATCCAAGAATAAAACTATATCGCAGTTTGCATAGCTTCTTTCGGAAGGTGATTAAATCAAAATCAAACAATAAATAAATATAAAATTGAAAAATAAATATTTGATTTTTTTATATATATATATATATTTTAGAGTCTGCTTTTACCAACCATGCGTTTATCTGGACTGGGCCTAAACTTTAATGTAGGCTTCGAACCACAGTCTTCAGCATTAAGCCTACCGACTGGCGAGTGACCAACTTTAGAAATCATCCCAGAAGACATCCGGCCTTACCCAGCCTGGTTACTGGCGTGATCACTTTCCTTGTCGAATTTTGCATTCTTGTCTAGGTCAGTTATAAATATTAAACAATCACAACTATACATTTATAACCATGGCCCAGCAGGATTCGAACCAACGGCTATCGCAACAGTAGGAGGACCGTCCTATTGCCTTTACCACTGCGCCACCAAGCCGGCTTATTTAATATTTTATAGGATTATTAACATGAATAAACTTACCACAATTTACAATAAAATACCAAATAGTCAGTTTGGGCTTTTTAACATTATCAACCATTTTTTAAAGACAGCCAAATACTTCCTACATCGAGAATTCACTTTACTTTTTGTACTACTGATTTTTATATAATAATGAAGTAATAACTTAATCTCTAAATGTTATAAAAATCTAAACGCTCTATTCCTTACGTCAGGCGTAGTGAGAATGGCACTCATAGAGTATATATAGAGGTTTTGCTTAAATAGGCAAAACCGAGGAAATGTTTTGTGTGGTCCGTTCAATGCTGGCTCTCAGACCATTTTTTTGATTGGTTCATTCGAATTGGCCTACCAAGGCATTTGATCGGCTCATTTCTATAAACCGATTGTTTGTTTCAGTTTGTTTACGTCGCCATTTTTGTGTGTCTGGCATAAAATCCAATTAGCATTTTTGTGTCTTAAATATAATCACTATTATTTGATTATAATATATCTTCATCCTCTAAAGTGTTGTGTATATGCGGAAATAAAAAAACCAGACATAGTTTTCCTTGGAAGAAATAACCCTAGTTAGCTAGATCAAAGATGTGAGTGTAACTTAGCATTGTTTTTACCTGGTACGTATACAATTATATATATATATATATATATATATATATATATATATATATATATATATATATATATATATATATATATAAAGATATAGAGATATGGCAAAATGACGTTAAAGCTAAATGTAATTGTACTACGTGAAAATATTTTGTTACCTTTTAAAAAGTTGTTTGTAAAGTGCCATCAATTAAAAACCTTATTATAATTAAGATGTTATAATTAATGTTTTGGCTTAAGGCTTCAAAATCGAGATAACATTTTCAACAAGGATGTTAATTGTTTAGTATTGTTTTTTGATGTTTTCTCTATTCTGACGTATATTGATTGAACTGTTTTAATTATCCGTTCTATGATTTTCACAATAACATTGTAGTAATAATTATATCTTGTCTCAATAGATTTTTATGTTGAACAAGTAAGTAACATATTAACAGACTCATACTTTGAGCTATGTTACTCTGCTTTGGGTACGAGGAAACGCAAATATAGAAACGTTAATACAACTTATTTCAATATTTCAGCTAATCAGATCTTGTCGCGGCTCTTAGCAGAGCGATTAAAGCAAAGTAATAAGTAAAAAGTAGCGACATCTAGGTATTGGACGAATTTATATAATGTCAGTAGAATAAAATAACATATGTGTCAAGTCACAACATTGCATACTGACGGAGACAAGGGATTTTTGTGGTACGAAAAAGTTACGAGAAAAAATAAGGTGCTGTTGGAAGTTAAAAATGTTTTAAATTTTTGTTCAGCAGTGTATATTCTAGATTTCGGTTACCGCAATTTCTAGCCTTCGTATCAAAATGAATGTCAGGTTGTATGTCGCAAATTAATAGTATTAGAAGAATTACTTAAGTAATTTAAAGAACACAAAATATTGAGAATTTAGAGGGGTATCTTAAATGTGTGCATGCGATACAGTGTTTTAGTTATTTAATTTGCCACCAGGTGGCTCGCGGCATTAATATGGTAGCAAAGCTGAAATTTGATACTGTTTACCTTCAGAAGTCTATTCTAAAAAATAAGAAGGCGTAGTGTACGCCTGTTTATACTTGGTGGAAATAATTAAACTTTTACTGGATATTTTGGACTTTTTGTTAATTCTATACCTCCTATAGAAACAATTTTCTTTATATACAAACAATTTCGGTTTAATTTTTTTTGACAAAGATTTTGTTAGAAGCGCCTCTTTCATTGCTGACAAAGCAAACTTAAGAAACTTATGAACTTACGTGTTAAATATTCTCATTTTGTTAACTGTGTTTTTGTGGTTCTTTTTTACTTAAAATGATTTGTTTAAATCTTAAGACATCTCAAGTGTTGCGTCCCTGGATGTAGTACCATTTCAAATAGAATGCCCAGCTTTCCTAGGGATACTGCTCTATGTCAGAAATGGCTTTTAGCAATAAAAAATGAAAAACTGATGGGAATCTCTTGTGAGGTCTTAAATTACAGCAAAAGGATTTGTAATGTACATTTTACACAGGATAATTACAAAACGAAATGTAGAAGAGTATTGCTCAACAAGGATATGGTATCCAGTTGTTCCTTACATTGTAAGTTTTTTTATATTGTTAATTATATGTAACTTATTTGTAAAATATAACAAACCTCCATTTTAGCTATGGCATAGAATAAGGAAAACATTGGTCCAAATATGTTAGGAAATGTGAGTTTTGTAATTTGACAAAGCCAGATACTTTTTTACTTTGTTGGTAAATGATATCTTGACTGTTCTATTGAATTTCCAGATTATGCACAAAACTTAACAAGCAGTCTGTCCAATATTTTATATCACCAAATGACTGTAATTTTTCAAAATGAGTAACTGTTTTGAGCATTCTGCACGAGACATAATTAGAAAAATAATTGTAGGCGTTGTTTGTTTTAGTGGACGAGAAAAGTGAAAGTGAAAATATTTAAATATAACAGCTTATATGGAAGATGTACAATTATACAGTTACAATAAATATTTGGAAACGAAAGTATTTAAAAAAACATTTCAAAATGAATAGTCTTCAACATATATATTGTACTGTACTCTATATTTGGCAAAGTTATATTTAAGATAATATAAAATCTTCCATATTCTATAGTTTATTAAATTTTGTACATTTAAAAGTATGTTAAATCCGTTATTTTACAATATATTGCCATAAAACCTAGAAAATTCTATGAATTTTCCTTTGATATAATTGTAATGTAAATTATACATAAATTTAAATAAAATGTATTTTCAAGCTTATATTGCATTTTTATTAATATAATATTTTAAATTTGCCGCTATTCATATTATCAGTCGCGCCCTCTGGTGGCAAATTAATGCTAAACTTGTCCATAGGTTATATATTGTAGATACACTTCTAATTTCTCTGTGTTTTGTGTTAAAGAACGAAAGTGAATCACTATTTCTACCATGTCCGGGGTATACCTACACTAAAATTATGTGAAATAATGCGAATAAATTTGATAGTACTTAGCAGAATGTTTGTTTCCATACATACGTATTATGTTGTTACGGTTCTAATTATATTTAATTGTTCAAAATTGATTTTGCGATATTGTTAAGTGGTATTTATACGAAAAAGTAGTGTGCCATTAGGTCATTTAGTTCCATAGGTGAATTGTAAGAAGTTGGATTCCAACAATGGTAAGTGTCTGACTTTTATTGATATCCTTACATCCTTTATTATTTATTTAATAATTTACTGTCACGTATACTATTATATTTATTTTCCTTGATTTTGGACCTATCGCAGGCAATGTAAATGTCGATCCTCATTATGATTCATTAACTTTGAGTATTTGAGGTATTTATGTTCAATATTGATTGAAAATTGGTGCCTTAGAACTTTTATTTTACACATTATACTGATGTTATGTTTTTGCCACTCTATTGTAATATATACTTGTTTATTATTTTAATTTTGCTTAATTGTTATGTTTTATATTTATTTAATCATTCCTTTTTTTTTCCACTTTTTATCATTTTCAAATAATTTACTAACGCCATACTAAACGTATTTCTCATTTTTTGGACGTAGACAGATTTTTTATTTGCCAGTTTCGATTGTCTCCAGGGGTTATGTCTAGGCTATATGGCAAGTGGGGCAGAATTTCGTTCAGGTTATTTTCCAAATAGTTTTCTATTAGAGGCACAGCAGAAAGTGGAAGAATGTAGATATTCGATTATTGCTTGATTTACTATAATGAACTGTTGTCTGTGGGGTTCTCTTTTGGTGGTTTTGTATAGTTTCAGTAGCTTATCCTACTATATTATATCCACTATATTATGTATTATATATTATTATACTATATTATATCCACTTTTCGTCATCAATGACAAGACAAGGTAAAAAACAAATTGCCCCTGAAGCAATAAACATTGTTCCAAGCTTATTACAGGTGAGGCAAAAGTCCCGCTATCATTTTGATTGCGCACCATCTTGGTTATGTGACATTTAGCTCAATTTAGCTTTAACTATTGTGTTGTGTAGATGTCCAAGTTTTATTACAGAAAAATATACGCCACAAGAACGAGCAGAAATATTGACAATATTTATTGAAAATAATCGTTCCATTATTGCCACTCAGCGGAAATTGCGTCAAATATATCCTAATTTCTTTATTTTTACATTTTTCTGATAATTTGCAGTAGTTTTCTTTATAAACTAATTATAGTGTAAAATTTCCAGTAATATATAATATATTTTGTGAAGAGTTGATTTTTTTCGTATTCAAAAAATTATATTGTTTTGAGAAATGTGAACTATATTGTTATAAGTGTACAAGTTTACTAAAAATATATAGCTGTTGCCATTTGTTAGAAGTGGATCTATATATTATCTGACTATGAATATATTACATGTTATACATTTTAATATAAATATACTGTATTTTAGGATCTTTTCAGGTTGTCTTCTCTCTCTTCTGTCTTCCTCGTCCATCTTCTGTACAGCAATCTCGATTTATTTACATAACAAGATATTTACTTTCTTCTGGCTGGTGTAATGAAACAGTTTATTTTTGGATTTCTTTAGTTTTCTTCTTACTATTATTGTACTATCATATTCTCATCTGCGATTCAATTGCTAGTTTAGTATAATTATAAACAGTATAATTAAATATACAAATTCTGGTACTCTAATAATATCTCTATCTCTTTGAATCAATTTCTATTACTTTTATGATAGAATATAGTTTAATATGTTGGTGAATAATCGATAACATTGCTGACAGAATTGCATTAATTAAATAAATATGTAAATGAAAATGTACTTAGCATATAGATATTTTAAAATAATAGATTGAGCATTAAAAATTCCACGGAATGGTGCGTGTATTCATATAAAGATATTGTTTCAAGTGTTTCATCGAAAATTCCACGCAAATTCCATACCGTAACCATTTTATTAACCTGATTTAGCTCCGTCAGACTTCGAAGAAGACGAAATAAATTTGGAAAACTATTTTTTGATGATTGAAGAATTACATATGTTATATTTTTGTGCTGCAGTGTAATTTGGGTAACACGTATTGTTACCGACCAAACATACCATCATTATTATATGTTTTCAAACAATTGTATTTACGTTAATAGTACATGGACAAATTTAATTACTTTTTTTTAATTCGATAGCTGTTCTACCTAATTTAATTCCTATAATAAAATCAAATTATGTGATTATTACACGAACAGTACCATTTAAACGATTCGACAGAAATGTATTTAACCATATTAGTCATGTTTATGTTACAATCTAATTATTATATGTTTCTTTTTTATATAGTCGCAATTAGCTTGCATGTAGCGATAGAGGAGCCTCTCCCAAAAAACCATAATTATTTAAAAGAGTATATTTGCTAGTCTATTCTTGCAACACCAGCAGGAATTGCAAGCAGTCCTGGATAAAGAGAGCACCAAAGTATATCTCGTTTCTAACGGTTACAAGCTATCGTGTACCCTAGAAATGTTATCAAGAAGGAATAACATTTTTACTCTATCCAAAGTGGCAGTGAACTTACGTCACCTAAATTTATCACGTCAGAACTGAGTCTTGCTTATTTTGGCTTTGTATACGTTAAAAATTATGTTGTAAAAATAATGAAACAAAAATAAAGTTATCAATTATACTATATTTTACCACTATAGTACATCTAATGCATATATTGTCAAAGTCTAAATCTACAATAATACACCCACAATATTTTGTAGGTTAGAATTGTTTTATAATATTTTAATTGAACGCTTTTCCATATCACCCAAGAGGTAGAGTTCTAGGCGCAATTTTTTTATGTAGTGGTATCCCCTGGTGGCCTAATCCACCTAATTAACAATTATATATCTGAGTAATGTACTTTGCTTTCATTAGAGAGTCTATTTGCTTATTTACGTTTTGTTCTTGTTTCCTTTGTTACTGTGTTTCCTTGTCAAGTCATTTTTATATAACTGTATATCGCTTTAGTTTCTTCTGTTACTACATGTATATACAATTCCTGATAAAACTAGGTTTAATCACTGCATTCTCACTAATACATTTAAGGTAATCTACAGTTGAAATGTTGTTTCCTATGACGTAAAATGTTCCTTCTGCTTCATAAGTTATCTGTGTTAAATCATACCAGAACTTTTCTTGTTACCAATTAAAATAATTCAAAATGACTGCCTTATGACTTTATCTTCATGTGTAAAGTTAATTTCAAAGAGTTACATCTTTTGTTAACATTATTAATTATTAAAGGTTTTACATTTAATTTTTTTTTATAAAATAAATGAGAATTGTATATGTGTCTATACAACGTTCCTTTTTATGGTTATTGTCTGCTAATTGTTCTAGAATAGGAAAATAATTTAACGTTGATTGTTGTTATGAGTTTAAACGTTTTATTTTATTTTTAATTTTAAAAAATGTTGCTTATCATCTGTCTACGGTGGTAAAAGATAATTGTTGCCTATAATTTCTTGAATTCTATTAGCTTCGAGTATAGATATATTTATAAGTTTGGAGCAAAACTGATTTCGGAAAACGTAAACGCCTGTATCAACAGGTGGGGCAAAAGTACCGCTACCATTTTGATTTCAATTGCTTTTTAACCATTGTGTTAGACGTCAAAATTTTTTTAGTGATAAATATACGCCCCAAGAACCATCCGAATTAGTGACAATATTTATAGAAAATAATCGTTCCAATATTACCACTCAGCGGAAATTGCGTCAAAAATATCCTAATCGTCCATTGTCTCACAAAACCACAATTTATCGTTTACATGCGAATTTTCGACAGTACGGTACGACAGCAGACAGGCCTCGTTCTAGAAGACACCGGACATCTCGTAACGCAAACGATTCAACATCTTAAATGCAATATTCGTTATGAAATTGAAGAAATTCAGCCTCAGATGTTGCAGGATATCATGAAAAACGTCGGTCACCATTTAGCCAATAGTAGAGTGATGAGCTAAATAAAAAGAAATGGGTGTTTCGATATACATAACATATTATTGTTTTTTTATAGATTAGCAAAATTTGGTTGAACATTCTGTGGTGTTCCGGGTTCCTGCTGGCAGTCGTAGTAGGCAGTGTTCTGGTATCGTTGTATAGGAACAGGTACATTTACAGATTTGCCAAAACCGTCAATGGATTTCCTTTCTATCCGGTCATCGGGAATCTGCACAAAATTGGAAAAACAAGTAAATTAATTGGTGATTCTTAGGTATCAGTATTTTTGGTTGACTAAAAAAAAGGAAACCAAAGAAAATCTGCGTTAAAAGTGTTTAAGATTTTATTTGATGTTAAAAATGTGAATTAATTTTGAACGATGTTAAACATTAATCTGAATATGCTTGATGCTTTTAGAGAACTTTGAGTATAGTTAACAGTAATATGATATATGACTAACAACTAATGAGCTCATGACATAGCATGAGGATGCAAAATCGGTAATGCTTGAAGGTTATATTCTTGATAGACGTACAAGTTGCAGCATAACGTCTTAAATGAAACATATTCAACATTAAGTTACACAAGGGGTTATTTAATCTAGAAATTTGGCAAGATCGATCTTTTCTGCCCTTATGAGGACTTTTCAAAATTTAAATGATTTACGAAGACGTTGCTGTTTTAGAGATGCGGCGTCTAAAAACTAAAACTGTAGATTTACTTGGAATTTTAATGTGTCTTCTCTATACATACATTTATCGTATCAAAATAATATTATTAATTATTGTTAATTAAAACAAATGTTAAAAGAAACTGTAAGAAATGCATTACATTTTTGAACAGTCGATAATATGGTGAAAAGAAATTTGTTTATATTGTAAGAAATTGGCACAATTCATTTTATCCGAGGTATGGTCCACCGATAGTTTAACCGGTACTTTTAACGTAATAAGTAGTAATCAGAAGGATCAGAGTATGCAGAATATGGCGCTTCCTATTTTAATATTTCCAGGTATGTTCTCGTCGGTTTTGTA
Organism: Rhynchophorus ferrugineus; assembly: GCF_030347505.1. Classification (NCBI taxonomy): domain Eukaryota; kingdom Metazoa; phylum Arthropoda; class Insecta; order Coleoptera; family Curculionidae; genus Rhynchophorus; species Rhynchophorus ferrugineus. The sequence continues at coordinate 73,959,017 of NW_027472582.1, read as the reverse complement.
ACATGTGACGTAACGTTATCATGCTGAAGAATAAGCTTACTGTGGCTTTGTTCTTAATCCTGGTCTTTTTCGCACAATGCTATACTCAAACGCATCAAGTGTGTTTCATTAGGCTTTAGCAGCTCATATCACACCAAGATGATCCCACCAAATACAGAGCATTAGCTTGGAGCCATGTATATTCGGCCTTGCCATTGATATTGATACATGACAATGTAGTTCCCATGTCTCTTGCTTACCCTGAAATCATTTCTTGTTCTCACATCGACGAAATTGCATACAAAAAAGTGATGTGTGTCTATCAAGCTTCAACATGAAGTTGGTTAAGAGTAACAGTAACATCATCTCTTTTTTAGATTCTTTAAACCTAATTTATAGGTCTAATATTCTTAAAAAATTGAAAATGTTAAAATAACCAGAAGTCAATTGAAACCTCCCCGGCCTGACACATAGATGGCGCTACTAGAATTAAATCCATATGTTTTTTAGCTAGCGTCCTCAAAAGAAGCGTGTATAAATTTGACAGCTGTCGGATGATTAGTTTGTGAATTATAGCATTTTGAGTGAAGCAACTTCTGTTATTATGAAAAAATGGATGAAAAGGAATTTCGCGTCTTGATAAAATACTGCTTTTTGAAGGGAAAAATACAGTTGAAGCAAAAGCTTGGCTTGAGCCGAGTTTTCGGACACTGCCCCAGAAAAATCAACCATCAAGGATTGGTATGTTAAGTTTAGACATGGTGAAATGAACACCGAAGATGGTGAACGCAGTGGACGCCCAAAAGAGATTGTAATCAACAAAAACATTTAAAAAAACACCAAATGATTTTGAATGACCGTAAATTGAAATTGAATGAAATAGCAGACACTCTAAAGATATCATTTGAACGTCATTATCATATCATCACGTCATATCATTCACGAATATGTGGGTATGAGAAAACTTTGTGAAAAGTGGGTGCCGCGCGAGCTCACTTTTGGCCTAAAACAACGAGGAGTTGATGATTCGGAGCAGTGTTTGAAGATGATCAAGCGTAATAAACCCGAGTATTTGCGTCGATATGTTACATTGGATGAAACATGTCTCCATCATTTCACTCCGAAGTCCAATCGACAGTCATTCGAGTGGAACTGCACACGATGAACCCGATCCAAAGCGTGGGAAAATGCAACAGTCGGCTGGCAAAGTTATGGCGTCTGTATTTTTGGATGCGCATGGAATAGTTTTCACTGACTACCTCGAAAAAGGAAGAACCATCAACAGCGACTATTTCATACCATTATTGGACCGTTGAAAGAAAGAAATCGCCAAAAAACGGCCGCATTTGAGGAAAAAGAAAGTGCTGCTTCACCAATACAATGAACTGTGTCACAAGTCAGTGCAAACGATGGCAAAAATCCACGAATTGGGCTTCGAATTGCTCCCTCATCCACCGTATTCCCCAGATCTGACCCCCAGCGACTATTTCCTGTTCTCAGACCTCAAAAGAATGCTCGCTGGGAAGATATTTTCGTCGAACGAAGAGGTGATCGCCGAAACTGAAGCCTATTTTGAAGCAAAGGACAAATCGTACTACAAGAATGGTATCGATAAGTTCGAGGGTCGCTATAATCAGTGTATCACCCTAGAAGGGAATTATGTTGAACAAAAAAAACTAATTTTGCCAAAAAAATGTGTTTTGCTATGGTAGGCCGTGGACTTCTCAATTGATATATTAATATCTCGTTTTTTTTGAACAACCGTAATATCAGGAAAAAATATTTATTTCACTTGAAAAAATACCTAAACTTTGTGCCTCTAGATTAGAATATGTTCTTAACTGACAAGGTTACTCTCCAAAAAAAAAACACTTATATTACTTTAATCTACTGTTAATCCATTGAAATAACATTCGCTCATAGTCTTGTCGATTATAGTCAATAATAATTAGTGATTTTCAGAATTGTTTGAAATAGTAAATGAACTACCGAACAAACTGGGTACACCTTTTGGATTCTGGACGGGACATCAATATTCGTACGTGACCGATGATGTGGATGAAGTGAAAATGATACTAAATAATCCGCACAGCATAGACAAGTCTTGTATTTATGAGCAATTACGATGGTTGTTTGGTAACAGTCTACTTGTAGTTGAAGGTATATTTATTTTTATATCATAAATTCTTCTTGTTTCACCTATGTTATTTCCTGCTGAACGTATGTATAATACGTCCAATAACAGCCAGTGCACACCATTAAATTTTGTGAGGTTAGAAAGTCGCTATGTTGCCACATCAAATTTCGGTTCTTACCCTAACAGTGATGACAATAGATTTTTTTTATTGCTCTTAATAGTTCCACAATCTGTCCAGAGTACTCCAATATACCCATAGACCTATCCATGGAGGTAATAAACAAAGAATATATTGGCTTCTCCATAGTAAAACAGCTCTTTGCCCAGGCACTTGCGGAGAATTACCCAAATCATCTCGCCATTTACACGAATGGTTTCGTCGGTGCCTCATACACTTCAAGGCTAATGGATGAGCACTTTTTACTTTCACTATTACTAACATTTTTTCTGCAGAGCTTTTGGCCATTTACAAGACCATATCTGCCTCTGGATAGGTCATTAATAGGCACATCAATACTTATAATATCGGACTCAATGAGTTCCTCGGATAGCCTGATTTCAGTAAAGACAGTCCGCCCTCTAGTTAAAGCTACCAGAGAGCTACATACAGCACTGGTCGAGGGGGGGGGTGGAATAAGGAGAAATTATCCTAGGGGTTCCCTCTATCACAGAAATTTCCGGTAACGAAAGAGCTGACTATCTGGCGAGCAGAAAGGCAGATTCATTTAAACTAAGCGTTCTATTTAGTAAGGAAGACGCTCACACACACATGCAAAAAACTGCATCAACTAAATTGGGATCTCCTTATGGGATCTCCTAATGTTAATAACTTTAGCAGGTTCCAACTGAGCATCCTTGCTCGGCTGCGAATAGGACATAGCAGACTAACACATGAGCATTTGTTAAAAAGAAAAGACCCTCCACAATGTGATGAATGTCAAATACAACAGAGCGTCAAACACATCCTTCTGGATTGTGGAAAGCTTGAAGTACCGAGACAGCAACTCGTGATGCCAAGGTCCTACATTGTAACTCGAAACTAAATAGCCCAAGAGGCTGATGGACTTTTAAAATAATAAATAAATAAATATTTCTTAAGATCCCATGTAGGGAAAATTGGGAAGTATAGTGCTGAGAATGAACTATTAGTTAAGACAAAACGTCATATATTACATATTCAATAATGTTTTAAGGTCCCCAGTGGAAAACTCGCAGAAGGCACTTCGTGAAATCATTTAGTCCATCGATCTTGAAGTCATTCGTCGAATTTTTCTATACGAACAGTACAGCTTTGGTCGATGCTTTGAGGAAACCAGATCGTCCAGACCTGTATATTGCTTTTCAGAACTACAGCATAGATGGATTCTGCGGTAAAGCAATTTGACCGACTGATTTCAAATATCACTAAATATATATATTGTTTTGAAATAATTCCAGAAGCCATAATGGGAAGAAATTATAATACTCAAAAGAAATCAGAATACAGTATCGTAGAGGACCTAGACAGGTAATATTAACATAAATAAATTTATTATACAGGGTGGATGATATGTTATTGATAATTATATTGAAAATAATTTTGCAAATATTTTAAAGCTGTTTTTCCCTATGTTAGGAGCATTATTTGAATTTTATACGAGAATAAGTTGAAAAGTTCTCGGACTGATACGAGAGTCATTATTTATATTTCGGGAATTGGCAACACTGTTGTCATGTGAGTCCATTTGATGGTTCCATCGTAAAGTTTGATATTTTGACGATATACGTCCTCAGAACATTCTGTCGCACGGGCGCTATTTGTTTATTTTATATTTAGTTGAAAGTTTCGTCTCGGCAAAAAATGGAACTGAATCGTGAACATATTCGTGCGATGATTTTTTACGTTTTCGACGTGGATTACGACGGCAAGAGTGCATCAATCAACTTAATTTGACTTTTGGCGATGAAGGTCCATCAAAAACACCGTGTATCGCTGGTTTAGTGAATTCAATCGTGGTGGTAGTTCGCTGTCCGACGAGTTTCGTGAAGGTCGTCCAAAATGGGCTGTTGCGCTAGAAAACATCCATGATGTGTGCGAAATGATTAAGCAAGATCGTCATGTCACCTATTGTGAGATTGAGGCATCCCTAAGCATAAGTTTCACCAACATATATGCGATTTTACATGAACACTTAGCTGTGCGAAAGTTATCTTTACGTTGGATCTCAGACAATTTGACAATCGCCCAAAAAAAATTGCTCGTGTCGATTGTTGCAAAGAAATACTTAAGAAATTCAATCGCAGTGCTTAGAGAGACGTTTATAAAGACGTGACAGGTGACGAATCATGGTTATATTCGTATGAGCCCGAAAGTAAGCAGCAGTCGACTGTATGGGTGATCCAAGATGAACCAAATCCAACAAAAGTTGTTCGCGCACGAAGCTCTTCAAAGAAAATAGTGACCTGTTTCTTCGGGAAAACTGGTCATATTACAACAGTACCTTTAGAGGATCGCAGAACAGTAAATTCTGTTTTGTACACAACCATTTGTTTGCCAGAAGTCTTCGGTGAAATAAGGAAAACAAACAAGAGACGCCGAATTATTCTTCATTATGACAATGCGAGCTCTCAAACAAGAGACTATTTGAGCACTCAAAACACCAATTTGATGGGTCATCCGCCGTACAGCCCTGATTTGGCACCCAATGATTTATTTTATTTCCCATCCCTGAATATGAATGAAAATCATGTTTTGAAAATACCTCATTCGGAATGGAATAAATGCTTTGAAAATTGGTTTAAGTGTATCCAAAAGTGTATCGACCATCGTGGCAAGTACTTTGAAAGGCAATAAAAATATAATCCCTGCTTAACTATTTGTTTTTCTTATTCCCGAAATATAAATAGTGACCCTCGTACAGAAATGATGCTCCAACGAGTAAAAATTTTCTTTTGCAGTACATGACATCACAAAATTGTTCGTTCTTTTTCATTTTTGATGGTACCTTTTACCTCAACCTTTAAAAAGTGTAATTTGATTGATCAACCTTTTTAATCGCCTGATTTTACACCCTCAGGCTTCTAAGAAGAAGTAGGGACCGTAGATGAAGATATGTTAATTCCTTTCTTTGTTGTTCTAGACATTATCTAACAAAAAAAAAGTTTGAAAAAATGGTGATTATTAAGCTCATAACTTGAAAATACGCGAGATTACAGTGATTTTTTAAGTAAATTTTGAATGAGTTGAGTGTTACTATAGAGAAAATACGTGTTCATATATTCAAACTAGGTTATTTTTTCTTTAACACATGTGACATTCATGTTAAAATCTACGTCTATTTGCATTTCTGAATCATCATAATTTCAAAAAAGCTCTGGGTATGATTCGTTACATACAAATCATAATTTTGAATATTTCAATAATCATAATTTGAATATTCAATCATAATTTGAATATTCAACAGATAGTGATTATTTTCTTGTACTAGGTTACAGGAAATCTGTAGAAAACGCTGTGTCTTTGAAGTTTTCAACCTCAGCGTCGTTATATGGGGTTTTATTCATGAAGGACTGAAAACCCTTGGATATTTGAAAGCTGTCAGCGAATTTGTGAATGTTGTAAGTAGATTTATAGTTATAATATATTGTTTACTAATGGGTTTCGGCGCAATCGATGATCTTTCTCACTACTCTGAAAAGAAAACAAGTGATTGAGTTAGAACTCAATCTAGAATAATCATGGACCGTTTCTGCGTCCATTATGGACCGATTTTCAATATTCTTCTTTTATCTACAAGAGTGCACTTCCGAGATAGCTCCATTGAAACCAAGTTAGGTTTTCACATATTTTTATCTAAAATAATCAGATATCGGTGTTCAATTTCAATTAAATTACGAACAAAACAAATCTAGTTTGTTGCTCGGTACTGACTCAAAAGTCAGTTTGTTAAAAATATTTTATTATGCATTTGGGACAAATATTTTATATGTTAGTTTTCTTTTAGATACTTAAAGACAAACGAAGAGATTTCAAACAGAGTCCAGGTATGTTGGCTTAATCAATGAAAAATTGTTGGAATACAACGAGTATTTTACAGTCATTGCTGACACCACACTGAAAATTGCGGACACCTTGTTGAATGGAGACATGAAATTGACGGATAAAGAAATCGAAGACGAGATAACTTTATTTTTGTCTGCGGTAAGTACTTAAATCTACTCTTAAGGCAGAGGGCGGAGGGAGTTAACTAAAGCGAATAGGATGAATGTTGCTAATCTATATTAAGGGTTTTAAACTAAGCTACTAGCGACCCGCCCCGGCTTCGCACGGGTGCAATGCTGAGACTAAATTAAATACACTACAGAAAAAATATGAACGTTGTATATAAAAACATAGCGGCCCGCTCCGACTTTGAACGGGCATGAAATATATATGCCTATGTCACTCAATGAAAACATGATTAAAATCGATCCAGTATTTTTGGTTCATTCATTACTGCCCTTGGCCTGCACGCATTAAATTTGGAGTAAAACAATTCCTCTTCCCCTATACTTACTATGAAGATTTCCTGCTATCTTTGGAATATCTAAATTCATACAATTTTTATTACATTACACATTTTTAAACGCAAATTTTAAATTTGTAATATCTCCGAAAATATTTGTTTAATTTACATGCTGTAAGGAACCATATTGATCTATATTAATTGCACACTGTATTTAAGGTACTTAATTCGATAAGGATTAATGCCGTATTGCTTAAAATAGCTTCGTAAATAAGCCATTTTCTCACGTAAAAAGTAAACAATAAAAATGGTTAATGTGGGTTATCCCTAAAAGATAAACATATACCATCGCGGACTTTTTTGTAGACCTTTTTATGGTGTACAATACTGTAGTACATTAATTTGATCTAACTCGTAGGGTTAGGCAGCGTTTTTGCTAATTGCTAAATAAGCCTAAAAAAATAGGTTAATTTACGACATCACGTTAGAAACCTCTAAAATTAGCAATGTTGCCTTAGTATATTATGCATGTATTATACATATAAACCTTCCTCTTGAATCACTCTATCTATTGAAAAAAACCGCGTCAAAATCCGTTGCGTAGTTTTAAAGATTTAAGCGCACATAGGGATATAGGGACAGAAAAGGCGACTTTGTTTTATACTATGTAGTGATATTTTTTATGCCCCAAGAAAGGAGATAACTCAACAAACATTAGCGAATGCAAATGGTCAGTTTATCTTGTAAAACATAACATATATTTATTTTATAATGTTTTATATTTTATTCATGTGATTAAAATGGTTTTGGATTTTCACAATATTTCTTTTTGATGATTTCTGGGCTCTGACACTCTTTTGAGCTGCTTGCTTTTATTTTCATTTTGCAAATGGTGGTAGACCACGAAGAAAAATAATCTACCAAATGTTTTGTTTCATTTGATGTTTAATACTTTTTATATATAAAAAACAATTTTTGCCAAAGTAATAGACATAGTCTCTTGGCGCAATTTAATTCAAAAACATAAAAGGCACTCAGAGGGGTGTAATATTCTCAAAGTTGATTATGATCCTTGTATTATTGTTGTATTGACAGGCTTCGGACACTACTGGGACAACGATGGCATTTATCGTAACTCTGCTTGGAATGTATGAAGAAGTACAAGTAAGTATTTTGATGTAAAAATAGATACGCCTTATTCTCCATATTTTTAACTATAGATGGCAACTCAAATATCGGGTAAAAGACCAGAAGGCGTTATCTCCTACTGTTGACTATCGATAATTTCGAAGGTTTTTGTGAAAGCATAGATAAAGAGGCTTAATAATATAATAGAAAAAAGAAAGATTATTTCAGAACATCAATTTCTCCCTCGTTCACATTCCTTCCAACAGTTAAAAGATGTTAGCCACTTTTCAGAAAATTTGAATAAGAGGATTTGAAGACTACAAATGATGCTTTTGAGACGAACAAAGCTCAAAGACGGACGGAATACGACCAAGGACACAACAATGTTAATCTTCAGCATGACAACGCTCGATCGCATGTTGCAAATCCGGCGAAAACATACTTGGAAACTTTGAAATGGGAAGTGCTCCTCTACACGCCGTATTCTCCAGACCTTGCCCCTTCTGACTACTACTTCTTATGATACATATGAGCCGTGACCTGTTTGAGCAGCGCTTCACTTTTTATGATGATACCAAAAAAGGTCAATTCATGGATAGCCTCAAACGATACATTGTTCTTTCGAAATAGAATCCATAAATTATTGGAAAGATAAGAATAAGGACAATAGTTTGAATAAATTACATTATAATTATTGTTCACATTGAATCTTCCAATTAGAACTAATTTATAGAATTGCACTAACAGGTCACTTGAAAAGTTTCCGGCCTAGGATACTAAAACACATTTTTTGCCACAATTTTTAATCCTTTCTCCTAATTCCTTTCAAGGGTGATACACTGATTATTGTGACCATCCAACTTTTCGATACCATTTTTGTAGTACGATTTGTCCTTTGCTTCAAAATAGGCCTCAGTTTCGGCGATCACCTCTTCATTCGACCAACATTTCTTCCCAGCGAGCATTCTTTTGAGATCTGAGAACAGGAAATAGTCGCTGGGGGCCAGATATGGAGAGTACGGTGGACGAAAAAGCAATTCGAAGTCTAATTCATGGATTTTTGCCATCGTTTTCACTGACTTGTGATACGGTGAATTGTCTTGGTAAAGCAGCATTTCCTTTTTCTTCATATGCGGCCGTTTTTCGGCGATTTCGTTCTTCAAACGGTCCAATAATGCTATGTAATAGTCGCCGTTGATGGTCCTTCCTTTTTCAAAGTAGTCCATGCGCATCCGAAAATACAGACGCCATAACCTCGCCAGCCGACTATTGCGTTTTCCCACCCTTTAGAGTGGGTTCATCGTGCGCAGTCCACTCGGATGACTGTCGACTGAACTTCGGAGTGAAATGATGGAGCCATGTTTCATCCATTATCCCATATCGATACAAAAGCTCGGGTTTATTACGGTTGATCATCTTCAAACACTACTCCGAATCATCAACTCGTCGTTGTTTTTGGTCAAAACTGAGCTCGTGCGGCACCCACTTTGCACAGAGCTTTCTCATACCCAAATATTTGTGAATAATATGAAGTACACATTCAGTTGATATCTTTAGAGTGTCTGCTATTTCATTCAGTTTCAATTTACGGTTATTTAAAATGATTTTGTGGATTTTTTAAATATTTTCGCCGGTAACAACCTCTTTTGGGCGTCCACTGCATTCATCATCTTCGGTGCTCATTTCACCACATCTAAACTTAGTATATCAATCCTTTATGGTTGATTTTCCTGGGGAAATGTCCGGAGACTCGGCATCAAGCTAAATTTTTGCTTCAACTGTATTTTTTCCCTTCAAAAAGCAATATTTTATCAACACGCGAAATTCCTCTTTATCGATTTTTTTCACAATAACCAATGTTGTTTTACTCAAAATAATATAATTCACAAACTAATGATCCGACAGCTGTCAAATTTATATACGCATCTTTTGAGTGTTAGGGCTAACTAAAAAAGATATGGATTTAATTCTAGTAGCGCCATCTATTGATCTGTTATAAAGAAAAACTCTTATAATATACAACGTGGGGCAAAAGACTCGCTAACATTAACGCCATTTCCGCTGAATGGCAATAATGGAATGATTATTTTCAATAAATGTTGTCACTATTTCTGCTCATTATTATAGCGTATATTTATACATGATAAAATTTGGACGTCTACACAACACAATGGTTAAAACGACACGACACAACCGAGATAGCAGGCACTCAAAATGGTAGCGGGACTTTTGCCCCCATCTTAGTGTCAAATCGAAATGCTAGCGGGACTTTTGCCCCATACTATATGACAAATGTCAAAATCATCGAATTTATTAATTAGCTTAGGTTGATTAACAATTGTTTACAATTATTTCGAATCTTTACCAATAGATATTGCTGATCAAGCTACACAGAGACAGATGAAAATTATCTTGTGCCTAACAACTTAAAACTACTTTATATTTCAGGAAAAAATGTATGAAGAAGTTATGACCTATGTTGGAGATAAAGCCATCGGACCTGAGGACTTACATAACTTAAAATACACAGAAAGAGTGATACTGGAGTCAATGAGGATCCTCCCACCAATCCCCACAGTGGGGCGACACGCCAAACAAGATATTCACTGTGGTTTGTATTATCTTTGATATCAGCATTGCAAAAGAAATAAATTTAATTCAAATAAACATGGGTAATAAATGTCTTGAGATTGGTACAAAGAATGTCATCTAAATATTTCTTTAGGTTTTGTCTCTTCCCCTGTCCCTAATTCTGGTTTCGTTGAAGTCTCATCACTTTCCTTCTTCTCTTTTAGAGTCGAATTTTGATTTGATTGAATAAAATTGTTGTGAAATATAAAATCATAATAAATATTTTTTAAAATTTATTTATTACATTGTTACTAGACATTGCCAACTAACCGACAACTTGTTATTATTATAATTTAAGTTTAGGTACCTATCTTAGTCTGGTTTCTCTATTAAATGAACCGCACCATACTACATTACACAAGATCAAACGATTTGATTCAAATGTTGTGTTCAAATGTTCAAGAGTTCTATTACTTTGATATTTAGTTGAGTCTGTCCTCATGTTTCTTTATTTCCTATGTGACAGTCGGTAACTAAAGATCTCGGTTTAAGTCATCAGTCACGTGGTATCTCGGTGCATTTATAATACTTCTCAGTTTTTTATTTTTTATTTTACATGTTCCTTCCAGTGGTTTTGCATCGGGATACATTCCGAGATAAGAGGTCAATTGAAAAGTCCCAGGTCTACCATAGTAAAACACATTTTTTGGCAGAATTGTTTTTTTTATTCAACATAATTCCCTTCAAGGGTGATATACTGATTAAGCGACCCTTCAACTTTTCGATACCATTTTTGTAGTACGATTTGTCCTTTGCTCCAAAATAAGCCTCACTCGACGAAAAGGTCTTCCCGAGCGAGCATTCTTTTGAGATCTAAGAACAAAAAAATTCCCTGGGGGCAGATCTGGAGAATACGGTGGATGAGCAAACAATTCGAGACCCAATTCATGGATTTTGCCATCGTTTTCATTGACTTGTGACAAGGCCCCGTCTTGTCTTGGTAAAGCAGCATTTCCTTTTTCTTGAAATGCGGCCGTTTTTTTGGCGATTTCGTCCTTCAAACGGTCCAATAATTCTATGTAATAGTCCCTGTTGATGGTCCTTCCTTTGTCAAGGTACTCAATAAAAATGATTCCATGCACATCCCAAAATACAGACGCCATGACCTTGCAAGCCGACTGTTGCGTTTTCCCACGCTTTGGAGCGGGTTCATCGTGTGCAGTCCACTCGGACGACTGCCGTTGGAATTCGGAGTGAAATAATGGAGCCATGTTTCATCCATTGTCATATATCGATGCAAAAACTTGGGTTTGTTACACTAAATCATCTTCAAACACTACTCCGAATGATCAACTCGTCGTTGTTTTTGGTCAAAAGTGAGCTCGCGTGGCACCCACTTTGCACAGAGCTTTTTCATACCCAAATATTCGTGAATGATATGATGTACATGTTCAGTTATTCAAAATGCAGTCCACTGCGTTCACCGTTTTCGGTGCTCATTTCACCACATCTAAACTTGGTCTAAAATGGTTGATTTTCCTGTGGCAGTGTCCGGAAACTCCGTGTCCGTATTTGCTTCAACCGTATTTTTTTCCTTCAAAAATGCAATATTTTATTAACACGCGAAATTCCTTTTTATCCATTTTTTCCACAATGACTAAAATTGCTTCACTCAAAATGCTATAAAAAAAGCAAACTAATGATCCGGCAGCTGTCAAATCTATACACGCATCTTTTGAGGGTTAGGGCTAACTAAAAAACGTATGGATTTAATTCTAGTGACGCCATCTATGTGTCAGGCCGGGAAATTTTCAATTGACCTGTTTCTTGTTATTGCTATATGGTATGATATTATTATTTTTTGTTATTGGTTCTTGTACAGTCTGATGTTACGTAAACTGCACATTCACATATTTACTTTCGTTAATATAATAAACATGATGAAACAAGTTGGCCTTAACTATTATTCAAATTTAAATTCAATGGAAACTTTGGAGTGGTACAATTTACAATGTGTTGAACATTTTAGCTTGAAGACATTTTCACTTACTGTCGAAATGTCCACAAAGAGATACCAAAAATTTCAAATATCAATATTTTTATTGTTGTCAAAAGTCCAAGAAAGTTAAACATTTCTTTTATATATAAATTTATAATCCCACAGGTTCCAAAGTGATTCCTAAAGGCGTCGACATATACATAAATATCATAAAACTTCATCGTAACGAGAAGTTTTGGCCAGATCCATTACGATTCAATCCTGATCGGTTTTTACCGGAAGAGGTCGCTAAACGACCAAAGTATTGCTATATTCCCTTCTCCGCAGGGCCACGGAACTGTATCGGTAAGTAACATTTTTATTTGGAGAAATATATGGTTTTTAAAATATCAAAATAAAGTACTAAATCGTTGATATACTGCTTGAAAATATTAATAACAGTGATACAAATTAATATTTGTTCAATTTACAGTATATTACAATAATCAGTATCAATAAGTATTTTGTATTTTAAGAAATCTGCATGATTTTTATAATTCGAAAACAAAATGGCGAAGGAGCTTGGAGCAGATGAAAATAGTTATTCGAAATATTCTAATTATCTAGTTAATAATAAACCTACTAAATAAAGTAGTATCGAAGTAACAGTAAAGCCTTATTTACAAGGGTACATTTTTTTTAAAATACTAAACCCTATGTAGTTAATGTTACCTGTAATGGTAATTTTGAATTGTTTTTTATTAATGATACAATTTGCTTAACAAACCCTTTCCTTTTTGACCATTACCCAATTCCTTTGTACTTATAATGTTTGTATGATAGTTAAATTGTTTTAAATTTTCAGGAAAAACGTATGCAATTATGTCTATGAAAACATCTCTGGCCAATATAGTACGCAATCTAAAAATAACGTCAAAATACAAGAGTCTTGAAGAATTGAACTTCCATAGTTTTGTGACAATGAGAACGATCACCCAACTGGATTGTCATTTCACCGCTAGAAAGAAAGAGTAGAATTTATTGTGATCTATGTATAGAACATCTTTTTTTTGTTATTAAAAATCTTAATTCCGTATAGGTTGTTTTGAATGTCTAACCTTTTGCAGATAATGAGACCTCACATGGTTTCATATAAAATACTCGTTTACTAATTCGTCCAATAAAACAGCCATTGTACTTCATCAAAATTCATGACGTCAAGACGTCGCAATGTTGCCGCATCAAATCTGACTTTTGGTTTGCAACCTCTAATTGTTATCACTGTTTCGAAGAATTTTACAGGCATTTGGTAAAATATCCTACCAAAACCACCCCAAGCGGATTTTAAAAGCTGATTCCGTTGTAGTAATTCTATTTCTTTTTAGCTCGGATAAAATGAGAAGGAAGAATCTGTTTCGAGTTTGAGAGGTATTTTAATTTTTACAAACTGGTGTGCAATTGATACTATATTCGACGATTTTTGGTACTCTATAATGTGCATTGGCTGTTTTATTAGACGGCTGTAGATGTTGATGTGTCCAAATGAATAAAAACATAGAAATTCAATATATACTACTGAACTATATATATATATATATATATATATATATATATATATATATATATATATATATATATATATATATATATGAAATATATATATATATATATATATATATATATATATATTAATTATGCCACAGGTTCTAAAGTGATTCCTAAAGGCGTCGACATTTTTATTTGGAGAAATATATGGTTTTTAAAATATCAAAATAATATGGTGAAAGAGCTTAGAATATTTCGAGAGTACTAAATCGTCGATATACTGCTTGAAAATATTAATAACAGTGATACAAATTAATATTTGTTCAATTTACAGTATATTACAATAATATCAATAAATATTTTGTATTTTAAGAAATCTGCATGATTTCAAAATGGCGAAGGAGCTTGGAGCAGATGAAAATAGTTATTCGAAATATTCTAATTATCTAGTTAATAATAAACCTACGTTACGTTAAAATACTAATGATAATAGATTGCTAAATAAAGTAGTATCGAAGTAACAGTAAAGCCTTATTTACAAGGGTACATTTTTTTTTAAATACTAAACCCTATGTAGTTAATGTTACCTGTAATGGTAATTTTGAATTGTTTTTTATTAATGATACAATTTGCTTAACAAACCCTTTCCTTTTTGACCATTACCCAATTCCTTTGTACTTATAATGTTTGTATGATTGTTAAATTGTTTTAAATTTTCAGGAAAAACGTATGCAATTATGTCTATGAAAACATCTCTGGCCAATATAGTACGCAATCTAAAAATAACGTCAAAATACAAGAGTCTTGAAGAATTGAACTTCCATAGTTTTGTGACAATGAGAACGATCACCCAACTGGATTGTCATTTCACCGCTAGAAAGAAAGAGTAGAATTTATTGTGATCTATGTACAGAACATAATTTTTTTTGTTATTAAAAATCTTAATTCCGTATAGGTTGTTTTGAATGTTTAACCTTTTGCAGATAATGAGATCTCACATGGTTTCATATAAAATATCCGATTACTAATTCGTCCAATAAAACAGCCATTGTACTTCATCAAAATTTATGACGTCAAGAAGCTGCAATGTTGCCGCATCAAATCTGACTTTTGGTTTGCAACCTAATAATTATTATCACTGTTTCGAAGAATTTTACAGACATTTGGTAAAATATCCTACCAAAACCACCCCAAGCGGATTTTAAAAGCTGATTCCGTTGTAGTAATTCTATTTCTTTTTAGTTCGGATAAAATGAGAAGGAAGAATCTGTCTCGAGTTTGAAAGGTATTTTAATTTTTACAAACTGGTGTGCAATTGATACTATATTCGACGATTTTTGGTACTCTATAATGTGCATTGGCTGTTTTATTAGACGGCTGTAGATGTTGATGTGTCCAAATGAATAAAAACATAGAAATTCAATATATACTACTGAACTATATATATATATATATATATATATATATATATATATATATATATATATATGAATATATATATATATATATATATATATATATATATATATATATATATATATATATATATATATATATATATATATATATATATATTAATTATGCCACAGGTTCTAAAGTGATTCCTAAAGGCGTCGACATTTTTATTTGGAGAAATATATGGTTTTTAAAATTTCAAAATAAAGTACTAAATCGTCGATATACTGCTTGAAAATATTAATAACAGTGATACAAATTAATATTTGTTCAATTTACAGTATTAATATCAATAAATATTTTGTATTTTAAGAAATCTGCATGATTTCAAAATGGCGAAGGAGCTTGGAACAGATGAAAATAGTTATTCGAAATATTCTCAATATCTAGTTAATAATAAACCTACTAAATAAAGTAGTATCGAAGTAATAGTAAAACTTATTTACAAGGGTACACTTTTTTAAAATACTAAACCCTATGTAGTTAATGTTACCTGTAATGGTAATTTTGAATTGTTTTTTTATTAATGATACAATTTGCTTAACAAACCCTTTCCTTTTTGACCTTTACCCAATTTCTTTGTACTTATAATGTTTGTATGATTGTTAAATTGTTTTAAATTTTTAGGAAAAACGTATGCAATTATGTCTATGAAAACATCTCTGGCCAACATAGTACGCAATCTAAAAATAACGTCAAAATACAAAAGTCTTGAAGAATTGAACTTCCATAGTTTTGTGACAATGAGAACTATCACCCAACTGGATTGTCACTTTACCGCTAGAAAGAAAGAGTAGAATTTATTGTGATCTATGTACAGAACATAATTTTTTTTGTTATTAAAAATCTTAATTCCGTATAGGTTGTTTTGAATGTTTAACCTTTTGCAGATAATGAGATCTCACATGGTTTCATATAAAATATCCGATTACTAATTCGTCCAATAAAACAGCCATTGTACTTCATCAAAATTTATGACGTCAAGAAGCTGCAATGTTGCCGCATCAAATCTGACTTTTGGTTTGCAACCTCTAATTGTTATCACTGTTTCGAAGAATTTTACAGGCATTTGGTAAAATATCCTACCAAAACCACCCCAAGCGGATTTTAAAAGCTGATTCCGTTGTAGTAATTCTATTTCTTTTTAGCTCGGATAAAATGAGAAGGAAGAATCTGTTTCGAGTTTGAGAGGTATTTTAATTTTTACAAACTGGTGTACAATTGATACTATATTCGACGATTTTGGTCCTCTATAATGTGCATTGTCTGTTTTATTAGACGGCTGTAGATGTTGATGTGTCCAAATGAATAAAAACATAGAAATTTAATACATACTACTGAACTATTAACATTAAAGAAATGTGTATGCAGCAATATATATATATATATATATATATATATATATATATATATATATATATATATATATATATATAGTTTGTTTATAATTTTATTTATTATGTTATATAATGTCTATATGTTTAAATGTTTTTTAATAAATTTTTATTGGTCAATAAAATGTGTTAATCATGTGATGCCATAGTGTCTGCATAGTGAACTTAGCTTAAGAATCAACAATCAAAGAATAGTTTTTGGACTAGAGGGAACTTTTCGTCAGAAATTCAATAGTTCTTTTTGAAGCTAAAGTGTCTTCACTGAACTTTTATTTTAATTTTTTTGAAACAAACTTTATTTCTATTAAAACACGTTAAAATTAAAAGAAATTAAATAACATATATACATCTCACTCTAATCTAAAACAATTGGTAGGCATCATCTTTTTTCAGTTGCTCCTGAAAAGTACTCCTCGATTTCATCCAACGTCTTCCCTCTCGTCTCTGGCAAGCAACAATATATGAACACCGTACCTATGAGCCCCATCATTCCGTAGACCAAAAAGGTACCTTCCGGTCCGATGACCTCGAACATTTCGGGCATGGTCTTAACCACGCTGAAAATGGACAAGTAGGCGATGCAGGACGCCACTCCACTACCTGTGCTTCGCTGTTTCAAGGGGATCAACTCGCCCAGTAAGTTCCACGGCAAGGAAACGAAGCCGGCTGTTACAAAGAAGGTGTACACCACCAGGGAAAGTAGAGGGATGATGGAGATTGTTCGGGAGGAAACAGACAGGTATTTGGTGATGTATATAAACGCTGAGAGGGTGAATAGCGATAAGATAGTGCCTAAACCCCCGGTGAGGATCAGTGGTCTTCTACCGAGCCTCCTGAGTAAGACGCAGGACACTATCGAGGCTCCCAGACGGATACAGTCGATAACGAATGTCGCCAAGTACTCGTTAACATTGTCCAACGTTTGTTTCATCAATGTCACCGAGTAAAAATTAACAGCGTTTACGCCAGTCCACTGGGACGTGATGAAGAACACTATCAACAAACCCATGGGCTTCAGGAACTCCTTCCTTAACATCTCCTTTAAGCCATTGTCGTCATGGTTATTTTCCATGTTCTTCTGTCTCGCCAGCATTTCTTGCAGTTCTCGGTTGGCATCTTCGGATCTTCCTCTCAACCACTCGAACGCTCTGGTCGCGGTATCGGTACGACCTTTCTGTATCAACCACGCCGGTGACTCGGGAACCAACAGCATCAGGAACAAACTGAGTATGGGTATGGTGCTGGTGATCAGGGCAGTGGTTTGCCACGTGAAGAAGGTCCCGATCAAGTGCGATAAGAGTAAACCCATTGATACACTTAAAGCTACGCCACCTGTTGGAAAAGCGATTAATCAAACCACTGTTTTTGATTGAAAATAAAGTGTAGTTAGCAATGCGGTGGCCATCTGTTAGTAAAAAGTAGTAATAAATATTGTTTCCAGCGGGCAAATAGTTAACAACTAGCTGAAATTTATTGGTATCCAAGATATAATTTTATTTATTTATTTTTTATTTATTGTGGCAAAATTATTAGGGACGATACTCGTATTTATGTAATTTATGGTTTATTATATTTGTTTGAATAAAGCATGTTGTTTTTAAAGTGTTATATTTTTTAAATAGATACTGGTATCATTGTGATTTTATTGATTTGATTATTTTTTTGTGACGTGGCAACACAGTATATGACGTCAGAGGTTAATCACGTGATGCCTATTGAAATCGTCGACCAACACCAACACTCTCACAACTAACACAACAGGAGATGGCCATTCTCTCTTTCCATTATAGATTTTCCACTCTTTATCAACAAATATTACCTAGTAGAACTCCTCTATATTTCGGTTCGCTGGTCTCACCGATGTACACCCCGGTGGCTGGAGTCAAGATACCCGAACAGAGTCCAGTGATGAATCTTCCTGTTAGCAACATCTCCAGATTAAAGGCGAAGTACATGACGACCCAGCCGACGGAAAATGGTAAACACATTATCAGGTGGGTGGTTTTTCTGCCATATTTCTGTATGAGTATTCCGCCAATTAACGTTCCTGCTGCCATGGGTAGTACCGCAAGTGAAGCTGAAACATTTATTGTAATTAGCGCTGAGAACCGAAAACAGTCGAAACAGTCGATAGTCAAAAAGCTAGCGACTGAAAATAGTAATTACTATTTTGAATGCACGGTTCGAATGTTTTTATCCATTTTTGATGTCAGACGAAGATGTACGAACCTTTTGCTGTATAAATTGTGAGGGAGGAAAGGACCGAGACAATTGTAGGGAGCAGTTAATATGTGCTAATATTTTCCAAGGGTAATATAAGCGAGACGGAGATGTAAAGTAAATGCTTTATTTAATTGAACAGAAATATTTTTGAACAAAAATCGAGAAAGTAATCGAAATATTACCCATTATTGCCTGTTTATATGGCACAATTTTAATCTTCTTACCCTATTACATTAACAATCTTGAAAAATTTCGTTCCAAAATTCTGGTCTGTTAATATACGATGTATTGTTATTTACAAGCAAATTACCAAAAAATTATAAAACTATATACATTACATATCTATGTAAGCATAAATTGGATACATTTTTGTCAAGGTCGCGGCTAGGACGACAGAGCCAGCAGACAGAACGTTAAAAATCAGTCGAATGAAACTAGTAGAACCAAAAGTAGTAACTAAAAGTACACGACTGAAACAGGCGACAGTAAATAGTAACAAAATCAGTCGGACCGAAAATAGCGACTAAAAACAGTCGACTGAAGCAGTCACTGGTAAAAAGAAGTAAAATCAGTCGAACCAAAAATTGCGACTGAAACAGTCGATAGAAAAGTTTTTTTTAATATATTTTAAAATATCTTTTTACCAACTGTGTATTTTATCTGGACTGGACCTACAGTTTAACGTCGGTTCCGAACCACGGTCCTCAGCATTAAGCCTACCGACTGGCGAGTGACCAACTTTAGAAATCATCCCAGAATACATCCGGTCTTACCCAGCCTGGTGCCGGATTTTACACTCAAACCCAAACCACAAATTTTAAACAATCACAAATATAAATTTATGACCATGCCCCAGTATTTACCACTGCGCCACCAAGCCGGCGATAGTAAAGTTTCGTATATTAATACAGCAGAATGTATCTGTCAATATTTCTTTAACATTGTACGAATATTCTTTTCTATAATATAAAGTCTAAACAAAACCAGGTGAATGCATAGGAGAAATTTTCTCGTGACCATAGAACAGAAACGTCGTCTCTTATGGTTTGAAAAGTAAAAGCAAATTCTTCGCTTTCTTTTCCTTAAATATTAGATAAATATACTAGGTCGCCATTCATTCTTTCATTTGATAGTGACGTTACTATCCTTACCCAGAACTGGTTCTTTTATTCAGACAACTTTCCTTGTATATAATCGCATAAAACTAGATAATCAGGCTGTGTTGGTATTGAACTTGCAAGTTCCAACGTCCGTAATTTATGTGTGGTGCAATTACACGTTACATAAAAAGTGTTTTAAGCTAATTTAATAGCTGATGAGATGTAAATTTCATCAGATTAGTGAATATGATTGTTTTATGTCAAATATAAGAGGTTGACAATAAGTTTTGTGGATTTATTATTTTAATAATAGATTCGATGCAGTTTGTAGTCACTTATCGCTGATTTTTCCACCGATATACACCTCCGACGATAGATTGCCTCCGTGGCGACTGTCACAGGTGACTGTCGATCTCTCCATGAGGAGTCTACCACTGGATAATTCTGATTCAATTTGAGAATTCAATCAATATAAAACTGAGAAATATCCTGAACACCTTTTCATATTCTCAGACGGCTCCAAGAGCAATGACTACGTGGGGGCAGCATTAAGAGGAAGGACACTTCAGGCTCCCCGTTTCATCGAGTGTATTGACGACTGAACTGTTTGCCCTATATCAGTAGGGCCCTCACCTCAGTACAAGATGTGCAAGACAAACGATTAGTTATCGCCTCCGAATCAATGAGCTTCTTAAACTGCCTCCAATCATATCTACCTTTACACGCGCTAGAAATGCTTATCTAGGATATCTTTTCTCCTGAAAAGATACATGAAGCACCACTCTACTAGAATCTTAAGACATCTAGACCAACTCAAATGGGATTTAACAGAAAACAAAAAGCTTTGAGAGGTGAAAAAAGAGTATTATTAGGGCCTTAACAACACCAACATGCGTCCACCACTGTGCGTCAAATGTGGTTCCTCACTGTCAACCAAACACATACCAATGGAATGCCGAAGATACAACTCACAAAAACAAGGTTGGTCAACCTGCGAGAGACGATGGACCAGTGTCTTAGACTGAAGAAATTGGACAAGCTGATTAATTTTCTAACCGTAAAAGGACTATTACTAAAAATATAATAGTGTGCATCTATGTAATATCGTGCATGTTACTTTACATTTTTGTATCTTGTATCCTTATCACTGTCATTGGTAGTGCGACCGTTGTACTGTAGCATTCATGCATCTGTATGCTTTTATATATTTTACTTGTCATCTTACAACATACTTGTAATAACATTGTATACTTTAAGTGATAACTAATACTGTAAATGTGTTGTATATTGTATATTTGTAAATAGACCCTAAATAACCCCGGAGACTGATGGATCTATAATATATAAATAAATAGATAAATATTATTTTAATAAAATTATATACATCCAATTGTTGGATCAAAAGTAAAATGTATCATTCTTACAGAGGAGAAATATTTAAATAACTATCAAATATGGATCATCTTATATAATGTATATTGATTAATAATATATTAATTAATATACATTATAATATTATTAATTAATATTGTTGTTGTCGGAAAGTTGATATCTTTTGTGTTTTAATAAATCTCATTTTAATTGTACTTTTGTTTTTTTAAGTCGTTAAAACAAATAAAATAAATAGGATAATATATTCTCTTACCTACCCAAGAAGCTTCCTCCCGGTTGATTCGAATAACATTGGTAGAATTTGTGTTGTTGACTGTTTGTAGTTGAGGAATCAGCACTGCCGAATAACCAAATGTCATGCCACTCACGACCGTGAGGAGTAAAGGACCACAGGCAGCAAAACACTAAAAACAAGCTTGTTGTAATTAAGAAACAATAACGTTTAATATGGGTTCTGATTTTTATTAGAAAACAGTTGAAAAATGTGTGTTAGGGGCCGAGTTTTACCTCTAAGTCGAGGTTCAATGATTTCTCAAGATCATGGTTGAGACGACAATCGTTTTCCACTGTTAAAATATTTGAAAGTTCATGGCTTTTATGGTAATGATATTAGTTGTCAGATGTTGCAAAAACGCTTCTCACTTTTGGAGTTTTATTCAAAATGTTAACACAGTTATTCCTCAAAAAATTAGAATAAAGACAAAAATGGATAATATTCAACAAGTTTCACTTTAATACAAGGTTATAGGTTTAATAATTCTATTATTTATGGTATACCATAGTAATGTGATTCATAAATGAACTACAGTAATTCACAAAAACTCTTTTGCTTATTATTCATTAATTGCTTTATATTATTTCATAATTATAAGCAAAATTATAATTATAGCAAAGTAATAACTTAACACTATTAAGATATTTGTTTTATCATAATTTGCTTAACTTTGGGCTTAACATCTAAATGATTATTTTTAATTTACATTGAATTTTACTTATAACTTCACTGAACTATACCAAATGGTTTTCCTCTCTATAACATTTTGACTAAGCAATCACTATTTATTCATATCTTTGGACGTAGTTCCTAATATTTCTTGGTAGATTGATTGAATGTATTAAAGAGTATCAACGCAGTATCTCGCAGTACTTTGCTTTGGAAATTTGTATAATATTTCTATTGCTTTGGCTGAACAACCATAAAGTTGAACATAATAACAAACCATTAAAGACAAATAATAAAATTAATTCCAATAGCCTATTCAATAAGACAGCCAACTCACGTCATAGATGACTTTAAAAGTATTACCAACTGTGTTTTTTTTAAATTTGAATGATTATATAAACATTTAATATGGAGAAGGTACAATTTAAAAAATGTTATTATAGGAATACTAATAATTTCTTGTAGAGTTAAAAATGTTAAGATTTCATGGCCATCTATCGTTTAGATTAAAAGTGATAATGATTTTCGTTGTTAATCGAAATTACTTTGAATGAATTAAATTAATGATAAAAAGCATCTCTGAATGAACTCGACTTGAACTAATCGTCTTGGAACCTTTTTTCCACCACTTAATGTTCGTGTTATTGTATTAGTTATTTGGACTGATACCTGTGTGATGTATTACAAAACACTATGCATAATAAAATAAAACAATAATACATGAATAGTAGAATATCCCTCACCTCATTTAGTTTTGTTGACATGTCGACGCGTTATTCAGTGAACGTAGGTCTAATGAAATTACATTCCGAGGAGAAAAAGTGCTATCTTTTTTATCTTTAACACTTTTATGATCTTTTGTTCTTTTGAGTACTAAACTGATTTAAATGTTCTTCATATCCGATAACATTATCTAAATATTGTTGTATAGTGATAAGAAAATAGTGAAATTTAACTATTGTGTTGTTCGTTATGAAATAATTGACTGGTGGCAAAAGTTATTTTGTTGTTTTCATTTTATCGCTATTTTTTTCTTTTGGGCAATACAATCATTTCGTCATTACAAAATATGAGAAATTTCTCGACAAAAAACTGAACCAAGCTATTGACTTGACGTGCCTTCACTGAAGAATTGTTTTAGAGATATATGGGATTTTACCGACGACAAGGAATATTAGTTATGTATTTAATTGCATTATATACCTTTTTAATCATACCTTGATAGTCATGAGATTCATAAATAACTTATCTGGCATCATATTATAATCGTTAATACCGAAGTGCTGCAACTTGGATAACACTAACAAAACAGGTCAATTGAAAAGTCACCGGCCTGACACATAGATGGCGCTACTATAATTAAATCTATATGTTTTTTTAGTTAGCCCTAACCCTCAAAAGATGCGTGTATAAATTGGACAGCTGTCGGAACTTTTGTTATTGTGAAAAAAATTGATAAAAAGGAATTTCGCGTATAGATAAAATATTGTTTTTTGAAGGAAAAAAATACAGTTGAAGCAAAATCCTGGCTTGATGTCGAGTTTCCGGACACTGCCCCAGGAAAATCAAGCATCAAGAATTGGTATGCTAAGTTTAGACGTGGTGAAATGAGCACCGAAGACGGTGAATGCAGTGGACGCCAAAAGGGGTTGTTGCCGACGAAAACATTTAATCATATTATCATATCGTAGATCATATCATTAACGAATATTTGGGTACGAGAAAGCTCTGTGTAAAGTGGGTGCCGCGCGAGCTCACTTTTGACCAAAAAACAACGAATTGATGATTCGGAGTAGTGTTTGAAGATGATCAAGCGTAATAAACCCAAATTTTTGCGTCGGTATGTGACAATGGATGAAACATGGCTCCAACAAGTCCAATCGACAGTCATCCGAATGGACTTCACACGGAGTTTTCCGAAGACTACATGACATTGTATTAAACATAAATATACTGAAGTCTCACTAATTTTTGATCATGGTACTTATCATACTGCTCTCGTATAGCAATATTATTAAATTCTCCTTATTTAATTTTAATAAAATTTTAATAAAAAGATATCAACTGATACTGTTTTTCATTAATATATATAATCGATAATTTTGGTAAATAGTTAATGGAGTGCATAATCGATCTATAGATTTTTTTTATACTTTGATATTCGATACAATTGGTTTTTATCAAAATTAGATATTGATAAATAAACCATGAATACCAAATTTTAATATGCTGTTTTAACATGAAGATATATTTACTTTTTTCATGTTCTATCGCAAGCAAAGGTTTAAATAAAAGAACAAAAACCATTTTTGTTACGTGGAAACTTATACATAATTCCAATTAACTATATTTTATTAATTAATTATACACCGGAAGGCTTCTAATATAATTACGGTTTGATTTTTGTTTTAATTATACTATTGATGATTAATTTTACGTAATAGTTTCGTAACCACTTTCACTTTTACAAGGAAAAGGAATATTTCAGTCATTAAACTTTGAGATTGATAATTAGAGATTAAGAGCCAGAAAAATTAATCCTCATATTTTCAAATTGTTACAGAATGGCCCAAAAAGGAACTGATTCTTTTAAAATTCATTAATTCCCGAATGTTGAACGTAATTTTAAATGAGGTCATGTGCGTTACATTTTCCGGCCCCTAAGAAACATCAATTTAAGTCCAGTAGACCTAAATGCAACATATACTTAAGTAATCCGAGAATGTTGTAGCAATTATAATTATAAGTCGGATATTTCTATTCCAACGAAGTTATTTTAATGATTTTATTTTCACAAAATATAACCATTTATATTAATTTTAAATTTTAATAAGAAAAGAACCGTTTCCAAATATTATCAGTCTTTGTACTATTAAGTGCTTATATATAATTTGATTAACAATATTTATTGGTGAAAATACGACATATTAAAAAAATATATATATTTAAAAAAAATTGAACCGACCTTAAAAAATAAATAAGGGATTCACTAAAAATTAAAAAATAATCAGACTTAGGTTTTTAACACAAAAAAAAGTTTTAAAATAAAATATGTACCTAACAATAGTTGCAATAACTAAACAAAAATAAACAAAAAACTTAACCTCTACTACATCTACTACTTGTATTTTATAAATAGTTAAATACGTTTAGGTAGGCATTAAGCTAAATGGTGTATATATAGTAGAATATAAAATATACGTAGTAAATAGGATAAATAAGTTTTTGTTCATTTTTATTTAATTATTACAGCGATTGTTATGTACGTATTTTATTTTAAAACGTTTTTTTTTATTAAATTATTTTTTACTTTATAATGGGTTCCTTATTTATTCTTTGTCGGTTCAATTTGTGGTAAAAAATATTTTATTTTTCTCTTTTTAGTGTTAGATATTTATACTCAATAAATTACACAGTTATTTTATTAAGTATTACAATAGATAGTCCAAGTAAAAGTACAGTTCGTATTGAGGTAACATAGGAATAAACGATGATTTAGAATAAGGAATGTTTCAGGTCCTGGGATCCGCTACCTAGTCTAGGTGATTTGACAAATGTTGCAATCAAACTAGAACAAAAAAAGTTACTGTTCTCTAGGGAATCGAATCCACGACCTCCGCGTGTGAGCTGAACGTTCTAACCATTACAACAAAGAAACAGTTGCCTACTAGATTTCTACGACGTCTCATATGATATGGTTAGTGTTGAAAAAGCAAACTGACTGACTTCTACACTGAATTACTTAGCACTAACATTATACACGTGCCTTTAAAATTTGAAGTTTTTCTTCGATTTTCCCCCTTCCCTCTATCAGATCCTAATTTGATTCCAATGGGACTTCGGAAGTGCACCCCTTCGAATAAAAAAGAATTTTGAAAATCGGTCCATAATTGACCGAGAAATCAGCGAACATACAATGACCTCCTCCTTTTTTGAAGTCGGTTAATAACTGTTAAGTTCGGTGGTTTTTTTAAATAAATATTTTAAAGTCTCCTTTTACCAACTATGGGTGTATCTGGACTGGGCCTAAAGTTTAACGTGGGCTCCGAACCACGGTCCTCAGCATTAAGCCTACCGACTGGCGAGTGACCAGCTTTAGAAATCATCCCAGACGACATCCGGTCTTACCCAGGCTGGTTACTGGCGTAACTGGGATCATATATATTCCTTGTCGGATTTTACTTCTTCTTGCCTAGAAGATTCACAAATTTTAAACAATCACAAACATAAATTTACGACCATGTCCCAGCGGGATTCGAACCCCAGGCTATCGCAACGGTAGGACGACCGTCCCATCGCCTTTACCACTGCGCCACCAAGTCGGCACGGTGATCTTGACAACTCTATATACACATTGTCCGTTTAAAATTACTGAGTTATTCAATGTACACAGTGTCTACAACCATAAAGTCTCAAATAACTTTCAGGTACATTAACAGTTAATAAAACAACTGTTCTAACGCGTTTATATGCGAATAAAAAGTTAGAAAATGGGTCGACAATTGGATAGCTAAACAACCAATATTGTTCTTTCGACACGGTGTCGCCATATTACCAAAATGATGGCGAAACGTTGTAGAAAAGATGGAAAATATTTTGATTAATATATATTATACCAATATTCCTCAATAAATAATTTCTTAAAATGAAAAAATTATCAAAATACAAACAAGAACCCATTCATCAAACTAGGATTTAAAAACATATGAATCTTTTCTTTTACAAATATTTAAAAAAAGTCACATATTACCAGATTTGGTGGGTTTGGAGGTTATAAACTAGGGTAACTCTGACATTCCTTATAATTAAATAGTGAACCATCATAGCTGCTACAAAGGATGTAGTATTATTGAAGATTATCATCTCCTATAAATCGTAATTAATTGGCTTTCTATTGCATTTGGCAGAATATTCTCTCCATATGTCGGAATAAGTAGTAATCAGAAAGAACAAGGTCTGGAGAATGTGAAGGAAGGAGTAGCACTTTCCATTTTAATGTTTCCAAGTATGATATTACCGATTTTACAACATGTGGTCGAATGTTGTCATGCTGAAGAATAACATTTTTGTGTCTTCGCTCATAATCCTGCCGTTTTTCATGCAGAGCTGGACTCAAACACATCAATTGTAATTGATAGCGATCCCCATAATTTCTGTTGACACTTTGAAGAAATAACGGATACTGAAAAGTTAACAGCCTTGACTTTTCAGGCTGAAGCTTCACTGTAAATTAGGTTATAAATGTATTTTAATACACAGTAACACCATCTGTTATAAATCCTTTAAAATTTATTTATAGGCCTGATATTTAATGAACCAATATATCTTTTGCATTATTAGGCCTACTAAATTACTTCTCAACACTCCACCGTTCATATTGAAAACTTTATTGTAAACAAACGAAAACTCACCTGCTTGAGAAAAGTCGATCTAATATCTCCATCACTATTACCATGATTGTTTCCACCGGAATCACTGTCCTTATCTATCCACCAACCACGTAAAATATCGAACAAACGAAACCTGCAGACATACATGTTAATGAGATCGAAGCGAAAATTCTTTCTGGCTGTTATTTTTATAAAAATAAAAATGTTAAGTAACTGAAACCAGCCAACAGTTACGACAACAAACGAATAATTATTTCGCAAAAATTGAACACGGAGAAAGTTCCCGACTATCCATCGGAACTTTAACCAGAATTTTTTATTTCACTTTTCGTTAGTAACGTTGTCAAATATTAACAATTTTTATATAGTTTGCATGATAATTTTTATATTAATGATTAAATAATTTTACGTCATCATTAGATAGAGTTAAGCAATGTTTGTCTTTTTATCTGTTATTTATTACGCAATTCGCATAAATATTCATAATCCGTTTAAAATGGCATTATCAACCTTGTACATTAGCCTTAAATAATATGAAAGTGTTGGTGAACTTGGTAATAAATATCGATAATTATATATTGATACTTACTGGATCATTTTCTGCGGTATGTTGTTTTATATAACTTTGATTTGCATGGTAAGAATTGGACATTTACCTTGTTAATACCACCCAACTGAAACCATGCTTTTCTTGTTTGCCGCTCGATGAATAAGACGGATGGAAGGAGAAATTCTCAGTCAACATTGGCAGCCCGAATCGGTGGAGATAGCGAGTGGGCGACAGGATATGTTTTTAAATAGATGTAGAATCATCGGAAGACTTCCATAACACGATTGTAATACAGGGTTTTTCAATAAGAGTTTAATGTTGAAATGTTTTTTTAAATTTATTTATTACTAGCGACCCGGCCCGGCTTCGCACGGGTGCAATGCTGATACTAAATTAAATACACTACAGAAAAAATATGAACGTTGTATATAAACACATAGCGGCCCGCTCCGACTTTGCACGGGCATAAAATATATATGCCTATGTCACTCAATGAAAACATGATTAAAATCGATCCAGTATTTTTGGTTCATTCATTACTGCCCTTGGCCTGCACGTATTAAATTTGGAGTAAAACAATTCCTCTTCCCCTATACTTACTATGAAGATTTCCTGCTATCTTTGGAATATCTAAATTCATACAATTTTTATTACATTACAACATTTTTAATTTACATGCTGTAAGGAACCATATTGATCTATATTAATTGCACACTGTATTTAAGGTACTTAATTCGATAAGGATTAATGCCGTATTGCTTAAAATAGCTTCGTAAATAAGCCATTTTCTCACGTAAAAAGTAAACAATAAAAATGGTTAATGTGGGTTATCCCTAAACGATAAACATATACCATCCCGGACTTTTTTGTAGACCTTTTTATGGTGTACAATACTGTAGTACACTAATTTGATCTAACTCGTAGGGTTAGGCAGCGTTTTTGCTAATTGCTAAATAAGCCTAAAAAAATAGGTTAATTTACGACATCACGTTAGAAACCTCTAAAATTAGCAATGTTGCCTTAGTATATTATGCATGTATTATACATATAAACCTTCCTCTTGAATCACTCTATCTATTGAAAAAAACCGCATCAAAATCCGTTGCGTAGTTTTAAAGATTTAAGCGCACATAAGGATATAGGGACAGAAAAGGCGACTTTGTTTTATACTATGTAGTGATATTGTTACTAGTCTTTACCGATTAATCGACAATTTGTCTTTACATTAACTTAAATCTAGGTATCTAGCTATAACAGGTCAATTGAACAGTCCCCGGCCTACCGTAGTAAAACATTTTTTTTATTCAACATGACTCCCTTCAAGGGTGATACACTGATTGTAGCCTCCCTCCAACTTTTCGATACCATTTCTGTAGTACGATTTGTCCTTTGCTTCAAAATAGGTCTCAGTTTTGGCGATCATCTCTTCATTCAACGAACATTTCTTTCCAGCGAGCAATTTTTTGAGATCTGAAAGCAGGAAATCGCCGCTGGGGGCCAGATCTGGAGAATAAAATTCATGGATTTTTGCCATCTTTTTCACTGACTTGTGACACGGTGTATAGTCTTGGTGAAGCAACACTTTCTTTTTCTTCTAATGCGGCGATTTCGTTCTTCAAACAATCCAATAACCCTATGTAATAGTCGCTGTTGATAGTCCTTCCTTTTTCAAGGTAGTCAATGAAAATTATTCCATGCGTATCCCAAAATACAGACGCCATAAACTTGCCAGTCGACTGTTGGGTTTTCCCACGCTTTGGAGCGGGTTCATCGTGTGCAGTCCACTCGGACTATCGATTGGACTTCGGAGTTTAATAATGGAGCCATGTTTCATCCATTTTCACATATCAACGCAAAAATTCGGGTTTATTACGCTTGATCATCTTCAAACATTGCTCCGAATCATCAGCTCGTCGTTGTTTTTGGTAAAAAATTAGCTCGCGCGGCACTCACTTTGCACAGAGCTTTCTCATACCCAAATATTCGTAAATGATATGATGCACACGTTCAAATGATATCTTTAGAGTCTCTATTTGATTCAATTTTAGCTTACGGTCATTCAAAATCATTTTGTGACATTTTTTTAATGTTTTTGTCAGTAACAAACAGTAACAAACAGTCAGTCCATTTTGGACGTCCACTGGCTTCACCGACCTCGGTGCTCATTTAACCACGTTTAAACTTAGCATACCCAGCCTTGATGGTTGATTTTCCTGGGGCAGTGTCCGGAAACTTGACACTAAGCCAAGTTTTTGCTTCAACTGTATTTTTTCCCTTCAAAAGGCAATATTTTATCAACACGCGAAATTCATTTTTATCAATTTTTTTGTGTATTGTGTATTAGAAGTATTCATTTAATTTACTGACTTATTAAGAGGCACGATAAGTTTCAAAACCTTTGTTTTATTCAGTTTTTGTTATAGAAGCAATTTTTTGCTTTAGGTAATAGCTCAAGGTCAGACGAAACCAAATCAGGTGAGTAGGGCGGTTTGGAATGAAATAAGTTTATTGTTTGAATGAAGAAAACAAGCCTATGAGAGAAGGCATGTTATTATGATAAAAAACCAAGAGTTGGTAACATTGATTGTCATATTAAAACACCTTGTATAATGGAAAAATATATTCCTTATTATTAATATAATTAACTTACAGTATTAACACAAGTTATGGTCGTTATTACATAGGCATCTAGCTTATATTTACCCTGAGCATATGTACAAACACTATTTACAAACTTAAACATATTAAAGCATTGTTCGTAATGTTATGGGAGTGAGACTGATTCAACTGAATGGTCTCAAAAGTAAACCCACTGCTGACTTCACGAGGGAGTATCCAAAGTTGACTAATAATCCAGTGAGAGTGATTTTGAGTACATTGTGCATGATCTCCAATCTGAAACAAACGATTGTTGGTTAGTAAAACACTGCTGTTGTGCAGGATTGGTGTTCATTACCTCTTGACCTTTTTCTGTGTCTGTTCCAAGTTTGAGTCGCTTTCTTTCAACAGGTATCTACGTATACCTGGCGCGTAATTTCTGAAGTACATCAGCCATTGCACCTGACCCATACTGAAGGGGAATAATTCCCGATCAGCTTTGTTAAGCGTCAGCCATAATCCTTGTACGTTTTTGTTCGAAAAGCTCCATTCTTTCGTCGAGAAGAAGAACAATATCGTGGTTAGCTTGTGGACCTTTTTGTATAACCTCAACAATCTAAAACAATATAAATTGATTGAGAATTAGTTATTATATGTGTGTGTCAATATAATTTTAAAATATTTTTAATATCGATTGATGAAGTAGTTATTGCACTTGGAGAGGGACTCGTCATTCAGGTCATATTTAACTCTAAAGGCATATAAAACTTACCTAGGTTTCCCACCAACAGCCAATGATGCCAGATCGAACAACAGAGCCGGGAAGGTGTGGCACAAGAACGTCATTAAATAGTAGAAATACTTGTTGTTGGTGATGGTGATTGTAGGATACCAGATGGCCTTCTCCGGTATCCACTTGAGGCACTCCTGATAGTTGATGTTCAAGAATTCGTTCCAGTATAATGGGTTTTCGGCAGAGGAAACATAATTATACACTGGAATCTTGTCATCGTTGCTGAAAGAAGAAAAAACACCCGTTAGTATTTAAACTTCGAGGAGACCTAGAAATTATATAGGTTATATAGAACAATTTGATCAATACTATGGGGGGTACCATTAAATTTTGTACATTTTAAAGCTAACCACAATGACCAAGGTCTGTTGAAAACGGCGGGTAGAGTAGGACTTAGATGTTCACGTATTCTTCAAGATGTGGCCAAATGTTTACTCTAATTTTAATGTTTGCAAATCCTATGTATCAATTTAAATACCAAAATCCTAATGGACACTTCATTTTAACGAAATTAATAATAATTGTTTCATATATGTCTCTTAAACAATATGAAGTTAAAAAAATACTTAGACCCTGAAAAAATATATAGTTATAAGTAATATATATGACGAAATTATTCATATATTTTCATAAAAAATATTAAATTAAACGTATTTGAAATTGAGAATTCTCAATTATGTTATTCTAGTTGTTTCATATCTTAAGTAATATTTGTCGATTCTTGTATATTACTTGAAGACAAAGAACGTTCTGGACACCCAAAAACTTTTTATAATGAGGACTTGAAGGCATTACTTAACGAAACCATCAATGGGGATCACTGTCGACAACAGTTGATGCGTTAGAGCCCAGCCCGAGCCAAAAACCACCAGAACAAGAACAAAGACACAACAATGTTATCGTTCAGCATGACAGCGTTTGACGACATGCTACCCCACTCGTCATATTCTCCAGACCATGCTTGTTGCGATGCAAATTAATTATGATTGGTTGGGACAGCCCTGTAAAATGTAAGTTAAGCTAAGTGTAGAATTCTTTCGGTTCTATTTTTGGAGGATTTAATTTATTAGACCTTTAAACTGAAGTTTTTAATATATAATAGCGGCCCGCCCCGGCTTCGCACGGGTGAAATGCTGATACTAAATTAAATACACTACAGAAAAAATATGAACGTTGTATATAAACACATAGCGGCCCGCTCCGACTTTGCACGGGCATAAAATATATATGCCTATGTCACTCAATGAAAACATGATTAAAATCGATCCAGTATTTTTGGTTCATTCATTACTGCCCTTGGCCTGCACGCATTAAATTTGGAGTAAAAGAATTCCTCTTCCCCTATACTTACTATGAAGATTTCCTGCTATCTTTGGAATATCTAAATTCATACAATTTTTATTACATTACAACATTTTTAATTTACATGCTGTAAGGAACCATATTGATCTATATTAATTGCACACTGTATTTAAGGTACTTAATTCGATAAGGATTAATGCCGTATTGCTTAAAATAGCTTCGTAAATAAGCCATTTTCTCACGTAAAAAGTAAACAATAAAAATGGTTAATGTGGGTTATCCCTAAACGATAAACATATACCATCCCGGACTTTTTTGTAGACCTTTTTATGGTGTACAATACTGTAGTACACTAATTTGATCTAACTCGTAGGGTTAGGCAGCGTTTTTGCTAATTGCTAAATAAGCCTAAAAAAAATAGGTTAATTTACGACATCACGTTAGAAACCTCTAAAATTAGCAATGTTGCCTTAGTATATTATGCATGTATTATACATATAAACCTTCCTCTTGAATCACTCTATCTATTGAAAAAAACCGCATCAAAATCCGTTGCGTAGTTTTAAAGATTTAAGCGCACATAGGGATATAGGGACAGAAAAGGCGACTTTGTTTTATACTATGTAGTGATGACATGGGAAAGAACTATTACCTGATAAAAAAACATAACGTTCGCAGTATATTGAACGTCTGGTAAATATAGGCAGGTAAAAACATACCAAGAACAGGCGTGTTCAACAAGGATGATTCCCATCGGCTCGATGTCGAGTGTTTAGAATAACGAGTCTATATTAGCTAATCTACACCTTTCGTTAATAGTAAGTACATGCGATTTGAATCATAATCCTTTTCCCATGACGTATTAAGTAATATCTTTTAAATGTATATATGTGTATTCTTTATCGTCAATTAAACAATTCGTCTTTGGGTTAATTTACTCAAGGAAGAGTGAAAATAAATTGTATTTAATTTACAACCTTGTTTTCTCTCCCGCATCTCAACAATGCTCCTTCTGATTACTACTTTTCCCGATAAGATACCAGTTGATTATCTCATAAGATACATCGGCCTTTCGAGATGGAATTCGTAAATTGCCTGAAAGATGGACTATCGATGAACTATTCTTTTTCATCGATTATTTATTGAAAAAAAAACGAATTTATCGACCAATATAA
This sequence comes from Rhynchophorus ferrugineus, assembly GCF_030347505.1. Lineage (NCBI taxonomy): Eukaryota > Metazoa > Arthropoda > Insecta > Coleoptera > Curculionidae > Rhynchophorus > Rhynchophorus ferrugineus. The sequence goes on along the minus strand of NW_027472582.1, from coordinate 73,924,880 downwards.
TACTTTTATAAAATTGAATAAAATTTTAAAAAATACCTGTAGATACAGTTAGAATGTTGTTAAACATTGCGATTTTACTACTTGAAGAAAAAAACACGAGGAGTTTTCTGTGGCATGTGTGTGTAATATGGCAGAAAATCATGGGTTAGTCCGGGAGACCCATCCACCTCGACAGTTAAGCGGTCATGGTCATTAAAGCATTGAATATTATTTATTGTTATTTAAGAATTATATTATTTTTTAAAGTGCCAACAAAATAAAAAACATTTTTTACTATCTATAATAACTGCTTGCATGTTAATGATACAAAAAAACAATTTTCTTTCGTTAATAATTACTTATCTGCATGCCAATTATGATTTATCTCATGATTTAACATGCTTGTTTGAAATAATCATAAATATATCAATTTGCACCTAAAAAATACACAAGTCAGGATAATAGATTTTAAATTAATAGGTTCCTGTTCAGCTACAAACTAATATAGCGTCAAATTACTTCTAGAAAAGTTGTTTTGGATGCATTCTTAAAGATATTAGACTGTTTTTCACGAACCTTATTTCTGAGGCGTCATGGAGAGCTCTAAAGTCACTTTCTTTTTTTTTGGGGGATATACAACATATACATTCTTTAATATTTTACTAATTTATTCCAGAGTAGAAGGGTCGGACAAGGTTGTGAAAAGAAGAATTGTAATATAAGTACTCTCGTTTAGCATATAGAAGAAATAAAAGATCAATTCTGTTGATCAACTCATACGGTAAAATGACCCGATCTACAATTTTTGATTGTGTTTTTGAAAATTAAAAAGAAACACTGATAACATCATTAATGAAGCACTAGATATACTAAGTCAGAAAGTCAGAAAGTCAAGACTCGAACCTGAAGTTGTTATAAATTATAAAAAATATCTATATCAATTTAAATACCATCGAGTAGTCCCCCACTAGTAAAGGGTCCACTACGCCTTCTAAAATATACAATTCTAAAAAAATTTATTCAAAAACATTGAAATAAACTAAAACATTAATAACAATTGCTATTTTTATGCTATATATTACAAGAAATGTATTAACAAAATGTGTGAACGAAAATAAGCAAAATAGACTTAATTTATAAAAATAAAGGGATAAGAAAACACTTCGAGTCTTATCTATAGCAATAAAACAACACAATTTTTTAGACAGACTTAAATACACTTTTGTTCTTTTATTAGTGTTATACACTCAATTTTCTGAAACTCAAAATTTCAGCAGGTTCCTGTCAAATACCATAAAATCGAGGCCTTTTCTAGACTGATCTTTGTACAAGAAACTTACTTTTTTGTATGTCGTTCTTTAATATCCCAAGTGGATGCCAAAATGGCCGCTACACAGGTATCGATTGGAATAAGATCGGCTATCTTTTCACCATCACAAAGAGCTATCCTGATAATACCAGAGACTGTACCAACAGCTATACCAGTGGGCCCATACAGGTTGTCAATCCAGCCAGGGACAGGTTCTTTGTACGTCGAAATAACTACAAGTAATTTCATTTATGAGATTACGTCTTGAGCAAATGGAGATATTTTATTACTTATGCTAGGTCTGAATATACCAATCGGCAGACCATTTCCTCGATTTTTTACCATGGATTCAGCTAGGGCCTTGGTAAAAGTGTACGTGTTGGGCCATTCGCCCAGTAAGCTGAAAAATAGTAATATTTAACATGATGTTCGATAAGTTTTATTATGCGGTAAGTAAGACACGACTTAGTATCGATATCTTACTCCGAATATATTGATTTTAGCACTTAATTGTAACGTTTTTCTTCATATTTTCAAAGCTTAACTCTTTAGTAATAGGCCTTTAAGAGGATTTTTCCAATTTTAAATTATTTTCGGAGATATAGGTGTTTTAGTGATGTGGTATCCAAAAACCCGAAACTTTAAACGTGATTTTCTTGAAACTACCCTTCCTAGACGGTTGAGACATGATATCTCAAATTTTACTGAACCCATTTACTTAAAATTTCGTGAGACCCTTCTCTATACATCCTTCTATCAGATTAAAGTAACACTATAACAACATTTGGATATTTGCTATTTTTAAAAGGTAAAAAAATGTCTCTTTCTTTCAAACGGTAGTAATTTGGCGAATAAAACACATGGTGATAGAGCTATGTAAGAAAATATATTGTAACACTTACGTCTCGGTGTATAATTCTGACTCGTGTTTGGTCATTTTCTCCAACATCACCTCGAGATCTGAAGAGTCTACGGGTACGTCATATATTTTTTCTTCGATATGATCCCTGATACAGTTCGAATAGGCCGTCGAAACGTGAACGATTGACTGCGAAAAAGCGGAAAAAAATATAAGGGGGTTGTCTTTTATATTTCGGGATTGCACTGAACCAGCTCGAAATTTGTTACAAAACTTCCTGACCTTCCAAAAAATGGTATCAACATTTCATGAAATTCTGACTTTTAGTTTAAAAATGATATTTTCATAATAACGGACATTCTTTGGATCAGTTGGTATCTCTGTGTTTGAAAAATATCGTCAGCTAAGAGGGCATCAAAATTATCATTAATCAAATTAAATAAGTTTAATGGATTGACTGAAAGAAGAAATATGAAATGTCTTCAAGTAAAACGAATTACTTTGCCATCCGCCCTATAGGTATGATCTTACCCTAGTGATTACTGGATCTTTATAAGCCCTAAAGAAATCCTGCAATGAAGTGAATGCTAAAAATTAATGTTATTTTGAGAGCGAAGATAAATCATTCTATAAAAATGTTTTTTGGTGCCTTAACTATATTGTTTTGTTAGTTATCCTGAGGAATTGTTGAGTGATGTGTTGAGATAAGTTGTAATTGAATTCTCAATCTTAATCGATAATATTAATCGTACTAGATTCCATATAAAGAACGAGATGGTTGAATAAATTAAAAATTAATAGAAGAGATTGAAATATAGAACTAGTAGAACTAGTAGTAGATTAGAATAAATAAAAAAAGTCAAAGAGATGAAGGAAAATGTGTGATAACAAGTGAAGAATCTAGAAGGGTTCTTCAGATAACCCGTAAGCTGTTAAGCCATTCATTCATATGTTACCTTAAGATTGGTCATCTCTCTCGCCAGGTCCAAGACATCTCTTGTAGCTCGAACATTGATATTGTAGGCAAGCTTGATGTGCTCGTTGAAGTTTACGGTAGCTGCCACGTGTAATACGATGTCAACATTGGTAATGAGTCGTTGTCTATCGGTGATGGATAGTCCTAGTCCTGAAACCAACATCCCATATAATTGTAAAAAGAGCTATGCAGTATTTGAAACATTTGTAAAATGCGTAATTGAAATACAAATACATATCCGGTTTTTGCATTCCAATTACCTGACGCTGAGGTATTTTGTAGTTAGTATTTCAAATAATTATGTCAATGTATATTTCAAATAATTCAAAATGCATTCGAACATGAATAGGTTTATCATTTGGCCCAAATCGGCTGTAATCATAAAATACCTAACATAACCTAACGCCTAACTAAATTTGCATTTTATTTATTAAATATATGTCTTAAAGATACTATGTATTGTGTATTTTGCCCAGCACTGGTCGTAAAGCAGTAGATTATATAAAAAAATACATTCTGTTGTAATACAGTATCATTTTAATGCAAAATCAATATGTTTTTAAAACGACATTTTTTGTTTTATTGATTTAATGGTATTTTAACATGACACTAAACAATCATCAGCAAATATTTGAAGCATATATTAAAACAACATAAAATGATTCTAGTAATTTCACTGAAAAAACAATGGTAATTCAATTACAATATTTGTACGTTCATAGATAGTTACATAACAATATTTGGCGAGCAATAAAAGTAATGCACGTTGTCTAATTACATATCACTTCTACAAGTTTAGTTCTTCAGCTAGATTCGTCCTTTAATATGAAAAAAAGACTCCAATAAGTAGAAGGTGCAACTGAGGCAATAACAATCTAAATTGATTGTTTCAAGGTAACCAAAGAATAATAATTCTTGTGCAACTTGAAAAAACGATGCTAACACTATTTCACTCAACAAACAGCGAGCAATAATAGTAATACACTTTGTCTAATTAAATATCACTTCTATAAGTGTAGTTCTTCAGCTAGATTCGTCCTTTAATATGAAAAAAAGACTCCAATAAGTAGAAGGTGCAACTGAGGCAATAACAATCTAAATTGATTGTTTCAAGGTAACCAAAGAATAATAATTCTTGTGCAACTTGAAAAAACGATTCTAACACTATTTCACTCAACAAACAGCGAGCAATAATAGTAATGCACGTTGTCTAATTAAATATCACTTCTATAAGTGTAGTTCTTCAGCTAGATTCGTCCTTTAATATGAAAAAAAGACTCCAATAAGTAGAAGGTGCAACTGAGGCAATAACAATCTAAATTGATTGTTTCAAGGTAACCAAAGAATAATAATTCTTGTGCAACTTGAAAAAACGATTCTAACACTATTTCACTCAACAAACAGCGAGCAATAATAGTAATACACTTTGTCTAATTAAATATCACTTCTATAAGTGTAGTTCTTCAGCTAGATTCGTCCTTTAATATGAAAAAAAGACTCCAATAAGTAGAAGGTGCAACTGAGGCAATAACAATCTAAATTGATTGTTTCAAGGTAACCAAAGAATAATAATTCTTGTGCAACTTGAAAAAACGATTCTAACACTATTTCACTCAACAAACAGCGAGCAATAATAGTAATGCACGTTGTCTAATTAAATATCACTTCTATAAGTGTAGTTCTTCAGCTAGATTCGTCCTTTAATATGATAAAAAGACTCCAATAAGTAGAAGGTGCAACTGAGGCAATAACAATCTAAATTGATTGTTTCAAGGTAACCAAAGAATAATAATTCTTGTGCAACTTGAAAAAAACGATTCTAACACTATTTCACTCAACAAACAGCGAGCAATAATAGTAATGCACGTTGTCTAATTAAATATCACTTCTATAAGTGTAGTTCTTCAGCTAGATTCGTCCTTTAATATGAAAAAAAGACTCCAATAAGTAGAAGGTGCAACTGAGGCAATAACAATCTAAATTGATTGTTTCAAGGTAACCAAAGAATAATAATTCTTGTGCAACTTGAAAAAACGATTCTAACACTATTTCACTCAACAAACAGCGAGCAATAATAGTAATGCACGTTGTCTAATTAAATATCACTTCTATAAGTGTAGTTCTTCAGCTAGATTCGTCCTTTAATATGAAAAAAAGACTCCAATAAGTAGAAGGTGCAACTGAGGCAATAACAATCTAAATTGATTGTTTCAAGGTAACCAAAGAATAATAATTCTTGTGCAACTTGAAAAAACGATTCTAACACTATTTCACTCAACAAACAGCGAGCAATAATAGTAATACACGTTGTCTACTTCTACAAGGGTAGTTCTTCAGCTAGATTCACCCTTTAACATGAAAATAGAAGACTCCAATCGTTAGATGGTGCAACTGAGACAATAACAATCTAAATTAATTATTTTACCCCTTTTCACGGTAACCAAAGAATGATATTTCTTTTGCATCTTGAAAAAAAGATTCAAACACTATTTCACTCAACTCACCAAAGGTCTCGTTCACACAACTTATAAATCTCTAATTTTTATATAGAATCATAGTTAGAGCGAAGCATTATATATAGAACTTATTGCCTAATGCGATTTGTGAACTCTTTTTAGAACTAGACAACATTTTTCCTTCTCGTTTTATTCCAGTTATAAAGAATCAACCTATAAAATTCCTGGCCGGGCTGTCAAATGTCTGCAAAATTCTTCCAAATCTTAGTTATAATATTTAGAGGTCATGAAATGCTGTTTTGATGCTTTCGCTGTTTTGATAACTTTCAAAACTCTGCTTAATATTTGTAATTACACTAATTGGGAATCTCAGTCTTTAAATATTTAGGTCAGATATAGAGGAAATCGTTTAAATTTTGCAAGTAAAATGTACACAGGTAGTAACAGAAGAAATATAAAAAATGACTTGACAAAGTATCTTGAGAAGGAAATACAGCAACGAAGGAAACGTGAACTAAACGTAAGAAGATTCATACGCTCTCCAATGAATATAAAATGCATTACTTGGATATAAAATTGTTAATTAGATAGATTAGGCCTCAAGGGGATATCACTACATAAAAAACACACCTAAAAATCTTCTTCATAGATGGTGTGGAAAGTTCAATTTGAATTGATAAAAATACAAAAAAAAAACAACCCTAAAACACAAACTATTATGACCGTAACTAATTGTAGTTTAAGTCTTTCAAAAATATATGCATTAGATCTATTATATTGTTGAATTAAATTATATCTGATAACATTATTTTATTTATTTCACAATTTTGTTATATGGCAAAGCCAAAATATACAATAATTCAAAGTTGATGCTACAATATTGCAACGTTATGACTTATACATTTTGAGGACGTTAGTTCAGTGCTTATATCAATTAAAATATATACCTGCGATTGAACAGTCGCCAGCTATGGGTTCCACCTTGTTTTTGCATTTCGGTTTTTGGCTCTTTAATCGTTCGAATACCTAAATTGGAAACAATTAGCTCAGTTAAACTTCGATTGGGTGACGTTCCATTGTTTGGTACTCACCACGTCATCGAATAGTTCGTCAATGCGCATATGTGATGTTTTTCCTTTCTTTTCGCGGACCAGTATATAGATGGTCTCCACTTCAGTGTCCCGAAGCAGTTTCTCGATGAGCGCCTTGCCCATGAAGCCGGTACCACCAGTGAGGAACACCCGGGCACCTTTGTAGAAGTCTTGTATTTTTGATGTTTCCATTGTGTAATATTTTACTGCAAAATAAAGCATATATATGTTAGTTCTGACAAATTAGGAATAGCTTAATTTGAAACCCATTTAAAATATCGTTTTAGTTCAGTGTAAAATTAATTACACTTCGTTAAAGTACATTGTCCTATTATATGATATAGTTTTATTAACTTACTCTACTTATTAGATAATATCGAACTGCTTTTGTAAGCTTTATATCATTCATTAGTATTTTTTCAACTACCTCACCAGTAATTTTTTCAAGAGGTCCGTCCTTTTTTAACAGTGCATATAGAAAGTCGGGTAATTTTATTTTCTTCATTGGCAAATAGTTGAGAAGGGAAGCGTTTAAATACATTTTTCAAGATAGTTCTGTTCCCATGATTTAAGATCATTTATAACATTGTTAAAAATAATTATTTGGTAATACGTACACAAATATTTTATAGTCGCTGTTAATATTAATATCGATGTTATTATTATATGCCTTAAACTTGAATATCCACGGGACGACGCAAACGAAGGAAGCGACCTCGAAGCATTGGAGGTCGAAAATGCAGAAGATTCTAAATATATCGAGAGTAATCCGATAAATGTACAATTTAATTCGAACCTGTTCTCGTAAAACATGTAATTTACTTTAATTGCTTCAAAAAATAGGCATTTTCTTTTATATCTGTTTGTGTCTACAGCACAGCGTAAATACTTGTTTGAGATTTTTGCAATTAGTTCCAATACTTCTGAGAATTGTATATATTATACGAAATAAAAATTGAAATTCATTATTTTTAATTATCTTTAATTAAAGAATCAAGCAATAACTCCAAAACTAAGAAGAACAGAAATGAAAATTCAAAAAGAACCTCTCTAGAGATAAAGAAATCAAAAGTAAGTCTTAGATAGAGTGATAATCACAGATAGGATGGTTATTCTTGGAGAAGGATGAAAATTAGAAGTGCTAGACAGGCAGAGAGAGAAGAAGAAAAATCGAATAATCGGATACATGAAAAACATAGAGAAGTTAAGAGGAAAGAAGGGCAAAATTTTAAAAAAATAAAGGAAAAAACAAGAATAATCAAGAAACAATAAAATAATACAACAATGATTGTGATAAAAATAATCAGAAATATAACAGAACGACATTAAATATAATATTAAAATAAGCACGTATATGGTGGAACAAAAGCTCCGCTACCATTTTAATTGCGCGCCATCTTGGTTATGTGACGTTAGCTCAGTTTTCTTCCACTATTGTGTTGTGTAGACGTCCAAATTTTATTATAGGCAAACATATACCACAAGAACCAGCAGAAATAATGACATTTTTTGAAGATAGTCCTCTAAATTGATAATGAGCAATGAAGTCTATTTTCTTCTCAGTGGCCACGTCAATAAATTGAACGGTTGGTCTTGGGATCGCAGAATCCTCAATTAATTCACGAAACATCACTGCTTTCTCTAAAAACAACTTTATGGTGTGGTATTCATACTGGAAATATCATTGGTCTCTATTTTTTTGAAATTGACCAAGATGTTGGAGTCACTGTCCCGAGGACATGTGGTTTTAGCAAGATGGGGCCAGGCACATACAGCTCCTTCACCAATTCAGTAATTTAGCATGGCCAGTCAGATCTTCGGATTTAACAGCACCAGACTTTTTCTTATGGGTTTTTTTTAAATAAAAAGTTTATGTGAAAAGCCCCACACGATTCAACATCTTAAAGACAATATTCGTCACGAAATTGAAGAAAGTTAGCCTCAGATATTGCAGGATGTTATGAAAAATGCCTTTAAAAAGCCGGAAGTTTCATAGCGAATCGCGGTCACAATATAGCCGATATAATTTTTCAATAATAACGGAAAAAAATGTAAAGATGATTTGCTATAATTTTTTTATGGAAACCAAACTTACTTATCTCTTTTTTGAGCAAATTTATAGGTAATCAAAATTGCAGCGAGACTTTTGCCACGCGTTGTATAGGGCAACAAAAAATGTTTATATATAGAACTTTTAATAGTTCATAGTTTTTTTTATTAATGTTGATTTTTCACTGATATTTAGTGTATAAGTGTATTCTTACCTTTAGCTTAAGTAGTTTAGTTTTATTTTAATTTGTGAAATACATACTGATGTAATAATACAAGTACAACAGAACAGTACTAATAAATTAATTTGTAAATTAAGTTCGTAGTAAGCATATCTAATGTAGAATGTAAATAAGTTGTATAAACTGATATTTAGTGCTAATATTTCTATATTTCCTTCGTTTTTTCTTTGTAAAGCTTCTTGTTCTCCATTTTTTGTTGTACTCGACTTTGTTGCAAATTAACCAATGATAATTAACGATTATATTGATATTTTATCATTTCTCCTTCTCCTTTCTTCTCCCCAGAAAATATATTTTTATAAAACCCTATCTATTGGTAATTCACCAATTTTTAATCCTTATAAAGTAGAATAAAAAGAAATTAATGTATCCTTCAACTAACTATAGCAGAATAACATCGAAAACTAACAACGTATTCCACGAAAGATACAAATATCACTATATGTGATAATTTTTTTCATATACCTTCGATTTGTGTGTTAATATTCAATATTTGTTTCAATTTTCTTGGTACTGTTCCGGTTAAAACAGTCGTCCTCATTCCATGTCGTACAGGTGTTAAGTAATAAACGTCGATATTTTCAGAACCTTCCGAAAAAAACAATTTGGAAATTCATTGCGAAGGTTACGTAAAACCATAAACATCTTACAAGGAAATCTTCGGTCTATCACATAATCTTTCCGTGGTTGATTTTTTTTAAATCAAGTGCTTTGAACTTTGTAGGCGAACATCGAGTATGTTGTGACTTTGTATTGTTGATTATAGTTATGGACTGTCAGTGTAAATATTTTTAGTATCCGTTATTATCGACGCATCGAAATATTGTAAAGATGGCTGTGGATCGTGTCGTAACACCTTCGGTTAAAGGTTTCTGTCGATGAATCAAAACTTATACCTGACAAATGTTATTCGGTGGTCACAGGTCGTTATGTAATTATAATGAATAACATTTTTGGTATCTAATAGACAATCCTTTCGTAACTAAACGACTTTTTACACAGAACATAAGTATGTATAAGAGATCACTTAGCTTATGGAATGCTAAGAGAGTAATTTAAAAATAAGTCCACAGGACGATCCTCCTACTGTTGCTGTAATCGCAGGTTCGAATCCTGCTGGGGTATGGATGTATTTTATGTTTGTGATTATAATTGTAAATGTCTTTATAGGTAACAATGGAAAATTCGACAAGTAATAACCATCTCAATCACGCTCTTAACCAGGCTGAGTAATACCGGATGCCTTCTAGGATAGTCTTTAAGATAGTCATAGACCAGTCGGTAGGCTTAATGGCGAAGACCGTGGCTTGAAACCGGCGTTAAGCAGTAGGTTTAGTCCAGATAAACTATATATCTGTATAAACTGTCTACTATTGTTAAATTAATTTTAGAAACAGACAATATTGTCCTTCTCACTTTATTCTAGTTAAAAAGGGAGACAATGTTGTCTCATAAGTACGAATTGTACGAACCGTCAAGTCGTATAACATATTTATTCACTTGAATGAAACTTTCTGAATATGAATGATATACAAGTGAAGGTGAACATATAATTAACATATAATAAGTGTAAGATATGTTATTGTAGAATGCAAATACCTAATCATTCAGAATATACATGAATATTTGGTTAAAATGTGTCAGGAGAGAAATAATAGTAACTGTTTTGCAGATATGGCAAACGTATCAAAAGAAAATGCAATGATAATGTAGTTTAATCAAGAAAGATGTATATTAACAAAACAAACAAAGGAGAAATTCAGTGATATCAGAATGTCCTTACAAGAAAACACTATACCGAAGGACACAAGTACTAAGGGTAAAAGGTAAATATGCTCTAATAAAAATAAAATATATTACTTGGATATACAGTGGTTAATTAGGTGGATTCGGCCTTCAGGGGATGCAACAAGAAACACGCCTAAAACTCTAACTCATAGGTGGTCTTGAAAAGAGTTCAATGTAAATATAACCTACAAACCAGTATAAATGTGTATTTAATCATTAAATTTTAAATCCTTCCATAATATATGAATTAGACTTATTTTATTGTTAAAATAAATTATATTTACTAACAGTATTTTTATTTAATTATTTCTTTTAGATTAGAATATTGTTGTATGTTAAAGACTAATTAAACTAAAACTCAAAATTGATACAGCAACACTGCGACGTATTGACTTTTTTCATGACACGGATTTAGATGATTTATGTACAAAATTCCTGTGGATAGGCTATAAACACAAAACATGTGAAACAACTATGAGATAATTCGCAAAATATCAATAGATTTCATTTAAATCTACCGACAAGGACACCAGTTGTCGTTTTTCTGTGTTTCGCTTTGGTTCTACGCCGCCATTGGCTAAGACGTTAAAATAGCGAATTGCCCTTGTGTACGACCAAATGTTTCAACGATAGTCGCATTAATTAAAGTATATGTGGAATAAAAATGCTGAGAGAATAATAAGTACAAGCGGTTGACAAAATGTTTCCTCATGGGGTCGAGTTGGCCAATTCCATCGATGTCTTATTCAGCAAATTGCGTTGTACTTGCCATTGAACCACTAACTCGACCTATATTTCTGACCAAAACAAAGCCGTATTTCCAGCAAATGATGATGTGCAGTGATTTTTTTAATTAGTTTTATTTAGCGTTGGGAACTATCGACTGAAAACTGTCGAAACAGTCGATAATCGCAAAACAGTCGAAACAGTCGATAGTCAAAAAAATAGCGACTGAAAATAGAAATTACTATTTTCAGTCATGTGCACGGTTCGACTGTTTTTTTTTTCCATTCGTGATGTCAGATGTCTTTATATTCTCCAATGGTAGCATAAGCGAAACAGAAATGTATATATATTCATTCACTTGATAACTTTAAAAAAGAAAAGGAAAAAAAACTAATTTCTACTATCATGTAATAAATAATATAATTGTATAGGAAGTAGGATTACTTTTATACTGCATGTTCTGTGGATGTGTAAAAAGGAATGGAATAATAACACCACAAATGTTTTAATAATCGTTGTAACAACTAAATAAAAATAAACAGAAAACTTATTTAACCTGTCTACTACACGCATTTTATATTCAACTACATGCACGCAATTTAGCTTAATACCTAGCTAAATCTAAGAGGTGATCACTCGGAAGAAGTGAAGTTATTTTATTACGTATTGCAATAGGTAAGCCAAGTAAATGTACGAGAAAAAATAGGAATAAAGAAACAATGATTGAAAAATAAGGAACGCTTCAGGCCGTGGATCCGCTACTTAGAATAGTTGTGGATGCCCCCGCCAGGAATCGAACCCTCCACGTGTATGCTGAACGCTCTAACTACCACTCCTTAGAAACAGATGCCCGCAACAGTTCTACGACTTCTCATATGATATGGTTTTTGCTTAAAAAGCAAACTGAATGGCTTTTTACACTGAAGTACTTGATTTTTCGTCACATCAGTTCAGCATTATACTATAACATTATGCTCAAATATGTGATTATTTTAGATAAAAAATCTTTGAGAACTTTGTAGAAGCCTTTATTTGAGCTTTTCTCTTGATTTTATCGGATTCCAACATCAGATAATGACTTATTTCCAATGTCCAGTCGAACATAGAACATAGAACAAAATTTCTTGTTCTAGATACCAAATAATTTGTAAAGTTATGTTTTATATCACGCGGTGGCTCTGGTTTTACAAGTGTGCACAATATTTTTAGAAAATTTGGATGCCCATTAGATATAAAAGAACTATCACTATCGAACTAACATATTTAAAGCAATAACCTCAAGTATAGCTACTGAAGACAAGAAAAACAAAAGAAACCAACCATATATTTTAAAAATTCACATCGAAAAGATAACTACACATTTGAGGGAAACCTAGAAGCACTTAATGAAGTAATTAATATAAATTACTCTCTATAAGTTTGACTTATAAAGGCTTATCTAATGCCTTCATCACATAATATTTAAAATGCGAATTTAAATCAAATATTCATAAATAACTGCGCCATCAATTCTAAGTTTTAGTTCAGTGTGGCTTTGACATACAACAAAATTCTAATCTCACTAAAATAATTACACAAAATTGTTATCAAATATAATTTATTTTAACACTAGCGACCCGCCCCGGCTTCGCACGGGTGCAATGCTGATACTAAATTAAATACACTACAGAAAAAATATGAACGTTGTATATAAAAACATAGCGGCCCGCTCCGACTTTGCACGGGCATAAAATATATATGCCTATGTCACTCAATGAAAACATGATTAAAATCGATCCAGTATTTTTGGTTCATTCATTACTGCCCTTGGCCTGCACGCATTAAATTTGGAGTAAAACAATTCCTCTTCCCCTATACTTACTATGAAGATTTCCTGCTATCTTTGGAATATCTAAATTCATACAATTTTTATTACATTACACATTTTTAAACGCAAATTTTAAATTTGTAATATCTCCGAAAATATTTGTTTAATTTACATGCTCTAAGGAACTATATTGATCTATATTAATTGCACACTGTATTTAAGGTACTTAATTCGATAAGGATTAATGCCGTATTGCTTAAAATAGCTTCGTAAATAAGCCATTTTCTCACGTAAAAAGTAAACAATAAAAATGGTTAATGTGGGTTATCCCTAAAAGATAAACATATACCATCGCGGACTTTTTTGTAGACCTTTTTATGGTGTACAATACTGTAGTACATTAATTTGATCTAACTCGTAGGGTTAGGCAGCGTTTTTGCTAATTGCTAAATAACCCTAAAAAAATAGGTTAATTTACGACATCACGTTAAAAACCTCTAAAATTAGCAATGTTGCCTTAGTATATTATGCATGTATTATACATATAAACCTTCCTTTTGAATCACTCTATCTATTGAAAAAAACCGCATCAAAATCCGTTGCGTAGTTTTAAAGGTTTAAGCGCACATAGGGATATAGGGACAGAAAAGGCGACTTTGTTTTATACTATGTAGTGATTATAGTACATCTAAAAACTACAGTTAATTATACAACCACAACAATTTATATATAGGTTAGAGTTATAACTTCTTATCACTATTACGTTCAAGAATTTTGTATACGTTTGACAATCGGACGACGTTGACAGACTCATTGGTTTACTAATCTAATAACTAATCAGACCATTCATTATGTGTGAATTTAAAAATTGCTGCAGGACTACATCTTGATGACGTATGTACAAAAAAACTTTGAATGAACTATATATAAGTTACTTAAACAAAAATTTAAACACCAAATACACCCAATATAGAGGACACTAATATTGGTGTAAATAATACGTAATAGATATATTAAAATAATTAATATTTGGTGATAATTTAGTTTTAAAAAAAATTGTTTGTGTTGATATTTTTCGATTTTTTTTTCAGCTAGCTTGACTATTCTGTAAAAATGGTAAACACTTGTGGGATTAAAGATTTAAGTTTAATATTATACTTTCAATAAAATTTTGTTCGAAATAGGATTTAAATTATTTCAAAAAACGAATGCAAACTATTTTATGCATAAAAAATGAATATATAAAAGCTTTGAGATTTTATCAAAATAAGCAAGTCTCATTGTTCTACTACGATATCTTGCAAATGGGTGTGTACTGTAGTAATTAACACGCTTTCGCACGAGAGGTCGCATAACTCGTGGAAAGAACACGAAAAGTGAACAGTTTGAATTATAATGTCTTGTCTCGTGTCACATTGCTATTATCTTCTATTTCTTCCCGCTTTTCAGCATCTTTTAGTCGATATATAGCTAAAATGACAATTGATTATATTATTTATATAGATATTTGCGAAATTCTAACATATTGTACACTTTTAAATTTGTCTCTTTTTGTTTGGTTAATCTGTTGTCTTGTTTTTATTATTTTCTCTTATGTCATTTCCAATTATTTCTTATTTGCTTGATTTTATATCTCGGTGGTTCCGTGTTTTCCATCTTTTTTATATCTCTAAATATTGTGTTCTATGAAAGTTTTTACACCATATCTATTAACAATAGAAACTTTTCTTCTGTCAATCTTCTCAATGTTTTCCTATAATTTAATTTTTATTATGATCCTTTAACCATTTTAACCTTATTTAGTTGGCTAAAAATTTTAATAATTATCTACTCTATATTTTTGCCTTGTTCTACAAAATAAAATTTCTATTATGTACATTTTATTGAAAATAAATAGCTGGATATAATGAAGCAATTAGTGGATCCTCTATCGATATTGTCAAATTATCAAAAGAATACAATATTTTAGACGACAAAAGTAACAATATTTCAAATTATTACACAGCACTGATAACTAAAACGCCTATTAGAAACACAACGTACGGTACAGTCGATACATTGTAAAAACCGTCTCATTTAGTATCGAGTCTGACATTGAATTTGTATGAAATTATGCTTTTTGAATTATAATTAACGGTGATAAAGAAATAATCAAAAAATAACGTAATTGCTATTGAAGAAATATAGACGGAAAAGGGAATGTATAATGCGAGATAACCTTCGTTCTATTTTTTTTGTTGCATTTTGCAACTACGAGTTCGTTGAAGTGAACAATATGTTTGTTTTAAAACAAACAGGCTGCGACGCTGACTTCTTGACACTGTTGTACTTGAACAGTGGCTCAACACAACTTATTGTATTAAATTATAGATGCCGGCTTGGTGGCGCAGTGGTAAAGGCAACTGATACCAGTCACGCCAGTAACCAGGCTGTCTTCTGGGATGATTTCTAAAGTTGGTCACTCGCCAGTACGTAGGCTTAAAGCTGAGGACCGTGGTTCGGAGCCCACGTTAAACTGTAGGTCCAGTCCAGATAAACTCCTAGTTGGTTAAAGAAGACTTTAAAATATATTCAAAAAAAAAACTTCCAAATTTCAATCTCTCAAACTGAGTGTTCGGCCTTTTCGTTCATCTTCAACGTTTACTGTTCTTGCTATACGGTACTCATCACGTCCGTGCTAATCAAAATGTGTCGCGCGTCATTCGATTCGATTTCAGTGGAACGGATGCCTCCTTTTGACGTAAGAACGAAAATTCGTGATCGAACTCCAGATCGTAGCGGGCCTCGGATTCGAACGGCCTAGCGGTTCGGCGGACCGTCGAGATCATCGCCAGTCATTTGTTTTTTTTTTCAGTTTTATACGATGTCTTTAACTATATCATCGTTTTGTTTGAGAAAATGCCTTCCCACAAAATGTTATATCACGGTGCCAATGTTTTCTGTAAATATCTAGCATTGCTAGTGATTATAAACAACACTCCTTCAAATAAAATGCCCTTAAGGATACTATATACTGAAATGAAATAATTGTTAAAATGTTGATCATTCTATTTTGAGAGACAGGAAGTCTATTTGTCGATTTTTTCACAAAACCGAATTTGCATTTGGGACTAAAACAACTAATAGACAGGAAGGAACATATTGTTTCAATGTCTTAAATTACGAAGACATTTTCTAAGTCCTTATGCATATGTTTCAACTAGGGATGCAGAAAAAATATCGATATATCGATATTTTCTGAAAAAAATCGATATTTTTCGATATTTTTTCAGAATAAACCTTGTTACTTAATTTTAAATATTTATTAAAAATATCACTATTTTTAAGGGATTTAGAAAAAAAAAATTTTTTAGTCCAATCTTTCACTAGTTTTATTTCTTTTTAGATATATGGATATATTTTTTGTAAAACATCGATATTTTTTATACTTATTACAAAGAAAATATCGATATTTTTTTCCTCCGAAATATCGATTTCTTTTCGGTGGTCAACATCCCTAGTTTCAACAAGTAAACCAGTGACAATTCTCTTTGGAATAATGTATTTTGATCATCTATATCTGTGAACTTGCGTATTCGTAAATATGTATAATCAATGGTTAAACAAAGTCGCCTAGCCGTTAAGTTCTTTGGTTTTGACATTTTCTACATAAAATAACGGTTTCCAGTTTAATATTATTTTTTTATTTAAAATATACCGACGCCTTTGCTGTTTGATATTAAGAGGTCTGATGCCAAAACTCATCAAACACTTTCAGAAACTTATGGAGATGGTACTTAATCATATCAAATAATTGTAAAATTTTTAAACAACTTGGGGGGCGATAAACATTACAGTAAAACTCTTAAAGAACTTTCAACTAGCTTATATTGCACTTGATTGATTGATTGCAACTCAGATAGGTTCAAAAAGTTCGGCAGTACCCAGCCTACTTCCCAGACATAGCGCCTTCTGAAAGCCACACATTATTTATACACAGTATCTTGAGAAAGATGTTAAAAAATTATATAAAATATTTATTTGTTAATTGTTAAAGAAGAATTTTAACCAATATTAAAAGTATAAAGTGGAGTTTTAGTCAGAAATTTCTATTAAATAAGAACCCCCGTTGTATTCGACAGATTTGGTGCCTTGAGACTTCTAATTAATATCATATGTCGAGAAATTCTGGTGAGAATAAGAATTTGACAAAAGGCACCTGTGGAAACGTCTTCATATATTATAAGAAGAAGAACAACTGAATAATAACATTTATTTCAAGCCAAGAAAGCTGTAAATCGTAAAACTATTTTTTCATTGAAAGATCATCGATCATATAACAATGAAATTAATATAAAAAAAGCCGAATAATAATAAATATGTAAATGAGATTACCCAACCGATAAATTACACTTTTAACACGGCACGTTAAACCAAATGTTGTCATGGTCATGGTGAACTCTTACCGCACACCATTTCGACTATTTACCATCGCTACGTCTGTTTCCTCCTTGGTGTTTGTCCTTTCTTCATCGTCGAATCTGTTGAATAACTATCTAAATCCGTTACGTCAAATCAGTTATGTATTTAAGTATTTGTTGACTTACACATCTTGCTTTTAAGTCATTTTAATATTTTAATAAATACGAAAATTTTCTCTATATTGTAATAACAAAATATTATTAATATATTGTGTAACAAAACAACTGCATGAAATTTTAATTTATACTAACAGGAAAGTATTGTATTGTAGCATAATAAACTAATTTTGTTATCATGTGCTAAACATTATTTTGCCATGTTTTAGGATGTCAAACAAATATAGTGACATTCTGGAGCTATTTCGCCGATGAAATTACCAATCGGCTTCCAGAAAATACAAGAAGAGAGGCGAGTGCAGCGAAATACGAAAAGTTCCATGAGAGAAATCGCCCGTGAGACTGGTATAAGTAATGTTGAGGTCCCGGCTAGGCCTAGACGGGGACATACACACGTCAATAAATTCAACAGTAGTAAAGGCGACACGACTACTGTTGCGATAGTCGCGGGTTTGAATCCTGCTGGGACATGGTCGTAAATTTATGTTTATCACTGTATAATATTTGTGATTATCCATCCTACGCAAGAGTGAAAAATCAGACATGGAAAACGATACCAGTCACGCCAGTAACCAGGAGGGTAAGACCGGATGTCTTCTGGGATGATTTTTCGCCAGTCGGTAGACTTAATGCCGAGGTCCAGTCCAGATAAACTCCTAGTTTAAACAAATACTATGAATACCAAAAAATACTTTATATAAATAAATATTTCCACTGTCTTGAAAATGATGCAGATTATTTTCGAAAAATGACTTCTATTCGCTTGATTTAGCTAAAAATTTAGTAGTCTCAGAAAAAAACAGAATGAAGTTTAAAATTCGAAAAAACCCCTTTTGGAACTGGGATTCCTTTTTCCCATATCTACACAAGAGGATTCAGGATTTTTGCTTAAAGAAAATAATGACGCCTAGTTGCTAAATTTAATTGTAGCATCTCTTCGGAGCGTTTACTCTTGTCGACATACAAGGCCGCCGATTAGCATATCTTTCGACGAAAAAAACCTGTTAATGGAACGGTCCGGATCAAAATAAAACGATAGTTCGTGTAATTTACGAGGTTATGATGATACATATCGCGAACAGGTTTTCGAATGAATGAAAATTTTATTTATATAAAAAAAATCAAGCACTAGCAGCGCAGAAAAAATACACGAGTGACCCAATAAACTATATCGCATAAAAGACTTTGAATATCGTCCGGTACAGTTGGCTTTTCAGTATTCACGCTGTGTCATTAGCTAAGTAATGGGCTATAGCCATGAAAGTACGACTGTAATTTATTTATAGCCGTCTGTGTGGTGATTAAACCGACTATATCTGAAAGCTATGTCACATTTATTGTTATAAATGCGATTTAACGAAACATTTTTCGAGTTTCTGATGAAATAACTATGATACAAACTACCACAGTTTTATAATTATAATAATCTTTTGCAATAACACAGTAAACGATTCCCTCTTTTCATAATTTAAAAGTGCTCTAGTCCTGAGGAATACTCTCCAAACTTCTACTGTAACCCATCCAATAAAACAGTCATAGATGACGTCGAATATACTGCTAAATGTAGTTTGTAAAAATGTAAAATTTGTTTCAAACTCGGAACGGATTTTTCCTTCTCATTTTACACTAGTTAATAAAATATTTATAACAAAAAAAATTGAACCGACTTCAAACCGAACAAAAAATAAATAGGGAACCCAAAAAAGGAAAAAATAGTCAAACTTACATTTTTAACAAAAAAAAACGTTTGAAATTAAAATATGTATATAATAATCGTTATAACAACTAAATAAAAATAAACAAAAACCTTATTTTTCCCTCGATCCCCCCCTTTCTCCATCAGATCCTGAATTGGTTCCAATGGGACCACATCGGAAGTGCACTCTTTCGATTAAAAAAAGAATTTTGAAAATCGGCCTATAATTGAAAGAGAAATCGGCGAGTATACATTAAAAAAATCATAACTGTTGAATTGGATCGACTATATGCTCTTCTAACTAACACCTTATCGTAATAAATCATTTTGAGCCCCAAATAGCCCAAAATAACACATCACTAGATCTGGCATGTAAGAAGTATGTTCTACGAGACTATTAAATGATTCTGAGTCTTAAAAGAGACCGACACAGGTTTCGTATGAAAGGCCCTTACTCGAATACAGTCTATCTCACTATTATTTTTTCTTTTGCTGCTGCTGAGACATATTATTTATTGATACAAGCATATCCTAATGTTTAGCAGATTATGTATTTGTAATGATGTTTATTAAATAGACATTTTCGAAGAATCGTTGTAATCTGCGTCTCTGGATTTGTTCTTCAACAGAAAAAAAAGAGAAAAACATGTAGAATTTACCTTAAATATCACATCTAAAAAGCATCCAGTTTATAGATATCAGACTGTAAAACTTTCTGAAGTCTTAGAACGATAGAAAAGGATTGGTAAGATAAACGTTCGAAAGAAACGGAATCACTACATAGTATAAAACAAAGTCGCCTTTTCTGTCCCTATATCCCTATGTGCGCTTAAATCTTTAAAACTACGCAACGGATTTTGATGCGGTTTTTTTCAATAGATAGAGTGATTCAAGAGGAAGGTTTATATGTATAATACATGCATAATATACTAAGGCAACATTGCTAATTTTAGAGGTTTCTAACGTGATGTCGTAAATTAACCTATTTTTTTAGGCTTATTTAGCAATTAGCAAAAACGCTGCCTAACCCTACGAGTTAGATCAAATTAATGTACTACAGTATTGTACACCATAAAAAGGTCTACAAAAAAGTCCGCGATGGTATATGTTTATCTTTTAGGGATAACCCACATTAACCATTTTTATTGTTTACTTTTTACGTGAGAAAATGGTTTATTTACGAAGCTATTTTAAGCAATACGGCATTAATCCTTATCGAATTAAGTACCTTAAATACAGTGTGCAATTAATATAGATCAATATGGTTCCTTACAGCATGTAAATTAAACAAATATTTTCGGAGATATTACAAATTTAAAATTTGCGTTTAAAAATGTGTAATGTAATAAAAATTGTATGAATTTAGATATTCCAAAGATAGCAGGAATCTTCATAGTAAGTATAGGGGAAGAGGAATTGTTTTACTCCAAATTTAATGCGTGCAGGCCAAGGGCAGTAATGAATGAACCAAAAATACTGGATCGATTTTAATCATGTTTTCATTGAGTGACATAGGCATATATATTTTATGCCCGTGCGAAGCCGGGGCGGGTCGCTAGTTTGATTATAATATTTAGTCTCTTCTATACGTACCGTCTTTGAGAAACAAACTTTCCAGTAGCACGAGCTATTCGACTTATTACTTTTTACCTACATCATTGAGAGAAAACCTCCTAGAGATCCTCCTCCTAGAGATGTGAAGAATTTCATACGTTTCCATAGGAAAACGTCAATAAAAGCTTCAAAAGCTCAAATGAACAAAACAAAATTTAAACGTTATGATTATTGTGTTATTATTTTATTTATGTACCTTCACTGGGTTCCCCAAAAGTCAAAACATAATCGGCACCCCTGCCGTCAGATTCTCGCTGAACGTAAATAATAAAAGAAGAACAAACAGAATTATTAATGAAAAGTCACAGGTTCTCAACCAAAAACCAACGGGTAAGTTAACACATTTTTAGCCAAATACAGCATCCCACTATGAGAGCATCCACATAATTCACTGGATCTTGCATCGTGTGACTTCGATTACTTTGTTAGGGTGACAACTACAGAGAAAGAAGCAATGTTTAAGTTCGTTAAACTCATAACAGGGAACAAAAAAGTTTCACCATCTATACTAACATTGACTATTTAACAATAAATTAATGTATTTATCTGATTCAGTATGTTTAATTACGTTCTTAAAGGTATAAACATATTTTTTCTACTTATCGTTCATATAATTTAACTAATTTTATTTATTATTCATTTAAGGGTTCACTTAATTCAGTTTTTCGCCCAAAAATTCTGTAGTGGCAGAATTATGGTTTACTACATAAAATTCAAAACAATACGATCTTATTGATTAATATTTAAATTTATATGAATAAATTCGGATTCAAGAACATAAAACTGAAATTACTTTTTCCCCCATTCACTGTCTTACATATTAATAAAAAAAATTAACGTTCAAAAAAAAATATAAAATAAAAACGAATTACTAGAATATGATAAAACAGTCATTCTTTCCACGACTCTCTTTTGATGATATATTATTGAACAGAACTAGACTAAAAAGTATTATTAAAATTCTTAGCAACTATCATAGAAAATAATATTAAAAAGCTATTTTGTTTATAAAATAAATTCCCCGTAGGGATTTCTTTACATAAAATAATACAATTACTACATACTTATATCTACAAATACTTTTACAGTCGTGGAAAAGACATCAAGACCAATTTTACATACAATATGGTAAAAGACTTCAATTTAAATGTGATAATAAACAGTCTAGTCACAAGTTCAAGGCGTAATCAGTTCTGAAAATGCAAATTTCTACGAAGACGGCATTGTTATTAGTTGTTTTAAAAGATTATTGATTATAACCATACGTGGAAAAATGCTTTTAAGTTTTATGGTTTCTCTATATTAAATTTTAAACAGCCACATATCGAGATAAGTTACAAAAAATATAATATGGTTTAAAATTATCCAACACAGTTACAGTTTTCGTGTGAATATGAAGAAAACTTTTAAGGTCCATGTCTCAGCTAGTGGAAATTGAGATTTTGGCGGTTTTTGTATTTTTTTGCTATCGTTTCCTCAGTATTATAGAGAATTTTACGGTGAAATGAATGGTATAAGAAATTTTATATTGTGTTTAGTTTTTTCGGCATATATATAACGTATCTTAAGAAATATAACTTTTAGAGAAATTGAACGTGGATTTTTCTTTATTTCATCCCAAACTACATATATTTTGGTAGTTTCATCCTTATCTGAGAGATTAAACTAGTCTAGCACTTTTTCCATGTATATAGTCGTGAATATTTGTAGTTTTTGGCAATTTCATATATTTTTTTTGCTGTTATTTCTTTTTAAATAATCACAGTTTAATGAAAATTACAGCAATTATAGAGTATTTTATACTGAATTAAATGACGCTATAACAAATTTTATATGAAACTTAGTTGTTAAGTTATACGATGAGAATTACATTTTACAAAAGTTAGTGGATTACAATTTATGTCACATATCTTTAGAAATCTAAAATATCTAAAAATTAGATAAATTCAACGTGAATTTTCGTTTATTTCACCCCAAATTGTTCTGTTCGATACAATTTAAGTCATCAAATTTGACAAAGCAATGTTTCAAGGTTTCTCTATATAATTTTCCACAAAAAGATTTACATCTTCGTCCAATCTGATATAATCAACTTGCCCTTGACATTAGTTTTAATTTATTAAAATGTCTACATCTTATTTGATATAGAATGAACAAAAATGTTATTAAATATATCTTTGAACCAAATAATAATTCTAAATATAGCAACAGAAAGTGTAATAATTTTACATTGACTAACAGTTCTAGCATATCCATCTTGATTGACAAATAAAAATGTTTTATGATCCCAAGAGGAAAGAAGCCTATTCTATTCCAATTTTTGATTGTCCCACCAATTTTTTTGAAAGGAAATGTTCTCTATGCAAGTGCTTCAAATCATACATTGTTATTCGTACACCACATCTCTGAATATCCGTATGACTATAAGAAATCATAGTTGAAACCGTTAAAAACGTAGTTCAAATTTGTGCAAAAAGATCTATGACTAACATTGAGCACCAATGGCTGATTCATGATGATGAACATGAAGAATACCCTCACATAACAGAATTCTAAAATAATAAAAAATAAAAGACATTACCAGTTACACCATCCGACTAACTTACAATTTGTCTTTATCATCACTTAAATCTAGGTATATAACTAGAAGGACCCATCGGCCTTATCTCAGTCTCTGGTGAAATAATGTTTATACATGTTACCGCTGTATTTTTTAATATAGGCACATCACCACACAACAGTACACAACACCAGATGGTTTGATTCTTTTGAGTCTGTGTCCTTTTCTGGTGGTATCCAAAAGCTGCAATACTTCAATATTCTCATGAGAATGGAGTCTTTCCTCATGCCCCCTTGCAATTTTCTTGATTTCTTGACTGTCTGTGGGTATCTGAAGGCATCGATGTAGATAATCAGTCCAATAGTATTTGGGTGCGCCCACAATACCTCTCAGGATTTTGTTTGAAAAATTTGTATTTTTTTTATGTTACTCTTTGCAGAACATCCCCATAATTGAACTCCGTATGTCCATATAGGTTTCAGTATTTGCTTATATAATAGCAATTTATTATGTACTGATAATTGTGATTTTCTTCCAATTAGCCAGTACATTTTCCTATATTTCAAGTCCAGTTCTATTCTTTTCTTCTTTATATGTTTTTTCCAGCAAAGTTTTGCATCAAGATTCATTCCGAGATATTTAGCGTTGTTGCTATATGGAATGATAATATTATTTAATGTTATTGGTGCTTGTACTTCTTCACCATTGTCCCCGACAGCTATAATCGCAGTATAATCGGCAAATGTTGCCATCGTAGTATTCTCTAACTGTGGTATATCACAAGTATAGAGTAGATATAGCATTGGTCCCAGTACACTTCTTTGTGGTACACCTGCTTTAGCTTTTTTTTTATTGTAGAGTAAACTTCTTATTGTTTGACTCTAAATATTTTGGTTGTAATGTACGATTTTAATAGTTCGGTGTGTTGTTTTTGAAGCATTTTCTGTGGTTTATGAACAAGGCCTTCATGCCAAACCTTATCGAAGGCTTGTGCTTCGAACATCTAAGAATCTGTGAACATCTGGAATCTGTTATTCTGTGGACCTGGTCAATTGCTGAATGCTTGTTAATAAACCTAAACGGGTGTATTGGTAACAGGTTTTTTCGCTCTATAAATAAATAATCATAATGACCAATTATCTCTAATTAAGATATCCTTCGACTTGCAATCTATATTTTAATATATTCGCATTCATTTAACCATATATGTTAACGACTATGTATTCAAGAAGGACATTATTTTCTCAACAGGTGTCACACAGAACAAAAAGAGCAAAACACATTCATCATTTAAATGGCCATCAGTCTTTTAATTCAACACTGACAACGACAATGGTAATTCACCGGATGTTTTAAAAATACGAAATTGTTTAAAGCCATAAAAATGCCGAAGGTATTTGTATAAAGATCATTTAGATGCCTTTTTCTAGGCATGGGTAATGAGATTCTTCTTGTCGCGGCTCAAAACACACATACGCGAGAGGTATTTTTGTTTGTTTTCCGATTTTGCATGTAGCATACAGTAAATACTTGATATTTGAGTACATTACACGCATCGCAAGATTGTTTATTCAACGATCAACGATGTAAAACAAAACATCGTTCATAAATAAAATAACTTTTTTGATTCTTGTGCTTATAACGTCTGTTGAAATATAAATAGTTAATGATTAAAGTACCTTTTGACTGTATATAAATTAATACGTTTATAATGGAGCAAAAGTACATTCAAAGGTAGCACATACGATATTTTGCTTCATTTTATCATCACGGATGAAGCCTTGAATGGAAACAAAAGGTTAGATAATAATATGGACCGGTTACTAATGCTTAAAAGAGCATATGAAATAAGTGGTATAACGATTGGATGAAGTGCTAGAGTCCACATAATCATGGTTTATAATAGGTCAATTGAAAATTCCCCGGCCTGATATATAGATGGCGCTACTAGAATTAAATCCATATATTTTTTAGTTAGCCTTAACCCTCAAAAGATGCGTCTATAAATTTGACAGCTGTCGGATCATTAGTTTGTGAATTATAGCATTTTGAGGGAAGCAACTTTTGTTATTCAGAAAAAAGTGGATAAATAGGAATTTCGCGTGTTGATAAAATATTGCTTTTTGAAAGAAAACAATACAGTTGAAGCGAAAACTTGATTTGGATCAAGGATTGGTATGCTAAGTTTAGGCGTGGTGAAATGAGCACCGAGAACGGAGGACGCAGTGGACACCCAAAAGAGGTTGTTATCGACGAAAACATTTAAAAAATCCACAAAATGATTTTGAATGACCGTAAATTGAAATTGAATGAAATAGCAAACACTCTAAAGATATCAAATGAACGTATACATCAAAACGATCCACGAATATTTGGGTATGAGGAAAGTGGTTGTTGCGCGAGCTCATTTTTGACCAAAAACAACGACGAGTTAATGATTCGGAGCAGTTTGAAGATGATCAACCGTAATAAACCCGAGTTTTTGCACCGATATGTTACAATGGATGAAACATGGCTCCATCATTTCACTCCGAAGTCCAATCGACAGTCATCCAAGTGGACTGCACACGATGAACCTCAGCGACTATTTCCTGTTCTCAGATCTCATCAGAATGCTCGCTGGAAGAAATTTTCGGGAAATGAAGAGGAGATCGCAGAAACTGAGGCCTATCTTGAAGCAAAGGACAAATCGTACTACAAAAATGGTATCGACAATTTGGAGGGTCACTATAATCAGTTTATCACCCTTGAAGGGAATTATGTTGAATAAAAAACTAATTTTGCCACAAAAATGTGTTTTACTATGATAGGCCGGGGGCTTTTCAATTGACCTGTTATTGCTTCCTACAAACTGACGGGTATATGTATATAGAACCCCAAAAGAAACTTATTATAAAGGTCCGAACTGCCCGCTTTCTACAATCAAACATAAGGAACATTCGGTTATGATTTTTGTGGTAACATCGTGGTATTCAACAGGTCCTCTCATTCCAACACTGATCAGATTAATGTGATGAATATCTCGACATATTGCTGTCAAACATTGCCATATTTCAAGATGATAAGGCGCCCATATATACAGTCACAAAGGTTCAGTCTTGTTTGGAAGAACACCAGAATATATAACAAGACATTTTCCTTAACCAAAACAATTTCCAGATATCAGCATAAATGAACATTATCAGCATTAAGAGGAGCCTTATTGTGATGGGTACATTTTCATCTCCAACATCATTGGACGGATATTTTAGTACAAGAGTACGACAACATTCAGTTGGATACTAATCAGACACTCTACGAATCTATTCCGTGAAGAATCACAGCTATTTTACAAGAATATAATTGCTCAACACTTTATCAACAAATAAATACTCTATATATGTCGGGTGTTCATATTATTTTCTCCATTCCCTGTAGAATCATTGAAATATTCGAGCTGTTTAGCATTTTTTTCGAAAATTAAATGGAAATACGTGGTACGTTTTTAAGTTCCAAGAAGCAAGCAACATAAACAATCAATAGTATCACAGAATGTCATTTTGGTTTTCATTATTTGTGATCCATAAAAGGTTGTCGAGTACGAAATGCATATACATGCTGGACGCATTGTTGATGCGGTTATTCTAAACTGAATGAACGCGTGAATACAGCAGTCACGATTACTATAC
Organism: Rhynchophorus ferrugineus; assembly: GCF_030347505.1. NCBI lineage: Eukaryota > Metazoa > Arthropoda > Insecta > Coleoptera > Curculionidae > Rhynchophorus > Rhynchophorus ferrugineus. The sequence goes on along the minus strand of NW_027472582.1, from coordinate 73,897,483 downwards.
AATACTATCATTCAAGCTGTGAAACAAATAGAGAAACAACCAACATATTCATCAAGCATGCGCATTTAAATGATATGTATATTTAATAAAACCAATAAACGGCCAATTCGAAGTAATATATCAATTATCGATCAACACAATACATAATTATTTTAAAAGATTCTAAAAATATATTTAAATACCCATATACAAATTAGTCATATTTAAATAACAACAAGCAATGTAGCAATCTTAAACTGTTAAAATATCGGCATTATTGAACCAAAAACTACTGTAATAATATGTTTAAGAACAATTTAAAAAATAAATAGTATTTTATTCACAGTACCCAATTTCAACAAATATTCTCAATTAGTTATGTTAAAAACATAATTTTATTTTAAACCCATATAAAATTTTATTATTAATTTAAATATCAAGAAATCGTTTTTTATCCGTTATACTTAGAGAGCTTTACAAAGCTTCACTTTCAGTGAAACTAAACTCAATCAAAACTTTTAATTAATGTTTGCTGGATTGATAGTCATACATGCTTTAAATATCATTATTATTTAGCATAAATTATTGTACGTATTATAAATAAAGAATTGGGAAATAAAAATTAAGTAAATTCTAATATAAATCTATCTTTTCAATATTGCAATCAATATAATGTTATAAAATAAGTTAAAAATTAAAATTAATCATTATTTTAATGAACATAAGTTATATTAATAGATATAGTAGGTTATAATATCAATACTATTTAGCGTATTAGTAATAAATAAGAGGTAATTGAAAAACAAGTAAATTCTAAAATATCCACAAAACACATATATTTTTTAATGCAGCCATTAAAGTAAATAAGTCTCCAATATTTTTATTAATAAATATAATAGAAACTACCCCTAAAACCATATAATATTATGTTAAACATAAAAAGTATTTTTAATAACCATCTAAATAAAAAATAACTTTATTGAAAACAACAGTAAACGTTAATAAACTTAAGCCATAAACAGCTTTAATATCGCTATTATTTAACACGAATTATTGCATGTATTATAAAAATAAATAAAAATATCTAAGACATCCACAGTACAAATCTATTTTGTAAATGTACTAGTTATATACAAGTATCACAAAACAGTTTACATATAAAGTAGATCAAAAACTGGTAAATTGCAAGAAACGCAATAAAATAAACGTACCCCACAAAATTTTATTAAAAAATGTTATAGAGATCCTTCAAAAACTTAGAAGTTAGTAATTAATTTAGCAATAATTAAAATACGAAGAAATGCTATTTTAGATACTGTTCTTGGGGAAGCTTCAGTTTTATTGAAACCAATCATTATTTTAATGAACGTTATATATTATGTACTGATAATTGTGATTTTCTTCCAATTAGACAATTATTACATTTTCCTATATTTCATGTCCAGTTCTATTCTTTTCTTCTTTATATGTTTTTTCCAGCGAAGTTTTGCATCAAGATTCATTCCGAGATATTTAGCGTTGTTGCTATATGGAATGATAATATTATTTAATGTTATTGGTGCTTGTACGGTCTGTTTATAAGTGAACTGCATATGTACAGATTTACTTTCATTAATTCTTATTTTCCAAGCTTGTGTCCAATTATTTATATTGTCACTTGCCTGTTGTAATTTTCGTGAGGCTTCTTCACCATTGTCCCCGACAGCTATAATCGCGGTATAATCGGCAAATGTTGCCATCGTAGTATTTTCTAACTGTGGTATATCACAAGTATAGAGTAGATATAGCATTGGTCCCAGTACACTTCTTTGTGGTACACCTGCTTTAGCTTTTTTTATTGTAGAGTAAACTTCTTATTGTTTGACTCTAAATATTTTGGTTGTAATGTACGATTTTAATAGTTCGGTGTGTTGTTTTTGAAGCATTTTCTGTGGTTTATGAACAAGGCCTTCATGCCAAACCTTATCGAAGGCTTGTGCTTCGAACATCTAAGAATCTGTGAACATCTGTAATCTGTTATTCTGTGGACCTGGTCAATTGCTGAATGCTTGTTAATAAACCCAAACGGGTGTGTTGGTAATAGGTTTTTCTCTCTATAAATAAATAATCATAATGACCAGTCATCTTCAATTAAGATATCCTTCGACTTGCAATCTATATTTTAATATATTCGCATTCATTTAACCATATATGTTAACGACTATGTATTCAAGAAGGACATTATTTTCTCAACAGGTGTCACACAGGACAAAAAGAGCAAAACACATTCATCAGTTAAACAGCCATCAGTCTCTTAATTCAACACTGACAACGACAATGGTAATTCACCGGATGTTTTAAAAATACGAAATTGTTTAAAGCCATAAAAATGCCGAAGGTATTTGTATAAAGATCATTTAAATGCCTTTTTCTAGGCATCGGTAATGAGATTCTTCTTGTCGCGGCTCAAAACACACATACGCGAGAGGTATTTTTGTTTGTTTTCCGATTTTGCATGTAGCATACAGTAAATACTTGATATTTGAGTACATTACACGCATCGCAAGATTGTTTATTCAACGATCAACGATGTAAAACAAAACATCATTCATAAATAAAATAACTTTTTTGATTCATGATTTGAAGTTTGCAATTAATTTAGCAATAATTAAAATATGAAGAAATGCTATTTTAGATACTGTTCTTGGGGAAGCTTCAGTTTTATTGAAAACTATAATTTTATTGCATGTATTATAAAAATAAATAAAAATATCTAAGACATCCACAGTACAAATCTATTTTGTAAATGTACTAGTCATATACAAGTATCACAAAACAGTTTCATCAAAAACTGGTAAATTGCAAGAAACGCAATAAAATAAACATACCACACAAAGTTTTATTAAAAAAATATTATAGAGATCCTTCAAAAACTTAGAAGTTATTAATTAATTTAGCAATAATTAAAATATGAAGAAATGCTATTTTAGATACTGTTCTTGGGGAAGCTTCAGTTTTATTGAAACCAATCGTTATTTTAACGAACATAATCTATATATATATATATATATATATATATATATATATATATATATATATATATATATAGAGAGAGAGAGAGAGAGAGAGAGAGAGAGAGAGAGAGAGTAGGCAATTCTAAAATATCCAGGTTCAAAAATATATTTTTTCAATATATTAATCAAAATAAAGGCATTTTTAATTGTTTGCCTATAGATAATTAGATCAGAAACAATTAAATTTCAAGTAAAGCTTTGAAATGAATATTCCCCATCAATATTTTCAATAAAAAATATAATAGACGTCCTCTCAGAAACCATATAATACTATTTCTAACATTAGAAATATGTTTACTAACTATGGAAATAAAGAATAACAGTTTTCTACTCACAGAAATCGAAGAATACTCAACTTACTTGAAACCAACGGTAAACGTTAATAAATTTAAACCATATTTATAGTCATAAAGAGTTTTAATATCGCTATTATTTAACACGAATTATTATATTTATCGACGGTACACAATAGAGCAATAAAATCCCGTACATTTTTCTGAAAAAAAATCCGGCTCATATCGAGACTTACCTTTTGAATTGCGACACGACACCAAGAGTACGTACGAAAACACAGACCAAATGACGCGATGGAGCGGCCGAGCTTTCCCTATCAGTTCGCGTCCAGCAACCACTACCACAAGAACTAACAAAAAAAATCGACTGCACTTGTCCGGCAATCGACAATTATTTAACCTAACATCAATCGGTTGTTTTGGAGAAGGGGGCGGGGATCGTCGTCGGTTATGACGTATATTTGCGACGGGATTTATTGAAATTACATTACGCATGTGGATTTATTAATATTTAACGTAATTGTTACTGATAGGATAGGGAGGGGATGCCTTGCTAATCCTGTTGAGGAAAACCGATGAAAAACTTTCTGTGTTTAACAGGTCAATTAAAAGTCCCCGGCCTACCATAATAAAAGACTTTTTTTTTGGCAAAATTAGCTTTTTTTTATTCGACATAATTCCCTTCAAGGGTGATGCACTGATTATAGCGACCCTCCAACTTTTCGATACCATTTTTGTAATATGATTTGTCCTTTGCTTCAAAATAGGCCTCAATTTCGTCGATCACCTCTTCATTCGACGAAAATTTCTTTCCGGCGAGCATTCTTTTGAGATCAGCGAAGAGGAAATAGTCGCTGGGAGCCAGATCTGGAGAATACGGTGGATGAGAAAGCAATTCAAAGCCCAATTCATGGATTTTTGACATCGTTTTCACTGACTTGCGACACGGTGCATTATCTTGGTGAAGCAATACTTTCTTTTTCTTCAAATGCGGCGGTTTTTCGGCGATTTCGTCCTTCAAACGGTGTAATTACGCTATGTAATAATCGCTGTTGATGGTCTTTCCTTTTTCGAGGTAGTCAATGAAAATTTTTCCATACGCATCCCAGTACAGACACCATAACCTTACCAGCTGACTGTTGAGTTTTCCCACGCTTTAGAGCGGGTTCATCGTGTCCAGTCCACTCGGATGATTGTCGATTGGATTTCGAAGTGAAATGTCACATATCGACGTAAAAACTCAGGTTTATTACGGTTAATCATCTTCAAACACTGATCCGAATCATCAACTCGTCGTTGTTTTTGGTCAAAGGTGAGCTCGCGCGGCACCCACTTTGCACAAAGCTTTCTCATAACCAAATATTCGTTAATGAGATGATGGACATATCATGCTGCTGTCAAATTTATCCACGCATCTTTCGAGGGTTATGGCTAACTAAAAAACATATAGATTTATTTCTAGTAGCGCCATCTATGTGTCAGTCCAGGAACTTTTCAATTAACCTGTATGGTTTTGACATATCAATGCTGGCTTTTACAATTAAGAACCTAACGGTTTTGACGTTGTCCTGTCTGAACGATGGATTTTCAATTCGAACTAGAATAATTTTTTATTATTATTACTCCTCAGATTGGGTAGGAATTTGTTGAAGAACTGAACAATCCAATTCAACTAAATGTACCCCTTAAGACAGTCGAACAATTAAATTATGAGCTAGTGCTTGGAATAATAATGATAAATAAATATCAAGGAATTGGCAACTGAAGAACGAAAACTTACGCTTAGTCCTTATGTCCTTCGGTTCCCGTTCATGTTCAAAGTAACTGATTTGAGACGCAATCTGTTCCCTCTGGCTTGGGAATTTTCAATCAGAGCAACCAGAAGCAGCGGTTGGAAATTTATCAAAACAAGCAAAGCGTTAAAATAACGTTTTCCGGTTTATAACCTCTTATCGCTATTGTTTTGAAAAATTTTTCATACTTCCGAACTTGTCCGACAGCATTGTGTCTCTTTATAACCAGAATAAAGGGAATTTACAAATTGCGAAAGGCAATACATTAATCATCTTGATGATGTATGTACAAAATAACTTTGTATAGACTACATATTCGCTCTAGAAAATCGCCAAATACCTAAAATTATCAGGTCTACACATCGAACCTGTAAGGGGCCTACATGGATATTGGGCACGTAACAATCCATAAAAAGCTGAAGCATTTGCTGACCATCTAGAAAAGACCTTCAAACCATACAAAACTGACATAGAGCATAAGTTGCCGAACATAGAAAATGAAAATTCAACGAATCAACTAGTTACGCCGAAAGAAGTAACCAAAATTATTAAAATTGACATCAATTCAAAGAAATCATCAGGTTATGACATGATAACGGAATAATTTGTGCAAGAACTACCAAGAAAGGCAATTACAAAACTCGCCAACTTGATCAGTATAGCATTTCGACTAAAAATATCTGGTGTTCGAAAAATCACCAAATGTTTTCCAATACAAGTTTTCCAAAGCAAAGTCCTAAGACCTTCAGATACCGACTGTGACTCAGGAAATCCAGAGAACTGCAATGAAGACAGACTCTGTAATACAACTTCTGCATAACACCAGAAGAGGGCACAGCCTCAAAAGAGTCAAACCATATGATATTGTGTAGTATAGTGTAGTGGACAATATTTAACAGAAAAACAAGAGTGTTAATACATAAATATTATTATGGTTCCCCCTAGATATATACTATAGATATTTAAGTTAATGTAAAGACAGTTTGTGTTAGTTGGCAATGACCAGTAACTATGTAATAAATAAATTTTAAAAAATATTACTCTTAGTGGTTCAACAGTCTATTCTATGAACAATACAAATTTCTAATGATTATATTAGTTACATGACTTGTAAAAAATCCCTTCATTAAGTGATATCATGTGTAAAATATTATCTTAATTAGTTAGTCGCATTCTATATATGTCCTATAACCAGATTGAATGGTGTTAAACGTTTTAGTTTACGCACATCACCATTACATCGCACATTTAGCTGATTAGCGAGCACATTACGGTGCACTAGCACTCTTTTAAAGGACCCTTTTACACTCATTATAAGTTCAAAGAGGACACAGGGTTGCATCACTGTAGAAACATAATACGGAGCATCAACAGTGGCAGTTTTGTAATAATACGAGATTTCAAGTTTGGTTTTCCAAATCACCATTCAACAATCGATCAAGTGCACAGGGTCACTGCGGATATTGAAAAACCGTTTCAGGAAAAGAAATACTGCCCTGAATATGCCTGGATGTCTCACAAGCTTTTGATCGGGTTTGGCATTTGGGATTAAACTACAAGATGAGCAAACAAAAAAACAAATTGTAACTATTGTCAATTGCAAGAGATATCTTTTTGGGAAGAAAATGTAGAGTATCGCACGAAATAACGCTCAAGGCAGCGTTTTAGGACTTCTCCTATATCTGCTCTACATTGCTGATATTCTAACAACAAAAGAAATACTACTTGGAATCTTTGCAGACGACACAATTATTATGGCAAACGACATATCTCTGCCTAGAGCTGTAGAAAAAGTACAAGTGGCAGTCGACAAAATCTACAAATGGACGTAAGACTAGAAAATTCAATTTAATAGCTCCAAATCTGTCCAAAACTTAATTATGTCACTCAATAGATGCCCGATTCGTCAAGCAGAATCAGCTAAATACCTCGGAATCCATCTTGACGGTAGATTAAATTGGAAACATCATGTTATACAAAAAGCAAAACACATTAGAACCAAAATAAAACAACTATACTGGTTAGTCGGAAGATACTCTCAACTTGATCTAAAATCAAAGAGGTTGATCTATAATACAATTATAAAGCACTAATTATAAAGGGGTTGCACTAAAAATTCAAATCAACTAGTCATACAACGCTGTCAAAACAAGGTTCTTCGATTGATTACCAATGCCTAACGCTACGTAACCAACGAAGAACGGCACGATGACCTGGAAATGAAATGTATTTGCCAAGTTATCCAAGATTTCGAAACAGGAAAGAAGATTACTAAATCCTACTAACGTGAAAGCAATACAACTGCTGGACAGAGCGCAGGATGTCAGGAGATTGAAGCGAACCAAACCATACGAACTTATATAAAGTGTATACCTTTAGTGTATATATTTATACATATTGATGTATTTTCTCGCACTCGTCTTGCTTGTGAATTAATCCAAGTACAAATGAAATGTAGTAATAAATTAATGTATAATTAAGATTGTACTAAGCATATCTAATAAAGATGTTATAAAAAAATATCAATACCTTGTTATTTAATTAGAATTTCGATTTTCACCTTTTAACCACTACATTTGATAATAGTATAAATTGATCCAGCAATCGATCAAAGCAAATGAGACAAAATCTACCCATGTGATATTTACCCTTTGTAGAAGAACATCTTCCTCAATAAAATTGATTAATCATGAACTTCCACAAGCAGACAACGTTAAATATCTGGGAATGCATTTCGATCGACGTTTGACATGGAAAAAACATACAGTTACAAAGCGCAAACAGTTTGGGCTTAAACTTAACCAAATGTAATGGTTGATAGAGCGTAAATCTATATTATCATTAGATAACAAGTTTTTGCTGTATAAGTCAATACTTAGGCCCTTTGGACCTATGGTATTGAACTATGGAGTACTACTAGCATATCCAACATAGATATCCTCCAGAGGTTCCAGAATAAAGTGCTGCGAATCATCGTTGATGCCCCATATTACGTGTCCAACAAACTGATTCAGCGTGATATCCCCATAAAACCCATAACAAGTGTGATTCGGAGTGTTAGTGCGAAGTACTCTGAAAGACTGTTAGTGCATCCCAATGCACTAGCCAAACAGTTAAAAATGCGCGATGATTGTGAAGTGCGTAGGCTCCAACACAAACTGCCATACGAACTGATTAATAGACACATAGGGCGAGATTTAATAATCTCTAGAATACACCAGAATAGTTTATAGAATCAGTTAGGATGGATTTTAAAATAAGTTAGAGTAATATCTAGAATAAGATATCACTACATAGTATAAAACAAAGTCGACTTTTCTGTCCCTATATCCCTATGTGCGTTTAAATCTTTAAAACTACGCAACGGATTTTGATGCGGTTTTTTTTCAATAGATAGAGTGATTCAAGAGGAAGGTTTATATGTATAATACATGCATAATATACTAAGGCAACATTGCTAATTTTAGAGGTTTCTAACGTGATGTCGTAAATTAACCTATTTTTTTAGGCTTATTTAGCAATTAGCAAAAACGCTGCCTAACCCTACGAGTTAGATCAAATCAATGTACTACAGTATTGTACACCATAAAAAGGTCTACAAAAAAGTCCGCGATGGTATATGTTTATCTTTTAGGGATAACCCACATTAACCATTTTTATTGTTTACCTTTTACGTGAGAAAATGGCTTATTTACGAAGCTATTTTAAGCAATACGGCATTAATCCTTATCGAATTAAGTACCTTAAATACAGTGTGCAATTAATATAGATCATTATGGTTCCTTACAGCATGTAAATTAAACAAATATTTTCGGAGATATTACAAATTTAAAATTTGCGTTTAAAAATGTGTAATGTAATAAAAATTGTATGAATTTAGATATTCCAAAGATAGCAGGAAATCTTCATAGTAAGTATAGGGGAAGAGGAATTGTTTTACTCCAAATTTAATGCGTGCAGGCCAAGGGCAGTAATGAATGAACCAAAAATACTGGATCGATTTTAATTATGTTTTCATTGAGTGACATAGGCATATATATTTTATGCCCGTGCAAAGTCGGAGCGGGCCGCTATGTTTTTATATACAACGTTCATATTTTTTCTGTAGCGTATTTAATTTAGTATCAGCATTGCACCCGTGCGAAGCCGGGGCGGGTCGCTAGTATATTATAAGTTATACAGTAGATCACTTACTGAAAGGATCTACTACATATCAGGATAGTTATATTATATAACTGAAATCATATAATAATACTTATTGCCCACGGACAGGTTGTTGACGTTCTAGGAGATTAATAGGTGGTCATAGGTGTGTCATACTTTATCAGAAGCCTCAAATATGTTCCGGAATGAAACCTAACAATATGTTTTGACATTTAAGTCCGTATTTATTTTGAGCTCAAGTCCATAAACTTGCTCTATAGTCAATTAATATTCTAGAATAATATTTCTTTCTTTTTTATATTATTAAGCTTTTTTACGTATAATTTCCTAAAAACGTTCGAGATTATCGGTAGATACAAGTTGTAAGTTAACTTTCCTTGACTTGAGAATCATTATTATTAGTTTCCAAACAATAGGATAATAATTCACTAGTATTATTAGGGATATTCGTCGGATAAATTTCCTTTTAGTTATATTCTGCGTGTTATTTTTGCTATTATGTATTAATATGTAATTTTATCCTTAAAAGTCTCTTGTTTATCTCTTTTTCTTTTCACTGTGTTACTCGATTTTACAAAACAACACAGAAGAATGTTTAAAAAGGAGTAATATAAGTTGCTGAAACATACAACTGTTTTATTTCGAATAAAAAAAGACTGCAAAATGCACAAACATGAAATAGTACCTTAATTTCAAAATATATTCAACCATATTATTGATATAAATTTATAATGTTGTGAGTCGTTAATTGTAACCTATATTTAAAATTATCCTATGTTAAAATAGATTCATATATCGTTATCTTATGGTTTCCCAATATTGTCGAAAATGGATTGAAAGCAAAAATTGTGTTTTTGTATATTTTTTTTTGTATATGTAACATCAATTATTATTAATTTTATGATGTCGAAACGTAATATTCAAGTCACAGAACACTAACTTCACATGTATATATTATACATGAAAATTACCTAACCGTGTTTATAAGAAACGGATAAAATTGTGCTCGTATGACATACATTTTTTTAAACAAAAAGTATAACAAATATAGTGTGTTCCAAATTATAGAGAAAAACCGTTTTTTGTGTTTTTTAAGATCGGGATTTGCTGACTGAATAAAACTAAACCATTATATAGAGGTTTAACTAAAATAGGAGTACATTCAGCATTTTTGTGACTTAATTATAATCACTATTATATGGTTACAATGTATCTTCAGTCTCAAAAGTGTGGTGTATTCAATGTATGTATGGAAATATAAAAACCAGATGTCGTTTTCCTTGGAAGAAACAGCCCAAGTTGGCTAGGTTAAGGATGTGTATGTGACTTTACCTGGTACGTATACAATTATTTATATAGACATTTGTATTCATAAATATTGTTATTTACAAGAATAAAACAGAAGAAATCAAAAAGAATATATTAACCATACTTTAAAACAAAAGTGTGCCAAGATTGGGCGATGGCAAAATTACATTTAAGGTAAAGGTGATTATACTACATGAAAAGTTTTTGTTACCCTTTAAAAAGTTGTTTGTAAAGTGCCATCAATTAAAAACTTAATTATTTTAAAAGGGTTCATTTACTTGAACAAAGGTATATCGGTTATGGGTCCTTAACCAGATAATCTTTTCAACAACGGTGTTTAAAGAATACATTAACATAAAATAAAATAATACAATGTACAAGAGATTATCTAATGATTGTTTTATTACATGGTAAATAGATCCTTAGGCTGTCTCTTTAACTCCTCGATTTTACCATAATAAGAGAGAAAAGGAATTTCCTGTGTTGATAAAATATTGCTTTTTGAAGAAAAAAAATACAGTTGAAGCAAAAGCTTGGCTTGATGCCGAGTTTTTGACACTGCCCCAGGAATATCAACCATCAAGGATTGATATGCTAAGTTAAGACGTGGTGAAATGAGCACCGAAGACGGTGAACGCAGTGGACGCAGCCCAGAAGAGGTTGTTATCAAGGAAAACATTTAGAAAATCCACAAAATGATTTTGAATGACCGCAAATTGAATTTTAATGAAATAGCAGACACTTTAACGATATCAACTATACGTGTACATTATATCATTCATGAATATTTGGGTATGAGAAAGCTCTGTGCAAAGTGGGTGCCGCGTGAGCTCACTTTTGACCAAAAACAACGCCGAGTTTATTCGGAGCAGTGTTTGAAGATGATCCAACGTAATAAACCCGAGTTTTTGCGTCGATACGTGACAATGGATGAAACATAGCTCCAACATTTCACTCCGAAGTCCAATCGAAAGTCATCCGAGTGGACTGCACACGATGTACCCGCGCCAAAGCGTGGGAAAACGCAACAGTCGGCTGGCAACGTTATGGCGTCTGTATTTTGGGATGCGCATGGAATAATTTTCATTGACTACCTTGGCAAAGGAAGGACCATCAACGGCGACTATCACATAGCGTTATTATACCTTTTGAAGGACGAAATCGCTGAAGAACGGCCGCATTTGAAGAAAAAGAAAGTGCTGCTTCGACAAGACAATGCACCATATCACAAGTCAGTGAAAACGTTGGCAAAAATCCATGAAGTGAGCTCCTGATTGCTTCCTCATCAATCGTATTCTCCAGATCTGGCCCCCAGCGACTATTTCCTATTCTCAGATCTCAAAAGTCGTATGAAGAGGTGATCGCCGAAACTGAGGCCTATTTTGAAGCAAAGGACAAAATCGCACCACAAAAATAGTATCGAAAAGTTGGAGGGTCGTTATAATCAATGTATCACTCTTGAAGGGAATTATGTTGAATAAGAAAAACTAATTCTGCCAAAAAATGTGTTTTACTATGGTAGGCCGGGGACTTCTCAATTTAACTATCGTCATACACTTTAGCCGTTTTAATGATCCATTCCACAATTTGCACAATAACATTGTAAAAATAATTATAACTTGCCTTAATACATTTTTGTGTTGATCAAATAAATAAAATATTATACAGACACAGACTTTCATCTGTGCTGCTCTGCTTACAGTGTGAGGGAACAAAAAGATAGAATGTTTAATACTTATTAATCTAATTTAAATTTATAACACTAAAGAAACATGAAAAAGGAAATAAGAAAAAAGGAGACATAATAAGAAACTGTCACAACCCCAAAATTCATGAAAATCTACATGAAAACTCTTAAACTATTGTTGTTTACAACACAAAATTTATAATTATAAAACAAATAAATTCGCAATTAACAATAACACAAAGAAACCTTTACGATTAAATACCACGTCTATTAATATATCATAAGATGGCAGATATACAAGATATATAGGTTCGTTTAAACACGCAACACGTGTATAACATCAAAGCTGAAATATGCAAGATATGCTCATAAAATATTTAATAATTATTACTGTCATTAATATGATTGTTTAACTCAAGCACGCACCTAAATATTTCAACACCATATCAATATTTATTATATATCTCCAATATTAACGTAAAATCGACCACAACTGTAATATAGATATTATATAATTCGAATTACATAGTCAATATATTATTATGTAGTCTTCTAGCTTTATATATTGATCATGTAATCATATAATATCATATATTATTTTAGCATTATCATATATAATAATTTTATTGACATATGACAACAACATTCGTAAAAAATAAATCTAGGTTAGGTCGATTTTCTAATAGCATACAACATCCATTATTTCTGTTTGTCACAAAACTTATATTATTAACATAATTGCAACATAGATGTTTTAGAATTACATATCCCATTTAACTATAAATTTATATATTATAGTATTTTATTAGCACATAATAACAATCAGAATAAGTTGTCAATGTCAATGCCACGTTTGACAACAACTTTCGTTATATCCTAATAATAAAGTTAGGTTAGGTCGATGCTCTAATGTTATACAATTTTTTTTTAATTTGTCACAGATAGATAAATTATAAACATAGTTATAATTTAAATATTCTATAATTGCATGCCATATTGCCGTAAATTTATATATTATACTATTTTATTAGCATATGATGAGAATCAAAACAAATCGTAAATGTCAATGTCATGTTTGAAAAAAACATTCGTTATATTCTACAGTCGATGTTGTAATACCATACAATATCTATTATTTTTGTTTGTTATAAATAGTTATATTATTAAAATAATTTCAAGTCATTTAGCCGTAAATTTATATATTATAGTCATTTCTTAGCACACAATGTGAATGTGAATCAAAGTGAGTTGTCAATGTCAATGTCATATTTGACAAGAACTTCGTTATATTCCAAAGATAAAGTTAGGTTAGGTCGATGTTCTAATATCATTCAATATTCAATATGAATTTTTCTCGCAAATAATTATATTATTAATATAACTGCAACATAAATATTTATGTTTTATAATATTTTATTAGTACATAATGGCCATCAGAATAAGTTGTCAATGTCAATATCATATTTGACAAAGACATTGGGAATAATCCAATAATAAAGGTAAAATCAAGTTACCTTTATCATTCGCTCTTGCAGTATTTATTGTTTCTGTTCTTCCCATATAAATATATTACTGAAGAAGTATGTAGTAATTTACATGATATTATTATTTGGGATAATGCGACATTTAACATGTTAAAATACCATGACTGGACGCGTAGGATTTCCCGTGGCTGTTTTGTACGGAATTTGGGATATGTTTAGAATATGAAATTCGCGGGGCTTCCTTATAACCATGTATTTAATTAGTAATGCATTAGTGGCTTATTTAGTTTATTTTCAACGTTTTATTTGCATTTAAACTATAAAATATGGTTTTTTGTTTGTTCAAGATGGTGCATCATAGTCGGATGTATGTAAATAATTCAGGATCTTATATAGAGTCAATAATTATAATTAGCAAAATATTGCGCGTAATTTTCGTTCATGTTGGTTAGTTTAGGATCAGTTTCTCTTAATAAACCATACAGAGATTATAACAGGTTGTTCAATAAACTTCAATATGTTGGCCCTTAAGTTTCTGGAGACTATATGCGTAATAAAGAGTTGCATTAGTGCACAATAAAACAGAAATAGGTTCAAATGAGACTTTATGAACAGCGTTGCCAACTTGTAGAAAATTTCCAACCTGTGGAGAACACATGTTGATTTATTTATCTTATCGTAATTATAATATCGATAGAGATAGATAATTGAGAAAAATTTAGGGATCGCAAGTTTTACAAAATACAACAAACCGAAAATTTAATAATGGTTTTTTGTAAGCTAACCATGACGAGATTTGATTGACACTTATTGAAAGCTTGCATTTGGTTAATTTTTTCTATGTATTTTGAGGATAAATAATCATTCATTGGTGTGAACAGCAGTGAATGTTCAATTGACATTCGCATCTTTTCATGCATACTTGTACAACTGAATCCCTAGCCCATTTTTCATATTGTTTGGCAATTGAAAAAAACAAATATTAGGAACTTGTGCACACAATAATTGAAACAAATGAATGAAATCATATCTAAATTGAAATGTTGTCCAAATTGTTATTTACCTCGATATTACTTTAATTACAGTTAAGATATAATTAAAAGTACTTAAAATAGAGAATACATAAGAATGATCTTATTATTCTGAATAAGTGACCTATATTCAAAATATACCGCCTGGTTCATGCTTTGTAAGACTTAACAACATTTATCTAACATTTCTCTGTCTTGGAACAAAAATACACAACTTGTTTGCATTTTTTACCGATCTATAATTACATTCAAGACCATCATACCCTCAATACACATTAGAATGCCTAATTATAATTGTGTTGTGTTGAACAACTAAATAAAATATTAACGGACACAGTCCGCTTTCACTATCAAGGAACAAAAAGATCGAAACTTTAATAAATCTTATTTAAATTGATAGATATACGACAAATATATATTAAAGCAAAAAAATATATATATACAAATTCATTCCTGCAACTAATAAATCATTTTTCCGAATCCATTATCATTGAAATTCCGTATTTCATTAAAGAAAATCGCGAATCGACATAATACGAATTAGCCCACGGCCGTTCCGTGACACACCGACTGTCCCTTCGTATCGATAACACCATATTAATCCGGATTTAATCCGATGACACGGTTTAACGCCCCCTAATTCGGAACAACCACCGCCCAGGCCGAGGCGAATGCGCGCTTTTGTTGGTCTTTACGCAATCGGCCCTTTTCGCAACCCACGTGTTTCCCGGATCCCGTCACATTTTCATTAGTTTGTCAACTGTTCCTGACGAATTGGCCAGAGGGACGCGATTTCGTCGACGTTTCGGGTCGTATCATTGACGAGAAGTGGATTATATAGAGCTAACCATCTGTTATTTTGTGCTGTATAGCAGTGTAAACAACATTATGGCGTTTGGCTTTGACAGACACGTTAACGCCAAAGATTTGACATAAAAAACTTATACAGAAATAAAATCATGTGTTAAAAAATCGCAACGATGTAAAACCTGAATTCTTCGCACAATATTTAGCTAACATATTGCTACCTAATGATATGTACCGTGGATCCATTGGAAGTTGCCACTGAAATTGATAAACTCAATCCTAAAAAGGAACCTGGTATAGATGACATTTCACCTGGATTATTGAAAGAACTGCCACGGAAAGCAATCATCATATTGACATATATATTTAATGCCTGTTTAAGACTGAAGCATGTTCCGGAATGCTTTAAGGTGGCACAAATAATTATGCTCAAAATAACTGACAAACTTGCAGAACAAGTCGAATCTTACAGGCCTATTTCGCTGCTATATGAAAGCTATTTGAGAAACTAATATTTAAACATGTTAAAAATTTTGTAATAATACCCAATTTCCAGTTTGGTTTTCGAAATCACTATTCAACAATCGATCAAGTGCATAGAGTAACTTCGGCTATTAAAAAAGCGTTGGAGGAAAATATATACTGCCCTGCAAAATTCCTGGATGTCTCACAAGCTTTTGATCGGGTATGGCATTTGGAATTAATCTATAAGATGAGCAAATTGTTACCGTGTGTAACTATTGTCAATTGCTGGAGTTATATCTTTTCGGAAAAAAAATTATAGTATCGCACGAAATGGCGTTCTCGACATTTAAAACTATTTCGGCTGGAGTTCCACAGGGTAGCGTCTTAGGATCTCCTCTCCTATATCTGCTCCATACTGCTGACCTTCCAACAACAAAAGAAACACTATTTGGAACCTTTACTGACGACATAATTATTATGGCAAACGACATATCTCTGTCTAGGGCAGTAGAAAAAGTAAAAGTGGCAGTCAACAAAATCTACAAATGGACGAAACATTGGAAAATTCGACTTAATAGATCCAAATATGTCCACGTTAATTTTGCATTGCGGCGAAATAATAAAAACTTAATTATATCACTCAATGGATGCCCGATTCCTCAAGCAGAATCAGCTAAATACCTCGGAATCCATCTTTACGGTAGATTAAATTGGAAACATCATGTTTGACAAGAAGCAAAACACATTAGAACCAAAATAAAACAACTGTAATGGTTAGTCGAAAGATACTCTCAACTTGATCTAAAATCAAATAGGTTGATTTATAGGACAATCATAAAACCAATTTGGACCTATAGGGTGCAAATATGGGGTTGCACTAAAAATTCAAATCAACTAGTCATCCAACGCTGTCAAAACAAGGTTCTTCGATTGATTACCAATGCCTATCGCCTGTATACGCAACTAACGAATTGCACGATGACCTGGAAATCAAATAGATTTGCGAAGTTATCCAAGATTTCTCCTTGAAACATGAAAGAATAGTAATCTTCTTTAATCATATTAACGTGGTAGCAATACAACTGCTGAACATTGTGCAGAATGACAGGAGATTGAAACGAACCAAACCATACGACCTGATATAAAGTGTATACCTTTAGTGTAAATTATGGCTATAAGTTATTATAATTTTATAATTGAGGAATACATACTGATGTATTTTCTCGCACTCGTCTTGCTTGTGAATTACTCCAAGTACAAATGAAAAGTAGTAGTAATAAATTAATTTATAATTAAGATTGTACTAAGACAATCTAATAAAGACGTTATAAAAAAGATCTGTTAAAAAATAGTGTTCCTGGTAGTAAAAGAAGGTAACTAGTAACTGAAGCTGCGTAAAACTATTCGAAAATAAATTACAGCTGATTATTTCCAACATAATTTATGTATGAAACTCCCGAGTATTTAATAATAAATTATTCCAAACGATACAGTAACTTGGATAGTGAAACATAACATTTAATAATAAAGAGAATATCGAATAATAAAAAAAGATAATATCTAATAATAAAAGAGAATACCAGTAAAAACATAGTACCTAAAATAAAACCACAGAGATTAGAATCTGGTAAAAAAACAGGTTACCTGGTAAGAAATGAAAGTATCTGGTAATAAAAGAGAATATCTTAATACAGCAGACTATAAAACAGAATCTGGCCAATATTAGGTCACCGGGTACTAAAATAGAATATGTAGTAATAAAACAGAGTCCCTAATAATAAAATGAAGTCTGATAATAAATACGTGTACCTAATAAAAGAGAGAATATCTAGTAACGAATAGAGCTTCTTATAATTTAGCAGGTAATAAATGAAAGCAACTGGTAATAAAAGAGAATATGTAGTGATAAAACAGAATATCTGGTAATACATTAGAGTAACTGATAAAAAAGTAGAGTCTATATTAATACAGCAGAGTATCTGGCAGTAAAACAGAATATGTTAAGAAATAGGGCTATTAGAGTATGTGGCAAAGAGAATAAAAAAGGGAATATATAGTAATATAACAAGGTCTGTATACTCAGTATCAAAACGGAGTATTCGGTAATATAAAATGGTATATGGTAATAAATGAGAGTAACCCAAATAAAAGAGAATAGCTACTAAAGAAACAAAAAATCTGGGTATAAAAAATAATATGTAGTAGTTAAACAGATTATTTAGTTTTATAACATGGTTTTTGGTAATAAATGATAACGACTGGTAAAAAACGGATATTATCTATTAATAAGAGCAGTATCTCCAATAAAACAGAATTTCATAAAAACTAGAGCTAAGGACCTAGAGAAAATATAGTACCTGATGAAGAGAATAATTAGAGAAAATATATAGGGTATTATATATTAAACAAGGTAATTGGTGATAAGGCAAAGGCTGGTATCTGATAAGCAATGAGAGCACCTGGTAATAAAAAGTTAAAAGATAATATTTAGTAATAAAAGAGCAGCATATATATAGCGTAGCATATATGCGTGTGTAGCATATATATAGCATAGTACTTGATAAATATAGGAGTAACAAGTAATAATAAAGAATCTAGTAAAAAGAGAATATTTCCTAATATAACATAATGTCTAGTTGTAAACGAGAGTAGCTGGTAGTAAAAGAGAATATCTGGTAATAAACTGAGTACCTAATAATATAATTGATAATAAATTAGAGTAACTAATAATTTCACAAGAAATGCGATAATAAATAAGACTAACTGGAAATAAGAGAGAATATTTACTACTAAAACAAAGAATCTGATGGTAAAAAATAATACGTAAATAGAATAATAAGAGAGAATATCTAGTAATAAAAGAGAATAATCGGTAATAAAACAGAGTGTCTCCAAAAAGAACAGAATCTTGTAAGAACTTAGTGCTGTGAGTTAGTGTCTGAAACATATAATAACAAGATATTATCTAACAACAGGACAGGGTCGGATAAAAAATGAGAGAATCTAGGAACAAAAGGTAATATGTAGTAATAAAACAAAGTATCTGCTAATATTACATGGTCTTTGATAATAAAAGGAAGTAACCATTAATAATAGATAATAACTAGTAATAAAATAGAATATCTCGTAATATAATAGGATATTTGCTAATAAACGGCTAATAAAAGAGAATATCTAGTAATATAAAAGAGTATCTGGTAAGAAATAAGAATCAAATCAAGAATACATATTTTGATGGCTCCAAGATATCCGAAACCGTCACAGCAACCATTTCCGGGGCGTCATTATCATTAGTATCATCATCATTCATCGGGCGTAGGCTTGGGACAATAGCGGGCAAGACCAAATTATCAATCTAGTGCTCCGATTTTAAATTGTCGTACAGATACCATCCATATTATCTCTCGGCACGGTGCTCGTTATACGTTCAAAAGACGTAAGCCATCTTCCGTAAGGCAATGTACGATGACTAAACGCTGATCGGTATCGCAGGTGACGTCAAACGTGCCGCCTGTCAGCCACCTGAAATTATTCAAAGGACATGTACAAAAATACGTGAAACGCTTGTTTTTCTTAATTCAAAATCTGTTAACCTCCCGCGAATTTCAATAGAATCTGCGGTTAATCTTTCAAAAATATCAAGGTATGCTTCGTTAATATTCATTAATTCGACAGTGACTTCGACAGAAAAACAAAAAATAGGATATTAATAACTAATTGGATAGGATAAAACTTTCAATGATAGAACCGTAGAATATTAGAGATTATATAAACGCTCAACTTAAATAACCAAGGAAATGTTTTGCGCGCTCCCACCATTACAGTCACTGATACTTTTTACTTTTTTGATTCGTTCGTTAGAATTTCTCTGCAAAGTGTGCAAAGTTCTCTTTTAGTGTGCCTGATATAGAGTATGTTCAGCATTTTTATGACTTAATCATAATCACTATTTTTTATACATATATTTTAATGTCTCCTTTTACCAACTATGGGTTTATCTGAACTGGGCCTAAAGTTTAACGTGGGCTCCGAACCACGGTCCTCAGCATTAAGCCTACCGACTAGCGAGTGACCAACTTTAGAAATCATCCCAGAAGACATCCGGTCTTACCCAGCCTGGTTACTGGCGTGACTGGGATCATTTTCCCTGTCGGACTCTTGCCTAGAACATTCACAAATTTTAAACAATCATAAATATAAATTTACAACCATGCCCAAGCAGGATTCGAACCCGCGGCTATCGCAACAGCTGAAGGACCGTCCCATGGCCTTTACTTTCCTCATACGGGCTATGAGGAAAAATAGGGATACAAAAACAATGATTGAAAATAAGAAATGTTTCAGGCACTCGGGCCCGTTAACTAGTTTAGTTGATTTGACAAATGTTCTAACTAAACTAGAAAAAAGATAGTTGCTGCTCTGTTGGGAATCGAACGCGCGATCTCTGCGTGTGAGCTTAACCTTCTAACACGTTACTTATCATCTTTCTTCTCATATGATATGATTAGTGCTTAAAAAGCAAACTGAATGGCTTTTACTTATTATTTGGCTTATTTTTCACCACATGAGTTCAGCAATAAAATTATAAACAAATATCTGATTATTTTAGATAAAAAAAAAACGTGTGCAGACATTGTACATGCCTTTGAAATTTGAGGGTTTCGCTCGATTTCCCCCCATTCCCCACAACTGATCCTAACTGGGTTCCAATGGGACCATCTCGGAAGGGCACTCTTTTGAATAGCAAAGGAATTTTGAAAATCGGTCCGTAATTGACAGCCGAAGATAGAACCTCCTCCTTTTTTAAAGTCGGTTAAAAGTTTAATAACAAATAAGAGTAAATGGAAATAGGAAAGAATGTCCACAAATAAAACAAAGAATCTGGTAATAACAGTAAATATGTAATAATAAAACAGAGTGTGTAATAATATAGCATAGTGTTTGGTAACAAACGACTGTAACTGATAATATAAAGTAATAAAACAGAGTACCTAGTAATATAATATGGTCCTTGATAATAAATGAGTATATCTAGTAATTTGTATCAACATTTAAATTGTATATTCACTATTTATACTTTAGTCCTCCCTATTTTTGTTATTAATTTTATTTAATTTATTATGTTGTATATAAACTTAATGAATCTATGACAAAAAGCACTCAATAAACAAATAATGTATTCAAGCATTTTTATTTTACGTGGCAATATTTTTCTAATGATGAACAAATAAAAACAAATGTAAAAAAAGAATCTGGTAATAACAGAGAATAAGTAGTAATGAAACAGAGTGTGTGGTAATATAACATAGTGTTTGGTAACAACTGAGTGTAACTGATAATATAAAGTAATAAAACAGAGTACCTAGTAATATAATATGGTCCTTGATAATAAATGAGTATATCTAGTAATTTGTATCAACATTTAAATTGTATATTCACTATTTATACTTTAGTCCTCCCTATTTTTGTTATTAATTTTATTTAATTTATTATGTTGTATATAAACTTAATGAATCTATGACAAAAAGCACTCAATAAACAAATAATGTATTCAAGCATTTTTATTTTACGTGGTAATATTTTTCTAATGATGAACAAATAATAACAAATTTAAAAAAAGAATCTGGTAATAACAGAGAATAAGTAGTAATGAAACAGAGTGTGTGGTAATATAACAACTGATATAAAGTAATAAAACAGAGTACCTAGAAATTTGTGGCAATTTTTGAATTGTATATTCACTATTTATACTTTTATTACCAAAAATCACTTCAAACATTATATAAATCAAGCGTAAGATAATTAATTCAATCTCGACCCTAAGAACAGCTCTCTTCGACCATTATAATCCTATTCCAGATCTGGGTGGCATATGTTTTGACAACGAGGGGTATGATGAGACCCCCTCGTTATTAAAATACTGACTATCACACGTGCAAAATAACTATAACAGTTCGACACGGAGGGGGTGACTTTTAATATAGTCTAATTTGCCATGGCCAAAACAAATCGGACGATTTCCAATTGCAAGGGATGCACTCATACAGAATTAATGTAATTTTAATTGTATCAAAACTTTTAGTTTTTCCTTCATAACAAGTGGTTTCGTTTTTTTTTCTATAATTTATTAATCTTCCGCTACCATTTTGATTGCCTATAACTATAACTGGTCTTTACATTTTTTTCGTTATGATTGAAAATTATATCGGCTAAATGATGACCTGATGATGATGATGATATGCAAGTTTCGGATCTTTTAAGGTATTTTTCGTGATATCCTGCAACATCTGAGGTTGAATTTCTTCAATTACGTGACAAATATTGATTGATTTTAAAAAACCCCATAAGAAAATGTCTGGTGCTGTTAAATCCGGAGATCTGGCTGGCCATACCAAATCGCCACTTCCCTAAATTAGTCTTCCTGGAGAAACGTCATTCACTAATTGAATCGTTGAACGAGCTGTGTGTGCTGTGGCTCCATCTTGCTGAAACCTCTTGCATATCCTCTAGTCCTTGCTCTTCCATTTCAGGGAAATCATGTCTTAGTATCGTTCAGCAGTTACAATAAGTACAAAACCTTGGTCATTTTCAAAAAATAGAGACCAATGATATTTCCAGCATGAATATGAATGAATTTTAATGGACGCAATGATGTTTCATGAATTAATTGAAGATTTTGTGTTCCCCAAAACCGACTGTTCTGTTTATTGACGTGGCCAATGAGAAGAAAATAGGTTTCATCGCACCGGACAGCCTTAGGCTTGCATTACTGTACTCAACTCGTTGATCATGATCTCTCGGTAGCAATTTTTGGACTGAATTTTGTACGGGAATATTTTCAAGTCAGTTTTCAAAATTTGCCTTAAACTGCGTGCAGAAATGTGTAACTGGGAACCACGTCAACCACCAGAGCCACATTTTCAGCGTTACGAGACGCTACTGTCGTACTGTACTGTCGAAAATTCATATATAAACGAAAAATTGCGGTTTTGTGAGGCACTGGACGATTAGGATATTTTTGACGCAATTTCCGCTGAGTGGCAATAACGGAACGACTATTTCCAATAAATATTGTCACTATTTCTGCTCATTCTTGTGGCGTATATTTATCCATAATAAAATTTGGACGTCTACACAACATAATGGTTAAAGCAAAACTGATCTAAAGGTCACATAACCGAGATCAAAATGTTACATGATGAAGAAATATATAAGTCGCAACCTGTCTGAACAGCTTCAGTACTTATGAATATACCAAAAATGCGTCCATTCATGGATAACTTCGAAAAGTATATCATTCTATCGAGATAGAATCCGGAAGTTGTCTGAAAGATGAAAGGTCAATTGAAAAGTCCACGGCCTACCATAGTGAAACACATTTTTTTGGCAAAATTATTTTTTTTATTCAACACTAGCGACCCGCCCCGGCTTCGCACGGGTGCAATGCTGATACTAAATTAAATACACTACAGAAAAAATATGAACGTTGTATATAAAAACATAGCGGCCCGCTCCGACTTTGCACGGGCATAAAATATATATGCCTATGTCACTCAATGAAAACATGATTAAAATCGATCCAGTATTTTTGGTTCATTCATTCCTTCATCAATTCCTCTTCCCCTATACTTACTATGAAGATTTCCTGCTATCTTTGGAATATCTAAATTCATACAATTTTTATTACATTACACATTTTTAAACGCAAATTTTAAATTTGTAATATCTCCGAAAATATTTGTTTAATTTACATGCTGTAAGGAACCATATTGATCTATATTAATTGCACACTGTATTTAAGGTACTTAATTCGATAAGGATTAATGCCGTATTGCTTAAAATAGCTTCGTAAATAAGCCATTTTCTCACGTAAAAAGTAAACAATAAAAATGGTTAATGTGGGTTATCCCTAAAAGATAAACATATACCATCGCGGACTTTTTTGTAGACCTTTTTATGGTGTACAATACTGTAGTACATTAATTTGATCTAACTCGTAGGGTTAGGCAGCGTTTTTGCTAATTGCTAAATAAGCCTAAAAAAATAGATTAATTTACGATATCACGTTAGAAACCTCTAAAATTAGCAATGTTGCCTTAGTATATTATGCATGTATTATACATATAAACCTTCCTCTTGAATCACTCTATCTATTGAAAAAAACCGCATCAAAATCCGTTGCGTAGTTTTAAAGATTTAAGCGCACATAGGGATATAGGGACAGAAAAGGCGACTTTGTTTTATACTATGTAGTGATAATTCCCTTCAATGGTGAAGTGACACTGATTATAGCGACCCTCCAACTTTTCGATACCATTTTTGTAGTACGATTTGTCCTTTGCTTCAAAATAGGCCTCAGTTACGGCGATCACCTCTTCATTCCACGAAATTTTTTTCCCAGTAAGCAGAGAGATCTAAGAACAGGAAATAGTCGGTAGGGACCAGATCTGGAGAATACGATGGTTGTGGAAGCAATTCGAAGCCCAGTTCATGGATTTTGCCACCGTTTTCACTGACTTGTGACACGACGCATTGTCTTGGTGAAGCAGCACTTTCTTTTTCTTCAAATGCGGCCGTTTTGGGGCGATTTCATCCTTCAAACGGTCCAATAACGCTATGTAATAGTCGCTGTTGATGGTCCTTCCTTTGTCAAGGTAGTCAATAAAAATTATTCTATGCGCATCTCAAAATACAGACGCCATAACCTTGCCAGCCGACTGTTGCGTTCTTCCACGCTTTGGAGCGAGTTCATTGTGTGCAGTCCACTCGGATGACTGTCGATTGGACTTCGGAGTGAAATGATGGAGCCATGTCACATATCGACGCAAAAACTCGGGTTTATTACGCTCGATCATTTTCAAACACTGCTCCGAATCATCACCGGATAGGAGGATATAGGGCTGGAAAACCACGGATGGATCAGCATCAGAACCATCAATAGGATCAAAGAACGAGAGGTAAAAAGAAGGTGGCAAATATATTGGGAGCAATCCATTAAAGAACCGTTTACAAATACTGCCAACAAGTAGGGACATGAAACATAGGACTGAGTAGAAAGGCTGTGCAACTGATGACCGGCCACGAAAATATGCAAGCTTACCTGCACAGATTTAAACTCAAGGAGACCGATGGCGAGTGTCGCACAGGACCAGAAGACACTACGCATATCTTGGAGACCTGCGAAATTGGAAAAAGGGTGGATGCCCGAAACAGGCATCGGACAGCTGACGGGAACTACCGGCTAAGAAACGTAGACGGGATAGTCAATGAGGAAACTGTCACACGGATCAACGTTTGTGCTGAAACGATGATTGATTCCGATGAAAGGGATACCCAGAATGGCAGCCAAGAGGAGACGAACGCTGGCGCGCAAGAAAGTGGCCAAGCTAGAGATCAGGGACAGGACATGAGAGGGAAATAAGCGAATAAAAAGCGCAATAACGTCGCGACGGTACCTAACAGGCGCTCGGAGACTCATCCGTGAACCATTTCCGGGATTTATGTAGGAAATACCAGCTCAGAGCTGTAACAAGCACCAGAGCCAAAGACAAATGGTCTACAGTTTCATTTGCTCCGAATCATCAAGTCGTTGTTTTTGGTTAAAAGTGAGCTCGCAACTGCGAGCAACTGTATTTTTTCCTTCTAAAAAGCAATATTTTGTCAACACGCGAAATTCCTTTTTATACATTTTTTAACAATAACAAAAGTTGCTTCACTCAAAATGCTATAATTCACAAACTAATGATCCGACAGCTGTCAAATTTATACGGCAACTTTTGAGGGTTACTGCAAACTAAAAAACATATGGATTTAATTCTAGTAGCGCCATCTATGTGTCAGGTCAGGGACTTTTCAATTGACCTGTTAGGGAAAAATAATGACTATCGATGGACAAAATACATTGTACCAATTTTTCACAATAAAGCTTCAAATAGAAAAAAAAATCCTTTAAAATTAATTAATACGCCTAATATTTCTTATTTTTTTATCCGAGCTCAACAACCAAACCAGAATTCTGCAAAATAGTAAGCGAGCAAATTTTAAACATATTCCATATTAAGCAAGCCCATATTTCAAACAATATCGACCGTAAAAAGAAAAAATATGAAAATATTAATAAAAGCCCCACCATATATTACGTTTGTACCCCATCCGGCCACCCTCCAATTTCCATCAATACCCCGCCACGAACAAAACACGCCTCTATGTCGCGCGAACAATAAGTCCACCACGAAAATCCAACCCCCGGTATCATATTTCGCGTTCCTGATTGGCCGCCGGTGGGGTTGGACCCACCCCCGGGTCCGTCACCCTCCCCCAATCCTGGAGACGCTTTGTCGGGAGATACGGGAGCTGTATCCGGATTAGAATCAGAACTTCGTAGGTTATCGAGTGTTTGGTGATCAGTGAGTGGGTTTTTCGCGACGAGACCTGAAAGAATATCAGTTGTTACTAATGAAAATGTCCTTTTCTAGTGACCATGGGCCGTGGGAAGCAAATAACGTGAGTGGAAGTGACGTTGATGGCTTAATTATTCCTTTCTTCCTCTGTATTCTCAGTCCAACTTACAATGACTCGATGATAAATAGATAACATTGGTTTGACCTCTTACTGCACCAAGTTAAACTGAGTGTTAGGGACCAGTAATACTGACTTTCCAGATCCTTGACGGCCAACTGTTTTAGGAATAATATCAAAATAAGTCAGTGGTATCATTTTCTTGACTTATCTAGGACCTTTTCCCTCAAAAAGTAACCAAAAGCCACGTATATCTACAGTTGATGGCCAACATATTAGGGCCAATTGAGATTATTTAATTTTCTAATTTCATTGAGTTTCTGTAACATTTTTTTTTATATTAATCTCTTAGATCGTCAACAATCTGCCCGTGGGCAATAAGTATTATTATATGATTTCCGTTATATAACAAAACTATCCTGACATATAGAAGATCCCTTCAGCTCTATTCAGATTCGCTATTCTTTATTATATATCTCAAGTTAATTGTCATCGCGCACCTTTAACAGTCTTTCAGGGTACTTTATATACTTGGAATCACACTCATTATGGGTTTTAAGAGGATATCGCGCTAAATCAGTTGTTGGACACGGAATATGAGGCATTGACGATGACTCGACTTTATTCTGGAACCTCTAGAATATATCTATTTGAGATTTGCTAGTAGTACCCCACAGTTCAATACCATAGGTCCAAATGCATCCAACAAAACCTTGTAATCTATCGATAATTCAGATTTACGCCCTATCAGCCATTACATTTGGTTTAGTTCAAGCCCAAGCTGTTTGCGTTTTGTCACTATATGTTTTTTCCA
Source organism: Rhynchophorus ferrugineus (assembly GCF_030347505.1). Lineage (NCBI taxonomy): Eukaryota > Metazoa > Arthropoda > Insecta > Coleoptera > Curculionidae > Rhynchophorus > Rhynchophorus ferrugineus. The sequence continues at coordinate 73,870,087 of NW_027472582.1, read as the reverse complement.
TGTCAAACGTCGATCAAAATGCATTCCCAGATATTTAACGTTGTCTGCTTGCGGAAGTTCATGATTATTCATTTTTTTCTGAGGGACAAGTTCTTTTAGAAAGGGTGAATGTCACATGAGTAGATTTTGTCTCATTTGCTTTGATACGCCATGCCATTTTACTTCCATTTTTATTGGTATCTTTAATCTATTGGGATCATAAAACAAACAAAAAAATATACAAAACATTTGTTTCCTTCAACAACAACAATCTTTGTTTTAGTAATTTTAATATTATTACAAAATATGAGAACGTATGTAGCGTAGTGACAACGTCTGAATCTCCCTATATTTTCTTGGAGTTGTGTCCTAAGCCTGACCCATCCTGGAAAGTAAAAAATTGAAGGTAATCACGCATCGAACCGGAGCATTACTTCCCTTATGATTGTTTTGGACACAAAAGTCGGTTAAAGGAAATGAATTTCTAATATTTAGACGATATAACAATATTGCAAAGCGCGCGTTCTAATGAACAATGACTGAATGAGAAGAAATGTCACACAATTGACAAATGTCACCTATACTGTGTTGGCACTTCACAAAAACAATTATAATGTTGCCAATATCTATTTAAGATAAACTAGACCTTTAGAAACAACATAATTTATTAAAATGAATATAATAAACTATTAATTATATAAACACTCGAACTGTCACTAATAATTTGGCCACCTACGCCATATTTTCAAGGTTGACAATCAAAAATAACCAAGCTGAAATCATAGAGCAATAGAGAGAAAACTCAATAGAAGTCTATGGAGAAAAATTTCGCTACGTCCAATATCTAGATGGTATGATAATCGCCACTATCTAAATCTCTATTATTGGCCTTTGTAAAGAAAACAACTTACTGTAAAGACATTTGATTGGTTCTTTGACAACATTCGCAGATGTGGCACGTAATATTACATATTGAAATTTAAATAAAGAATTTAATTTCTGGAAAAATATATTAAATAAATTTCCATAAAACCATAATAAGTTTATATAGCAACAATGTATTGTGTGTTGGTCTTTAGATGTTTCTGGTTTTTCGATCTGTATATTTTCAAGGTTGACAATCAAAAAAGACCAAGTTTCAATCATACAGTACTAGAGAGAAAACTCAATAGAAGTCTCTGTCGAAAAATTTCCCTTTGTCCAATATCTATACCATTCAAGTAATTTGATAGATGAATTTAAATATCTATTAAAGGTACCTGTAAAGCAAACATTTTCTGTGAAGACATTTGAATGGTTCATTGACAAAATTTTGCTATTCAGATGTGGCACGTGGCATTTCATAGACCAATGAAATTTAAATAAAAGAAACAATTTAATTTCTGCAAAAAAATTTATTAAATAAAATCATAAAAAGTTTGTACAGAAACCTTTAAACTAAGCGTCAAATTCCCATTAAACTTAGACACATGTCATTACAAGATTTTAGAAGGTTAGGAGGTGGCGCCATCTATACGACATATGAGAGATGGCAAGACTTATTAAGTGATGGGTTATTATAATTACTAATGTCAAATATAACAACTATAACTATAACAACAATAGTTAAGCAACGCCATTAACGGTAGAAATATAAATTCACTGTTTTACAAAAGATAAATCAATTATCGAATGTATAATGTACATGAATAATCTAAATATATGCCTATCATAAATTAATATGCTTACCTTAAACGAAGAATAAGGGGATTTTAAATATCAGAATTACATTTTAAGAGAATTTTTCCTCCTAAATACACATACCTAAATCATCAATATTAACACAACCTATATATTTCCCTCCATAATATTAGAAACAGATATCGGGAAATGATAAAACCATATAAAAATTCATACGAGAAACAAAATCACAATGTCCATGATTTTTAACAGGGTACAGAATTTCCGGGTTACCCGAACGATATAAACGGCTACGGCGCTTTATGGGATCCGCACCACTTCCCAGGACAGAATCCCGCCATAGGAGGATATCCAGACATATTAACAGCATTTAACTCGGATCTAGGTAATCTTTATATTTACATTTCTTTAATTCGATCATATAAAATACTTCGATCTATACTCGAAACTTCACATTATTAAACAAATGAAAATAAGTAAAATCCAAATGTTAAATAACCTGACACTGACAGATGTCATAAAATCTTGACGACTAATTTAATTTGAACTTCTCGTAGTCTGGCCTCGTCAACAATGCGGTGGTTTGGTTTCGAACAGAATAGGAAGGAGCAGTTCAAGCAGCGGTTCGCAATCCACGAAAAAACCTAGAAGGCGGGTAGCGACTCTAGCCCAACGCCGAGCCGCAAATATAAGAGAACGAAGACGGATGTTTAATCTGAATGAAGCGTTCGACAAGTTAAGACGAAAGGTAAAGTGTGCCATGAAAATAGTTATATTATTATTGATATAAAATTATTTTGTTAAAGGTACCGACGTTTGCTTACGAAAAACGCCTGTCTCGTATCGAGACTCTTAGATTAGCCATTACTTATATCAGTTTTATGACTGAATTACTGCACGGCCATTCCCTGGACCATAAAAGTAACGACATATATCCTCAAAGAGAATATATCCCATACGGAATTATAAATTAATCGATTATTTGACAGTTCTGTCACCATATGTGTTTTGTACGTTAGTGGTTGGTTTATTATATTGTTTTTCTTTATGGCTTATACCAAAGATTGTTAAAATCCTAGTCTTCCAATAAATATTAATGTTTATGTAAAAATTAGTTTTTAATAAATATTTAAGAAGTATTTAATTTTTTTTCATAATTATTAAATTGACATTACAGGAAACATCTTAATCATATGTCAAATTATATACTTAAGTTTTTGTTAATACTTGTTTTTTGATAAATCTACTACAACAAAAAATAGTTATAATTCCGTTAATAAATATTCAGTAACTAAAGAATTAAGTTATTTAAATTATAGTTAAGTCGACTTTACCGCATATCAATCATAAATATCTGTCAGAAATAAAATGTACTCGTGTTAAATAGAATAAAAAAGTGTTAGCAAAAGCAAAAACTAATACAAAAACAGTTTTTAGTAATTTTAATTTTTGGTAACTAAAATAAATAGTGATCTCATTTGAAAGATTTACAGAGTATAAAAATTGGAAATAACTGAATTATTGTTAAATTGGCATTACAGAAAATGACATTACCATATGTCAAAGATAAATATTTGTCAATACTATTATTTTGAAATAAATTCAGAAAGAAAAAGATTTCCCTTTTACTCTACGAATAAAGTCAAAATATGTTTATATTTGCAGACATAATAAAAATAGACTAATGTAAGTTTATATATTGACAAAAAGTTTATTACCTTTACAGTATAAGAAAAATTGTGCCAATTTTGAATGAATCTTTTTCTGGTAATTATTCTTAATCAATAAACTTTGTAATTATAAAATAAATTGTATTTTAGAATATTTATAGAATTGTTTAAGAATATAGAAAATTAAAAACAGTTAATATCTCAAAAAGTTTTATTATGTAAAATAATAAATAAAGAACACTGAAGAGAAGTCAGTAAATTAATCATTCTTTATTAGCGTAACCGCTAATTTCATGTAAGTTGCTCTGTTTAAAATTAAGAAGGATATCGCCTTTGATCAGGTGTTTATATGATTTCTTTGGTCCAGTCAATGCATCCATGTAAGTAGGTTGTTTCCTAAATTTAGCATACTTGAATTTTAACTTAACAGAACCATCACTTAGAGCCTCATTTTCACCATCCGGGTTACCGACCTCACCGACCATTATTTCACTTAGTTCTACGGCTTTTAGTTTGGCCTCATTCATGTCGTTTTCAATTTCGGCTTCATAAGAATCTAGCGTGTTTGTAATAGAGGTAATATTTTCTTCAATAGAGTTTGCTTGATAATCAAAACCATTATTCTCAAGCCCCATTCGGTGTTTCTTTGATTTTTTAACTGGTATCTCCGCACTATCATTAAGTTTACCTTCTATTTCGATTATATCTGAGCCCTCCCCAAAACTAGACTGATGGATATCTTCTTTGTTGGGAATTATCCTTTCTCTAGTAACATCACTGAATCTCACACTTTTCCTTCTAGAAGAACTATAGTCTTCCGACACTCTCTTAATACTAAAACTGTTAACTGATTTCTCATCTGTTTTCTGTGAAACAGGTGTTGAAACAATGTTTAACATCAAGTCGCAATCTTCAACGGTGTCGTTTAGGTTTAGAGCAGGATTGTCGATACCTATTTCCTCCTTTTTATCTTTCTTCGATTTTTTCTTGGACTTATCTTTTCGTTTTACCTCAAATTCTTCTCCAGTTATCACAAAACTTTGATCCGATTCATCATTAAAAACTGGATTTTCCAGACCAGTTACCTGATCTTGTTTAGATTTCTTTTTCTTCTTTTTTTTTTCTTTGAGTGGGTTTTCATTTTCGGGACTTAATGTTTTTTCATTTTCGCTATTAATAACTATGACATCATCTACACTTATTTCAGTATGGTTTTTTGATTTCTTCTTTCTTGATGCACTGTCGGCATTTCCATTATTTTCTTTCGATTTTTTCTTCTTCTTTTGTTTCGGTTCATCTACATCATCCTCAATGACTACTAGACCTGTTTCAACGTATCGTTCTAATGTTTTTTCATTGTGAACGTCAGCCTTTACTTCAACCATTTCTGCGATTTGACTGGTAGTACTGTCTAAACTTTCATTGAAAGTTTCTTCTATAGTTTCCAAATAATGTCTTTCAACTTTAGTAGGACTATATAAAGGATCAAAAGCTGGATTTGATAATCCATTCTCTTGTGATTCGACTTTCTTTGATTTTTTTTTCTTTTTAATTGGCGTATCCTCACGCACTTCAGCTTTATCGTCAGTTTTCTTTTTTTTACTTGGTGTACTATCAGTATCTTCCGCTTTCCTCTTCTTTTTGTTTGATTTTTTTGGTGTTACATCATCATTCTTGTTTTCGCCAATATATGAAATAAAATTACTCCCTCCGTTCTCATTTTTGGAATTCTTGAAACCAAGCCCAACACCAGGCCTTAACTCAATCTGTGATTCAGAACCATCAACTATTTTCTTCTTTTTCTTGTTTAATTTTTCTGTTACCGATTCTTCATTCTTATTTTCATCAATGTGTGATCTAAAATTACTCCCTGCTGTCTCATTTTCTGAACTTCTAAAACCAAATCCAAAACTAGGCCTTAACTCACTTTCTGATTCAGATCCATCACCTTTTTTCAAAACACCATTATTTCCAACAACATAACCATTGGTTTTACCAAAACTAGGCATTTTTTTCTTGAAATAATCAGACATGGAGCCTTTGTTATAAAAGTTCCCATTATCTTCAACTTTTTTGTCCTCAACATCATTTTCCTCTTTTGGTTTTTCCTTATCTGTCTCAACAGACACCTGTAACTTTTTTTTTCCAAATATATTTGCCAAGTCCTTCTCAGAATACCTGCTCAAGTCTTTACCACGGGTAAACTTTTGGTAATGAACTCTTGCTCTGGAACTTTGAGACTTTTGTTCTAATGAACTTAATTTAATTTCTTCTGAATTACTTTTATTACCGCCAAGCGCCTCTAGCAGCGCAGTAAAATTAGATTCATGTTCTGTCCACTGGTTATCGGATTCTTTATAGCCCATTCCTATAAGTAAATTATTTTAAATTGAACCGAAACTCGTGTATACAATATTTAATCTAAATACCTTTACTGTCATTTTTATAATTTACTTTTATATGGTTGACCATACCATCTTCTTTAGCACCAAGACCTTTTCCATGTGTCCAACCCATTTTCTCAAGCATTTTCTGACCAAATTTGTTTGTATCTACAAAACACATAAAACATTCAGAAAATACCGGGGAAACTCTTGTTATACAAAGTACCTTGGGCCCAAATTTTACCCCGGGGATTCAATGACCATTTTTGTTTACGTTTTCGCTCCGCTAACATGGACATTTTATATTTTTTTAATTGAAATCACAATCAACTTTTATCCCTCGCTCCCCAACCACATGGAATACATAACCACTAAATATTTTTATCGGACTATAGGCAACACAGAAAACACATTTTGACATTTTGTATTTTTAAATCGACCAATAACGTAACAGCAATTTAAACATAACGAACCAGGTCAGCGTTAAAAATGTTTTGTTTTTAGTTAAAGTTTATTTTCCGCGATATTAAGAAAATTACATTATGGCACACATAAGTTTTTTAATTCCCGGTAAAAAAGAGGAGCTCCTTACAGAAGTGAATCATTTTTGCGTGAGAAATATCGTACCACAACGGAGTTTTTTAGATTCTTTGAAAGGTTAGAAACAAAAATATTTTCATACTGGAATTAAAACAATAATTAAAACAATATTTATTTTTAGTTGCTCGAGAATCATTTAAAGAAGAGGGTGCAGAGTTTATTTTAGAACAGTTTGACTTGTTTTTTTCTGTTATATACCCTGGCAATCCATATCCATTGGATTTGGCTTTTAAAGCATATCAGGAGCTGCATAAAGGTTGCTTTTTATACAATACAAATTTAAAAATTCAACTAAGTGATTCTATTATCTGATTTTCAGCTATGGTTGAGTTATGCAAAGGTATAACTTTTCTTTTAGAAGATAAATCAAGTATTAGTGGAGAGATACAGCTTAAATATAAGAACATCCTAAAAATGCTGGTGTACATTTATACAGAAATAGTAATGTTTATTGAAAACACCAACGTAACTAATTTGAAGAATCAGAACTTAATTAAAAAGCGCAAGGTCACTGATCAGAGTACCTTCAATGTGGATAAGAACAAAATTCTATCAGTCCTAAATGACTTAATACAAATGGATATTGGTTTATTTTGGGAGCCCCCTATAGCTGAACAAAACTTCCTTGCTCTCATAGCTGAAGTATGTTATGGCTTCTTGGCAAATCCGGCTATTAAAAGTGAAAAGAATGTTAGGGAAAACATATTTAATGTTATAGGTAGGTTAAAGATTTGTGTAATTTATTTCAGTCACTGATAATTTCATGTTTATCAGGTACACTAATTAAATCTTATAATTATGGAACAATATTTACTATTCGGGCAGTGCAGATGATTAAAACAGAGGAACACTTAGTGCAGTGTTTTAATGATGGTGTAAAACAATTAGTGGATAATTATAATTGTAAAGGTTTGATTCATTCCTTGGTTGAAGAATCCACTGAGTGGCAAACTGATGAAAAGTTTCATGATAGTCATGTGTGTTTTAAACTGTTCTGTGTTTGAGAACACTATTGAAATGTTGGATGTTTTAGGGTTCACGATATTGTGCCCAGTTTTTAACAGCTATGGCAAATCAAATGCCTAATTTAATGTTACCTGAAGTTCTTTATCTGAACAAGTATTTAAATAATGAGGTAGATGTTTTTTCATAGTAACATTTTCATTATTATGTTATTTTAACATATTGTAGTCGTACACATTACGTAATGCAGTATTAAATGTCATCACAGAAGTGATAATTACTGTTTTAACCAATCACACACTCACCGAGGAGCAAACTGGGTATAGAGATGATTTCTTGACCATATTGTTAGATCACATCAATGATGTTTCAGCTCACGTCAGGTAAGTGATTCTGTCAACTTTTTTTCGTTTTTCTTTTACTCTGCTTCATATAGATCCAAAGTGCTCCAACACTGGGCCAGATTACAAAAAGAGAACGCGATTCCCAAGAAGCTGGTTAACGAGGTTTTAGAGAAGGTCATAGATCACTTGGATGACAAATCGACTTTGGTGAGGAAGAGTGCCATAAATTGTGTCACGACGTTCATAGCCACGAATATCTATAGTTCAGAGGTAAGGAAACTCTATAACAAATAACTATATACTATATGGAAAAAGTTAGACTATCTAAATATGTGTATTCTGGAGTGAAAGCATTGAAATTCTATGTTAAACTGTCTTAGAATGCATGATTCTTGAAATATGTTTAAGAAACATATCCCTACATCTTTTAAAAATACGCATTATCATTGTATAACTTAAAAACCATAGGTGGCATAAAAATGATCATACCACCATTCCTTTGAGCATGAAATCCTTCATAATCCTAGCAATTTTCATTAATTTTCACCATTCCTAACAACTTTCAAAGCTACAAACTCTCAAGAGTAACAATTTCTAGTTATCCCTGAAAAAAATGCAAGCAGGTTTGGATGAAAACACCAATCAGATGGATTCTATGAAGACAAAATTTAGTATTCCAAAGATTGACGAGCTCGAAGCCAAATGGGAGAAAATTGAACCAGATTTGAGGCATGTAGTGGAGGAGGAGATCAAGTCTAGTAATGGTGAGGTCGTAATTGGCCTTGGTTAGATTTTGTCTAAACCAAATATCTTGCAGATTCTGAGGAAGAAAGTGATGACGATGACGATGATGATGGGGAGAAAGAAAAGGAGAAGAATACCAAAGAGGTCAGTGAGATGATCAGGAAACATTTAACTGACGGTAAATATAAGGAAGCGTTTCAATTAGCGAGGAGTTCTGATATACAGGACGAGGATTTTCAAAAATTCAGGTAAAATAATCAGTAAATCCTCTGATAAAATAAACGAACATTCGGTTTAGGAAAGAGAACAAGACTGACGAACTCGAATTGTACATGATATTGATGAAAACCATCTTCGTGGACCCGTTAAAGTTGCTGGAGGACCTAAAGCAGGGCGTGTACGGAGGTTCCGTCCCGGTCACCGAGGAAGACATCCAAAAGATAGAACAGTTACAGGTAATCTGGACGAACCCCCCTTGAACTCCTCGTTCTACGAGTTTGGTGTCGCAGGAAACGGTCCAGTACTTCACCGACGCGATCTCCTTCATCAAACTACTGAACGACTCGATCGCCATCGCCATAGAGTTGCTCGAGACCACCTCGATCAGCGACATGCAGGAGGCCGTGGAATTCTTCATCACTGCCTATAAGTTCAACATCGACGATGTGGACAGAGGAATAATGGGTTAGCGCGCGATGGTTTCGTCATCTGTGTTAACCTCGACTTAATGTTTCTTGTAATTACAGCCATGTTGAAGATGATGAAGCGAAACGAGCAAGACCGCAAGGATATAATTGTGGAGGCGTTCAAGACGATCTATTTGCAGACCGACGCGTCTGATATGAAGTAATGCGGAACGGGGTTGGTAACGATATTTGTTTAACTAATCGGGTGTTTTCAGGGAACATTGCTCCACGGTGGTGCAGAGGCTGATCCAGTTCCTGAAGGACACTCCCACCAAGAACGTCGACGACCTGGAGCTCATCATCAAGGAGTGGGTGAACAGAGGTGAGTCTCATTAGTGTGAGCGACTGATACCTGAGTAATTTTGTGAACTTGAACCAGCAATTGATTACTTTTTTCTATACTATTATCATGCAAAATATAAACCTTGCTGTGATTATATCTTATTTAATTGAAAAAGAGAAGGTAGTATAATATAGAGTATAAAAATTGTCTAATACTTTTGTTAACTCTTAAAACTCGGTTTACTCAAACATAAACCGTGTCTACCTGTGCGTGAAGATGGCAAAAACTGGTCTTTCAACATTACCACTTCTCCTAAATTAATAAAATAAACAACAGTAGCGACTTTGGAAAAAACTTCAAGTTTTGTCAATGCTTACGCTGATTATTTGGAGAATAGTCTGAGCGACGAATGAGTGTAAGTAAACTATTGTTATTGGCAGCAAGAAACACGAGCCTTTAAAACTACAGTTTCATAAACTTTTATTGAATAATTCTTTAGAATCGTGTTCCCCAAACGTAGAAATTGTCTTTCGCTTTTACTTGTCTCTCATGATCACCGACTGCGGTGGCAAACGTACTTTTTCAACATTAAAGAATTGATGAATATAGTGTTATCTTTAAATTTGCCCACATTAAATCCAGAAAAGGTTATTTGTAGCAATTTTGTTTTATTTAATAGCCTAAACTTCAGAACCTAAAGCGAATCAAAGGTCTCTTGACAGAATTTGTTATCTGCTTGCACTACTTATCTGTCTGTATTAACACAGAAACTTTTTAAATATAAGCTTTGATTCTATCTGATTAAGTAAAAAGAGAAGGGGGCAAGGTCCATTGTTGCTATATATTGCGAGCATAGAAATTGTCTAGTTGTGTCAATTATAACACTCGCAACTCTATAACTCATAATTGCAATCTAAAAAATTACTTCAAATAAATTTCGAATTACTGAAACACAAAGCCGAGTGTACCTAGAGATTAAATCGTATTAAAACTAAATGTTTTATTTGGTTTTTTGTAAATATACATCTAGGATTCATTATTGAAACAATTGACGATGGTTCAAAATATTGATGTCATTCTGTTTTCTTCCACCGCTGACTGGATCTATCATGTAACATTTTTTTTACGGGGATTTAAACAATTATATCCAAAACAATCCTAAAATATGTAATGTTGTTCGGCATGAATTAAATAAACTCTGATTCATTAAAAACAACTTTTGGCGCAGTGGTAAAGGCAACAGGACCGTCCACCTACTTTGCGATAGTCGCGGGTTCGAATCCTGCTGGGTCGTAAATGTATATTTCTAATTGTTTAAAATTTGCGATTGTCCTAGGCAAGAGTGCAAAATCCGACAAGGAAAATGATCCCAGTCACGCCAATAACCAGGCTATGTAAGACCGGATGTATGTCTTCTGGGATGATTTCTAAGTTGGTCGCTCGCCAATCGGTAGGTTTAATGCCGAGGACCGTAGTTAGGAGCCCACGTTAAACAATAGGTCCAATCCCGAGGTGGAGACTTTAACATGTATATAAAAAAGACTTTTTGGAGTACAAAATGGATTGTCCTTTTTACCACTTTGCTTCACTTCATCTTTCAACTTCCTTTCCTTTGTATGATTTTTTTAAGTACTACTTCATTCTGATTTTCACCAATAAATAACTAAGAATACGGAAAAAATCTGCAGAAACTCATACACGTTTTTCAGGTATCTTAGATAACAACATTATCGATATGTTGTGGCAGTACTTCACCAAGAAAGCACCGGTAACAGACGATGACTCTCACGCCAGCGCCGAACTATTGAGGATGGCCAGTCTGGGACGGAAGACGATTGTCACCAAAAACATCAAGCTCGTGACGAGCATTGGTAAGACGTAATTTTTCATAATAACTCATGTCCGAGACAACATTTCAAATAACAGCATTCACCGAGAGGGGTTTGAACAGTATGGCTTTTCTGGGCAGCTGCTGCGAGCTGCTTGCCATAGCAGGCCGAGACAGGATCGATATCAGTTCGAATCAGACACCGTTCAGGATCAACATAAAAGACTCAATGTTCAAGAGCCTCCATGATATTCTGTTGCAGAATTTCTTCAAGCCAGTGGAGTTTTATTACAAGGCCATCTCCGGAGCTATGACGTTTGTTTATAAAGTAAGTATCAAGTTGGCGGGGAAGGAATATCTATTTTCGAATTAACCAGCATTCATTATTAGTTAAAGTATGTATACTGTCGATGAACAAATTCATACTATCAAACCATTATTCCTCACTTACCAATTCGCTGCCCATTATGCTAGAAATAATTGATTTTTAATATAAAAACATCATATTTTTAACTTACTCCATTTTGCAAATTACTGTGGGTATTCAAATTATTAGGGACAACATTGGGAGTATTTAATTTTCTAGTTTAATTGGATTTCTGTAACAAATGATTACTTGGGGGTCTCATATATTTTTAGTTGTATCTGTAATCATAAAAACTACAAAAAAATACAAAACAGTTTTATAATCTTCGTTTTGTTAATTTTAATATTATCAAAAAGTAATAGAATTAATTTTAATATTTTGTGATGCCACCTATTGCTGCAATAAAAGGTTCTGTACGTCGGGGCATGCTCTCAATACATGTTTTCGCATCTTCCGGCAGTTTGGAGTTGTGATGCCATTCTCTGATGAGAGTTTCAATTAACTGATTCTTGGTGGTAATCACTTCTTTTGCAATCGCCCATTGGTGAGTTCCCACATGTTTTCTATGGGATTCACGTCTGGTGAATTCCCTGGTCAAGGCAAAACAGTGATTTTTTCCGCAAAATATGCAGTAATACCTCTGGTTTTGTGACAAGGTGCCAAACCATACATAAAAATGTTATCGTCGTCAGGGAACCATTCATTGATCTGCGGTAGGAAGTGGGTTTCTAGTACTCGCCTGTGTTGGTCTTGTTTCATCGTCCCTTCTACAATGTATAGGGGCAATGCAATGCTTTGGGATGGGATAACAGACCACACCATGACACTAACCTGGCCCTTTCTACAAGGCCATCGGCGCCGAATTGTTCACCAGGGCGCTTTTGACTTTTAATTCCATGGAGGACATACTTTGAAACTCCAGCAATAGCTTCTAACTCTGAGATTGTGTGGCGTGCAATAACAACGTTTGTATCTCTCCGCATTTTTTTTTTTTTGGATATGTGTTCAAAGTCTTGCCCATCCTGAAAAGTTGAAAATTCGAACCATTAATAAAATGTAAATTCGTAGACAAAACATAACAAAAGCATTATTATGCAATAACATTACTACAAAGCATGCGTTTCAAACGTCACACAATTGACAAATGACACACGTATACCAGTACCTATTTAAGATAAAATAATCCTTTAAAAATATAATTTATTCAAACAAATATAATCAATAAATTACATAAATACAAGTACTGTCCCTAATAATTTGGCCACCTATTGTATATGATACACTATTTATAAAAAATATAAAATATTTATTAAGGATTTTACCAATTTTTAAGCCCACTAAATGAAAAACGAAGGAAAAGCTATATTCAATAAGCCATTAGAAGACAGAAAACATTATTTTGTTTTTCATTTGTTTGTGTGATGACATCGCCGTTTGGTGATCTGCCGAGTAATTTTTTAAAGTCAAAAAAATGAAAAATTAGCGGATGTCAAATGCGCTGAATAGCATAAATGGAAATGTATCATAAACATTATCAGCTGTATTAAATATCTTTACACACCTTCATCATACTATTTCTCTGAATAGAAAAGGTGTTGTACTTCAATCCACAATAGAAGTAAAGCTTTAGTCTAATCCAGTTAGTAATGATTCTTAATAAAAACAATTTTCCGTGCTACGAGAGCCATCTCTTAAATATTCTCATCAAACTTATTGTACTATCAAGTTAAATTAATAGAAATGTATCGAATATTTCAGATTTGTGGAAAGCCAGATAAATTCTGCGACGATCTGATTAGCGGAATCCTGGAAAAATTGCGCAAAGAAAAGGGCACGTCCAAGACGCTCGAAATGGAGAAATTCGTCTTCATGCGCCTGTTTCAACTGTTGGGGCTAGTTGCCGTCAAACAACTCGACTATCTGGACGATACGGTTTACCGGGAACTGAAGAGGCGTAAGGAAATCAAAGAGAACAAAAGCGGGGAGAAAAAGAAAGCCAATGACAAGAAGACCGGCAATGCGACCTGTCATAACAACACAACCAGTCGTGACAACACGACAATGGTATGTTTCGGAAATGCCTCTTTAAACCGTGTTTCGGTCAAGGACGTCACTTTTTTCCAGGCGGAAGAGAGCGAGCTAGAGGGCGCGCAGGTCGAGGATTGCGAAGCCGAATTTATCTTGGCCGTTTTGGAGAAGGAGACCGTGAATGGCACAGGCGGCGTTGGAAAATTGGCGCACTTGATTAAAACCGTGTGCCGGCGTCCTGACGTTTACCAGGACGCGATGTTACAGGGAACTGCCGTAATCGCATTGATCAGGTAGGTTTAAAGCGAAGCACGTGTGCGCATCTGATATTATACTCCTTCCAATAAAACAGCCGATGCACGTCATCAAAATTTATAACGCAACGCTGACGCACCAAGTCTCTTTTTAACTAGAGTAATGCCAATTAGTAAAATAATAAAGAAAAATGCTCCAAGTTTAAAAGGGGTTTTACTTTTTATAAACTGAATTTGGCGTTACGTTCGACGGTGTTCATGACGTGCATTGGCTGTATTATTGGAAGGACTATACATTAAAAGAAAGAAATCAATGGATTGACTTAAAATGTTTAAACAACATCGTTTTTTAACGGAAGAATGTCTTTATACAATTTTTATTCCGAAATTACAACGGAAAATTCGTAAGTTAACAGTTATAATATCGTTTTGTTTTATATTTCGTATTTCGGACGGATAGACCGAGTATCACTACCTATTAGTCTCATAACTGAAGTTCTATACTTTAGTTAACATTGATCGTACAAATTTCATCACCAATTTCATTAAAGGCAATAATCCATACAAAATATGACCTTAATTTAGCATCGCATACTATTCAATTATGAGAATAAGTATTAATATACTACCAAAAGTGATGTGCTGTGATGTGAACAAACCCTTGCCCTTCTAATTGAAGATGATGGTGGCACCATTAATATCTTTAAAAATGTGTACTTCGATTCGTAGTGTTGCCAAACTGTGTCAATTGTATTTATATATGAGGAATATAGTAATAGGCCCTGAAGAATGTTGAATGAAAAAGCGTATAATCCAGACTTTAAAGTATTTTAATTATTATACTATTATATAATTGATAAAATTAATCGAAATACAAACTGGATCCTTCTTAAAATTGAAGGTGATGGTGCCCTGAACAATAGGCCAAATTGTGTCAATTGTATTTATATATGGGGAATATAGTAATAGGTCCTGAACATTGACTTTAAAGTATTTTAACTATTATACTATTATATAATTAATAAAATTAATTGAAATACCAACAGAATCCTCCTTCAAATTGAAGATGATGGTGGGACCACTAATATCTTAAAAAGTGTATATTTCAATTCGCAGCGTTGCCAAATTGTGTCAATTGTATTTATATATGGGGAATATAGTAATAGGCCCCTGAACATTGACTGTTGAATTAAAGTTTATATTTCGCGACGAAGACGAAATAATCTATAGTGGTTACATAACATGACCGTTATTTATTGAGGTTTAAAAATAAAGAAAATATAATAGAGAAAAAGTGAGAATGCACAGTGTAACCTGAAGAGACATTTGGGCAGTCGATGGTAGCACGTCTGAACTGAACGATGGCCGGTGACTGAAGTACCCTTGAATGATTTTCGAGATCAACGTTTCGGGGTTGCCAGATCTTGGCTATCGTTTACTAGTCGTCGTTGCTGGCACGTTCAACATATGGGATAAAATTTCTGGGTATTTTGTAGGTCCTTGTTGAATGATGTTAAATTCGACATGCCTCAGAGTCGCTACAATATAATTCCCAGATTGATCGAAATATAAACAGGATCAAAGACATTTACTAATCAGATTTTAAAACTTATAATTGACCAGTAGAACGAATAGATACGCACAGCCAGTAGTTACACAAAGAATATATTAGGACACTTGGCAACACTGCCAGCCCTTCAATTATAAAGATAACAATAAATATTTTATGTGTGCGATGTACTGTTTCTCCATGAAATGATTTTTGAAATAATTATCTTGACTTATTTTTCAACTTTTTTAAGGATCACTAACATACATACTATATTCAACAAAAATAATTTTAATGCATTTTATGAGTAAATTACTTTCTCTAGAATATTTTTACTTACTGTTCCAATAAATAATATCATCAGAGTGAATCACAAGTATAATTGTACAATATATATTTCAGGTACATGCTGGTTTCGAGTGAATTTTGTCAAGACAACGTCCGCTTATTATTCACTATACTAGAAAAAACTACATACATCGAAGTTAAGGAATCTATTTTGATTCATCTGTCCGATTTACTAACAAGATTCCCGAACGTCATCGAACCATGGACCCCCCAGATTTACAAAAGGTAAAAACGTGTGCTTCATCGTTCGCGTTATAAACCCTCTCCGCCCGTAGGTTGAAGGATCCGTCGATCAATATCCGAAAAGCCACATTCTTCACATTATCGGGCCTGATCCTACGAGACATGATTCGCGCCAATTCGTACATCTCTCAGATGGTCGGGTGTTTGGTCGATCAGGATTCGGAATTGAGCTCGATGTGCAGGACCTTCTTCAACACGCTAGCTCAGAAGGAAAACAACTTATACACGATGCTGCCCGATATATTCTCTCATTTAATGAATCTGGAGGGGGTAAAAGACGAGTGCATCAAAGACATTATGAAGTGAGACGGATTTCCTCTATCATGGAACACTTCAAGATTTGTTAATTGTTTTATTTCAGGTTCCTATTTAGCTTGATCAGTAAAACCAAACAAATGGAGAATCTGGTAGATCGGTTCTGTGCGAAATTCCCTGTTACCGAAAACGTTAATCACCATCGAAACATAGCATACGCCCTGACGCTCATCGCTTATAACGACAAGGCTTTAAGGAAACTGCACGATAATTTCGGGTTGTATAAACACTATATCCACGATTCCGACATTTATGCTAGTTTTAAGACAATAATGCAATCCTGTTCCAAACAACAACCCGGTAAAATTGATCTCAAGGTAATTACTACTTGATAATTCATTCCATTGTGGTTTAACTAACGATACAAAACTAGCCCCTAGTCGCCGAACTGGAGAAGAGTATTAATTCGGTATTCGAAATGGACGAGGATGGTAACAGCATGAAGCCTCCGGCGCCACCAAAGGCTAAACCTCTCCGATCAGTGTCCAAGAAGAAAAAGAAGAGACGCAACAGCAGCGATGAGGAGAACGACGAGGATTTCGCCAACAATGCAAACGTGTCCACAGATTCAGTGAAGAGGTCTACCAGGGTTAGAAATTTACAAAATTCCTTCAAACAATAAGTGTAAATAAAATTACCATGTCAATAAAGATTCATTTTGTTTTATAATTCTGGGTTTGATATCAAAAACAACTGTTCATTGGTAAAAGTGACTTTATTGTTCTTCAAAATATTTTTAAGAAGATCAGTACACTTTAAAACACTTTCAGCAGCTTCAAAAACACCTTCAGACAAAAGAGGCACTGCGAACTCGTCTGCAGTTACCCTCGCAATTTATTCTTGATAAACAGGAACAAACATAAGTCACTGGCTACTAAAACAAGACTGTACCACTGAGCACCTATCAGATCAACATCTTGAGCACAAAACAAACTATTTGTTTAAGCTGCGGTCTTTGATGGCCAAGTGTTCATGCAAAATTGAGTGTATGCTAGTTCCACTAATACCCAGAGATGCCCCAATCTCCCGATAGGTCACGTGACGATTCTGCTGTATTAATTCGCGCACAGCCTCGATGTTTACGGGAACCACAACCGATTTCGGACGGCCCTTTCGAAATTCGTCATTTACCGAGCTGCGGCCGCAACTGAATTCGGCAAACCACCGATAAACCGTGGTCCTGGATGGCGCTTCATCCCCAAAAATCGAATTAAGTTCATCGATGCATTGTTGCTGTGTTAATCCGCGTCTAAAGTTATAAAAAATAATCATCCGAAAATGTCTTCGTTGTAGTTTCATCTTAAACAAGAGAATTTTTCTTCAAACTATAGTTAAATCCATATATTTTACGTATGTAACAAACTATAACACAAAAATTACCGTAAATACAAATAATAAATACATCGGACATTCTTGGACATAAGATGTCAAAATTTAGGATAGAAATTTCAATTATCAGATGACAATATAATTAATAAAGACAATTCCTTTGATATTTAAAAAAATGTTTCCAAAAAATGTTTTGTTCAACTTTTAAGTTCAATGTTAATTCTTTAATCCTTTCCAAAAGGTAATCTATAAAAACCTCATCTAAATATCGAGCGTTATACAACTTATAATACAGCGGTATATTCAAGTTTGCGCAACTTAACATATATACAATGTTTTGTAAGGCAAATGTAGGGTAAAAAGTTATTGCCCTGAAACATTTAATAATATGTTTCAATATATAATATGATTTATAACATTTATAATATTTAAGTTAACGAAGTACAACTTTATACACAACTGCAAAGAAATTTATGCAACCTAATATTCTATTAGATGTCAATTGATAGGGTAAAATTATTTCATGATCTCAGTAAATAATATTTTAAACAATCACAGATATCAATCGCAAATAATTATAATGATAACTTAGTTGCCGTATAATCTCTATTGGAGTACTTATATTATGTTATTAATGAACGACTTTTGACACAGTAATTCATTCAATATTTAAGTTGTTTTTGTAGCAAGGACGAATAATGCCAGAAAACATTCAAATATGTTGCATTTGCTTAAAAACAAGCCCGTTCTATCAAAATATCAGTGATCATAACTATGGAGAAATTAAATATATTAATAAACTACAAGTATGTCTTCCCAATGAGGTAAAAAATCTTGAAACCGATTTTGTAATTTAATAGTGAACAGTGAGTTATTCTAGCTTTGGCATGAAGACTTTTTCATGTGTAATGATTGCATAGACAAATTGGAAACTGCATATGTATTTGTGCAGTTATGTTTGCAGAGTGAAGAGTATCGAAAAAATCAAATTCAACTCTTGAACCAGAAAAAAGAACATTGTCCAACTAGTTTTACTTGTGAACAATGCAATAAAAGCTTTAGGTAATATTTATTGGAAAAAGTTTAATTCATATTCTTCATGTATTTTTATCAGATTAAAGAGGACTTTAAGTTTACATATAACAAGGATTCATAAAAATCAGAAAAAGGGGTCTCTTGAAAATGGCTCTTTAAAAGAATACATCAAAGTAGAATTACCTGTACAGAATAGGGTGAAAGACGCTTTGATAAATACTGAACAGCAACATGAAGAACATGCTTTTGAGGAAAGCATAAAATATGAAAAAGAAGCAGGTTTAGTTCATGAGTTGGAGGATTATGTTGTTTCAGATTATGACAATAGAAATACCAGTTATTCGAGGTAAAAAGGGTGTTATTAACTGAACAAATGTAAGTAATAATCACAGAATTGTAGCGACGAGGAATTAATAAAAGAAAAGAAATCTTATAGTGGGAAAAAAAGGGGACCAAAACATAAAGGACCAAGAAAGTGTGAGTTTTGTGAACTTACCTTTACTAGGACAGATAGATATGTACAGCATATACGTTCCAAACACACACTGGAGAAACCCTTTAAATGTGACTTGTGTGAAGCAAAGTAATAGTGTTTTTTTTTGTTAAATATCAATATGACTGTTAAATATATTCTTCAGGTATTTCAGTAGCCATAACTTAAATGTTCATAAAAGAAAACATACAAATGAAAAACCTTATGTGTGTTCGACTTGTGGCAAGAGCTTTATTTCTTCAAACGATTTGTGGCAGCACAACAAAATTCATGATATAGTGAGGCAATATCCCTGTACAGAGTGCGCGAGAAGTTTCAAAACTCATAGTAATTTAAGGTATTTCTTGTATAGTTACCTTGAATATGGTAAGTAAGTTTATTTTTCAGAACACACAAATTGCAAATGCATCAAGACCCAGGCTTGTGGAAGTTTGTTTGCACGGTTTGCGGCAAAAAATTCCCCCTAAACAATAACTTGATAAAACACATGCGTCGACACGAAGGTATCAAACAGTTCTCCTGCCATTTATGTGAAAAAAAATTCGTGGAAAAGATCGATTTACAAACTCACCTGTTGAGTCATTCCAATGAGCGTCTGTTCAAGTGTCACATATGCGTCAAGGAGTATAAAAAGCGGGAAACCCTCCGCAGACACCTGAAAACCGAACACAACACGGGAAACTACAACGTGAAGAAACCTGAGAAGAAATTATGCTGCCCGATGTGCTCCAGAGTGTTCGCTTTCAATAATAAACTTCAGAGGCACATCCTGACTCACACCGGTGAAAAACCAGTGAAATGTGAATTTTGTGATAAGAGATTTCGGGATAATTACGACAGGAATGTCCATCTGAGGAAAACTCACAATCTGGAACCCAACATTTTCAAGTGCGAACCAGGCATTTAGAAGTAATAAAAAAATAACGCATCAAACGATGTTTTTTTCTCCTTACCTTTATTTATGTTTTATTACTTTTATCACCAAGTGCAAATATTGATTTTTGAATATCCTATAAGATAATTTCAATGAATGTTTTTGCAACGGTTTCCTAGAAACACTCATCCATTTTTAAATATACTTACCGTTCAAGCGTTCGGAATATAAATTCTACTGGGAAAAACTATCAAACCGGTATTTTAAGCCAAATACCATAATAAATGCGAAACCTATTGTTTGATGTATTTTCCGTAGCCATTTCCATTAACCTTTGTCAATGTTAAACTGTGGTTTCGCATTTGATGCCCCTGTAATAATTTACAATTTGAAAACTAGGCACGTTTCTGAAAAAGTACCGATTAATAAATGCTGGGTTATCAAATAAATAAATTTAACTTGATTGTAGGATAAAAACGAATTATAAACAAAATTTATGATTGTCAGATGAAAAACGAGATTGATAAAAGCGCTTTCTACAAATTATACAAATAAATGTTTTTGATTACGTATTCTATTAAAATTCCCTGTTAGTAATGCAGTTTTACACTAATTTGTAAATTAAATAAAGACATTGAAAGTATTTATCAGGTGACACTTAATATTTTTTCATTTGTTTTCGTAAAATCAGACATGTCATTTTATTAATAATCTATTTAATATCTTATAATAATAGGTTTACTACTGTAATTTAATAACATATTTTATTTGTGTTTTAAGAAATACTGTAATTTCACCGACTTTTTGGGCTTTACGTAGTTATTTGGCTGTTGAAATATAAGCTTATTTCGAAAAAGCACCAGCCTGGTTATAACTGTTTGTACAAAGTATTGCCATAAAAATGTACTTTAGATTATATTTATCCATTTTATTACGTTGTTTCTAACCCAAACAGCCAATAGTATGTCCCACTTAGATATTGATAAAAGTCTCAAGGCCTTTTTTCAGATTTTTCAATCAAATTATCGGATTTATTGAATTGCATTTCGTAGTACTTGATAGTATGACATATTTCCTATAACAATTTTGCAATAGAAATTTATTTGTTTTCGATATACAAAGTTCAACTTTTAAACCAAATATAAGTCGTTTTAAAATCGTAAGTACTGTTATACCCAGTAGGTTTTTGTTATTTTGTTTGAAATGCATTTTGGACTATTTTTAGAGAGTTATGATGTTCAATACAATTCGATGTTTGCTACAAATCAAAAATAAGCGTGTATAACTACATCTGTAATTTTATGGATCATAGATCATTAACCGGGTTAAGTTATTGTTGGGTTTTATTCCACTGTATTGTTGTTCCTAATCATGCAAGAATTTATTGTTTTAGTGAGTAATTACGAATTAAGAAGTTATAAAATTAAACCCAGGTTAGTACAATACTGTGATAAGGTGGGGAATTAATAATCCTTAGCGCAAATTTAAAACGAATTTGTTCTCGCATTGGGTATTAGTCTAGTTTGCAAATCCGTACGCGTTGTGGTTAGTTTTAATCCAAGGTTTACGAATCGCAACAAAGGTGAGCAAAATATTTCGTTATATCTGACAGAAATTTGACATTGGTCGTCGGTAATTTAACATAAAAGACATATATCAGCTGATATTTGTTAGTAAAGTGTTTTGCTTATTTGCAAAAATTTATAAAATCAGTTTGATAACATGCATTTTCAATGACACTGTAGTTTTCCAAACTAAACATGTTTTGTCCCAGATAGTGATTCATGTGGTTTTTCTTATTTGGAAGATAAATCCAACACATTTCTTCAAAAATGGTAAATGGTGTTTATTATAAACAAAACTATTATTTAAACAGTATTTTAGTAGCATTGATGATAATTTAGGTTTAAGATACAAATAAATTACATAATGCAAACTATGATTTAATATTCATTTTATGTTGTAATCATTTATATAGCTCTTATTACTTTTAGATGCCGCAAAAGTCATACAATCTCAATGATTCGGGCAACATAAACAGTGCTTACAGCAGTAGTGACCCTAATATTCCCGACTCATCAGCTGCAATGCCAAACGAAAGAACCGTGCTATCTCAATCACAGACCTATTTCGCAGAAGAAAGAATACAGATACCTGAAACATCCCATGTAGGTAGCGCCATCACAAAAACAACGCTCCTTTCATAATTTTGGTATTTTTGAAGAATGGTTTCAGTTTCAAGAAACTATGGGCCTTCACCGGACCCGGTTTCCTCATGTCCATAGCCTATTTAGATCCAGGAAACATTGAAAGTGACTTACAGAGTGGTACCGTGGCACAATATAAGCTATTATGGGTTCTGTTGTCTGCTACAATTTTAGGATTGTTGATGCAGAGATTAGCGGCTAGATTAGGTATGTGTTATTGGTTTTATTACCTTTTGGTGTTAATTAAGATTAGTGCTATCAAGCAGACAGTGAATGGTTTAATCTTTTATTATCATAAGACAGTTATGAAAATATTGTTTTGTATTAACCATTGACCTAAATTGGTGATACTTCCTTGTATGAATAAATAGAGGATTTACCACTATTTGTTATTTATTCATAGGTTCGTTCACACTGTACTATTTCTGACAGTTTTGTTTCATGTTCGAATATCTAATCTGAAAGTTTGAATAACTTTCCGCCAATAAAACTAATAAAATGAATTAAGATTTACCTCAATAATTGTTATGAATAAATTAAGGCATGCTCATTTGCTATTTCCACATCATTTCATGAAAAAGAAATCAACATTTTGCATGACATTTACTTTTACCTACCTGGAAAACAGAAAAAAAGGTTTTTTTGTTTTGATTGCGCCCATTATTTTCTGAGACTAACCATCAGTCTGGTTCCAGTTATTTTGTACTAGATATTTGCCCTCAAGAAAGGAGGTATCAGGGTTAAACATCTATTCCTTGTAATTATTCCAAATCTTGAATGAACTAACTCAAATTGTACGTTTTATAGAAACACATATTGACATTTATATTTAGACAAATGAAGTAAGATGTAATTTCCTGTAATTTTTATATTTTGCATAGCATTTGTTTTGATTTTATCTTCACTTTTTCTAAGGCTGTTTTAATTACACTCTGATTAAGTAAATATTTAGTAACCATTTAATTTTTGTCCTTATATTTGTAATATTAGTAGTTAATGTTATTATTATAATTAATAAAAATTAGCCTGCCACAATAGTTAAGTATAAAATTTGAAAGTAGTAAAACTTATGATTAAACAATTATAAATTTTATTAATGCTTGTTAATACAGGCGCATTACAAAGAAGCAGATTCATTTTTAGTTTCAGCAGAATTAACGATCAACGTTTTAATTAACTTTTGCAGTGTTTTATAATCACTTTAAGTATGAATGGGCCATTAATTCTTTCAAATTCGATGTTAAATGATATCAAAAAGTACAACAACGATTAATTGATGAATTTGAAGCGTACTGCTGATTTATTTCTTGGAGGTGTGAGATTTTGGCTCCAAGTAGTATATTTTTGGTACGAAGCATATAAATTGTTAATTACAGGAGTTGTAACTGGTTTACACCTGGCTGAAATGTGTTATCGACAGTACAAGAAATTCCCCAGAATTATCCTGTGGCTGATGATAGAGATAGCGATTATAGGGTCCGATATGCAGGAAGTAATCGGAACCGCAATCGGGATTTACCTTTTATCGAATACCAAGTAAGACATAATGAGATTTAAAGTTAAGTTTCTTCACCCATACCCGATATTTTACAGGATACCTATATGGGGTGGCGTTCTCATTACCATAATCGACACGTTCACCTTCCTGATGTTCGACAAGTACGGTCTGAGGAAACTGGAGAGTTTTTTCGGACTACTCATAACGGTCATGGGAGTGACCTTCGGCTACGAGTACGTGACATCGAAACCGGACGGCTTGGGAGTGTTGGAGGGCATGTTCATACCCTGGTGTAAAGGATGCGACTCCAGGGCCCTGTTACAGGCGGTGGGGATCATAGGTTCGTGGTTTGGGAGACTGCGGTGACCGGAGTGGCTGATGTTTATGTTTCAGGAGCGGTCATAATGCCGCACAACTTGTATCTGCACTCGGCGCTTGTTAAATCCCGAGATATCGACAGGACCAAGCCGGAAAAAGTGCGCGACGCCAACTTGTATTTTTTCATCGAGGCTTGCGTCGCGTTGTTCGTGAGTTTCGTGATAAATGTGTTTGTGGTGGCTGTGTTTGCCGACGGGCTGTTCCAGAAAACCAACGCCGATATAGTAAGTCGCTTTTAACTATAGTCTATTCAAAGTTTTTTTAGTATTGCGTCATGGATATTGGTGACGTCAAACATTGCAATGTTGCCGCATCAACTCTTGAGTTTTAGTTCAGTTTGGCTTTGACATACAACAAAATTCTAATCTAAATCAAATATGTTACCAACACGGTGGTATCTGGTACCAACACATCTGGACTATGCGGTGGATGCTTCAAAACTTCTCATATAAGCTCCAGTAATTTTTGAATGGAAGATAAGCTCTCGTCTTTATATATTTTACATTAAAATTACCAGAACCAAAATGAACTATTTCAGAGCAGTAGATTATTGGCCCCACTGTATTTCGTAGTATTTTGCTTTCCAGGGCTTTTAATTTGTTTTATTTCTGAGTTGTATTTTTTTTATCAAGACAGGCTTGTTCTGTTATTTTTTTATCTCTGTCTCTTGATTTTCTGACGCGATAACTTCAAGATATTTATTTACTTCCACAAATTTGTGTTTTCTCCCAATTCTTTCTTTCAATAAAATAGCCAATTCACGTGATCTATGACGTCGAAAATAGTGCCAAATGTAGCTTATAAAAATGTAGAATTAGTTTTAAACTCGGAGACATTTTCCTTCTCATTTTACCCCACATAAAAAGAAAGAGAATGCTGTCTGATGCGTCTGAACACGTAACGGAATCTGTAACGGAAATTTATTCTGTAAGTATATTAAAATATACTTAATTAAAATTTTCTTTTTATTTTTACATTCATTGATAAATTCTTAATGTTGACTTTTTTTATTTGTGTATTTCTCTAAACTTGTGCAGTTAATATCTTTAAAATCCTCTTCGGTTAGTAAAGCTACAACAGAGGTAACAAATTGAAGTCTTTTTGAAGGATCTATAGAAGGAACACTTGTTTATATATTTGGATTATGGGCTTTCATCTTAAAATACTTTTAAAATTTGAAATCAATATGGCAAACATGGCTGTCCTGGTCAAAATGTGGAAAACAAATTTTCGTGTACTTTTTTAGAACCTCATGAGTTAGATTTTTTTTAAACCTATATATAATCCTTCCAATAAAACAGCCAATGCAATGTCATCAGCGACGTCGAACGTATTGCGAAATTTAGTTTATAAAAAATAAAATCCTTTAAACTCCGAGCATTTTTCTTTCATATTTTACTAAAGTAGTTAAAAGGAGACAATAGATTCTAATGCGTCTATAATATTCTAATTGTGTTGGTAGTGGTCGACAACGTTGTCATATGTCAATGTAAATATAATAAAACAACTCTAACTATTGCGGCTGTTTAATTAACTGTATCCTTCAATAAATATGCATTAGAATACTATACTTTTAAAATAGTTTATAAGGTTATTTTTGTTTTATTATTTTATTTACGTTAGTACGAACGAAAACTTAAATTTGGTGCGGCATAGTCACATTATAATTTTTGTTCGTATACAAATGTTCCAGTTACATTTATACCAAAACTTACTTTTATTAATAATTCTATTCTCTTAACAATAAAATGTAAAAAAAAAAACATTAAAAAAATTTTTTAAGAAATAGAAAAATTACATAATTTGAAGTTAGACAACCTGCAAAACGAAACGAAAAGTTCGGTTTATGAAATCCCTGACGATTTTAGAGAAAAAAAGCAGCGACAAACAAGGATTTCATTTTAAAAACAAAAGAAGTCATATTATCTGAACGCCTTGAGAAATAATGTGTTTTTGACAATTTTTCCACATATACCTTTTGAATATCACCTCTGAATCATTTTGATGCCTTAAAAGGGGATTGATAAAATCTAAGGTGGCATTGGTGACACTTTACTGTCAATAAAACAGTAATTAAAGACATATTTTTGAAATATCAGATCAAAAGGTTCTTGTAATTATATATAACAAGATTTTTTTTTGATTAGTATGGATATTGCCAGAATTACCCTTCCATCAACGCCAGTATATTTCCCCATACTGGTCCCGAGGCGAAAGAGTACGTAAACGCGGACCTGTACAAAGGAGGCATATTTTTGGGATGTACGTACGGCCTGATCGCTATGTATGTTTGGGCGGTGGGGATATTGGCCGCGGGGCAGAGCTCCACCATGACGGGTAAGTCAACAACAATATTCCTATTCGTTTATCGAGAATGATTGTGTTCGCGCAGGTACATACGCCGGCCAGTTCGCGATGGAGGGTTTCCTCAATCTCCAGTGGGCCAGATGGAAACGGGTCCTGTTCACCAGAACCATCGCCATCATCCCCACCTTTCTTTTGGCGTTCTACAGTAGCATCGATGATTTGACTGGTTTAAACGACATATTGAACGCGCTGATGAGTTTGCAGTTACCCTTTGCCACCATACCGACGATCGCCTTCACCAGCAATCCGCATATCATGGGAGAATTTGCTAATGAATAGTGAGTACACTATAACAGTCCATAGTTTTATCATACGAGATACTTGAGAACGAAATCCACGTTTTTTTTATACACAAAACATAACAAAAGTATTATTATATATAGCTTTTGATTGTTTTAGACACAAAAATCGGTTAAAAGTTATTTAATCATAATAACAGGTAAATTGAAAACTTCTAGGCCTGCCATAGTAAAACACATTTTTCCCAAGCCCAATTCATGGATTTTTGACACGACGCATTTTTTTGGTGAAGCAGCATTTTCTTTTTCATCTCATCTTTTCATTTCATCCTTCAAACGGTCCAATAACGCTATGTAATAGTCGCTGTTGATGGTCCTTCTTTTTTCAAGGTCAATGAAAATTATTCCATGCGAATCCCAAAAATACAGACGTCATAACCTTTCCAGCTGACTGTTGCGTTTTCTCACGCTTTGGAGCGGGTTCATCGTGTGCAGTTTACTCGCATGACTGTCGATTGGACTTCGGAGTGAAATGGTGGAGCCATGTTTCATCCATTGTCACGTATCGACGCAAAAACTCGTGTTTACTACGCTTGATCATCTTCAAACACTGCTCCGAATAATCAACTCGTCGTTGTTTTTGGTCAAAAGTGAACTCGCGCGGCACCCACTTTGCACAGAGTTTTCTCATACCCAAATATTCGTGAATGATATGATGCACACTTTCAATGGATATCTTTAGATTGTCTGCTATTTCATTCAATTTTAATTTACGGTCATTCAAAATCATTTTGTGGATAATTAAAATGTTTTCGTCAGTAACAACCTCTTTCGGGCGTCCACTGCGTTCACCGTCTTCGGTGCTGATTTCACCACGTCTAAACTTAGCAAACCAATCCTTGATGGTTGATTTTCCCAGGGCAGTGTCCGGAAACTCGGCATCAAGCCAAGTTTTTGCTTCAACTGTATTTTTTCCCTTCAAAAAGCAATATTTTATCAACACGCGAAATTCCTTTTTATCCATTTTTTGTCACATTAACAAATGTTGCTTCACTCAAAATGTTATAATTCACAAATTGATGAAAATGATCCGACAACTGTCAAATTTATACACGCAACTTTTGAGGGTTAGGGCTAACTAAAAAACAAAGATTTAATTCTAGTAGCGCCTTCTATGTGAACAGTGTATACACCAGATTTCTTTTTTTTTCAGCGCAAATAAAATCATGTCTGTTTTGTTGAGCCTTGTTGTCATCGCCATCAATATCTATTTCGTTGTAAGCACAGTGAACGAATTCAACTTGAATTGGTTCTGGTTGGCGCTGGTTATATTCCTGGGTATCCTCTACATTTTATTCTGCACGTACCTGGTGATACATATGGCAGTATCGATGGGGGATACCCGTTTGCTACGATATAATTTCGTGGAGAAATATATTATGGGACCGGTAGGGAACACGTTTACCATATCAGCCACTCGATATTCCAGGTGAGTAAACTTTATTATGACTTCATTGATTTCTGTTAACTCATTACTAATATATTTGCGCCGAATTGACAAAAAAGTTTTATAAAAACCTATAGAATAATTACTATTACTCAAACTTTTTTTCTGTCACCAAGTTCTTTGAGCTAATGAGATGATTCACATTTTAACGTAAATAATCTTGATTCCCTAAAAGTAATAAATCATTTCAATACCCATAATTAGAATTATTTAAATAACAAATTTGTATATTCAATGTAGATATCGCATTTATAAAAGATCTCAAATATAGATTACTTATTCCGCATTCCTAAAAAAAAAGAATTATTCTGTATACTGAAACATGGATTGCTAAATCCGCATTCCTTAAACATGGATTTCTTACTTATTCCGCTTTCATAAAATATAAATTACATTTTCCGGACTGTTGAATGTCTTCAAACTAAACTTTTGTTACAGTATTTATATAAATGAATAGTAAACTTGTTCCTGTCATCTATTGTAGCGTTGTCTATGAAGACCTAAAACCCAACCAAAAATTCTGTTGTCAATATCTGTCAAAACAAAACAATAACACTCATGCAAGTTTTTCTAAATAGTTCCAACGCCTTCTGTGGGAATTTTTTATTGTTTCATCGGTTATGTTAATTAATATAACATAATTTTTTTCTCAATTCAGATTGTATTGTGAATTTAACTATATAGAAACTTAAGCAAATTTAGAAGTTTTAATCACTATACTAAGCTAATAACTATTTGTTACAGCATTAAATGTTGATCAAGGCTTGTTTTAAATTTGTAAGTAATACTAACATTTTCAGCTTCTTGTCATGACTAATTTAAATTCATTTTAGTTCGCGATTTACTTCTTTATTACTAATTACTAATATGAGTAATTTTTACTAACAAATAAGTAAGGTAGGTTCATTTATTTCATTTTTTACCACCTAAATCAATATTCATAATACAAATTACTTTTTAGTACCGATTCGGAATTACGTCACCAGAATCCAAAAGAGGACGATACTAAAACATGATCGAGTGACCCTAGGATGTAGCGCGATGAATGAGTCTAATCTAATGAAGGTTCATGCCTTTATAGAATTATATTTTTCTAGGTTATTTTACTGCGTAGAACAGTGTTCATATTGTTTGACTTTGTAATTGTTTGTTGTTCTTTGAAAAATGTTATTGTGATATCTTAATAAATATTTCATTTTATTAAATAAAAAAAATATTATAATTCATAACTGTTTTTCATTTTATTTTTAATACATTGTAAAATTTAGTAAGATGGAAAAACAAAATAATATCAAGCTTTGATTTTTGGTTAATCCAATTGATTTTATCTTTATATCTAGTTAAAAGATCAAAACTATAAACACTGTACATTATAAATATCAAAAAAGGAAATTACACGTTTATAAGCTATTTTAATTTTAGACGTTACTTAAGTAATAAATGTCATAACAAAGAAAAAGGAAAAAACAAAATAACACTGCGTATTGTACCTAGAAATTAATTTACAAAAAAAAACACAATCGCAAAGCTAAACAAGGCTATACATAGAAAAAAATCTGAACTAATCGAATGCACTTATCAAATATCAATATAATGTCAAACACTAATTATAATGCATCGGTTACATAATGCATGTCACAATATCGAAAATGTCAAAACCAAAAGAAATTACAGCTTTAAATCATTCTGATGTCTCGCGTAAAATCATCTCCAAGGATGAACCAACAATATCTCCGCTGGAATTAACAGATTACTCCGGAAAGAACCGAAACGAAAACATATCTGAGTACAGTTTGAAAAAGGAAGCATTTCTGCAGGCGGTCAAACAATACAGAGCTTTAAATGCGGACACCGTAATAAAGAAAAAAGTGGCACTGCACCAAAATTACGAAGATCAGTTGGATTTGAGTTTTTTAAAAGAGAATAATCGTTTGGAAAACGTTGGACGTTATACCAAGCGGGAAAATATTAGTTTTATTAAGTACATTACTTTTAGGACTGTCAAAGCCTCTGCTGTTGCCTAACGTCTGAGCCGAATGTCATCGGTAAATTACACAGAAAACGAAGCATCAGACCGATTCATAAGGTAACAGTATTTATACTTTGTAAGTTTTTGTTTTATAATTTATTAGTAGGATGATAAGAAAATAATTACAGTTTTATATAATACAGGAATAATAAATAATGCTACTGATTTTAATATAGCCTGTTGTGTGAATGCATAGTTTAAAATGGAAATTTATATTTTAAATCAATTTTTTGCAATACACGTCAGTGTTAGTGAAACATATTGAATGACTAGTAAATATTATATTCATTATTCTGCTATAATGCATTCCATTTTATTTTTTAAGTAATTTCTAAATAAATCAGTTTTTTTCTATATATGTTAAATAAGAAGCGTGGGCCATGTAGAAACAAATGTTATTTCTAAGTTATATTGATTGATCTTTGCATTTAGTTAATTTTTTAGTAGTAAGGTCATACTATTTACTATAAAAGAATACAATTTAGAATGGTTCAGTGTGTTACGCAGTACATTTTTTTTAGGTCCAAGAAGCAATTCCAGATATATGCCTGTTTGAACCGTGGTTTCAAAGATATCTGACTTTAAATAAATTTATTTGGGCCGCTAGAAGCATTATCTTAAAAAATCGCCTAGTCAAGGTCCTGAATAAACTGAAATCACTCACAGTTTCTGACATAGAGAAGATAAATGATGGTGCTATGACGAAAAAAGCTGTAGATTTTCATTGTCATCCGGTCTTCGAAAGATTTCTTTACTAATACAAAAAAACGTCAAGAGTTCTTAAAAATAAATTATATTATCTTATATTAAATACTTACAACAAACAAAAATGAACACTTTGAAAACATAAAGTAGCATTTAAATATAGAAATATTTGTAACAAGTGGCAGCCGATTTTCTTTCTGTAAAATAACTTTAACAATTTCACTAGCTTTATTGCTAAATATCCAGGTCGTCGTCTGGGTCTTCTTCATCCCAGTCGTCCATCTCATCTAACTGGTAGATTATCTGACCTTCCGATTCTTTTTCATTAGCACTGAAACAGATTACATAAAGTGTGTTGTAACAGCAGAAAGTCTAACATATTACCTGGGTAAATAAGGCAAGATTACTTTGTCCCTGGATATTTTCTCTTTTTCTGTTAATCCAATTTTAAATGTTGATAAATTCTCTGGGTTTATATTAGGCTGTGCCGACCTCTCTAATAACCTACTAGCAGAAGGCTTACTTATTTTACTGGTTAATAAATTATCACCCTCAAATCTGTATTCTTCAATCTGGAAAATATCAATTATATACTTTTTTAAACCCTAAGAAGTTTATTACTCTTTACCTCTTGCATTATTTTACCACCACTTTTCTTATACAGATAATGAAGACGTCTGTTATCAGACATAAATTTAGGTTCAACAGTTATACATAATGTACTAAGGTTTTCAAAGAACATACATGTTTTGTTTTCATCGCCCTCTATTAAATCTTTATGTAGAACAGCTATTATTTGCTGAATTACTAGCCAAATAAAAGGAATATGGTAAATATAACATCATAATATTGATAATAATTACGCACCTTTTTTATTTTTTAAGTAATTGAGACTTCTATATGTTTCAGTAACGCCATACTGAAAAATAATATTCGTTAATGCATCAATAACAACAATGTCATTTTCGCCCAATTTTGCTAATTTGTCGCTGAAATTTTCTTGAATATTTTCTGGCATCCAGCCCCCTGAATTAGTTACATAGTCATATAGAATTATATTAGGTTCATTTACATATTTTTGTTGAGCTTTCTTAAAGACCCCCTCACACACAAAATAGTGTAATTTGTGCTCTTTTTTATTTACATGTTGTTTTACCAAATATTCGAACAATTTCCCGTCTTTGGATTCCACGGAGTCTAAAAGAAAAACGAGAAACCTTGAACTTAACATTGCAATGCGAAAATAACTTGCATGGAGCAAGCTAAAAATATTCGAGATAAAGCCATTAATTACATAAAACAATATCAAAATATTAGTACTAACCTTTAATAAGAATGAATTTCGTATAAGGTATGGTGTTTATGTAAGATTTCAACATTATTTTCTCTCAGATATAGGTTTAAAATTTTGTAAACAAACACGTTGCGATTTTGGTTAGAATTTGCCAAATACTGTCAATCTGGAATCTGGTAGGCGACAACCAGCAATACAAACTGCGTCGTTTTAATTTGAGATTTTGTCGAGCGACATCTGTGAAAACTGTCACTATTGTGAAAGATGTTTAAATTATTTTCATTTCTTATTTTTACAACTGCAAGATGATGGTTCTATAGAGTATGACGCCCGGATTAAAGGATATCAAATACTGTACCATATATAAACATAATGTCCGTGCGAATTCGTCCAATATATATCGATATATTTGTTATAAAATAGAAATTTGTTGCGATACAGGGAATGGTTGTTGTTCAGTTCATAAAACATCAAAATACTACCAGAACTGGTGTTTTTGGTATGAACGTTATTTTTACCAATATAAAATCTGTATGTACGTTTATATTTAGGGTGTTTGGAATTGGAATTATTCTAGTAATGTATTTGCTCTGCTGGTACTGCAAGAAGATAGAAAAAGAACGACAAATGGAAGTGGGAATTAACAATCCGCGAAATATATCGGGTCTGACCGATTCTGGACTGAGAACCGTTAGCGCGGGTAACGTAAATTATCTGTTGGAAACTCTGATAGCGAATTATAGAAGTAGTAAGTAATATTAATTGAATAAACGGATGTTTGCTGTCATCGGACAATCAACGTAGGCTTGGAAGGCGATTCTCTTCATTCCGTCGTGTCAGTTGACAACAAGAGCGAGTCGCCCCCGGATTATGTCGAAGCGTTGAACATGCCACGGCCATCCGGGTTTTTCCAGACTGGAAATGCTTCGTCGGCCGT
This sequence comes from Rhynchophorus ferrugineus, assembly GCF_030347505.1. Lineage (NCBI taxonomy): Eukaryota > Metazoa > Arthropoda > Insecta > Coleoptera > Curculionidae > Rhynchophorus > Rhynchophorus ferrugineus. The sequence continues at coordinate 73,836,930 of NW_027472582.1, read as the reverse complement.
GGCGCCAAGTCGAGAAAATGACATTTCGGATGATATACCAACCTATGACGAGGCTGTACATAAAATATGAATCGATATATTTTGTAATATACTGTTTTCAGTGTTGTTTATAGTTATTATTACTTTATTGAGATATGTTGGAATTATTTTCTTTGTGTAAGTGGCTTTAAAGATAATTTCTATATGAGTTTTTAATTTTGACATCCATTAAAAAGTCCCCATTATAATTTAATAAAATGTTGGATTCGTTTAATAGTGAAAATGAACTTTCGGTTATTTCAAAATGTTTCTAAGATACTTTATGTTACTATGTTCACGTTGCTATGATAGAAGAATACTTGTTTTTGAGGATATATACGAGTTGTTCCGATTTTCTTATCTTTAGTTCATGTGGTCAGGAAGAAGAATGTTCGGCGAATACGACGAATAGGATCGAGGGTACTATTTATGCGGTTCCTATAGGTTTGCACAGATTTTGCAACATGTGGTCAAATGTTGTCATGTTGCCAAATATCTGTATCGATTAATATCTATTCTGAACCATCATGAGGGTTCAGGTTTTATTCGATTAAAACATCTATTGCTGTATCTTCGTTACCTGTTCGACCTTATTTATACCTATGACGTTTGTTCGCAAAATATTTAATATTTTAATATATATTAATATTATAATACCTTCGGCTTGGATGAACTCGATAAGACATACAGAGAAAGTAATTTATAAATAGTGGAATCGTGAATCGTGAACATGTTTTAGACAGATTAGAAATTAACAGTTTAGTGATTGAATTGGACAGTGAATCGGAAAGTTTCAGTATATGTGATAATGCTGTGCAGTGCTGGAAATTCCTAAAACTCAGATTTGATGCGGCAACATTGCAATGTTTCGACGTCGCAGATATCCATGACGCATTACTAAAAAAACTTTGAATAGACTATATGACCTTTTAGTAAGTGTTGGATGCAGCGTTGCATAGGAGACAGCCATAATCCATTTTTGGGAGGACGATTGACATATACATTTTCACTATGATTTCCTGGCGACGATGACGAAAAAGATCAGGAGGACTCTAGTTCGTCAGTTCAGCAATGTAGTGCTTTCAGGTGAGCCAAGGATCAAATGTCACTCACAGGAATCTAAATTGTCCGCAGGGTTGGGAATATTGTTCAAGTGAACCACTGAGAACTTTAGAGAGGAGATGTGGAACCCGGCTTTCTGTAGAAGTCTCTCTCCCAAGTTGGTGGACTTAACTTCATAGTAGATCAGTATATCGTCTCCAATCAGACGATAAGTGAGTATAGATTTTTTTGGTTCTGGCCCAAAACCAGACGGCAATAACCAGCCAATAGTCGGCTGGCAAGGTTATGGCATCTGAAAATGGAAGGACCATCAACAGCGACTATTACATAGTGTTATTCGACGATTTGAAGGACGAAATCGCCGATAAACAGCCGCATTTGAAGAAAAAGAAAATGCAGCTTCACCAAGACAATGCGCCGTGTCAAAAATCTACGAATTGTGCTTCGAATTGTTTCCTCATCCACCGTATTCTCCAGATCTTGCCTCCAGCGACTATTTCCTGTTCTCAGATCTCAAGAGAATGCTCGCTGGGAAGAAATTCTCGTCGAATGAAGAGGTGATCGCCGAAACTGAGGCCTATTTTGAAGCAAAGGACAGATCGCACTACAAAAATGGTATCGAAAAGTTGGAGGGTTGCCATAATCAGTGTATCACCCTTAAAGGACAAAAAATGTTTTTTGGTATGGTAGGCCGGGGACTTTTCAATTGACCTGTTAGATAATATAGTTAAATAAGGTTTCTGTTTATTTTTATTTAGTTATTACAACAATAATTATGTATATATATATCTATTTTAAAATTTTTTTTTGTGTTAAAAATTCAAGTTTGATTATTTTTTAATTCTTATTGAGTTCCTTATTTATTTTTTGGAGTCGGTTCAATTTTTCTGTTAAAAATATTTTATTGTTTAAATACTTCGAGGACATCGCGTATCCTCTCTCCCCCGATAGAGATGAACCCTTCGCTCTAGAACCCCCAAATCGGCCGAAGCCGAGCGGCCCGATCTCGTCTATCGATCGACGGACGGTCGGCGTCGCGACGACGCACCGTTCCCGTCCCGGGGCGTCGACACCGGCCAAAGTGCGTGGCGGCCTCGACATGACAGCCAAGGTAAGTGTTTCTGCTGGCGGTCCGATTCGCGGAAAACGCTCCAAATTGGTTCCACAAATAGCGGGCGGGTACGGCGGCCCGGAAACGGGTACCGACGTCACGCGGCGACGTGTTTCTGTCGGGTGGCGAACCGCGGGTTCCGACGCTGATCGAAATCGCGGCCTACTTAACCTAATCTGTCGTACGGCTCGGCCGGCCAATTTCGATACGGATCCAAAGCCGGATCGTGGCAGGTCGAGCGAATAGTGTTTTGTTGTTTCTTCCTCATAGTTTTTTTTTTTCGTCGCGTATTTATCGTAGAGGCATCGACAGATGCGGGTTTTTTGTTATTCTCTGACATCTGTTTCGTTTTTGTTTATATGTATAAACTCAACGAAGTTACAGTAATAGTCTTTTTGATTTTTTTAAAATTAATTACATCTTACATTATATCTACTTCATACAATCTTAGTTTACAAATTAATTTATTACTACTGTTCTATTGTACTTGCATTAATATACAAAAAAGGCGAGTGCGGGATTAATATATCAGTATGTATTTCCAAAATTAAAATAAAACTAAACTACTGAAGCTAAAGTTAAGAATAAAACTTATACACTATAAAAGCTCGTGCGGTTTGGTTCGCTTCACTCTTCTGATTTCCTGTGTGCTGTCCAGTAGCAGTATTGCTTGCACGCTGCTGTGATTTAGCAGCCTTATTTCATGTTTCAAGACGAAATCTTGGAACACTTCATATAACCATTTGATTTCGAGGTCATCGTGCAGCTCTTCGTTATCTTCTGACCTGGTTAGTCAGTTGCTTCTTCTCTAACATGATGAACAATTTTGCTTACCATCCAAGCTATATTTTCCAGTCCATATGTAGATCTTGTTAATTGCTATTTGTACTTTTTCTATAACCTTAGGCAAAGATGTATCTTTTGCCTTGATAACTGTGTCGTCGGCAAACGTTCCAAGTACTGTTACTTTTGTTGCTGGGAAATTAGCAATGTAGAGCAGATACAGCAGCAATCTTAAAACACTACCCTATGAATATTCTATGCTCATTTTGAAAAATCCCAAATGCCATACTCAGTCGAAAGTTTGTGAAACCTCCAGGAATATTGCAGGACAGTATTTCTTTTTCAGTCTTTCCTTCGAATGCCTTTTCAACAATCGCTGTTACTCTATGGACTTGGTAGACTGTTGAGTGAGTGGTGATTTCAAAATCCAAATTGGAAATGTGGTATTTTATATAAACGGTTTAACACGTTTTAACAGCATTTTCTCAAATAATTTTGATATCGTTGGTAGCTGCGAAATAGGGCTGTAAGATTCAGCTTGTTTCTTTATTCTTGATTTTTGAGGCAGGTCTATCATAACCTAGGTCAAATGCCTTTTTAAATAAAAGTTGCTTATTGTAAATATAAAATGTATGTTGTGAATTCTTACGTTTATAATATTAAGCAGAATAACATCATATTTTTTAGTAATTAACTAAAAAAACTAAACAAAAGAATTGCATGAAATAACAATTAATGTGTGCTAAAAATATACATTACTGTGCCTTTTGTTATAATTTGGTTTCAAAACAAATTACATTTCAATAATTTAAAAAAAAAGGAACCTATACCGTATTTGAGGTTAGGTTCTTCTTTAAAATTTAACCATTAATTTATGATTAAACTAGCGACCCGCCCCGGCTTCGCACGGGTGCAATGCTGATACTAAATTAAATACACTACAGAAAAAATATGAACGTTGTATATAAAAACATAGCGGCCCGCTCCGACTTTGCACGGGCATAAAATATATATGCCTATGTCACTCAATGAAAACATGATTAAAATCGATCCAGTATTTTTGGTTCATTCATTACTGCCCTTGGCCTGCACGCATTAAATTTGGAGTAAAACAATTCCTCTTCCCCTATACTTACTATGAAGATTTCCTGCTATCTTTGGAATATCTAAATTCATACAATTTTTATTACATTACACATTTTTAAACGCAAATTTTAAATTTGTAATATCTCCGAAAATATTTGTTTAATTTACATGCTGTAAGGAACCATATTGATCTATATTAATTGCACACTGTATTTAAGGTACTTAATTCGATAAGGATTAATGCCGTATTGCTTAAAATAGCTTCGTAAATAAGCCATTTTCTCACGTAAAAAGTAAACAATAAAAATGGTTAATGTGGGTTATCCCTAAAAGATAAACATATACCATCGCGGACTTTTTTGTAGACCTTTTTATGGTGTACAATACTGTAGTACATTAATTTGATCTAACTCGTAGGGTTAGGCAGCGTTTTTGCTAATTGCTAAATAAGCCTAAAAAAATAGGTTAATTTACGACATCACGTTAGAAACCTCTAAAATTAGCAATGTTGCCTTAGTATATTATGCATGTATTATACATATAAACCTTCCTCTTGAATCACTCTATCTATTGAAAAAAACCGCATCAAAATCCGTTGCGTAGTTTTAAAGATTTAAGCGCACATAGGGATATAGGGACAGAAAAGGCGACTTTGTTTTATACTATGTAGTGATAATGTTATGAGCGCCATCTGTTGGCGAATTTTAATGTCATCATTGACGATTGCTTTTGTTTATTTAATGTTTTAACGTCTGTACGAACCCAAGAATGGGATCCTAACACTGAGAGCTATCAAGTTAACATCTTGTAGAAGTGGTTATTTTAACGCATCAACGTTAAACTAATAAGAACATCACCAATAATTTATGTCGCTATTGTGCGAATGTGTACCGACCAATTCCATTTAGTCTAGGTTCGTTTGATAAATGCATCTCCGAAAGCAAAATATTTCGATCGGCAACTTCATTTTATTTAATGATTTAATCATAAATGGCGTACGAGAATGCGACGCGTTATCATAGAAAAATATCGCCGATCAGTTTGGTGAAGTTATAAACCCTAGTGAAGTGATACGAAAAAACATGGATACGATTCAAAGTATATCATCAGCTATACAGGATAAGGTATAATATTTATCGAGTTTAGTGGAATAACCAGTAACTGTATATTTGCTTCATGTATTATCAGTTTTTTCTTGTGTATTATTACGTAACATCGCTATTTGTATTTATTGAAATACAATATAATACAAATTTACGTTAAAACGTCGTATTTATAAGTTACAGGTTCCTATTTTTCGTCCATAATTTTAATTTGCATATAAATGACAGCCCTTAACTAATATAGCCCAACCCGTATTTCATTTGTTGTGTTTCATCATAAACTTTCTGTCAAATTGACTGATACAATACGCAGATTTGTTTAATCAATCGGTACTTTATATTTTCGTTAGTTTATTATAATTAATTTTAATCCTCGCCTGATATTGTACGCATATATCTGTAATAAACTAATAAGTCTTCACTGTATCGTATTTTATAAACATAACTGACAACTTATTAGAGTTTTCACAAAACATGTATTAGAAATCTACTTTATCATTTTTTTTTTCTGTCACTGTCACCGATGACAGATATCGTCCGATAATTTATTAAAATTATTTTTGTGCTTCATATATTATCAGTTTTTTCTTATGTATTATCACGTAACATAGCTATTTGTATTTATTGAGATACAATATAATACAAGTTTACGTTAAAACATCGAATTTATAAGTTACAGATTCCTATTTTTCATCCATCATTTTAATTTCTATGTAAGTGACAATATTTAACTAATATAGCTCAATCCGTAATTTATTTGTTGTGTTTTATCATAAACTTTCTGTTAAATTGACCGATACAATACGCAGATCTGTTTAATCAATCGGTACTTTATATTTTAGTCAGTTTATTATAATTAATTTTGATCCTTACCTGATATTGTACGCATATATCTGTAATAAACTAATAAGACTTCACTGTTTCGTATTTTATAAACATAATTGACAAATTATTAGAGTTTTCGCAAAACATGTTATTAGAAATCTACTTTATCATTTTTTTCTGTCACTGTCACCGATGACGGATATCGTCCGATAATTTATTAGTATTATTTTTGTGCTTCATATATTATCAGTTTTTTTCTTATGTATTATCACGTAACATCGCTATTTGTATTTATTGAGATACAATATAATACAAATTTACGTTAAAACATCGAATTTATAAGTTACAGATTCCTATTTTTCATCCATCATTTTAATTTCTAAATAAGTGACAATATTTAACTAATATAGCTCAATCCGTATTTTATTTGTTCTGTTTTATCATAAACTTTCTGTTAAATTGACCGATACAATACGCAGATCTGTTTAATCAATGGGTACTTTATATTTTCGTCAGTTTATTATAATTAATTTTGATCCTTACCTGATATTGTACGCATATATCTGTAATAAACTAATAAGTCTTCACTGTTTCGTATTTTATAAACATAACTGACAAATTATTAGAGTTTTCGCAAAACATGTTATTAGAAATCTACTTTATCATTTTTTTCTGTCACTGTCACCGATGACTGATATCGTCCGATAATTTATTAGAACTATTTTTGTGCTTTATCGTTCATTATTTGCGTATTATTTTTGGGATTTGTAATTTATTATTCGTATATGTTTATAGAATTACTTATATTGCAAACATAACTGACTGGATATACGAGCTACATTAAATTTAAATAGGGGTTGCTTTTTAGAAATCTTCTTTATCGGCTTTTGTTTACGTATTTACTTATGTCACTGTCAGTGTTTATTTATTTAAATGCCAATGTAATGATCATAATATTAAGATATCTGTTTGTATAGTTATTAGTTGGGTATGTGACTTGTTACCATTTAGCTTCTTCGATCACAAATTGTACCTATATTTAGGATAGAAACTAAACATTTTCAATAAAATTATATGTTTTACTAATGAAATAATCATGGCAGTTGTGTGTATACGAAAATAAAGAAGGCTTCCAATATTCGGCACACCCACGCAACAAATAATTAAAGTAACACGACTTTTTTCGATTAAAACTTCGCTGTGCCCTCTTCATTGACGTTCGGTTTTAATTAACGTCTAAACAGCTGCCTCGGCTTAATTAAAACAACCATGACGTGCGTCGCTTTTGCACTTTTTCGAACAGTACTCGGTCAGGTCTACCGATCGGTCGAATCTAAATTTATTATCATACAGCTAAAACGTAAGTAAAATTGTTTATGTGTATATAGTACTAACACTTCTAAAAATACATCATGGGTTACTTAGATTCCGAGAGATTTACGCGAGATTCTTAAAAATACGTAAATAAATGTATGTGAATGTTTTTAAAAGACACGAATTTTAGTCCGTTCACGTTTCATGGCATGCTTTACAATATTAGAACTGATAGGATCGAAAGTAATAAGGATAATAAGATTATAGTTCTATTTGCGCGAGATTACTGCAACATAGTGTGCTGTGAAAACAATTGAATTATATTGTTGACGTTTCCTTATTACGCCTGTTTTATATTTACGTTTTGTGAAGCTTAAAATAATCCAGTGTTCCAGACTTAAGGGGTTACTGCAAAAATCACATGGAAACTGTGATTTTGTTAATTTATTATCCTCAAAGCTATATTAATAACCTTCTCCAAATAAATGTGTTTTTTAGGTTTATTTTCAATTTTTATTGCCATGTATTGAGACAGTAACATATGTGTTATGGTATTTTCTGTTTATAAGACATAATATAAACGAAACTGTGTATGTGCGAATCTAAATATAAACAGGAATATCTATCTTACTATGTATTACTCTAACATAACTTAATATTTCAAAAATATTATTAAAAATCAAAATTGACAAAATCTAATAATTACGATTCGCACTTTTCATCAGTTTAAAGTATCATGCATCTATTAATAACTTTTTATTATTCATTATTTTTATTAGTGTTAAAAGTTTTCCGTTTTTTTGCTAATACTATGACGTAGAATAACTATCAGAAAATTGATGATTATTTTTAATAGTTGGCTGTTTATTTGTTTCATAATAGACAATACAAAGGTACGTATGTTATTTTCTTGTATTAGTCTTGTTATCTATTAACGCAAAATATACTTTGTAACTATTTTATATTACGTGTTAATATTTGAGGGAAAATAATGCATAGTTCAGTAACTATCGCATTAATTAAGATAAACGGCACAAATATGTGTTTGTCTTATCGCTTTTATCTGTAAATATAAGCTAATGTACACTATATGAAAGTAAAACAAACATGTCCTTTCTCTCAAGGGTACTTATTTATTTAATAGGAGCTTTTTGTGCCATATGTGTTTAATATGTCAATATTTTTTGACATAGTACAATATGGATATATAAAGAGTAATATATTAGTACTAGATGGCGCTGCTGAACTCTTTTTGACAACTAATATGGCTTTTAGGTTATATATCTTGTAATTATATAGGAATTTTCTCACTTAAAATATTTAGAAAAAATATTGTAAATTAATTTTGATGGATGATTTCTTTTTGAATAACCAGAACATTTAGGAAATTTCTAAAAAGGTATCATAGGAGAATAACTCAACTGACCAAAAAAGGAATGATGAATTTCTGCAAAAAATGGAGAAAACAAAATTGTACACCTGCTAATTAAAAAAAAAATGTTTTCAGTTTTCTTCGGAACTAAGTTTATATTGCTTATTATTATATTAATTGCTTAAATTCATGATTATTAAATAATGTTAATTGAGATGCCAAAAGAATATCTATATATTTATCGATTATCGATAGTTGTATCGAGCTTTTGAATTACAAATTAAAATATCGATATTAAAATATAGGGTTTTGAAGAAGAGTATCGAACTTTTGTTTTAAGATTTCTCAACCTCGGTCATCCGAGTACAAAAAACCGAATGAAGTAATTTTCACAAGTTTGAATTTAGTTACTACCGTATTCTCCAGATCTAGCCCCCAGCGACTATTTCTGTTCTCAGATCTCAAAAGAATGCTCGCTGGGAAGAAATTTTCGTCGAACGAAGGGGTGATCGTCGAAACTGAGGCTTATTTTGAAGCAAAGGACAAATCGTACTACAAAAATGGTTTCGAAAAGTTGGAGGGTCGCTATAATCAGTGTATCACCCTTGAAGCGAATTATGTTGAATAAGAAAACTAATTTTGGCAAAAAAAAATAGTTTTACTATGGTAGGCCGGGGACTTTTCAATTGACCTGTTAAATTACAGTAAAAGCAGGGTTAATTTCTCGAAACCAAAACCTATGTCATTCATAATCCCGTCAATTTTTCTTCAACATTCGCTCAAATTTGTTGTGCTCGATCCCGATCTCCTAGAATAACGTTCTGTTCGTCGCCAAGCGCTGAAAATCACGTGGCGAATACTGGAACTAAGCAAAGTACATGCACACTACGACTTTGAACCAATTATGAAACCTGTTCGGCACGAACGTTCGCCGAATTCCGTTCTGCTCATGCGCATTTTCAATTTTCTCAACGAAATTCACACCGAATGCTCAGGTCTGTACCCACCAGAAGATAAAATCACGTTAGCCGTATTAAACTACAAAATTTACTGAATATCAAGCGAACACCAGCTTTTTATCTGTTTGAATCAAGTTAACTGCTATTTTTATAACCTTAATGTGACACATATCAAAGATGAAACATGTTCATACCGACTGAGAACCCTAAAGCCGATCGCAGCGCCGTCTCCGTCGAACGTTGACAGCGACCGCCGATATCCGACCGTGTGTATTGCGTTTTTCCTAATAAAAACGCGAATATTATCAAATATTAATAGCTGATGCGATAAAAACGATAACAACAACAAATAGCGGAACTCCTAGCCACTCGGGCTTGAGCTCGGTTGGTTCGTTTTCCCGGTATTATTTTTAGGTAGTGCGCTGCGAGTTGTGAATTGCGGTTAGTTTTGAATTGTCGCTCGTCGAAATGGAGTTTTTCAGGAGATTGGTCGGACGGGATACAGTAAGTTTTACAGTTACAGTTTTTGTTTTATGATTCAGAAAATAATAAACGTCACACTGTATCCGGTAAATTTTCGGTAAACGCATTTTAAAGGTTCTCTATTCGTTGATATATCAATATCATATTTTTTATTAGATATAAATAAAATAATCTGTAAAATCTCGGTCCTACTTAGATAAGATGTTTTTGTGTTTGTATAATATAACGTAATTTATTATTAATATTGGGAAACGCTAATTCTACCGGGTATTATTATCATTAATTTTTCATTTTACTATTTTACGTATTCTATTTTGTTTTTTGTAATATGACGTTTTCATTTATGCGTAACCAATAATATGTTTGACTATTGACAATAATAATTGCTTGCTAATTATAACTATCTGTTTTTAAAATACTTTCAAGAGAAGTTTTATCGTGAAAAATCGGTACAATGCTTTTTAGTCAAAGAATTGTCAATAGATAGCTATTTTTTCCTATCTTTCAGGCATTTTACGGATTCTGTATCGAAAGAACGGTGTATCCTTTCAGGCTCTTTACGAATTAAGCTATTTTTTGGTATATTAATAAGAAATGCGGTGCTGTTTAAACATATCATCGCTCATATGTTGAAACAAGTAGTAATCAGAAGGAGCAAGGTCTGGAGTATAACAGGTCAATTGAAAACTCCATAGTAAAACACATTTTTTGGGCAAAATTAGTTTTTTTATTCAACATAATTCCCTTCAAGGGTTGTACACTGGTTATAGCGACCCTCCAACTTTTCAATACCATTTTTGTCATTTTTGTAGTACGATTTGTCCTTTGCTTCAAAATAGGCCTCAGTTTCGGCGATCACCTCTTCATTCGATGAAAATTTCTTCCCAGCGAGCATTCTTTTGAGATCTGAGAATAGGTAATGGTCGCTGGGGGCCAGATCTGGAGAATACGGTAGATGAGGAAACAATATGAAGCCCAATTCATGGATTTTTGCCATCGTTTTCACTGTGACACGGTGCATTGTCTTGGTGAAGCAGCACTTTCTATTTCTTCAAACGCAGTCGTTTTTTGGCGATTTCATCCTTCAAACGGCACAATAACGTTATGTAATAGTCGTTGTTGATGGTCCTTCCTTTTTCAAGATAGTCAATGAAAATTATTCTATGCGCATCCCAAAATACAGAGGCCATAACCTTGTCATTGATTGGACTTCGGAATGCAATGATGGAGCCATGTTTCATCCATTGTCACATATCGACGCAAAAACTTGGGTTTATTACGCTTGATCATCTTCAAACACTTCTCCGAATCATCCCATTTTGCACAGAGCTTTCTCATACCCAAATATTCGTGAATGATATGATGTACACGTTCAGTTGATATCTTTAGAGTGTCTACTTTTTCATTCAGTTTCAATTGACGGTCATTCAAAATCATTTTGTGGATTTTTTATTTATGTTTTCGTCGGTAGCAGCCTCTTTTGGACATCAACTGCGTTCACGGTGCTTATTTCACCACGTCTAAACTTAGCATACCAATCCTTGATGGTTGATTTTCCTGGGACAGTGTCCAGAAACTCGGCATCAAGCCAAAAACTGTATTTTTTTCCCTTCAAAAAGCAATATTTTATCAACACACGAAATTCCTTTTTATCCATTTATTTCATAATAACAAAAGTTCACTCAAAATGCTATAATTCACAAACTAATGATCCGACAGCTGTCAAATTTATACACGCATCTTTTGAGGGTTAGGGCAAACTAAGAAACATATGGATTTAATTATAATAGCGCCATCTATGTGTCAAGCCGGGGACTTTTCAATTGACCTGTTATAAAGAAGGTTTCAATTGAAATTTGAGTAAATCGTTTAAGCTTGAGACATCTTGCGATGATTCCATTAGCAGTGGATGATTTTCAGCATAATATGGATGTAATTATGCTGGCCAAAGGACTGACCTGCTTTTTTGAATTGCAGCTGCATCTGGTTAGAGCAAATACAAAAGTTCAAATACCTTAGATCAGTACTGTAGGGGAAGAATGATGGAGGAAAACGTATGGAAAGGAGGAAATACTACAATCAAAACTGAAGTCCTACTTATTTGAAAGCTTATTTTGCCAATTATTGTGTATGACAGTTGAAGATCAAATCTAGAGACGTACTTGTAATGTAATTTGGCAATTGTACGACTAAATCGGCGTTTTGGATGAAAGACGCAGTGGGCAGCTGCGATCAAATTTGATACATAATCGCAGGCAGCATGCTCCAGCTAGTGGATATGTATGACTATGTTTGATTCATATACCTGACCTTGTTCCACATCAAAATTAACATCTGCTGAAACTCCTTCAGCTCTTTCATCAAAAATGGTAACATCTATATACCAAGTGTACCGGAAAATCATTACCATTTTTTCTAACAGATGTTGAAACTTGATGTTAAAACTATAGATGTTATACTTTGCGAAAGTCACCCCGTCACAGATTTATACTTCTTCGAAAATATCAATTTTCGTGTCTGTAAATGTAAATTATCAGCACGGATTACTTTTTTTATTAATTTGCGGGTAGAAACTCGTGAAAACATGTGAAGCGTGGTTTTCAAAATTTAAAAGAGGTGACTTCTATGTGCAAGACAAAGAACGTTGTGATTGACTGACAAAGATCGAAGATGCGAAACTGGTAGAGTTATTGAAATATCCAAAAGATGGGTAGATCGTTGCCACATTTACTGAATGATATCCAAATGGGAAATCGAAAAATCGTGTGCGAAATGCTGTTTTAGCGCAAAAAATTGTGGTTATTACCTGGCGAAGCCGACCAATCGACTCCAAGGCCAAATCGTTGTGGTCACTTTGTGTTTGGTGTCTTACGAACTGTTCAAACCTGGTGTAATAGTTAAAAGTGGTCGCTACCGACAAAAAATGATTAATTTGAACCATGTATTAATCGAAAAACCTCCGGAATGGACCCGAAGACACGGTAAAGTGATTTTACAGCACGATAATGCACCGTCCTATAAAGCCAAACCGCCTTACTCTCCAGACCTTGTCCCTTCCGACTATCAACTTTTTGCATCAATGGAACGCGCGATTTCACAGCAACACCTTGTCAGTTTTGGGGAAGTTAGAAGATGGTTCGATGAATGGTTTTGCCGAAAAGACAAACAGGTGTTTTGGGATGGCATCCAGAAATTGCCTGAAAGATGGTAGAATCAAATGGCCAATACTTTGAATAAATACTTTATTCCATTTTCTTAAGTTATGTAGTTTTTTTTTCAAAAATATCATTTTTGTGAAGAATTAATGTTTTTTTTTAAATAAAATATTTATTATTTTTCTCTGTATGTAAAGAGTTTGTTTAATTTTATTGCCAGTGATTCTGTCTTGATAGTGACTTTCAATGACGCACTTTATGAGTAATATATCAAGTACTGATTTTTAATTTTCTCAAAACCGATGATATATATTTTTTGTACGAAAAACAAAAGTATTTAATCAATAATAATGTTTCGTTTTAATTATTATCATTTAAGAACCTACGACATTACATTAATTATCTAGAATTAACCACATATGACTTGAATACTAGCTATATTTAATCACATCTATGTTGTAATTTTTTTCTGTCAACATTTTTTTCATTAAATCCAATTATATTTAACGCATTCGCCATTTTATTGCATCAAGGTTAATTGTATATGTTTTCATATTAAAAAGTGTATAACTTTATTTATTTTAACTACATTTAACATGGCAAAAGCAGAGCAAACATGCAACTAAATAAATAAGATTAAATCTAATAATATTTTTACTGTTGCATATAAAATTCTAATATTCAATTATGAATTATGCTAATTATTATTATGAGATAATGTGATCTAAACTCGATGATTTGCGATGATGATTGCGATGATGATGATGCGTTGATTTACTTCTTTTTTAGAGAAACAACTATTAATTGTTATATTAAGGTTCTGGCTTAATTGATGTTACTCAAGTACACAAAATAATATGAATATATTTTGAGTTTTTGCTGTCAAATGGTGTCATTAATTGTCTTTAGTAAACTAAATATAGTCTATTTAAAGTTATTTTGTACATAAGTCATCTAAATTTGTGACGTCAAAACGGCGCATTGTTGCCGCATTGGGCTTTGATATACAACAAAATTCTAATCTAAATAAAATAGTTGAACAAAAATGTTATCAAATATAATTAATTTTAACATTGCAGTACATCTAAATACTACAGTCAATTATGCAGAAAAAATAGTTTATAATGTAAGAGTTATAACCTCTTATCACTATTGCTTTCAAGAATTTTGCATACGTCTGACAACTGAACGACTTTGACGGGCTTATTAGTTTAAGTGTTCGAACTAATCAGACAGCATTGTGTCTCTTTTTAACTAGAATAAAATGAGAAGGAAAATATTGTCTGATTCTGAAACGAATTTACAAATTGGGGCAGGCAATACATTAAACATCTTGATGACGTATGTACAAAAAAACTTTGAATATACTAGAAATATGATCAAAATCGTCACTATATCTATTTACTCATATTTATGTTGTGTTTCTCTTTTTTAGTATTTTGCTCTGAAACTAAAATACGTACTTTTTCAGATGACTAGATATACCAATGCGGATTTTGGAGACGATGACAGCGTCAACAGTGTCCAACTGACAGAAGGTACGTTGATTTTTTTTCCTTAATAAAACATGAGAATCGTTATAAATCGTCTTATCCGGAATAACAAATAAGTCTCAGACGGATCGTTTAATCAAATCTAGAACGATATGGCGAGAATAACGTCAAAACAATATGGTCTGGCATTAGTTTATACAACATTTACGACACTGTTTATTCAATAAACTACGCGAAAGCTATTGTCTCCCGCATATTTACATAATTCGGTTACTCGAATTTGTTTGGTTTGGTTTGCACGGAGATTTATTCGTTATGAGAATCTTATAAAATATTTTGAGAAACGAATGAAAACATTTGATTGTGTAAAATATTGTTTGAAGTTCGTGAAAGGGTAATTAATGTTTTTGTACATGTAATATTTCTTGAACAAATATATAGTCCGTCCAATAAAACGGTCAATGCACATCACGAAAAATTAGGACGTCAAAACGTGGCCATGTTGCCGCATCAACTTTTTTTTTTAGTTCATTTGGCTTTGACATATAATAAAGTTCTAATGTCAATAAAGCAACTAAACAAAAATAATTTTATCAACTAAAATGTATTTTAACATTATAGTATACCTAATTCATATATATATATAGTCTATTCAAAGTTTTCTTTGTACATATGTCATCAAGATATTTAATGTATTACCTGCCGCAATTCCTAAATTCGTTTCAGATTTAGACAATATTTTCCTTCTCATTTTATTTTACTTAAAAAGAGACACAATGATGTCTGATTAGTTTGAACACTTAAAGGAATAAGCCTGTCAAAGTCGTTCAGTTGTCAGACGTATGCAAAATTCTTGAGAACAATAGTGGTAAGAGGTTATAACTCTAACCTATAAACTTGTGGTTGTACAATTAACTGTTGTTTTTATATGTACTATAATGTTAAAATAAATTATATTTGATAAAATTTTTGTTAAATTATTTTATTTAGATTAGAATTTTGTACATATCTCAGACACTCTAATGATATTAACTGAACGTGTACATTATATAATTTACCAATATTTGGGTATGAGAAAGCTCTGTGCATAGTGGATGCCGCGTGAGCTCACTTTTGACCAAAAGCAACGACTAATTCATGGTTCAGAGCAGTGTTTGAAGATAATCAAGCGTAATAAACCCGAGTTTTTGCGTCGATATATTACAATGGATGAAACATAGCTCCATCATTTCACTCCGAAGTCCAATCGACAGTCATCCGAGTGGACTGCACACGATGAACCCGCTCCAAAGCGTGGGGAAAAGCAACAGTCGGCTGGCAAGGTTATGGCGTCTGTATTTTGGGATGTGCATGGAATAATTTTCATTGACTACCTTGAAAAGGAAGGACCATCAACAGCGACTATCACATAGCGTTATTGGACCGTTTGAAGGATGAAATCGCCGAAAAATGGCCGCATTTAAAAAAAAGAAAGTACAGCTTCACCAAGACAATGCACCGTGTTACAAGTCAGTGAAAACGATGCCAAAAATCCATGAATTGGGCTTCGAATTGCTTCCTATTCCAACGTGTTCTCCAGATCTGCCACCCAGCGACTATTTCCTGTTCTCAGATCTCAAAAGAATGCTCGCTGGGAAGAAATTCTTGTCGAATGAAGAGGTGATCGCCGAAATTGAGGCCTATTTTGATGCTGATCTTCATGATTCTACCATTTGTCAACTTCTTCTTCTGTGTATCTGATGGAGTTCATTCAGGCTAAGGTATTATGCTAGACAATGCTTATTTCCATAAATCCACAGTTCTTGCTTGTATATCCATCTCGATCTGCATGTCCAATGGATATTCTTTCGTGTTCAATAATAATTCTTTGCCACACGCTATATCAATTTGATTGGATTGAATATGCAGTAATGCTCTTTGGCCATATTATTCAGCAGTCTGATCTTAACTGTAAGAATTAGATAGAGGTTCTTGAACTGTGACATATTTAATAATTTGATTAATTTGAAATAGTAGGAACAAATATACTTCCTCCATTTGTCAATTTTTTTAGAACCTATACAGCCTAAATCATCAAAATATAATGATACACCATTTCTGAAGGTGTTGAAAGAATATTATTGATAATACGTTTAATATTCCAAAACAATTTAATTGATAATGCTATTCAAAAGACATTGATTATTTTCCCACGCACGTAATATTTTTATTTTTGTTTTAGGTATAAGCACTAGCGCCACACACATCAGATATCATCCTGGGGCCAGACTATGGCAAGTCAGGTCCACTCTAGAGAGGATACTATTGTTTCTAGGGACATTCCTGTTTATGGTCATCATTGTTCTGTCGATAGTCATCAACGTTGTAGAACATCATCTGCAAATGTCTAAAGTAAGATATTTTCGTAAGAGCATGTTTCTTCTTTCTAGTATCTGTGTATTCGTCTATCAATTTAATATAGTTAATATTCTTCAGTTTAATGTTATCTTAATATTCACTATCATTCACTAGTGGGTAGGGAGTAATACAGCCCTGATCTAGCGTCATTTGATCAAGAGATCAGAACTTGAAAGTACCAGAGATATGACTAAAAATATTAGTTTTATTTCAATTTGTATATTGATACAGTGATTAATATCTTATGGGCGTAGTAATATAACGCATAAATTCTAATTAAATTTGCCTATCCCCCAACAGTCAATATGGTAATGAAGTGCCATGATATATACATTTATCTAGAGTCAACATTGTCCCAGATAATTCTAATAATGGAAGCGTTGTCGTATATCAAATTCAGTCATTTAGGGCTAGTTCACATTATCCTCGTGTATTTCCGATAATATTTATCTCAATTTATATAATATATGTATATACACAGGGTGTACAATGGGAAATACATCAAATATTATAACAGTTTTCAGTACAGTTAGTTTTATTTTATTTATAACATCTTGAAATTTGAACTCTTACTGACCACGCTGTGTATAGTTGCTATTGACACTACCTATTGCGATCAGACCATCTAATTTATGTCGTTTGTCACATATTATAGCTTTCTAATTTCAGCACAAACATTCAATTACATGTATTTGTTGTGCAAACAGAAGACCCAGTATATTATCATCATGTATCATAACTATGACATATTAAAGACCATGGAAAAAATGTAATATTCAGTTCTATATTACATAATCTAGTGGGTGCAGATTTTAGAAAAAAAATGTAGGTGATTGTTAAAAGAATTTAGAAGTTTTTCAAACATTATTTAGAATAGAGTCGAAGCTTTTTTTATTTTCATAAATTTTTATTAATTTTATAATAATATCCTTTTAATTATTAAGGATTTAAGACAAAACATCTTTAATTCCATTTTATGTTAATTTTCGTTAAAATGTGACGATTTAAGTGAATAACAATTGTGCAAAAGCGTAAATATTAACTATTCCTATTAAAATATAACTGATGTTATGACATATCAACACTGTGTGGTTTTACCGTTGAATGAAATCTATTTATTTTTTAAATTATTATGTTTGAGAGCAAATATTCTTATACATATTTTTTCTGCTTTTGAAACCAACACAAAAACAAAGCTATATTATAATATTCTGCTAATAAAACATTAGTACAATTTTTTATTTGACAAAATGGTGAATGAACTATTTTTGTGATATAATGGTGAATGCGTTTTATAAACTACTTTAATATCCTAAAAACGGCCATAATATGTATAAATACTCGTATTTATGGTATTAACTAAACACATATAATATCCATAGTAATTTCATATATTTATTTGATGAAATGGCGAAGGAATTCTTATTTGTGACAAAATATAACCGAAATAAAATTTTAACTATAACTTTTTTAGTTAGAACAAGCCAGGTTTGTGGCCGAACAACCCTGCCTGAACGAGTCTTGCGTGATAATATCCAGTCACATGTTGGAGGCGATGGATCTGTCCGTGGATCCATGCGACGATTTTTACGCTTATTCCTGTAACGGTTGGGTGAAGGCGAACCCGATTCCCGATGGGAAGAGTAACTGGGGTACTTTTATGAAGCTGGAACAGCAGAACTGGCTTGTCATTAAGACTGTATTAGGTGAGATCGTAATTAAAACAATTAATAAACAAATACTGCATATAAGATGTATTTTAGAACAACCCATAGACACATTTAAATCAAAAGCGGAACAAAAAGCAAAAATGTACTACGAATCTTGTCTAGACACTAATGATACCGTAGAAACACTGGGTGCTGAACCAATGTTTGACTTGTTGAGGAAGCTGGGAGGTTGGAACATCACTGATGCTCCGTTCAACATCAGCAAATGGACGCTGCAAAACACGCTTGAGATAGTCCAGAATAAATATGGCGTGGGTGCTCTGTTTTCCTATGGTGTTGGAGAAGATGACAGGAATTCAAGCAGACACGTACTACAGATCGATCAAAGTGGGCTGGCTTTACCTACAAGGGACAATTACTTGAACAAAACTGCAGATCATATAAAAGTATTGAATGCTTATTTGGAATATATGACAAAGGTGGGTATTTAACCATAATTTATACTCACATCATTAAATTATATATTATTCAGGTTGGAGTCCTTCTGGGAGGTGACTTAAATGCCACCAAAAAACAAATGGAGGATGTGATTCAGTTTGAAACTAAGTTGGCCAATATCACGACGCCCAGTGATCTTAGGAGGGATGAGGAGTCTTTGTATCATCTAATGACTGTAGCAGAGTTACAAGAGAAGGCCAACTTTGTGAGTAAAATTATTATGACTAATTCAATTTCTCATTTTTAGATTAGCTTCTATATTCTGTGGTTAAATATTTAACCAATAAAAGTTTTATTTTATGCCTAATTTATTCTTTAAGCATTCAAAATTTATTGTATTTAAAGTTTCTCTTTTTCTTTGAGAAAATGGCGAAGGAACTTTTAATGTTGATAAAATGGTGGATGTGCATAATTTTTAAAACAGAAAAAACTTGAATTACTTTTCTTTAAGCCAGTTATGAGGATCAGCAATTTCAAAAGCCAAATATATCTGGCGGAACTGTTTTTCTTTTACCTTTAGAAGAAGTAATGTAGAACAAAAATTACTTTAAAAGTTGTGATACTAAATATTTGAAGAAAAATAAAAATAAAATCTTGATACATCCTCTCCTTGATTAAAATTGTTCCTATTAATAAACTGCTTTGACTATGTTTATTTGTAAATGATAGAGACTAATATTAATGATGTAATGGTGGACGTTTTTAATATAATTATTTAAGATCGCATCGCCAATATCTTTAATTAGAGCAAAGCAAATATGAAACTGAGAAAATATAGTCATTTTTTGTAATATATTCCGGCGAAACTGTACTAATTCTATATTAATATTCTGATAAAATGGTGGAGGATTATATTGTTCTCCAATGTTTTTGATACCATTGTCCATATCGACCATTTTTCAGATAGATTGGAGGCAGTTTTTCGAGAACGCTATGAAGGTGGTGCAGAAGAAGATCAGTTCCAAACAGCAGATTGTAGTTTACGCGCCTGACTATCTGGGCAATCTAACTAATCTCATCAACGACTACCAGAACACTACCGAAGGAAGAATGTAAGTGAGTCCGATGATTAGAGTTTTGATTATATTTCGCCTCGCATCCTTTCGTTTCAGCATATTGAATAACTACTTGGTGTGGCAAACGGTGAAGGTATTTACTCTGTGCCTTTCGAAACCGTTCAGGGATGCTTATAAGGGCTTACGAACAGCTCTCATGGGTTCGGATGGAGCTGATGAGCCTCAGTGGAGATACTGTATACAGGATACCAACAATGTGCTAGGTATTTATTTAACTTCTGTATATCTAAGGACAGAACATGATGGTGATTTTACAAGGTTTCGCATTGGGTGCTATATTCGTGAGGGAAGTGTTCCATTCGGATTCGAAGGAACAAGCTGAGGTCATGATCAACAATGTTCGCGACGCCTTCAAGAGAAACTTTCAGAACCTGAATTGGATGGATGAAGATACAAGAAAAGTGGCGATAGATAAAGCTGACGCGATTTCAGATATGATCGGTGAGCTGCCATCGAAGCACCATTATCCATCGGTCTTATTTTTGTTTTTTTAGGTTATCCGGAATTTATAAAGAACGTGAATCATTTGGATGAGAGATTCGATAACTTGACAGTGAGGTCTGACCGATATTTCGAGAATAACGTCAACATAAACTATTACAATTTGAAGAAAAATTTGGAAAAGATCAACGAGCCCGTTAACAAAACGACATGGAGTGAGTGATTCTCGTTCGAATCCAGACGTGAAATATCATTTTGTGTGTGTTTTAGGCATGGTACCGTCCACGGTCAACGCGTACTACACTCCAACGAAGAACCAGATGGTATTTCCAGCCGGAATACTTCAAAATCCCTTTTATGACCCCAGATTTCCAGACAGTCTTAATTACGGCGCCATGGGGGTGGTCATGGGTCACGAACTGACCCATGGTTTCGATGACCAGGGCAGGCAGTATGATAAAAACGGCAACTTGAATCACTGGTGGAACAACAAAACCGTGGAACGGTTTAAGGAGCGTACCAAGTGTGTTGTGCAACAATACAGTAAGTAATATTAAGCATTTGTGTCTATGAAAAAGTGATCCACGATTTTAACATCATATATTTCCTAAAAATGACTGTTATTTACCATAAAGTTAGACGTAAACAAAAATAAGTGTTGATCACATGGAGAAATGCCTGGCTTATATGGTGGTTTTATCTCAATTTATACATTCTTAATCTTTTTACCAGTCTCTAACATATATATGAGGTGTTTTCTTCATGGAGTGCTAAAATACCTTTTGATTTATCCATGGTTAACAATTTTTGTACAAAAGCAAAAGGAAAGATTGTTTTGAAAGGTGTGCCACTTTTTACACACTCTCTATATCTTTTAGAGTTGTCACAGTGATATCTGGGTCTTAACATCTCGTATATTAATTTGATTGAAAATTTATAATTACTTGAAAACAAATCCTTGAAAAAGTTATGTTAGACTTTAGTTTAGGTCGAAATCTTCATGCACAGGGTCAGTCTCCATTTTTCATCGCCTAGTCTATTTTCTTTCCCTGGTTAACTGATGTGGTACTTATTTACCCATATTTTTAATTTTCTTTTGTGGTTAACGTGTAATAGTATGTTTAGCTGGTTTTAATCGATTGTCAGATTAAGTTATTGGACGGCCAATACCTGGTTTACTTTACTATTCTATTTTTTGTTTGAAAAGGAACAATTATTATTTGTAACAGAATGGCGAATGCGCATTATTTTTTTTAACAATCTAAGAGCACAATTTAAGAGGAAACATGATTGACCACATGCTAATATTTTGTATACCGTATTTTTAATATTTACTGAACCCAGATGAACTCCCTTTTTTCCTTTCAAAAAATTGCGAAGGGTTAAATATTATTGACATAATGATGAATGCTTATTTAAAAGTTAAGAAAACATGAATTGTATTCCAACCAAATTAAAATGACTCTTGAGCAACCTTAAAGGTTATTTAATAATGAACTCAAACGTTTTTCTGAAGCTGTGAGGGCACAAAAAAAGAACAATTATACCGGTAGTATATGAGTTTGATTATTCTATTGTATATACTTGACGTGATTTTTCCAATAAAATTTTAAGTTATATTGTTAATATGGTGTGTATTTATCATTTGAATTATTCTTAATTTTTTTACACTTATTATGAAGGCTCGCATCAGTTGCTTATAATTTCCAATTTTTGTGATATATTCTGGTTAGATTGTACTAATTTTATATTTTTGTATGTTCAAATGGCGGAGGAGCTCTATTAGTTAAATAATGGTGAATATGAATTTAAAATAGAATAAATGTGGATAAATGTAGTAATAGAAAAAAACTTGGATAACATTTTCACGTAACACAGTCGTAACAACAATCTTAGCAAAATTCCGAACATTTTTATAGATAATTACAAGATTAACGGGAAAAATGTTAATGGGAATCAAACACTCGGTGAAAACATTGCGGACAACGGAGGTTTAAAGGCCGCTTACCACGCTTACATGGACATGATGAAAAACAAGCAAGAACCTAGAAAATTACCTGGGCTTCCACTGAATCATCGCCAACTCTTCTTCGTCGCTTTTGCTCAGGTAATTTCTATAATTAATCATCAAAATCGCCATATCTAAATGGCGTTATCGCAGGTATGGTGTTCTGCGTTCACCAAAGAAGCCACGAACCTGGAAATCGAAAAGGACACTCACTCGCCCGCGAAATTCCGAGTGATAGGAGCATTGAGCAATCTGCGGGAGTTCAGCGACGAGTTTCAGTGCAAGGTTGGCACGCGCATGAACCCGGAGAAGAAGTGCGAGGTGTGGTAAGAGCCGGAGAGCGCGCCAGGGCTGTTGTACAAAGCAGATATTTTTCTATTGAGAGTAGCCGGACGGTGGAAACATTCATATCTCATTTGGTTCCTTGAGTTTGCATTCGAAATGCAAGTTTTGCCGAGTATGTATCTATATTGATGTTATACATCTAAAGCAGTATGTATATTGTTTAATATTAATGTACCCACATATATATTTTATTTAAAAGATTTAATGTCTTGGATATAAAACAAGATCTGATTTTCGAGCTCACTCGACTTCCCCAATTCCATTTTTGTGTCTCCCTTCTCTGTCTCCATTTCCATTAGACGGACAAATATCATATCGTAGTACAATGAACTTGTCAAGTGATGGAGCAAATCAAGGCCTACTACGATAAAAAAAAGTTCAGTAATTGTTTGAATGAACGAAGTAAAAGTAGGCAATGAAAAAAAAAGACCATTGATACCATTTTGTTCATTTTAATTGTGCTTGGTGTGATTTTTTACACTTTTCGATATATTGATTGACATTTAACAATAAAATTAATGAAATTAGACCAATTGCAGGAGAAACTGCACTTTTCGATGTTCAAATTTGATAGTTTCACGTTAATTTATTACTGTTCCGTAATTTTGTGTATCCAATGAGAGTTGTGTCAACACTATTATATATCTTTTTTAGATATTTCAAATTATTAACGATAACGTCGCTTGTTTTTATTTGTAAGGTTAGGCTAACTGTTTTATAGATGTGTAGCTATAAAGGAAAACAAAACAAAAAAAAACACAAAAAAATTAATTTTAGATAGCTTAAAATTGGAAAACAGAGGCCAAATAGTCTCATATCAATAGTGAAGAAACCAATAGTGTATGTACATTTGTGAGTATTTTTACTGTGATAATAATAAAGTATGTAAATATTATTATATGTTTTGTTTTATTTGCTTATTTTGTTAGCTTTAACAGTTTTAATCTAGCCACGATGAACATGAACGAACCAAGAAATACTTTTGATTGATTTCCAATTTTACACGACATTATCCTTATAATAAGTTAGGGAACAAGTAACTTCTTTTTTTTATGTTTTCAACGTGTATTTCATATAAATTTAAAATAATCAATCAAACATATCAAAAATAAAATAAATAATAAAATAAAGTTTTCTTTATTAATCTTCTACAACGTCAACAATCTGCCCGTGGGCAAAAAGTATTATTATATGATTTCAGTTATATAATATAACTATCCAGACATGTAGTCATTAAGTGATCTACTATACAACTTATACTGTAAATCTTATTTTAGATACTATTCTAACTTATTCTAAATCTTAAAGTCTATCCTAACTTATTCTAAAAACTATTCTAGCTTATTCTAGAGATTATTAAATCTCACTCTATGGGTCTATTAATCAGTTCGTATGGTAGTTTACGTTTGAGCCTACGCACTTCACTGTCATTGCGAACATTTAACTGTTTGGCGAGTTTATTGGGATGCACTAATAATCTTTATGGGTTCTAAGGGGATATCCCGCTGAATCAGTTTGTTGGACACCTAATATGGGGCATCGACGATGACTCGCACCATTTTATTCTGGAACCTCTGGAGGATATTTATGTTAGATTTGCTAGTAGTACCCCACAGTTCAATACCATAGGTCCAAATGGGCCATTTAGATTTACGCCCAGCTAAGAATATTTGGTTTAGTTTAACCCCAAGCTGTTTGCGTTTTGTCACTATATGTTTTTTCCATGTCAAACGTCGATCGAAATGCATTCCCAAATATTTAACGTTGACTGCTTGTGGAAGTTCATGATTATTCTTCATTTTGGAGTTAAAGGTTTCTTTTGGTTGATATTGGATCCCTGTGTGATGATAAAACCGCTGTATCGTCAGCAATGTTGCAACAGTAGTGTTTCTTGAGATCGGTAGGTCAGCTGTACACAATAGATATAACAATGGGCCAAGAACACTGCCCTACGGAACACCCGAATATATTGGGTGTAGGTCAGTGTATTCGTCACCCTGTTTGACAATGTCTGTCTGTAAGGTATGATTTTAGCAATTGAAAGTGCGTATGGGACAAAAGCTTTTTCAAATTAACATGCAGTCACAGTCAGTGTGCCACAAACACGAACCTAACAGGCTAAGTAAACATATGAACAACAACAAACATGTTTTATTTTACTGGAGGTGTTTTTACGTGTGAAAATAATAAAATATCACTTATGTAATGTGTTTAAATAGGCGTAGCTATCCTATCCAAGTAACAATAATAAATTCGATATTTTCATTGTTGTTGTCGACCGTAATAAAGGACGATTTTTTTGGAAAATAGATTCTAAAATTAGGATGTGATATAAGATCGTAAATTGGCTTACGCCTTGATGGGATAACTGGTAGGTAGAGTGCGGAGGATGTTCGTTTGTCTACCTATTAAATGCAATAGTTTAGTTATCAGACGTAAATTGATTGTGTTGACCGTGTCCCTGTTGGTATCAGCGCGTATTCTGTAAAATTAACTCGGAGACTAGATGGTAGTAAGACAATAGAGTTTATCAGTGACAATTTCGATTTCGTATATGATTTTTTCGTTTTAATGGGTTTTCAAATAGAGAAGTTTGGTCTATCACTATATTTGGAGAGCCACAGCTGTCAAATTTAAAGTTTATGAAGTTATTAATAAATATATTTCTGTTGGAAGTTACAGCGTTGAGGCAAAGTTTATTCTCTATGATGTTTTCTAAGTCTATTATCTTTAGTAACTTGTGGGTAATTCTCCAAACTGCGGGAAATCTCATATTGGGGATTGGCATTATGTGGGGATTTTCATATCTCATCGTAAATATAATATTGATAGTCCTGGTCAGATTACTTACTCTACAAGAGCTCCAAATACTGGGTTAATTAGTTCAAAACAGATTTGGACTTTTTATGGATATCCAACGAAAAACCGTACTTCCATACCACATTTGAATTTTATAAAATATTATTGTATTGAACACATTTTATAGGTTTAGTGGCCATTTCTCGATATTCATAGTCGGTATTCGGTAAACTTCGGTAGTTTCCGTCTGATTTTACGGCGTTGCCATTTACAAGCAATCAAGAATCGGGTATATATAGTCTATTGAAAGTTTTTTTGTACATACGCCATCAAAATGTTTAATGTATTGCCTGTCGCAATTTATAAATTCGTTTTAGAATCAGACAATATTTTCCTTCTCATTTTATTCTAGTTAAAAGGAGACACAATACTGTCTGATTTGTTCGAACATTTTTTTTATTACTCTTCGTGAGTCCACAATCTGCCCTATTGGCAATAAGTATTTCTTATGTCTATATTATATATACATGGCATGTAGAAAATCACTTCATTAAGCAATCTTCTGTATAAAATATTATCTTAATTAATTAGTCTTATTCTAAAGTCTACATATGTCCAGTAATCAGATCAGTTGGTGTTAAACGTTTTAGTCTACGCACTTCACTATCACGTCGCATATTTAGCTGATTAGCGAGTACATTGGGATGCACTGACACTCTTTCGAAGTACTTCACACAAACACGTTGAATTACACTCGTTATAGGTTCTAGAGGAATATCGCGTTGTATCATTTTATTTGAAATATAGTACGGAGCATCAACAATGGCACGCAACACCTTATTTTGGAACCGTTGAATGATAGATATATTAGGTTTGCTAGCGGTATCCCATAGTTGGATTCCATATGTCCAAATGGGCTTGAGTATAGACTCATACAGCAATACCTTGTTATCTAATGATAACTTGGATTTGCGCCCGATGAGCCAATACATTTGATATAATTTTAGTCACATTTGTTTCCGTTTAGAGAGTATGTGCTTCTTCCAGGTTAGGCGTCGATTTAAGTGCATACCAAGATATTTAACATGCTCTGCTTGGGGGAGTTGACGATGATTGATATTCACTGGTGGACATGTTCTACGCAGGGTAAACGTTATATGCGTGGATTTTGATTCATTGGTTTTAATGTGCCATGTCTTCAACCATAATTGTATTTGCTCCAGGTGGGTTTGTAGGTTTATTGATGCTGTGACTGGATCTTCATGGGATGCTGAGATTGCTGTATCGTCTGCATATGTTGCCACAGTAGTTATTTTTGTGGTGGGCAGATCAGCCGTATACAGAAGATGCAGTAAATATGTAAACGAATGAGTTTGTCATCAAAGTCGGTTGTCGGGCGTATGAAAAATTCTTGAAAGCAATAGTGATAAGAGGTTATAACTCTAACCTATAAACTATTGTGGCTGTATAATTAACTGTAGTTTTTAGATGTACTATAATGTTGAAATAAGTTAAATTTATAATTATTATTATATAGATTAAAATTTTGTTGTATATCAAAGTCCAACTGAATTAAAATCACAGTTGATAAATAGGTTTAAGAAGGTATTAAGCTAAATGGTGTGTATATAGTAGAATATAAAATACGTGTAGTAGATAGTTTAAATAAGGTTTTTGTTTATTTTTACTTAGTTATTGCAACAATTATTACGTATATATTTTGATTTAAAACGATATTTTTGTGTTAAAAATTAAGTTTGATTATTTCTTTACTTTTTAGTGAGTTCCTTATTTATTTTTTGAAGTCGATTTAATCTTTTTAAATATGATTTTATTGTTGTTACATGACACATTATGATAAAAAATGTTAGACAGAAATCCATTTACGTTACAAAACCGATTTTATTTTCGGATCACGGCAACATTAACATACGAGGTTACACACACGCACACGCTGACAAAGCCCTGTCGACACACCTGAATCTTTGCTCACCTAGTCCAATACACAGGAAAAACAAAGTTCAAGCGTAGCGACAAAAGCGTTCCGCACTTCCGTCCCTTTCTGCCCGGCTTCCGGCTGCGTAGAATGTAAGGGTTCGGCTCCTGAAAATATAATGTCTGCGGCTTCGAACAATGGTCGGATTTCTATTCACCAGTTGAGCCCGGCGTTCCTGAAAACATGATGTCAACGCTAATTTATCGCTCGCCATGTTAATACAGATATCGAGTTACGTCGTTATTGTCATTAGGTAAACTAGTTTAAATTGGCTTTAATTGGCTGGATGGATTCTATTATAATGTGATTTTTGAACATATATAACAATTAGCCTAATAGCCTAATTATTATTCGTTTTATTTTTTTTTGTTCTGGCCTAAAACGATGCATGACTGGGAATGCAGCCGCATACCTGGTCGCGGAGATTTGTCCTGAAATGACAAGTTGGACCGGGTTATGTGGGATTGCCTCTGGTCTTACCAATACACTAAACCGAAACCGCCTCACAGTTGACCCCTGTCGGTCGCTACTGCTACCGCATTAAATGATTCGCGAACTTGTGTTAACACACGACTGGATACTGTCGTATGGGGGCAAAAGTTATGACTGCAGCTACGGAGGTCATTTCAGCCTGGAAATGGGGGAGGTTAGCGACCAGCATGTCGACCAGCTCGCGAGCAAGCGCGTTTTCAGAAGAACTTGAGCTGAGTTTTATTTATTTCTGACAAACTATGAAGCGTTTAAGATTCTCGTGAGGAGCTTATTTTAGAAAACTTGAAGCCGTTTCACTGGTTGGGTGTAACAAACTTGAAGTAGACATTACATCCGTAGAGGAGTACGGACCGAATTAACATCTTGTAAAATAAGTATTTGATGGAGATGGGAAGTCTGCTAGAAGAGCAGATCAGAGAAGATAGTAGGTTTGTCATCCCCGAACCTTTCTGGATTGCTTTCTGGATTTCGGAACGCCAACAGAACCGTCGGTCGAAGTGGAGAACTAACGTAACGTTATCCAGCCATGAAATTGTTGCAGTGTCGATCTTATGTTGCGAGACGCGCAGTGCGTAAAGCTTCTTATGGAAAATGATGAGGTTTTCAGGGGGTTAACGTGCAACCTCCAGAATTTGAACCACTTGACTGCATGATCGAACTGCTTCTGTAAACGTTCTTGAATTGTAACCTCTAACCTGGAGTTCGTGAAGAAAGCAGTGTGGTCAGCGTAAAACGCGACATCAATATGCTCTTTTCTCTGCAGTTGGGTTCTCTTGAGTTTGCATCGTAGTTCAGTGAAAAGTTGAGCACTTCGTTAACATGAGAGTGGAGTCGTTCCTCATACTTGTGAATCTCTTTATATCCTGTGTGTTGGAATCTGACGATTTCTGAGTAAGTAATTGTTTCTGTAGTATTTGGGTGCACCTTATTATTATTTCTCACAGAACATCCCATAATTGAACTGCTTAGGACCCACAAAACATTGAAATATAGAATGGGAACTCAAATGGGCAAACCTGTAACAATGATCTCAGTGTACGGCCAAGTCGCTAGAGGGCAGCCGATAAGAAGATTTGTAGGAATGTTCGTCGGGTCGGTCGGTCGGAATGAATGGCTGTCGACGCGATTGCTTGTCTGAACACTCACTACCATTCTTCGAAGGAATTTGCACGAGAACTAAAAACACTGCTTGAATAAAACTTGTTTATTTTAACATTGAATGATACATGTGGTCGACGGGAGAATTGACAGGATATTAGGTTGGGTTGAGGAACTACGGTAACGCTGTGGAAGTGGTACTGTTATAAGGGGATGGAGAAAAGAAAAAAAAAGCGAGACGTCGTCATGATGGTTTTTTATAGCATGGAACCGCATGGTACCAGTCCACCGGCGTTGCCAACCTTTGAACTTGTTGTTGGTGAATGCGTGGTGGTCTAAAGGGTAGTGGGGGTCAAAATATCCGGTATAGTGTTTATTCAAACTTAAAATAAGCTTTTTCGAAGAAATTATTACCTATTAGAATGTGTATATTCTCTACTTAAGTTCTTGTAATAGGTACGATTAGTTTAGGAATCAGCAGCATTTTATCATTTAATTATTTCAGCAGCTTCTGTAAAAAGGATTGAATATTTTTCGTCTAAATTGATACAGAGTAATGAAGCCCATTTTTTTCTTAATGGTCACGTCCATAAACAGAATACTCGGTTTTGGGGAACACATAATCCTCTATTCATTCATGAAACATCCACTAAAACAACTGTATGGTGTGGTGTTCATGCTGGAAACATTATTAGCCCCTATTTTTGTCAAGATGACCAAGGTGTTGCAGTTACTGTTACTGCTGAACGGTACCAAGATGGGTTTCAGCAAGATGGGGCACAGCACATAGAGCTCGTTCAACAATTCAATTATTAAGTGACGTTTCTTCGGATTTAACAGCACCAGACTTTATCTTATGGGGTATTTTAAAATCAAAAGTTTATGTGAATAAGCCCCGAACGATTCCACATCTTAAAGACAATATTCATCTCAGATGTTGCCAGGATGTCATGAAAAGGCCTTAAAAAGAGCCGAAAGTTTCATAGCGAATCGCGGTCACCATTTAGCCGATATAATTTTTCAATCATAACGAAAAAAAAATTTTAAAACCAAGTAAACTTTTTATGGAAACCAAACTTACTCATCTTTTCTTTGAGCGAAGTTATAGACAATCAAAATGGTAGCGGGACTTTTGCCACACGTATATCGAATATATTTCTGACCTTATATTGAAAATATTGTTTATAAGTATTAAGTTATTATTGTTTATAACTACTTAATAATAACAAGTTTTAGTAATAATAAAATATAATTTTAAAGTAATTCTTCTTAGTTTATTATAAGAAAGGCAAGATTAACTTCATAAATTGTGGTCAAAATTCGAACACAGGGCGATCACTAGTTACAAAAAAAACACTATGAAATTATCTACATTATCACTGTTCATAACCTTCAAAAATCTAATAGAATATGTCAACAAACAAAATGTTACTTGAATCTCTAAAACTACAGCTTTTTGTGTTGATTTTTGAAGCCCACTAAGTTATTTTCGATCTCAAACATTTTCACTGTTCACGGTAGTGAATTCAAACTAGTAATCAATATATTTCTTTGTCTGAGCTCTTCTTGACGTAACGATCATCGAAACGACCGCAAATCGCCACTTCCGCGGCTCAGAACGATTTGAGCCGACGCCACTGCGGGCGATTAAATCGCCCGTTTTACAAATCTAGGCTGCCAGGTGATTAATGGTAGAGTGGCGAAAAACAATAGAAAACAGAAAACAAAGGAATAACGGCGCGGCTTTGATGTTTCTCCGATTGCGTCATCTTGGCGTTTAGGCTTTTTTTCGTGCGGGTTTTTGTCGGGAGCAACAAATAGGCGGCGGCGGCGGCGGCCCAGATCGTCGGAAAAGCGGAGTTTGGAGAAAAAGGAGGAAATTGATTAGTTCACGGTGTGCCGGGCGTTAATTTTTGTGACCCCGTTCCAGTCGTTTCCAAAGGAAGAAGACGACTAGAATAAATAGGAAGTAGCTCTCTCTGTCTATCCAGAGGCGTTAGTGTACTTACCGATTTTTTTAAAAATATATTTTAAAGTCTCCTTGTACCAACTATGGGGTTTATCTGGACTGGACCTACAGTTTAACGTGGGCTCCGAACCACGGTCCTCAAAGCCTACCGACTGGCGAGTGACCAACTTTAGAAATCATCCCAGAAGACATCCGGTCTTACCCAGCCTGGTTACTGGCGTGACTGGGATCCTTCCTTCTCGGATTTTACACTCTTGCCTAGAACATTCACAAATTTTAAACAATCACAAACATAAATTTACGACCAATCCCATTAGGATTCGAACCCGCGGCTATCGCAACAATAGGACGACTGTCCCATCGCCTTTACCACTGCTCCACCAAGCACTTACCGATTTTTGTGTGCGATTTAACACGTATCCGCTTTCCGTCTTTCTCTTAATGGCAACGTATTAATGAATTGTTAATACAAAGTGTGCTTATTTCCGTTAATTAAGTATTTCTGATTTATAGATTCTTTATTATTTTCACTTTTAAAAGGTATTTATAGAAAAAAAATGGGAATGGGTACAATTAGCGTAGGGAACCTTTGACTGAAAATAGTTAAAACTAGATGAATTACGCAGAGGACAACTGCGGACGTGGTATTGACACCAGACGATGGAAATACCGAGATGTACTCAGTATTTGGAGGCTTTGGCTGGAAATCATATAGTCTCTCGAAGAGTATCTTGTTGACATTGTTTATAGACGAATGGTATTGTAATCACCATTGTAGTACTACGTGTAAAGCGAGTTTTATTTGTTTATATTTTTTAGATATTTTTATATAAAACGCAAAGACATGTACCATTCAAGGAAACTGTATCGACCTTGAGGCATGTCGAATTTTACATCGTGGAATAACCGTCTACAAAATACCCAGAAATATAATCCCAGATGTTGAACCCCGAGACGTTTATCTGGGATGCTATTGAAGGGTACTTTCATCATTCAGTAAATGACCATCGTTTGGTCAGACGTGCCACCATCGACCGCCCAAGCTTCGTCAACAGGTAACACCGCTGCCATCCGTTTTATCTATTTTGTAATTTTACATTCTTTATACAACTTGGTTGGACTTGGATTTGGTTGGACGAGAAATTAAGGAACTCAGCGGGATTGTCACTTCTTTCCAATTGTCGAGTTTGCTGCATTTTCGAATACTTAGCAATTACTATGAATGACAACATCGTTGGCGTTTCTTCCGGGGCTGTGTTTGCCAGATGTGATATCTTAACACGTCCCAGGGACTTTAGCACTTTATTCATTTTATTTTACGGTGTGTCGCCGAAGCGTCATTATATGGTGAGTTTGGTCGTAGAGTATTCCAGTTTTTTCTTTTTAATTTCCCATTATTATTTATTAAATTTCAATTTATTATGTTCTTTTATTATATTCTATTTACTATTTTCCATTAATTATTCCTCATGTATTATTCTCTATTCATATGCTATATCTATATATTTATTTATACATCTATCGATATTTATTTTATTATTTCTTCGAATCGTCGTATATCACTACATAGTATAAAACAAAGTGCGCTTTTCTGTCCCTATATCCCCATGTGCGCTTAAATCTTTAAAACTACGCAACGGATTTTGATGCGGTTTTTTTCAATAGATAGAGTGATTCAAGAGGAAGGTTTATATGTATAATACATGCATAATATACTAAGGCAACATTGCTAATTTTAGAGGTTTCTAACGTGATGTCGTAAATTAACCTATTTTTTTAGGCTTATTTAGCAATTAGCAAAAACGCTGCCTAACTCTACGATTTAGATCAAATTAATGTACTACAGTATTGTACACCATAAAAAGGTCTACAAAAAAGTCCGCGATAGTACATGTTTATCTTTTAGGGATAACCCACATTAACCATTTTTATTGTTTACATTTTACGTGAGAAAATGGCTTATTTACGAAGCTATTTTAAGCAATACGGCATTAATCCTTATCGAATTAAGTACCTTAAATACAGTGTGCAATTAATATAGATCAATATGGTTCCTTACAGCATGTAAATTAAACAAATATTTTCGGAGATATTACAAATTTAAAATTTGCGTTTAAAAATGTGTAATGTAATAAAAATTGTATGAATTTAGATATTCCAAAGATAGCAGGAAATCTTCATAGTAAGTATAGGGGAAGAGGAATTGTTTTACTCCAAATTTAATGCGTGCAGGCCAAGGGCAGTAATGAATGAACCAAAAATACTGGATCGATTTTAATCATGTTTTCATTGAGTGACATAGGCATATATATTTTATGCCCGTGCAAAGTCGGAGCGGGCCGCTATGTTTTTATATACAACGTTCATATTTTTTCTGTAGTGTATTTAATTTAGTATCAGCATTGCACCCGTGCGAAGCTGGGGCGGGTCGCTAGTTACCCATAATTCTGACATTATGGTAAATCAAAGATAATGGTTTTACGATTGCAACTGTAAATATAACCAGAAACCAACGCCAATAGTTACTGATGTGTACTTATGATTCTGCCAGCTATTGGTGGCAGCGTAGCTAGCGTGTCGCCTTGGGCTTTTTTCCTTGTACGTATTGTACGTTCATCATATCTGGAGCTGGAGAAGTGAGTGCACAATAGGAACAGTACTGTTTATTTATTTATTTGAGAATTTAGCTTAACCCTAGCGAGTACTACTAACCCTAATGGCAGGATCTCATGTGTCTGCTTCCCTTGGTCTCATTGCACGTCCGTTATTGTTAGTGTTGTTATTAACATTTCTGGTCCCTTCGAACCGGATCAAGAAGTACAGATGATGTGCATATTATTTTAAAACATTAATCCTTTAAAAGTACCTCCAGCTAAAGGGAAAAGAAGCAATAAAACGATAACCGAAACCGGCGTAAATCAACTCTAACATCTCAATCAGCGGGTCGCGAAGGTGGAGAAAATGAACAGACCAAACATCCCGTAGTGGGTCTCCGTTCTGTCCGGGCTCGGTTGCCAAGTCACGTCCGGAGGTCGTAAAACCGACGTTTTACTGACAATATCGGTATTTAGTCTGGCGGCGGTCGTAAATCCACTTCTGGCAAGGAGTTTCCGGCCGCCCGGCACGTATAGTAGGCGATAAAGTGTCGTTCGCTATTGGGGCGCGTATACTCTATTGCCTCAATAATATCGCGGCGTAAAGAACGGACAGTTTTTAATTAGATAGCGGCGTCCCGTCCGAGACCGGAGACTGAAATTGAGTTGGTTATGGTCCTGCGGTTGTTTGGAGGCCTCGAGTTTGGTTGCGTCCAGGATGTCCAACCAGTCCGCAACGTGGATTGAGTTGGATTCGACGGTAATTCCGAAAAACTCAACAATACGAGGGCGGTCCGATGCGTACTTAGTCGAATCGGACTAGCAGCTTTGCTTTGACCGTGGATGGAAGCGGGCGGGGATGTGGATTTTAGAAAAAAGGAAGTAACCGTCTTGTTTTTGGATGAGAAATCGTGCGGCGAAACCAAAAAGCCCTTGGATGCTGTGGGTGGCTCTTCTCCTACGATGGCGACCGTCAAAAATTGATTTAAGGAGTTTCGACGTGGTCGCAAGTTGGTTTTTCATGAGCCACGCCCTGGAACCCCGAACAGCTACAACAGAGGATGAGAACAGGTTGAAAATCCACGATCTCGTGTCGCCACATCTTGATGCGAGACAACAGGTCAATTGAAAAGTCCCCGGCATAGTACAACACATTCTTTGACCAAATTAGTTTTTTTTTAACACTAGCGACCCGCCCCGGCTTCGCACGGGTGCAATGCTGATACTAAATTAAATACACTACAGAAAAAATATGAACGTTGTATATAAAAACATAGCGGCCCGCTCCGACTTTGCACGGGCATAAAATATATATGCCTATGTCACTCAATGAAAACATGATTAAAATCGATCCAGTATTTTTGGTTCATTCATTACTGCCCTTGGCCTGCACGCATTAAATTTGGAGTAAAACAATTCCTCTTCCCCTATACTTACTATGAAGATTTCCTGCTATCTTTGGAATATCTAAATTCATACAATTTTTATTACATTACACATTTTTAAACGCAAATTTTAAATTTGTAATATCTCCGAAAATATTTGTTTAATTTACATGCTGTAAGGAACCATATTGATCTATATTAATTGCACACTGTATTTAAGGTACTTAATTCGATAAGGATTAATGCCGTATTGCTTAAAATAGCTTCGTAAATAAGCCATTTTCTCACGTAAAAAGTAAACAATAAAAATGGTTAATGTGGGTTATCCCTAAAAGATAAACATATACCATCGCGGACTTTTTTGTAGACCTTTTTATGGTGTACAATACTGTAGTACATTAATTTGATCTAAATCGTAGAGTTAGGCAGCGTTTTTGCTAATTGCTAAATAAGCCTAAAAAAATAGGTTAATTTACGACATCACGTTAGAAACCTCTAAAATTAGCAATGTTGCCTTAGTATATTATGCATGTATTATACATATAAACCGTCCTCTTGAATCACTCTATCTATTGAAAAAAACCGCATCAAAATCCGTTGCGTAGTTTTAAAGATTTAAGCGCACATGGGGATATAGGGACAGAAAAGGCGACTTTGTTTTATACTATGTAGTGATAATTCCCTTCAAGGGTGATACACTGAATATAGCGACCATCCAGCTTTTCGATACCATTTTTGTAGTACGATTTGTCCTTTGCTTCAAAATAGGTAGGATATTTCGGCGATAGGTGCCAAGTCAGGACTATAAGGAGGGTGATCGAGGATTGCCCAGCGCATTTCTTCCAATTTATCCCTTGTCAAAACCGCGGTGTATGGTCTGGCGTTGTCATGAAGGATGATGAATGGGCACATCCCGTCGCTTGCTTCGATACTAACAATTCTTATGAGATTTTTTAAATCCTTAACCAGCGTTCACCGATTCAATGAGCTCTCGAACAGCACGGATGTTTTCATTTGTGAAACTTGTTCCCCTTCGTATATTGGATAGTGTTCATATTATATTTCCTGTCCCCTGTAGACTTACTGCTACAATCAACTGAGTAAACAAAAAGGTAGCGAAATGCAACAAGAATGGTATAATAACACCTGAAGAAAAGCACATTGATGATTAGACGAATTTTTAAAAAGTAAACAAACGAATAACCCATCGTTATTGGTAAAATACAGTAACACACCTGTTATATCGTCCTGACGACCGACCGACCTTTGACACACCTGAAACTTTGCTCACCCAGTATTCAAAAACAAGGAAGGGCAAAATTTCAAGCTGACCAAACATCGGCACTCTGCCATATCGTCGCTTTCTCGATTTCGTCCGTACCCTCGACTGAACCAAGCCAGGCCCCGGCACACGGACGCTGCTGGGAAAGTTTTTCGGATATGTTGCCAAGGCGTCTCCGTCAGCTTCCGCAGCGGAATGGCTCCAATTAGCCGGCTGGCTGGAGGTGAAGATAGCTGCAAAAATAATAAGATGTAGTCACTTTCATCGCGTCTGCCTTTGACGATAGTTCTTGGGCGCAGTCCAACCGCGCCAACATAGATTTTTAATTAAAATAGGTTAATATAAGCGTGTAATCGCTTATTAAAATACTTCCTGGGGTTATTTTGGGTGCTTTGTATCTAAAACACGTCATTAGTTATTTTTGTGTCGCTTTTGATGTTTTATCGTCATTTTACGGTTATAAAGAATGGATGTTGATAGAGAAAATTGATGAAACAGCCAGATAGGGAAGAAGAAATACGCGAAAAATACTAGCAAGTATTAATACAGATTTGTTAAGTCTCAAAAAGTATCTATACAAGGCGATGAGAAGATAGGAATGAAAGGAGAACCAAGACAAGATATAAAATTGATTATGTATCGTATTGATTTGTATCTACAAAAGATATAAATAGAGCTTCCGTCACTGGTGCTGGAATAGTCCTAAATTCATATATTGTAAATTAATATAACAAAATATCAATTACAGTGAAGATAAAAGTCCAGAAAGATAAATTGTAGAGACGGACAATTCTTTGAGCCAAAAAATAAAAGCGAATCAATAGTATGTTAATCACCCTTACCAGATATAAAATATATAGAAAATAAGTAAAATAAATTATTTATTTTTGAATAGTTGCTCTTACTCGTCAGATTTAGCGCTGGCAAAAAAAACACTACTTCGAACATTGGCCGACAACACAGTTAACATGATAAAAGCTATATCTCTGCCTAAGGCTGTAAAAAAAGTACAAGTAGCAGTAAAAAAGAACTACAAATGGCTAGTTGCGGCGAAAGGACAAAAACCTAATTATATTACTTGAAGGATGCCCGATTTAAATTGGAAACGTCACGTTAGACTGAAACCAGAACAGATCAGACTCAAAATCAAGCCACCGTACTGTACTGGTTAGTCCGAAGATACTCCCAACTTGACCCAAAATTAAAGAGACTGGCTCATCATAAGGCCGATTTTGACTCATGTGATGCAAATATGGGGTTGCACTAAAACATAAAACTAACTAGTTATCCAACGTATTCAAAACAAAGTTCTACGATGAATTACGAATGCTTATCGCTACGTAACCAACGAAGAGCTACACGATAACCTCGAAATCAAATGAAATAATTAAAATGAAAAAAATAAAATATGAAAAAATGAAATAATTTTGTTAAATCACAGCAACCTGGAAAGAAACAATACAGCTACTGGACAACTATTCTATAAGTAATCCTGTACTCGCCTCGAACTAAGCTAAGGCAAACAGAACTTGTACTAAGCATATCTCACGTAAGCTGTAATTAATAAAAACTGGTTATATCATCGAACAACCCGGTATATTCAACGAGAATAACACGAATTCAACGAAAATCAAATAATACAAAGAGCAAACGACGATAAAAAAGCGATCGAAATAAAATTCGATCGTATTTCTTCGCTACATTCGTGTATTATCCCAGTCGAATACTGCTCTCGTAACTTATCTGATATCGGCCCCAGTATTATAGAAAGAAACTTATCCCGGGGCTTTGTAGGATGAAAGGGATTTTCTATATAATCTTTTTAAATTTTATGTCCTGCAAAATAAGCCTTCACATATTACGGATACGGAACGTGTCTCTACGGAGGATGATGAATGGTCCAGCCGAATTTACATTATGCTACTGAAAAAATAACTGGTACATAAAATAATACGCGTCTGAATAGTTCTCGCTCTGATCTATACGGTTTAAGTGCCATTTTATATGAATAAAAAAAATTAATTAATTTATTACATTCTTATTAATCGTTGTCGGTGTCTATTCAAAGTTTTTTTGTAAATACGTCATCAAGATGTTTAATGTATTATTGCCTGCCACAATTTGTACATTCGTTTTAGAATGAGACAATATTTTCCTTCTCATTTTATTTTAGTTAAAAAGAGACACAATGCTGTCTGATTAGTTCGAACACGTAAATAAATGAGCCTGTCAAAGTCGCCCGTTTGAGAGACGTATGCAAAATTCTTGAAAGCAATAGTGATAAGAAGTTATAACTCTAACCTATAAACTATTGGGGCTGTATAATTAACTGTAGTTTTTAGATGTACCATAATGATAAAATAAATTATATTTGATAACATTTTTGTTCAATTATTTAGATTAAATTAGAATTTTGTTGTATGTCAAAGCCAAACTGAACTAAAACTCACAGTTGATGACTCACACAAATTTAAATGACGTATGAACAGACTATAATTAGCTATATGGAACTATTGCATTATTTACTATTATTGGTGTTCTTAATATAAAAATTAACAATAAACTAAAGATGATTATCATATGAACAAATTTAAATATAAAGACGAATAATAAATTCGAAAAACTACTAAATTTAATGTACAAAATACGATTACATGGGATATAGAAATAAGTTTAAAAGGACGAAGATATATTAATTAAAAATTGGATTACAAACATGCCTATGTGCTAAAAATACAATCAACCTATTCTCAGACAACAAAACTGCTTTAGCACAGGATATAAAAGAAAGAATATAACATTTTATCGTATTACCCAATACTAAGAACTAGTTTTTTAAGTTTACTACTTGATGTAATTTTAAAAAGGGCTGATGCTCTATTGTCTTTCTACCTGAAATCAATAAAAAGTTTTGGCTGTATACAGAAAACCAACCAGCTGAGTATATTTCCTTCTAATAATGAGAGTGAAGCAAACGAAATAAAAAGGTTAGGTCACACATCAAGAAGAAACAATAGCGATAGATTAGGATAGTCATAAAATAGATAACATGTCCGAAAAAAGGTGGATAAACGACTTCATAAAGTTGCGTGGGTCGAATTGGTAGAGAAAGGCCAAGAAAGAAGAAGTTGAGTCATACAAAAGTTACTACTATAATTATTTTTTCTTATATATAAGGCGTGAAGAAATAATATGGTTATAATCAAAATGAAACTATTTTGTAAAATAATAATAAGACAACAAAAATTGATGGAAAAAGTTACAATAGTATTCCATTAGGTTTTGTTGGTTATTATATTGTATTATTAATTAATTCAAGATATATTGCTGGTTGAGAACGATATTTTATCAAAAGCTGTTTGGATATGTGGAAGGAAGCATTGTCAACCATAATACCTTCGGTTTGGATGAACTCGATAAAACATACAGAGGAAGTAATTGAGAAATGGTGGAATCGTTAACATGTTTTAGACAGATTCGAAATTAAGAGTTTAGTGATGGAATTGGACAGTGAGTCGGAAAGTGAAAATGACTGAAGGCAACTTTCAGGATATGTGATAATGCTGTTCAATACTGCAAATTCCTGAGACAGAGTGGTGAGAGTGGAAACAATTAAAGGTAAGCACATAATGAGCATTAGGTTAGAACGTACGAGGAGAGAATGAATACTAACAATTTTGTAGATATGGTAAATGTATTAGACAAAATTCGGTGATTAATTTTATGAAGAATGGTGTACACAGATAGTAGCAGAAGAAATAAAATATACAGTGATGACTTGACAAGTAAACACACCATCGAAGGAAACAAGAACTAAACGTATAAAGGTAAATATTCTCTTGAATGAAGGTAAAATAGGTTTCTCAGATATACAATTGTTAATTAGGTAGATTAAGCCTCCAGGGGGATACCACTACATAAAAAAACGGGACTAGAAACTCGTGGTATGGAAAAGAGTTCAGTGCAGACGAAACAAATTTAACCTACAAACTATTTTACCTGTGTCCTTAATTATAGTTTTAAATTCTTCGATAACATATGCATTAGATATACTATAATGTTAATATAAATTATATTTGATAACATTATTTTATTTAGATTATAATTTTCTTGTATGTCAAAGCCAAACTAAACTAAAATTCAGAGTTGATGCGGCAACATTGCAATGTTTCGACGTCACAAATATCCAAGACGCATCACTAAAAAACTTTGGATAGACTATAGAAGACTTCTATATTAGGACGTTATTGCAGCGGGTGGAACATGTCCCCTGTGCGAACTCCGAAAACTCCCCACCTGGGAAAACAAATTCCGACCGAAAAAATGATATTAAAATTCGAGGAAGTGGACCGGTAAACTCGGCAGCGGGCAGCCTCCTCCCCCCTTTCGACAAACTTCACAGAATTTTTATAATTAGAGCGTCGCGCTGCCCTTTTCCTCGTCGCCGAAGCGATTTCGGTTAATTAAGTTAAGGGATTTAACCGGGGAGTTTTTTCATTGTCGTTCGCGCTGATAAATTCTCGACGTCCGGTTTTTTTCTCCCTCTCACGGCTCCTCGAGCGCCAATTTGCCCGTGTAGTGTTTACGTTTTCACTTTGAGCAAGTTTCCGGATTTTTTTTTAATATCGCCAGTCTCAAACCAGAACCGAACAAACCTCGGAGATGAAAATAAATAAGCCTTTTTCGGGTTTACGTTTTTTCTGTGTTTTTAAACACCCCTTTCATTACTGGAAAATAACACAATTGACGTAAAAAACGAACCCTCGTAGGTGTTCGTTAAAAAATGAGTTACAGTCTATTCAAAATAACAGTGAACTTACGTCATCAAAATGTCGAATGTATTGCCTATTGCAATCTGTAGATTCGTTTGAGATTTACATACGGTCAGTTACAGACAATAGAATTACATGCGTTCAGAACATACAAGAGCATTTGGTTAAAATGTCCGAGGACAGAAAGAGAAATAACTGTTTTGCTGCTATGGCAAATGCTTTAGGCAGAATACATAAATTAAATCTAGTTTTATCAAGAAAGATCTATACAGATAGTAACAGAACAAACTAAGAAGAAACTACAGTGATATTAAAATGACTTTACAAGAAGACACTGTACCGAAGGAAACAAGAACTAAGTTAAAATATGGAATAACAGAGGTAAGTGCAGAATGTAAAGTTACATTTTGAAAAGCTGCCAAAACCAAACGGCATTAATTTTGTTTATAGTGGGAATGTTAGCTGCCAAATTTGTAACAAAACATTTTGAACGACATCAAACAGGAATCGATATATGTCACCTTGAAATAGCTGCA
Source organism: Rhynchophorus ferrugineus (assembly GCF_030347505.1). Lineage (NCBI taxonomy): Eukaryota > Metazoa > Arthropoda > Insecta > Coleoptera > Curculionidae > Rhynchophorus > Rhynchophorus ferrugineus. The sequence continues at coordinate 73,794,808 of NW_027472582.1, read as the reverse complement.
GATTTGAAAACGATAACAAGAAGCAGAGAAGAAAATTATTTTTGTTCACACTTGTACTAGAATTAAGACTAAAGAAAGATAATTATTTATCCATCAAGTAGTAAAAATTTCAGAAGAGATCATAGCTTATATTTGGTTTGGTTATATTCGGAGACTTTTAGTACTACGTGCTGGTGGCTTGTTTGTTTTGTTTTAGCTATGTTGGTTGGATTTGATCTATTAGTCTTGATGTAAATTCTGCAAATATTGTTTAATATAACATTTATATAGTCTATTAAAGGTTTTTTTGTACATACGTCATCAAGATGTTTAATGTATTGCCTCTCGCAATTTGTAAATTCATTTCAGAATCAGACAATATCTTCCTTCCCATTTTATCCTAGTTAAAAAGAGACACAATGCTGTCTGATTAGTTCGAATAAGTAAACGAATGAGTTGTCCGAATGTCAAAGTCAAACAAATGTCAAAGTCAAAGTGGTCAAGTTGTCAGACGAATGCAAAATTCTTGAAAGTAATACTGAAAGAGGTTAGAACTCTAACCTATAAACTATTGTTTTTAGATGTACTATAATGTTAAAATAAATTATATTTGATAACATTTCAGTGCAATTATTTTATTTAAATTAGATTTTTTTTGTATGTCAAAGCCAAACTGAAGTAAACTCAGAGTTGATGCGGTAACATTGCGACGTTTTGATGTCACAAATTTAAATGACGTATGTACCAAATAACTTTGAACATACTTTATATATTGTCCTTGGAGATTTTCTTAATTGTTCAAATATATAAATTAAATTAAATATGGTGCTTTTATAAATATAGAAAGGTTAGACATATATTAGCTATATTTTAATTATTTAATTTTTTTTTCATTTTAATTTATATTCAGTTGTTCGATACATTTTGTAGATAGTTAAAAATATATAATATGTATTTTGGATCCGCTATCATCCTCACCTTCTTTCTTATCATTTAACGTCTTTTCCAATTTCTATAAGAAATGAACCTGCACGATAAGACAGAGAGAGATAATCTTAAGTTTCCAAGTAATTTTAAGTTTAAAAGTGCAAAAAGCACTATATTTCGTAGTGTATTGATTTCTATAGATTTGCTTACCTCCGGTTTACGTGACCTCCGAGACTAGAAGAGCTTTATCCAAACATCTAAAACGTTCTAATATACTTTAAATAATTTGTCCATCATGACAGAAGAACGATCAAGCCCAGTCTGTGACGTCGTCGGTTTCACCACCACCCCCCCATCCCAGACTCCCAGATCGCCCGAAGGCTGTGCGATGATTGATGAGGGGGCAAGATGGCGGTTAGATAGCGCTACATATGCCTCGACGGTGCCCCTAATGGCCTTATTATGCACTAACTCGGCAAATATGAATGCGAATCCGAGAAAAGTCGAGCCAGATATAACTTTATATAGAGATAAAGGGAAAAAATACGCCATCCGGAGAGAAAAAAGGGTCCCGTCTTATTTAAAATATTTCGTCTCGCGTGGAAGTCCATCATCTTTTATTGCTACACGAATGTCGTTCGATGTTATTCAATTTAAAGATATTCCGGATGTCGTGTCTGAGTCTTACCTTTCACATTTACAACGCGTCGGCTGAAAAGTCCCCGGTCTCCGGTGCCCCCAATCTTTGTTCGTTATATGGGTTGTTATTTTTGGTCTTATATCATTATGTTGCATCGGAAAACACCACAAAATATATAATATACATGCGCATTTAATTCAATGCTCATAATAGCGGCGGAGCTTCTGATTTACGTCTCCTTGAACCTGAAAATACACTTCGTCTAATAGTAGGATGTTGGTAAAGATCGAAGAGCCCTTAATCGGTTAATTTGCGAAATACCTAGCAAACTGACATCTCGGGGCCTTAGTTCTTGTACCCGTTGAATTTTGTAGACTCAGCTATTTTTAAAAATATTTTAGTGTTTCCGTTTTACTAACTAGGTTTCATCTGGACTGGATCTACTGTTTAACTCGGGCTCTGAATCACTTTTATGGATCAACTGATGTTGCACCAATAATCTCCAAGAAAAAGCCATAAGTAATGGCTGTGATTATAAAAATTCACATTTACAACGCGTCGGCCGAAAAGTCTCCGGTCTCCGATCCCCCAATCTTTGTTCGTTATATGGGTTGTTATTTTTGGTCTTATATCATTATGTTGCATTGGAAAATACCGCAAAATATGTAACATACATACGCATTTAATTCAATATAATCAAAATAGCGGCGGTGCTTCTGATTTACGTCTCCTTGAACCTGAAAATAAACTTCGTCTAATAGTAAGATGTTGGTAAAGATCGAAGAGCACTTAATCGGTTAATTTGCGAAATACCTAGCAAACTGACATCTCGGGGCCTTAGTTCTTGTACCCGTTGAATTTTGTAGACTCAGCTATTTTTAAAAATATTTTAGGGTCTCCGTTTTACTAACTAGGTTTCATCTGGACTGGATCTGCTGTTTAACTCGGGCTCTGAATCACTTTTATGGATCAACTGATGTTACACCAATAATCCCCAAGAAACAGCCATAAGTAATGGCTGTGATTATAAAAATTCACATTTACAACGCTTCGGCTGAAAAGTCCCCGGTCTCCGGTCCCCCAATCTTTGTTCATTATATGGGTTGTTATTTTTGGTCTTATATCATTATGTTGCATTGGAAAATACCGCAAAATATGTAACATACATACGCATTTAATTCAATATAATCAAAATAGCGGCGGAGCTTCTGATTTACGTCTCCTTGAACCTGAAAATAAACTTCGTCTAATAGTAAGATGTTGGTAAAGATCGAAGAGCACTTAATCGGTTAATTTGCGAAATACCTAGCAAACTGACATCTCGGGGCCTTAATTCCTGTACCCGTTGAATTTTGTAGACTCAGCTATTTTTAAAAATATTTTAGTGTCTCCGTTTTACTAACTAGGTTTCATCTGGACTGGATCTACTTTTAACTCGGGCTCTGAATCACTTTTATGGATCAACTGATGTTACACCAATAATCCCCAAGAAATAGCCATAAGTAATGGCTGTGATTATAAAAATTCACATTTACAACGCGTCGGCTGAAAAGTTCCCGGTCTCCGGTCCCCCAATCTTTGTTCATTATATGGGTTGTTATTTTTGGTCTTATATCATTATGTTGCATTGGAAAATACCGCAAAATATGTAACATACATACGCATTTAATTCAATATAATCAAAATAGCGGCGGAGCTTCTGATTTACGTCTCCTTGAACCTGAAAATAAACTTCGTCTAATAGTAAGATGTTGGTAAAGATCGAAGAGCACTTAATCGGTTAATTTGCGAAATACCTAGCAAACTGACATCTCGGGGCCTTAGTTCTTGTACCCGTTGAATTTTGTAGACTCAGCTATTTTTAAAAATATTTTAGTGTCTCCGTTTTACTAACTAGGTTTCATCTGGACTGGATCTACTTTTAACTCGGGCTCTGAATCACTTTTATGGATCAACTGATGTTACACGAATAATCCCCAAGAAATAGCCATAAGTAATGGCTGTGATTATAAAAATTCACATTTACAACGCGTCGGCTGAAAAGTTCCCGGTCTCCGGTCCCCCAATCTTTGTTCATTATATGGGTTGTTATTTTTGGTCTTATATCATTATGTTGCATTGGAAAACACCGCAAAATATGTAACATACATACGCATTTAATTCAATATAATCAAAATAGCGGCGGAGCTTCTGATTTACGTCTCCTTGAACCTGAAAATAAACTTCGTCTAATAGTAAGATGTTGGTAAAGATCGAAGAGCACTTAATCGGTTAATTTGCGAAATACCTAGCAAACTGACATCTCGGGGCCTTAATTCCTGTACCCGTTGAATTTTGTAGACTCAGCTATTTTTAAAAATATTTTAGGGTCTCCGTTTTACTAACTAGGTTTCATCTGGACTGGATCTACTGTTTAACTCGGGCTCTGAATCACTTTTATGGATCAACTGATGTTACACCAATAATCCCCAAGAAACAGCCATAAGTAATGGCTGTGATTATAAAAATTCACATTTACAACGCGTCGGCTGAAAAGTCCCCGGTCTCCGGTCCCCCAATCTTTGTTCGTTATATGGGTTGTTATTTTTGGTCTTATATCATTATGTTGCATCGGAAAACACCGCAAAATATGTAACATACATACGCATTTAATTCAATGCTCAAAATAGCGGCGGAGCTTCTGATTTACGTCTCCTTGAACCTGAAAATAAACTTCGTCTAATAGTAAGATGTTGGTAAAGATCGAAGAGCCCTTAATCGGTTAATTTGCGAAATACCTAGCAAACTGACATCTCGGGGCCTTAATTCTTGTACCCGTTGAATTTTGTAGACTCAGCTATTTTTAAAAATATTTTAGTGTCTCCGTTTTACTAACTAGGTTTCATCTGGACTGGATCTACTGTTTAACTCGGGCTCTGAATCACTTTTATGGATCAACTGATGTTACACCAATAATCCCCAAGAAACAGCCATAAGTAATGGCTGTGATTATAAAAATTCACATTTACAACGCGTCGGCTGAAAAGTTCCCGGTCTCCGGTCCCCCAATCTTTGTTCATTATATGGGTTGTTATTTTTGGTCTTATATCATTATGTTGCATCGAAAAACACCGCAAAATATGTAACATACATACGCATTTAATTCAATATAATCAAAATAGCGGCGGAGCTTCTGATTTACGTCTCCTTGAACCTGAAAATAAACTTCGTCTAATAGTAAGATGTTGGTAAAGATCGAAGAGCCCTTAATCGGTTAATTTGCGAGATACCTAGCAAACTGACATCTCGGGGCCTTAGTTCTTGTACCCGTTGAATTTTGTAGACTCAGCTATTTTTAAAAATATTTTAGTGTCTCCGTTTTACTAACTAGGTTTCATCTGGACTGGATCTACTGTTTAACTCGGGCTCTGAATCACTTTTATGGATCAACTGATGTTACACCAATAATCCCCAAGAAAAAGCCATAAGTAATGGCTGTGATTATAAAAATTCACATTTACAACGCGTCGGCTGAAAAGTTCCCGGTCTCCGGTCCCCCAATCTTTGTTCATTATATGGGTTGTTATTTTTGGTCTTATATCATTATGTTGCATTGGAAAATACCGCAAAATATGTAACATACATACGCATTTAATTCAATATAATCAAAATAGCGGCGGAGCTTCTGATTTACGTCTCCTTGAACCTGAAAATAAACTTCGTCTAATAGTAAGATGTTGGTAAAGATCGAAGAGCCCTTAATCGGTTAATTTGCGAAATACCTAGCAAACTGACATCTCGGGGCCTTAGTTCTTGTACCCGTTGAATTTTGTAGACTCAGCTATTTTTAAAAATATTTTAGTGTCTCCGTTTTACTAACTAGGTTTCATCTGGACTGGATCTACTTTTAACTCGGGCTCTGAATCACTTTTATGGATCAACTGATGTTACACCAATAATCCCCAAGAAATAGCCATAAGTAATGGCTGTGAATATAAAAATTCACATTTACAACGCGTCGGCTGAAAAGTCCCCGGTCTCCGGTCCCCCAATCTTTGTTCGTTATATGGGTTGTTATTTTTGGTCTTATATCATTATGTTGCATCGAAAAACACCGCAAAATATGTAACATACATACGCATTTAATTCAATGCTCAAAATAGCGGCGGAGCTTCTGATTTACGTCTCCTTGAACCTGAAAATAAACTTTGTCTAATAGTAAGATGTTGGTAAAGATCGAAGAGCCCTTAATCGGTTAATTTGCGAAATACCTAGCAAACTGACATCTCGAGGCCTTAATTCTTGTACCCGTTGAATTTTGTAGACTCAGCTATTTTTAAAAATATTTTAGTGTCTCCGTTTTACTAACTAGGTTTCATCTGGACTGGATCTGCTGTTTAACTCGGGCTCTGAATCACTTTTATGGATCAACTGATGTTACACCAATAATCCCCAAGAAACAGCCATAAGTAATGGCTGTGATTATAAAAATTCACATTTACAACGCGTCGGCTGAAAAGTTCCCGGTCTCCGGTCCCCCAATCTTTGTTCATTATATGGGTTGTTATTTTTGGTCTTATATCATTATGTTGCATCGGAAAACACCGCAAAATATGTAACATACATACGCATTTAATTCAATATAATCAAAATAGCGGCGGAGCTTCTTATTTACGTCTCCTTGAACCTGAAAATAAACTTCGTCTAATAGTAAGATGTTGGTAAAGATCGAAGAGCCCTTAATCGGTTAATTTGCGAAATACCTAGCAAACTGACATCTCGGGGCCTTAGTTCTTGTACCCGTTGAATTTTGTAGACTCAGCTATTTTTAAAAATATTTTAGTGTCTCCGTTTTACTAACTAGGTTTCATCTGGACTGGATCTACTTTTAACTCGGGCTCTGAATCACTTTTATGGATCAACTGATGTTACACCAATAATCCCCAAGAAATAGCCATAAGTAATGGCTGTGAATATAAAAATTCACATTTACAACGCGTCGGCTGAAAAGTCCCCGGTCTCCGGTCCCCCAATCTTTGTTCGTTATATGGGTTGTTATTTTTGGTCTTATATCATTATGTTGCATCGAAAAACACCGCAAAATATGTAACATACATACGCATTTAATTCAATGCTCAAAATAGCGGCGGAGCTTCTGATTTACGTCTCCTTGAACCTGAAAATAAACTTTGTCTAATAGTAAGATGTTGGTAAAGATCGAAGAGCCCTTAATCGGTTAATTTGCGAAATACCTAGCAAACTGACATCTCGGGGCCTTAGTTCTTGTACCCGTTGAATTTTGTAGACTCAGCTATTTTTAAAAATATTTTAGTGTTTCCGTTTTACTAACTAGGTTTCATCTGGACTGGATCTACTGTTTAACTCGGGCTCTGAATCACTTTTATGGATCAACTGATGTTGCACCAATAATCTCCAAGAAAAAGCCATAAGTAATGGCTGTGATTATAAAAATTCACATTTACAACGCGTCGGCCGAAAAGTTCCCGGTCTCCGGTCCCCCAATCTTTGTTCGTTATATGGGTTGTTATTTTTGGTCTTATATCATTATGTTGCATCGAAAAACACCGCAAAATATGTAACATACATACGCATTTAATTCAATATAATCAAAATAGCGGCGGAGCTTCTGATTTACGTCTCCTTGAACCTGAAAATAAACTTCGTCTAATAGTAAGATGTTGGTAAAGATCGAAGAGCCCTTAATCGGTTAATTTGCGAAATACCTAGCAAACTGACATCTCGGGGCCTTAATTCTTGTACCCGTTGAATTTTGTAGACTCAGCTATTTTTAAAAATATTTTAGTGTTTCCGTTTTACTAACTAGGTTTCATCTGGACTGGATCTACTGTTTAACTCGGGCTCTGAATCACTTTTATGGATCAACTGATGTTACACGAATAATCCCCAAGAAACAGCCATAAGTAATGGCTGTGATTATAAAAATTCACATTTACAACGCGTCGGCTGAAAAGTCCCCGGTCTCCGGTCCCCCAATCTTTGTTCGTTATATGGGTTGTTATTTTTGGTCTTATATCATTATGTTGCATCGAAAAACACTACAAAATATGTAATATACATGCGCATTTAATTCAATGCTCATAATAGCGGCGGAGCTTCTGATTTACGTCTCCTTGAACCTGAAAATAAACTTCGTCTAATAGTAGGATGTTGGTAAAGATCGAAGAGCCCTTAATCGGTTAATTTGCGAAATACCTAGCAAACTGACATCTCGGGGCCTTAGTTCTTGTACCCGTTGAATTTTGTAGACTCAGCTATTTTTAAAAATATTTTAGTGTTTCCGTTTTACTAACTAGGTTTCATCTGGACTGGATCTACTGTTTAACTCGGGCTCTGAATCACTTTTATGGATCAACTGATGTTGCACCAATAATCTCCAAGAAAAAGCCATAAGCAATGGCTGTGAATATAAAAATAAAGCAGATGAAGCTTCAAGGTCGAACAGATTTACAAACACATAAGAAATGAACATTACATACAAATAGAAGTAAAAATACTATATATTAGATGTTTGCATGTATTCAGAGATTCATTGAGAGGATAACTTTATAAAGAGAAACTGGAAATGACATTTTGTGGCAAATAGTTGGAACGAGCAGCATCACCATAACTTTCTAAAAGTGCTTATTGGGCTTTATCGACGTATTTCTTCGAAACAAACAACAAAAACAATAAATCAAATATTCAATTTTAAGCGACTGTAGACACTGGAAAATATAACTCTGAAATAAAGAATATCTAGATACAGACAAAAGAGGCAGGACGAAAAATATGATATAATGGACAACATTGTTTTTTGTATTTGGGTGTCTTACATATATAAATAATAAAAATCATTTAAAATTAAATAACGTACTAAATATAAACGATGTAATAATCGATATCAAAAGACAGTTAACTAACACGGTTCTCCACTATCATTCATAATTCATATAAATCAAGTTCATCAATCAACGAACGTTACGAAGAATGACGCGAATAAGAACAAAGTAAAACAATGACGGGCATTTAGTGCAGAACCTCGATGAAAGCATTCAGCGTGACGTTAAACTCTTAGTGGAATAACATAGTCGATGTTTAAAACAAATACGATTTTAGAGTAGAAAGCGCGAAAAGCAGCAGCCGCACAAAAGAATGCTTAATTGTCCAGATAAAAGAGGCATTGTGTTTTACCACTATTATGTAAGATATAACGGTAATGGTGTACTCATGGGAAGTCACAATAGTTTTACTATTTATATATAGGATGTACTAGAGTAAAAAGTGTTGTTTGAAGCTCTTTGTATTTCTTTTGTTTTTTTTTTCTTTGATAAATATTGTTGCCCAATTATAGAACACAATCATTTTAATTATTAAGTGAATCTACTAGGAATATTTTGGGTTAGCCCAAGAGAGCTATCCACATGGACACCCAAGATGATAGGTATGACATAACTGATATAAATGGATGGTTGATAATAATTAATAACAGGTCAATTGAAAAGTCCCCGGCTTGACATATAGATGACGCTACTAGGATTATGTTTATATCTATTCAAAAGATGCGTGTATAAATTTGACAGCTGTCGGATCATTAATTTGTGAATAGCATTTTGTTATTGCGAAAAAAAGTGGATTTCGCGTGTTGATAAAATATTGCTTTTTGAAGGGAAAAATACAGTTAAAGAAAAAACATGGCTTGATGCCGAGTGTTCGGACACTGCCCCAGGAAAATCAGCCATCAAGGATTGGTAAGCTAAGTTTGGATGTGGTGAAATGAGTACCGAAGAGGGTGAACGCAGTGGACGCCCGAAAGAGGTTGTTACCGACGAAAACATTTAAAATATCGACAAAATGATTTTGATTGACCGTAAATTAAAACTAAATGAAATAGCAGAAACTCTAAAGATATCAACTGAACGTGTACATCATATCATTCACGAATATTTGGGTATGAGAAAGTTCCGTGCAAAGTGGGTGCCGCGCGAGCTCACTATTAACTAAAAACAACGACGATTGACCTGCTATACTGTAAAATAACATCCTATACTTTAGTAGGCGACTAAAATTAAGAAACGCCATGTTAACAAAAAAAATCAATCGAATTAGATGAATAATACGATAGAAGAATATATAGTGAAGGCTCACAGAAAATTTGAAGTAAATGGGTTCAATAGAACTTGAGATATCATGTCAATCATTTCGCGAAGCTTCACGAAAAATTCGATTAAAAATTCGTATTTAGTAGTACTGACTAGTTTTAGATGATACCAGTCTGTATTCGGTAAACTTCGGCAGTTGATTCGAGCTGCCTTGTTTTGCGACGTTGCCATTTACAAAATAATGAGAGGTAGAGATAGAGAAGTTAGACCCTGGCACTAGTAAGAGTTCTAGTAGGTTCTGATTTTTCCATATTAGTTTACACTTTATTTGTTGTTGTACTGTTCATATTTTAATTTAAAATAGTAGGCAGTAATTGATACAGAATGGATTTGTTAAAAAGCTTTTTAAACAATTTTAACGTAAACAAACATATGAGTAAATTCCATCCAGGCATCCATTCTATTTTAATTTTAATTTTGCAAACTGGATTGAATGCCACACCACATAAGAGATTAAGATCGAGGGTTCCTAGTTTGGTAGCATTACTACTTTTATAATATATTGTATAATCGATCAAGTATTTATGTAGTGGATGTAAGAGTGTATTAAAGTGTCAGATATATTCAAGACTCCAGGGATTACAGTATTGCATTAGAAGATTTAATTCCACTAAATTTCAATGAAAAAAAAAAATAGAAATGAGATTTTGTAGTATATGATTGAATTTTCTTCGTTGACCAATGTAATCAAAGATGATGAGAGATCAGACAATTCGTTAAGATAACATATTAACTTTGGGGACTATAGATTGTATAGAATATATTATTGTGTGATTGTAAAGATAAATAGATACCTGTGGAATAGATCTAAAAGAGACACTACATAAATAAGTGCGTTTAGAGCTCCTAGAAATACATTATATTTTTAATTCTACATATTGTTTTGTTTTCTCTTTTTTCTCTTTAAAATTAAATATGTTTATAAAAGGTTTTTGATATCAATACATGGACTTAAACAATTATTCCAGCGCCGCTCTAACATTTCAATACCACTTTTGCAGAACGATTTATCTTTTACCTCAAAATCGACCTATCATCAGTTGCTGCTCACTCAGATGTCGATCATTTTGATTCCGGAGTGAAGTGATGGACCCATGTTTCATCCATTTTCACATATCGATGCAAACATTTCGATTTCTTATATTTAAACATGGGCAAACACTGCCCAGAATCACCAATACGTTCTTGTTTTTGGTCAACAGTGAGCAAACGCGGCACCCATTTTGAATAGAGCTTTCTCGGAGTCACATGCTCATGAAATATAAAACCAACACGTACTTTAGATATCTTTACGATGTTAGTTAACTCATGCAACTTCACTTTACAATCATTCAAAACGATCTTTTATGTTTTCCGGTGTTACCACCTCATTTGGACATCCACTGCGTTCTGCATCATCAATACGTCAGCAAACCAACGTTTTATTGTTGTTTCTGATGGAGCGGAGTTCTTATAACACTTTTTAAGCCATTGCTTCGCTTGAACGGTATTTTTTCCTATCACGAAGCAGTGTAAAATTAAAACACAATTGTTTTTGGCCCATTGTTTTGAAAATAACAAAAGTAGTGTCACTCGTAGCACAATAAGTCACAAACTTATGAATATCATGAAATTTTAACAGCTTTCTTGAGCATGATGTGTGTTAGGTCAGCACCTACAGTCCATGTGTTACATTTATTATATTCAAGGCAAATTTTAGGTTAATTTATTAATTCAAGAGAATTTATTCTATTTATATTATACTAGCGACCCGTCCCGGCTTCGCACGGGTGCAATGCTGATACTAAATTAAATACACTACAGAAAAAATATGAACGTTGTATATAAAAACATAGCGGCCCGCTCCGACTTTGCACGGGCATAAAATATATATGCCTATGTCACTCAATGAAAACATGATTAAAATCGATCCAGTATTTTTGGTTCATTCATTACTGCCCTTGGCCTGCACGCATTAAATTTGGAGTAAAACAATTCCTCTTCCCCTATACTTACTATGAAGATTTCCTGCTATCTTTGGAATATCTAAATTCATACAATTTTTATTACATTACACATTTTTAAACGCAAATTTTAAATTGTAATATCTCCGAAAATATTTGTTTAATTTACATGCTGTAAGGAACCATATTGATCTATATTAATTGCACACTGTATTTAAGGTACTTAATTCGATAAGGATTAATGCCGTATTGCTTAAAATAGCTTCGTAAATAAGCCATTTTCTCACGTAAAAAGTAAACAATAAAAATGGTTAATGTGGGTTATCCCTAAAAGATAAACATATACCATCGCGGACTTTTTTGTAGACCTTTTTATGGTGTACAATACTGTAGTACATTAATTTGATCTAACTCGTAGGGTTAGGCAGCGTTTTTGCTAATTGCTAAATAAGCCTAAAAAAATAGGTTAATTTACGACATCACGTTAGAAACCTCTAAAATTAGTAATGTTGCCTTAGTATATTATGCATGTATTATACATATAAACCTTCCTCTTGAATCACTCTATCTATTAAAAAAAACCGCATCAAAATCCGTTGCGTAGTTTTAAAGATTTAAACGCACATAGGGATATAGGGACAGAAAAGGCGACTTTGTTTTATACTATGTAGTGATTCTTCAAACACGCGTAAAATTTACAAGAAATGACAACGTCCCATGCCAGGATTTTCAAGAATTAGAACCACCAAAACAGCTATATCTCGGAGAATAATTGAATTTTTGAAAAATCTTCTTAAGGGTATAGCTTTGAAAGTTGGAATAAAAATAACATCGATATTTGCAAATTTTTTCAAACACAAACACTGTTGCCATAAAATATTCTCCGATGCTATTCTTGTGCCAAAATTGTGAGTGTAGACAAGGAAACAAAAAAAAACATAACAAAATTCATATGATATATCGTTAACAGCAGAACACTGTGAGAATGAAGATTAATAATGAGTTTTTTCTTCTATTGCATGATAAAGCCATATAACCATAAAATAGCGTCGTCATAAAGAAAAGGAGAATTTAGCTTTTGAATTGTTCATACGTGCCGTTACATCAGACGTAAATTGGCTGAAAAAACGTTGTTATATTGTTATACGCCGACGTATCTTTTTCTATTCCGTAGATGGTAAAAAGCGAGTGGTAAAAAATGGATACAGGCCCGGTAAGGCGATTCCTGCGTTACGGGAATCCGACTCGTACGGTGGATTTGTTCCTTTTTATGCGTCGCTTTATTAAATTTTCACGTTCAGTGAAGAAAAATCGCGCTAATTAGTTTTCTTTTGGAAATGTTTTCTCAGAAACGGATGAATGAATTCATATGTTAGATTAGGCATGACGACTAATGCCGAAAAACCACTTTACGACAATTATACGTGTGTAAATTACACGGAATAAGAGTTATTTCTAAACAAAAATTCACGCTTGATCGAACATACGAAATCTGCGTGGACGCTCGCATGAATATAGGTCTTATTGATACATTATTTGAATATCTTCGTGTTATAATTAGACATTCTATCGTATAACAATTTTGTAAGTACACTTAATATAATTATACATCGCTAAAAACTTCAAATATGTTGCGTATTTTCGTTAAAAGCGTTAAAAGGCAGAGAAACACTGCAAGGCGGGAACCAGCCAGTATGGTTTGAACATCCACAATTTATTCTCAGCAATAACTTCATACTAATTTAAGTATTTACTATTTTAAGTACCTTTAATAATGTCTAAAGTTTAATTAACGTAATATCAATGTAAATAACACTGTTGAAAACATTTGAGGTTAGGCCTCATTTCTTTTGTTTACTGTGCCCATAAGTCCATAGTATTTTGTTCTTTTTTCAATTACTAAATAATATAAAAAATTATATTTAATATAATGTGACTGGTTTAATCATACCAGTGTGCATCATACAAAATTCAAATGCCAACTAAACAGAAGAAAATGGGCATCCAACTGAACAAAATACTGTTCATTACTGAATATATTTTCAAAATATAAAAAAAAGTTAGTAAATAGGTTAACAGGTCAATTATCCCCAGCCTACCATAGTAAAACACAATTTTTTGGCGATTATAGCGACCCGCCAACTTTTCGATACCATTTTTGTAGTACGATTTGTCCTATGATTCAAAATAGGCCTCAGTTTCGGCGATCACCTCTTCATTCGACGAAATTCTTTTCCCAACGAGCATTCTTTTGAGATCTGAGAACAGGAAATAGTTGCTGGGGGCCAGATCTGGAGAATACGGTGGATGAGGAAGCAATTCTAAGACCAATTCATGGATCCAATTCATTGTCCTGGTGAAGCAACCCTTTCATTTTCTTCAAATGCGGTCGTTTTTCGGCGATTTCGTCCTTCAAACGGTCCAATAACGCTACGTAATAGTCGCTGTTGATGGTCCTGAAAATTATTCCACCCACATGCCAAAATACAGACGCCATAACGTTGCCAGCCGACTGGTGCGTTTTCCCAAGCTTTGGAGCGGGTTCACCGTGTGCAGTCCACTCGGATGACTGTCGATTGGATTTCGGAGTGAAATGATGGAGCCATCTCACATATCGATGCAAAAACTCGGGTTTATTACGCTTAATCATCTGCAAACACTGCTCCGAATCATCAACTCCTCGTTGTTTTTGGTCAAAAGTGGCACCCACTTTGCACAGAGCTTTCTCAGTTTCTGCTATTTTATTCAATTTCAAAATCATTTTGTCATTCAAAATCATTTTGTGGATTTTTTAAATGTATTGGTCGATAACAACCTCTTTTGGGCGTCCACTGCGTTCACCGTTTTCGGTGCTCATTTCGCCACGTCTAAACTTAGCATACCAATCCTTGATGGTTGATTTTCCTGGGGCAGTGTCCGGAAACTCGGCATCAAGCCAAGTTTTTGCTTCAACTGTATTTTTTCCCTTACAGCAATGTTTTATCAACACGCGAAATCCCTTTTTATCCAATTTTTTAACAATAAGAAAAGTTACTTCATTCAAAATGCTATAATTCACAAACTAATGATCCTGCAGTTGTCAAATTTGTACACGCATCTTTTAAGAATTAGGGCTAACTAAAAAACATATGGATTTATTTCTAGTAGCGCCATCTGTATCAGGCCGGGAACTTTTCAATTGACCTGTTAGATAATAAAAAACGAATAACAAATATCGGGTTTTCTGTACAACCTCAAATAGTTCGAAATAGTTCTTCAACAAGTTAAACGTAAAGGAGACCTATTTGAATGAACAATGTGATTTTATCAAGTATTGACAGCCTGGGATGGTGTGTTGTGACACAAGAAGTTTCAAACATTTCGAACTCTTGTTACGTATAGACATTGTATGAACTTAAATGTTGTTGAAGTCAAGTAAACTAAAAGAAATGAAGCAGAAAATTTTATCTGAAGTATACTCGGAATTTGCCTACATTCAATGAAAATATTTTTGCTATATTTACAGATGACACTACAATTTTAGCCATTGAAGATAACAACACTTAATCGGCCGAAGAATTACAAACAGCTACTGCCGAAATATAATGATGGAAAGAAAAATTTATTGATTAAATAGATTTTACCAATAAAAGAATCAAGTACAAGTCAGTATTACCAGAAAGTACTGTATTTACTTTATTAAAACTGTATTTCCATACGGTATTAATTGATTTATATATAGTAGCTTGTGCTTGATTTGCAAGTTAAATTGAAAAAGCTTTTGCCGCATACGAACTTTCAACTACTGAAGTCATACCTCACAGACATTTTATTGTCAAACAAGATGACGAATATACTGATCTATATCCAATATATTGAGGCATTCCGCAGGGCAGTGTCCTTAGTTAGTTGTTATATCTATTATATACAGCTAAGCTACTGACCTCAAGAAACACTACTGTTGCAACATAACGTATGCTGACGATACAGCGGTTTTATCATCACACGAGTATCTAACATTAGTCAAAAGGAACCTCCAAATTCATCTAAACAAAGTCTAATTGTGGTTGAAAACGTGGCATATCAAAGCATATGAGACAAAATCTACCCATCTAACTTTGTAGAAGGACTTGTCCTTCAGTAAAAATGAATAATTATGAACACCCGCAAACAGCTTGGGCTTATCCTCCAGAGGTTTCAGAATAAAGTGTTGCGAGTCATCGTCGATGCCCCATATTACGTGTCCAATAAACTGATTCAGCGTGATATCCCCATAGAACCAACAACGAGTGTACTTCGGAGTGTTAGTGCAAAGTACTCTGAAAGATTATTGGTGCATCCCAATGCACTCGCCAAGCAGTTAAATGTACGCGATGACAGTAAAGTGCCTAAGCTCAAACGCAAACTGCGATACGAACTGATTAATAGACACATAGAGTGAGATATAATATTCTCTATAATAAGTTAGAATGGTCATTAGAATAAGTTAGGATATACTTTAAAATAAGTTAGAATAGTGTCTAGAATAAGGTTTAGATGATAAGTTTGTACAGCAGATCACTTACTGAAGCGATCTCTACTTGTCAGTATAGTTATATTGTATATACTTATTGCCCACAGCACTGTATTTCGGCAAGAGCTGTTTCTAATTTTTCGGTGTTATTATCTCCAATAGTTAGGATTGCAGTATCATCTGCAGTAAGTCCTGAGTGTACAGATAAAGTATTGATCCCAATACACTTTCCTGTAGCACACCAGCTTCTATTTTCCTAAAGTCAAAATAAGCATCTTTTCGCTTGACTCTGGAGTGTTGGTCAGTTATATATGATAGTATTTGTATTTCCCATACGTTGTCCAGTTTTAATTTAATTTTTATGATGATAACTCCATGGATTGTTGAAGTTTTGTCTAAGACAAGTTCTTGTCTAACATAATGTTCCCAATGTTGTTTAAATAGTTCTAATTTTTAGTCATTTAATTGTAACCTTATTTTATTTACTATAGAGACCAAGAAAAACAACATTAACCTCGAAATCGATACCCGATATCGATATATTCGATATACCGATCCGTCGACCACATCCCTAGATCTTCGGCGACACAATTGCGACATTTTCGTGCGTTTTTTACGCGACCAAAACGAGAAAACGCGGAAGCGACATGGTCACGCACTATCCCAACATCAGCAATCGCAGAACACGGCCAAATGTTCTTTATGGAGCCATTAAGGCGTACACCTAAGTTTGTTGTGTCGATGACGGTCCATCCGCCTAGTCTCGATACGTCCGCGAGAGACCAACGGCCATAAAATCCCCGGGGCACGATTTCGATGTCGTCCCATCGGAAGAAGAAGAACATAACGATCGAGATAATAAAGTTGTCAACTAGATATGGAAAATGTAAAGACGCTCAAGGAATATGATGATTTTTTGTGGGGACTAAGACTCTCGATTAAGGAATGATATTTTTTGAGGCAATTTTTTTAACTGGCCATGATTGGTATTTTCAGATGTACGGGTGAGGGTCTGATAACACGTGAGCCAAACTAAAATGTTTCGATATTTCCGTATTTTCCTAAACCTAAATCTATTACGTGCACATATTTTGTAGACATTGTTAAATAACGTAATCTAACTGTTATTTTCGAAGGGTTTGACATTTCTGAACTGCTCATCCATACGCTTAGTACAGTCTTAATTATAAATTAATTTATTACTACATTTCATTTGTACTTGGATTAATTCATTCAAGACGAGTGCGAGAAAATGCATCAATATGTATTCCTCAATTATAAAATTATAATAACTTATAGCTATAGTTTACACTAAAGGTATACACTTTATATAAGTTCGTATGGTTTCGTTCGCTTCAATCTCCTGACATCCTGCGCGCCGTCCAACAGTTGTATTGCTTCCACGTTAGTATGATTTAGTAATTTTCTTTCGTGTTTCAAGGCGAAATCTTGGATAACTTCGCAAATCCATTTGATTTCCAGGTCATCGTGCAGTTCTTCGTTGGTTACGTAGCGATAGGTATTGGCAATCAATCGAAGAACCTTGTTTTGACAGCGTTGGAAGACTAGTTGATTTGAATTTTTAGTGCAACCCCATATTTGCATCCCATAGGTCCAAATTGGCTTTACGATTGTCTTATAAATCAACCTCTTTGATTTTAGATCAAGTTGAGAGTATCTTCCGACTAACCAGTATAGTTGTTTTATTTTGGTTCTAATATGTTTTGCTTTTTGCCTAACGTGATGCTTCCAATTTAATCTACCGTCATGATGGATTCCGAGGTATTTAGCTGATTCTGCTTGAGGAATCGGGCATCTATTGAGTGATATAATTAAGTTTTTATTATTTTGCCTTAATGCAAAATTAACGTGGACAGATTTGGAGCTATTAAGTTGAATATTCCAATCTTTCGTCCATTTGTAGATTTTGTTGACTGCCACTTATATTTTTTCTACTGCCCTAGGGAGATATATGTCGTCTGCCATAATAATTGTGTTGTCAGCAAAGGTTCCAAGTAGTGTTTCTTTTGTTGTTCGAATGAAGCAGTGTAGAGCAGATATAGGAGAGGTCCTAAGACGCTACCTTGTGGAACTCCAGTCGAAATAGTTTTAATGCTGAGAACGCCATTTCGTGCGATACTCTAAATTTTCTTCCGAAAATATATGACTCCAGCAATAGACAATAGTTACGCGGTAACAATTTGATCACCTTACAGATTAATCCCAAATGCCAAACCCGCTCAAAAGCTTGTGAGACATCCAGGAATATGCAATTGCAGCGCAGTATCCTTTCTCAAACGCTTTTTCAATAGCTGCAGTTACTCTGTGCACTTGATCGATTGTTGAATGGTGATTTCGAAAACCAAACTGCAAATCGGATATTATTACAAAATTTTTTACAAACAAGTTTAAATATTAGTTTCTCAAATAGCTTTGATATTGCAGGTAGCGGCGAAATAAGCGTGTAAGATTCGACTTGTTCTGCAGGTTTGTCAGATTTTTTCTGCATAATTATTTATGCCACCTTAAAGCATTTCGGAATACGCTTCAGTCTTAAACAGGCATTAAATATATATGTCAACAAGATGATTGCTTTTCGTGGCAGTTCTTTCAATAATCCAGGTGAAATGTCATCTATACCAGGTTCCTTTTTAG
The DNA here is from genome assembly GCF_030347505.1 of Rhynchophorus ferrugineus. Lineage (NCBI taxonomy): Eukaryota > Metazoa > Arthropoda > Insecta > Coleoptera > Curculionidae > Rhynchophorus > Rhynchophorus ferrugineus. Next base: position 73,776,013 of record NW_027472582.1, on the reverse strand, counting down.
GATTGAGGTTATCAATTTCAGTGGCAATTTCCAATGGAGAAATTAGATTTAGATCTACATCGGGTTGATAAACAGGAGATGTATCCATAGTAGTTTTTATATCATTAGTTGGAAATATGTTGGTTAAGTATTGTGCGAACAATTCAGCCTTTTCGTCGAACCCATTCATTTCGATCATTTTTAGTTGGCGGTACTCGAATAATTGGTCTTTTAAAGCGAATTGCTTTCCATAGCGAATAATCCTTGTCTTCTTTTGGGCTTAATTCACATACATATTTTTGAAAGCAATTTTAATGTACATGAGTCGTCAATACTTTAAAGATTCCACTAGGTGTGGTAGGGGCTAATATATCTCTAACTTAGTTTGTTCAAATTCTTCTTCCGTTTCTTCCGTTAAGCCCAACGTGTCAATCGTAGAATACGTAATGTTTAATTTTAAAACAGTAATAAATTGGGATAAAAACAAATAGCTTATTAGTATTAATTTACTAGGTTTCTATAATAAATAATGAACCGCTTTTTCAGTTAGTACTAACCTTCAAAAGAAAGCTGTTAAAATTTCATGATATTCTACTCATAAGTTTGTGAGTTACTGTGCTAAGACTGACACTACTTTTGTTATTTTCTAAAAACAATAGATCCCCGACCATAACCTTTTGTACTTTTTTACTGTTAAATCTTTCGAACTTAATGTTACTTAGAATAAGGAACGAAAACATGGACATTATTAAAAAACGAAGATGCAATATCGGAATCATTACACTGTGGTAATTTAAACTTTGTAATAAAAACGCGAAATTAACGAAGGTACTATTCAACATGGAAATGTTATTTCCGCAATGCGGCCTGTCAGGGAGAGAAAAAAATACTTTATGCGTTTATTGACCAATAATTTCGCGCTTCTTCGTTGCTCATTACGAATAATCGACATATAATACAAATTGACTGCAGATTTGATGTTGTGCAAACTGAATTAATTCGTAGCTTTACCATACTATGCAGAAAATTGAAATACCTGCGTCAATGAGATACCCTCCACAAATTGGCGGATAAACGAGGCGAATTCCAATTTGTGGGTGCAGCTGTATAGCACGCAGCTAATTTTTAAATTGATTCGTTAAAAGAGACGAAAACAATCACTGTAGTACTGCATTTATATAATTCTAAATCATAAGAAGTTTTTATAAAAAAAAGTCTGTTTACCTTTTGTTCTCTTTGAATGTATCAATTGTATATATATATATATATATATATATATATATATATATAATTTTTTTTTAAATAAAATATAATTTTTTTGTTTTTTTTTGTTTTTTTTGTTAAAATATAATTTTTCTAATGTATGTTCACCGGCAACGACTTCAGAGTAGTCAGTTGATAGTAGTTAGATTAATATTGTAAATAGATAAAAAGTTTTAGGTAGGTATTAAGCTAAATTGTGTGTATAAATTAGAATAAAAAATACGTGTAGTATAATGTAAAGCGTAGCTTAAGCGTGCAGCTTTTTGTGTTAAAAATTATTATAAAAGTATTAAAAATATTTATTTTTTGAAGTCGGTTCAATTTTTTTGTTAAAAATATTTTATTACAATTATTATTGCAGTTACAGTCACATAGCACAGCTTCCAGCCAAATTTAGGTTATTTATCTTGATAAATCCCAGTTCATTAATAAAATACTTTCACTGCCCTAAATCTGAATCGTATAAAAATATTGTTGAGCGTTGTAGATGACGTTTAGACTTTAATAATCATTATTTCAATGTAAAACATAAAGTGTTCTCGTTGCGCATAAAAAAAGTTTGAAGATTAATAATTAGAACTATTATTAGAAAAAGATTTATTGGCCACTCTTTAGGGTTGTTACATCCATTTATTAATTTTCTTGTCAAGTGTTTTTACTTGATTTAGTTCAATATTCCACTACATTTCATGGCTAGTGTGTCAGAAATACTTACGCAACACAATACTATAAGAGTGCTGGTATTCTTTCTTCACCGACTTCGAAAAAGGAGGAGGTTGTGTGTTCGGCTGTATATATATATATATATATATATATATATATATATATATATATATATATGTATATATATATATATATATATATATATATATATATATATATATATATATATATTAATGTATGTTCACCGATTGTTTGGATTCGGCACCGACTTTAAAGTAGTCAATTGGTAGTAGTTAAAATAGTATTGTAGATAGATATATAGATTTAGGTAGGTATTAAGCTAAATTGTGTATATATAGTAGAATAAAAAATACGTGTAGTATAATGTAAAGCGTAGCTTAAGCGCGTAGCTTTTTGTGTTAAAATTTTTTTGATTATTTTTTAATTTTCGGTGAGTACCTTATTTATTTTTGAAGTCGGTTCAATTTTTTTGTTAAAAATATTTTATTACAATTATTATTTCAGTTACAGTCACACAGTACAGTTTCTAGCCAAATTTAGGTTATTTATCTTGATAAATCCCAGTTCAATAATAAAATACTTTCACTGCGTTAAATCTGAATCATATAAAAATATTGTTGAGCGTTGTAGATGACGTTTAGACTTTAATAATCATTATTTCAATATAAAACATAAAGTATTCTCGATGAACTTAAAAAAAGTTTGAAGATTAATAATTAGAACTATTATTAGAAAAAGATTTATTGGGCACTCTTTAGGGTTGTTACATGCATTTATTAATTTGCTTGCCAAGTGTTTTTACTTGATTTAGTTCAATATTCCACTACATTTCATGGCTAGTGTGTCAGAAATACTCACGCAACACAATACTATAAGAGTGCTGGTATTTTTTCTTCACCGACTTCGAAAAAGGAGGAGGTTGTGTGTTCGGCTGTATATATATATATATATATATATATATATATATATATATATATATATATATATATATATATATATATATATCTATATATTAATGTATGTTCACCGATTGTTTGGATTCGGCACCGACTTTAAAGTAGTCAATTGGTAGTAGTTAAAATAGTATTGTAGATAGATATATAGATTTAGGTAGGTATTAAGCTAAATTGTGTGTATATAGTAGAATAAAAAATACGTGTAGTATAATGTAAAGCGTAGCTTAAGCGCGTAGCTTTTTCTGTTAAAATTTTTTTGATTATTTTTTAATTTTTGGTGAGTACCTTATTTATTTTTGAAGTCGGTTCAATTTTTTTGTTAAAAATATTTTATTACAATTATTATTGCAGTTACAGTCACATAGCACAGCTTCCAGCCAAATTTAGGTTATTTATCTTGATAAATCCCAGTTCATTAATAAAATACTTTCACTGCCCTAAATCTGAATCGTATAAAAATATTGTTGAGCGTTGTAGATGACGTTTAGACTTTAATAATCATTATTTCAATGTAAAACATAAAGTGTTCTCGTTGCGCATAAAAAAAGTTTGAAGATTAATAATTAGAACTATTGCTAGAAAAAGATTTATTCGGCACTCTTTAGGGTTGTTAGTGTTTTTACTTGATTTAGTTCAATATTCCACTACATTTCATGGCTAGTGTGTCAGGAATACTCACGTAATTCAATTCTTTAATAGTGTTGGTGTTCTTGTTACAATTATTATTTTATTTAGTCATACAGTACAGTTAATAGTTATTTATCTCGATAAATCCCAGTTCATTAAAAATACTTTTACTTACGTTGAAGGATGCTTTAGTAATCATGCTTTCAAATTAAAATTTAATGTGTTCGCTTTTGTTCATAAAAAAGTTTAAAGAGTAATAAGTAGAAACATTATTAACAGCTGCTGAAACGACAGAAAATAAACTGTTTTGACTTGTTCTTGTGTTGTTATAACTTCTCTTTTTATTAACAAAAGCATTTTCCCCGAATATATGTCATAAAAAGCATAATATACTAAATGAGGCGCATATTGCAAGTGGTTTATGGTTAAAAGATATTCTTTTATTTAGTCAGTGGTAAGAGTTTTAACATATCATTCAAAAACACAATCTGATACACACAGTCAACACCATATGTCAAAATGTTATGATAATCTGCTTTATAGTTACAGAGTTTTAAATTAATGTTTTCAAGATTGACTTTGGAGCTTGACTTTTTCGAGAAAGATTCAACTTTCATTTATAATAAATTTAATGATGGACATCATCGGCACCACTACAGAAATAAACAGCACTTATGTAAATTCCGACGTGGAAAGAAAACTCAATAAGTATTCATTTATTTTATAAATGAAATTCTCGAAACATGGCTGTCTGGCAGTGAAGATGTGCCAGAAGCTCTATAAAATAATACATGGGATATGTTCATATTCTTTCTTCAAGCAACTTACTAGCTTGAAGCGCACAGTAAATAGAGACTCTGCAAATATTTTCTGAACCTAATCGAACAAATTCTTCTTCGTATTTAGAATAACGCCGCATTACTTGAGGTAATACACTGGATCGGTTAATGACAGAATAATGATGTCTAATTTATTTCGATTCAACCATGGTCGGTTATGGCTCTATCTCCCTGTTAAATTAATTCGGTAAGAATTATGGCTTGCAAGAGAGAGCACAGCAGGGACGGATCGTGTTTTATTAGAAATAACTCCGTGCAAAATAAGTCGATATTTAATGATCAATCAAAGCTCTTAAACTAAAGCACTAAAAAAGAATTAATCCTTTAAATTATTTTTGAAAATTTAAAATATTTTCAGAAACATAGGCGGTTTTGGTGAAGCCGCATCGCAAAATGAAACTTTGAACACGTTTTTCTCGAAACCTTATACCATTGTACATACCTTAATACACCTTATACCATAATAGCTATTCGAGCAACAAGAATTTTTAGTTGTAGAACCTGCAAGATTTAGGAAAATAACTTGTTTGTCCGATGAAGGGAAGTTGGAAGAAGAAAAAATAAAGGGCCAAAAAAACATTAATTAGTTTGAGTTACTTTTGTACCAGAATCAGAATAATTGAAAATAAGAAATGTCGTTGTTAGAATTTGGCTATAAGATTTCATTGATTAATTATGTTGACGAAATAGATAATTTTGTTGATGAAATATAGTCAAATAAAATTAAAAAAAGGCCCTTGGTTTGGAACATATAACGGCTTGTTGAAAAAATATCGTTTTTAATACTTTTTCTAAAATCAGAAAAAATATAGTTATATTTTTAACGATTTTATAGATATATCGATATTTGTTCAAAAAGATTAAAATGCAAGCTTGGAGCTGTGCAAGCTTGAACAATGTCTATGTTTGTGATTGCTTGTTGATTTTATTTGTATTTGTACAAAGTGTATAGTCCAGTTCTTATATATTTTAGAATTCATAATTAGTACCCAGAATAATTGTTTTTGGTGTCATATCATACTAGCCAGTGTTTTATTGTGAATTTAAAGCTTGAAATAAACAGTAGTATGTAATTTACAATTTAAACTAGAGGTAGATTATTAGAATCTGTCAAATTATTAGTCACCAGAATTTGGAAAATCATTTCATACTGGGTATAGCATGGATATTTGGGTAAGATAGTACTATTCAAGGAAAACTAGTGTATGAAGATACAGGCGTTACTTACAAATAATTTTACTACAACTATATGTTGTCCAGAGGGGACAACGACTACGTACATCCCTTTGGTAGATAGTGTTCCGTCAACAAAACGAATGTGTTGATACAGCTTATAGCCCAAATCCCCCCCACATATTACTGCTTTTTCGCAGAGTTTAAAAAAGGCTCATCAATATAAATCAATCGTCATAATTCATAACATTACACTTTAATGCCATATTACGAAAAGTAAAAAAAAGGTCCTGGGAAAAGAATATTTTTATTAGATACGCTTAGTATTGTATTATGTTATAAATTAATTTATTGTTAAAGAGTTTTAGAGCTGACATTTTTTCTTGCACCTTAGAAAATAATTTCGTACAAAACTATGTTTATACGAATTTTACTTAAGAAAATAGACTGAACGATGAGAGTACAGGACAAATTAAGCGGTGGTTACAGCTGTAAGCAGTTCGGATGGAACAACGACCATATACATGGTTGGTACATGGTTTTCCATCGAGATAAAAAAAATGTTGATACAGCTTAAAGAAATAGCGTTAAAAATCAATTAATTAAAGTATTATTTGTATCACCAAGCATCCTATTCGTCAGCTTTCGCTCTCTCTGATATTTTCCTTGCACTTTAGAAACTAATTTCTTATAAAATTGTATATTTACGAATCTAACTTTAGGAAATTGTTTAAACGATCAGAGTATAAGAAAAACTGAGCCAATATTTATCAAAATAAATAATTTTATTGCCACTATATGCTGACCAGGTGAGACAACGACCACGTATATCTTATTAGTATATAGTTTCCCATAAAGATAACGAAAATGCTGACCCAGCTTAAAAAACTAGCGTTAAAATCAATGAAATTAAGGATCAATTATATCTCCGTCCATCATATTCGCCAGATTTTGCTTCTCCTGACATTTATTCTCGTAAGCTCCTGTATTTTTACGAATCTCATTTTCGGAAATTGTTTAAACGATCAGAGTATAAGACAAAATGGGCGAATATTTATCAAAATAAATAATTTTATTGCCACTATATACTGACCAGATGAGTTAACGACCTCGTATATGTCTTTGGTATATAGTTTCCCATAAAGATAACGAACCTGCTGACCCAGCTTAAAAAACTAGCGTTAAAATCAATGAAATTAAGGATCAATTATATCTTCGTCCATCATATTCGCCAGATTTTGCTTCTACTGACATTTATTCTCGTAAGTTCCTGTATTTTTACGAATCTCACTGTCGGAAACTAATCAATCGATCAGAGTACGAGACAAATCGAGCGCATATCTATCAAAACAACTTTCAGGTTCGGATTTAATTTATTCAACGTGTCATTTAACGCAAATAATAACCCGATCGGGCTTCACGAGCACGTCAAATCGGGCGGACGAACATCTGGGCAAGGGCCGTCCGTCCCGCTTTTAATCGAACGATTTCAACATTTAAAGTTTAATTGATTCCATAAGCTGCGGTAGTTTTTAATGGGACCCCGAGACAATGCCGGCGGCTTCAGTTTCGCCTCTGATGGAATTAACGAACTTTACGGTTGCGGTCTCCGAGCTCTCGGCGCGTCGAATAATCCCTAATTATGTCAAAATGATATTCGATAGTTGGAAATATCGGTATTAGTTTCCGTATTCGCTCAGTGAGTTTCCGGTGCGATCACTCACGATAGTATACGTTGTTTAAAAACTGATTTTGTTTCCTGGACATACATCCATTTGCAGAGCGCAATATAGTCTGTTCAAAGTCCTTTTTTAGTAATGGGTCATGGACATTTTTTGGCAAAATTAGTTCTTTTTATTCAACATAATTCCCTTCAAGGGTGGTACACTGATTATAGCGACCCTCCAACTTCCCCATACCATTTTTGTAGTACGATTTGTTCTTTGTTTCAAAATAGGCCTCAGTTTCGGCGATCACCTCCTCATTCGACGAACGTTTCTTCCCAGCGAGCATTCTCTTGTGATCTGAGAACAGGAAATAGTCGCTGGAAGCCAGATCTGGAGAACATGGTGGAAGAGGAAGCAATTCGAAGCCCAATTCATGGATTTTTGACACGGTGGATTGTCTTTGTGAAGGAGCACTTACTTTTTCTTCAAATGTGGTCGTTTTTCGGTGATTTCGCCCTTCAAAGGTCCAACTAACGGTCGTCCATGTAATAGTCGCTGTTGATGGCCCTTCCTTTTTCAAGGTAGTTAATGAAAATTATTCCATGCGCATACCAAAATACAGACGCTGTAACTTTGCCAGCCGACTATTGCGTTTTCCCCCGCTTTGGGGTAAGTTAATCGTGTGCAGTTCACTCGGATGGCAGTCGATTGGACTTGGGAGTGAAGTGATGGAGCTATGTTTCATCCATTGTCACATATCGACGAAAAAACTCGAGTTCGTTACGAGTGATCATCTTCAAACACTGCTCCGAATCATTAACTCGTCGATGTTTTTGGTCAAAAGTGAGCTCGCGCGACACCCACTTTGCACAGAGCTTTCTCATACCCAAATATTCGTGAATAATATGATGTACACATTCAGTTGATATTTTTGGAGTGTCTGCTATTTGATTCAGTTTCAATTTAGGGTTATTCAAAATCATTTTGTGGATTTTTGAAATGTTTTCGTCGGTAACAACCTCTTTTGGGCATACACTGCGTTCACCATCTGCGGTGCTCATTTGATGATTGATTTTGCTGGGGCAGTGTCCGGAAACTCGACTCAAACCAAGTTTTTGCGTCAACTGTATTTTTTCACACAACAAAAGTTGCTTCACTCAAAAGGCTGTAATTTACAAACTAATGATCCGACAGCTGTCAAATTTATACACGCATCTTTTGAGGGTTAGGGCTAACTGCAAAACATATGGATATAATTCTACTAGCGCCATCTATGTGTCAGCCGGAGACTTTTGACCTCTTACAAGAACTCGAAATACCTACATAATTATTTCAAAACATTTTTTACAGATATCTTAACAGCTACAAATTAAATCACGTCATCAATATAAATCAATCATGTCATAATTCATAACATTACACTCTATTCCATATTACGAAAAGTAAAAAAAAATGGCATTGGTAAATTTGCTTCTTACTGAACAGTTGCAATATTACGGAATACAGATTGATCTTGATGACATATTTATTAAATCAAAATTAATACTATCCAAATTATATTAAAACAATTATTGTAATAAAATGGTGAATGCGCCGTTAACAGTAGATATAATTTTTATCAGCAGGACATTTTAAAGTCTCAAAGAAAGTGGATCGGTAAAAGATTAAAATAGTTCAATATCGGACTTATATATAGGAAGTAATAATGCATGCAATTCGGAATACAAAATTATAATAAATATGGTGAAGGAACCGAATTTTTTTTATACTTAAAAAAATCATTATCACCTGTTTATTCCGGACTAATATCGCAACAGCACTCGGGAACCAAATCTGAAAATAAAGAAGGTTATTAAAATCGGTGGAAATGTCGTAAAACGTAAAAAAAAACATGGGGATCCAATCCGGTCCTGTTCGATGTTGTGTAAGAACCTTGGATCTCGCGCACGGCACCGTACCATGAACCACCATTATTATGGTTAGGCCGGTGTGGGTGGTACTGAATCGTTGTGATCTATCGCGTTTAATGTTCCATCGAGGTAATAATTATGTTCGGAACCCATTATCTCTTTCCGCTTGCAATAAAAAAGAATGATGCGGTGATAGAAACGATTTTATTTGTGATATAAGAACGTTCTAATTGACTCACCGAACGAAAAACAGGAATAATTTAATTATTGAATAGAATGTAGGGTATCATTGGTAAAATATTTATAAGGTCCGTAATCACTACATAGTATAAAACAAAGTCGCCTTTTCTGTCCCTATATCCCTATGTGCGCTTAAATCTTTAAAACTACGCAACGGATTTCGATGCGGTTTTTTTCAATAGATAGAGTGATTCAAGAGGAAGGTTTATATGTATAATACATGCATAATATACTAAGGCAACATTGCTAATTTTAGAGGTTTCTAACGTGATGTCGTAAATTAACCTATTTTTTTAGGCTTATTTAGCAATTAGCAAAAACGCTGCCTAACCCTACGAGTTAGATCAAATTAATGTACTACAGTATTGTACACCATAAAAAGGTCTACAAAAAAGTCCGCGATGGTATATGTTTATCTTTTAGGGATAACCCACATTAACCATTTTTATTGTTTACTTTTTACGTGAGAAAATGGCTTATTTACGAAGCTATTTTAAGCAATACGGCATTAATCCTTATCGAATTAAGTACCTTAAATACAGTGTGCAATTAATATAGATCAATATGGTTCCTTACAGCATGTAAATTAAACAAATATTTTCGGAGATATTACAAATTTAAAATTTGCGTTTAAAAATGTGTAATGTAATAAAAATTGTATGAATTTAGATATTCCAAAGATAGCAGGAAATCTTCATAGTAAGTATAGGGGAAGAGGAATTGTTTTACTCCAAATTTAATGCGTGCAGGCCAAGGGCAGTAATGAATGAACCAAAAATACTGGATCGATTTTAATCATGTTTTCATTGAGTGACATAGGCATATATATTTTATGCCCGTGCAAAGTCGGAGCGGGCCGCTATGTTTTTATATACAACGTTCATATTTTTTCTGTAGTGTATTTAATTTAGTATTAGCATTGCACCCGTGCGAAGCCGGGGCGGGTCGCTAGTATTTATTAAATCAAAATTAATACTATCCAAATTATATTAAAACAATTATTGTAATAAAATGGCGAATGCGCCGTTAACAGTAGATATAATTTTTATCAGCAGGACATTTTAAAGTCTCAAAGAAAGTGGATCGGTAAAAGATTAAAATAGTTCAATATCGGACTTATATATAGGAAGTAATAATGCATGCAATTCGGAATACAAAATTATAATAAATATGGTGAAGGAACCGAATTTTTTTATACTTAAAAAAATCATTATCACCTGTTTATTCCGGACTAATATCGCAACAGCATTCGGGAACCAAATCTGAAAATAAAGAAGGTTATTAAAATCGGTGGAAATGTCATAAAACGTAAAAAAAAACATGGGGATCCAATCCGGTCCTGTTCGATGTTGTGTAAGAACCTTGGATCTCGCGCACGGCACCGTACCATGAACCACCATTATTATGGTTAGGCCGGTGTGGGTGGTACTGAATCGTTGTGATCTATCGCGTTTAATGTTCCATCGAGGTAATAATTATGTTCGGAACCCATTATCTCTTTCCGCTTGCAATAAAAAAGAATGATGCGGTGATAGAAACGATTTTATTTGTGATATAAGAACGTTCTAATTGACTCACCGAACGAAAAACAGGAATAATTTAATTATTGAATAGAATGTAGGGTATCATTGGTAAAATATTTATAAGGTCCGTAATCACTACATAGTATAAAACAAAGTCGCCTTTTCTGTCCCTATATCCCTATGTGCGCTTAAATCTTTAAAACTACGCAACGGATTTTGATGCGGTTTTTTTCAATAGATAGAGTGATTCAAGAGGAAGGTTTATATGTATAATACATGCATAATATACTAAGGCAACATTGCTAATTTTAGAGGTTTCTAACGTGATGTCGTAAATTAACCTATTTTTTTAGGCTTATTTAGCAATTAGCAAAAACGCTGCCTAACCCTGCGAGTTAGATCAAATTAATGTACTACAGTATTGTACACCATAAAAAGGTCTACAAAAAAGTCCGCGAAGGTATATGTTTATCTTTTAGGGATAACCCACATTAACCATTTTTATTGTTTACTTTTTACGTGAGAAAATGGCTTATTTACGAAGCTATTTTAAGCAATACGGCATTAATCCTTATCGAATTAAGTACCTTAAATACAGTGTGCAATTAATATAGATCAATATGGTTCCTTACAGCATGTAAATTAAACAAATATTTTCGGAGATATTACAAATTTAAAATTTGCGTTTAAAAATGTGTAATGTAATAAAAATTGTATGAATTTAGATATTCCAAAGATAGCAGGAAATCTTCATAGTAAGTATAGGGGAAGAGGAATTGTTTTACTCCAAATTTAATGCGTGCAGGCCAAGGGCAGTAATGAATGAACCAAAAATACTGGATCGATTTTAATCATGTTTTCATTGAGTGACATAGGCATATATATTTTATGCCCGTGCAAAGTCGGAGCGGGCCGCTATGTTTTTATATACAACGTTCATATTTTTTCTGTAGTGTATTTAATTTAGTATCAGCATTGCACCCGTGCGAAGCCGGGGCGGGTCGCTAGTAATTAGTATTATAATGATGTTAAATATAGCTATAGTCTATTCAAAGTTTTTTTAGTAATGCGTAATGGATAATTGTGACGTCGACACATCACGTTCGCGTTCACCCAAGAAAACCCGTCTACATATAAAGAGGGTGATGAATCTTGACCTTCTTGATATTGGCTCTATTCGAGACCAAATATACGAAATGTATAAGAACAGTAAGTACAGAAACTATTTTATCGATATAAACATAATTTAATAAAATTATTTTAGAGAAAATTATCTCTCTGGGAAGTATACATAAAAGAATAAGGGACATGCAGCATTTTGAGGGATGTAAGACATCCTTTAATACACTCTTACAGGGTATAGGGTTTAAATGGTGTAAAGATAACCCTCGGAGAGGTTCAATGGAACTTCCAGATATTACCTTAAAAAAATTCAATTAAAGGTACTCTTGGCAAGACAGTAACAAAAAAGTGTAAAGATAATAAAAGTTGATGGAAAATGAAAAAAGTTACTAAAGTTAAATAGCATTCAATTGGGTTTTGTTGGTAATTATATTTATTAATATTTAATTGCAGATATATTGCTGGTTGAGAACGATATTCCATTAAAAACTGTTTGGATATGTGGAAGAAAGCATTGTCAACCATAACATCTTCGGTTTGGATGAACTCGATAAGACATACAGAAGAAGTAATTGATAAATGGTGGAATCGTGAACATGTTTTAGACAGATTAGAAATTAACAGTTTGGTGATTGAATTGGACAGTGAGTCGTAAACTGAAAATGACTGAAGGAAACTTTCAGGATATGGGATAATGCTGTGCAGTGCTGGAGATTCCTGAGACAGAGTGATGAGAGTGGAAACAACTGAAGATATGCACATAATTAATTGAATATAACTATAGAAAATGATATTGTAGGGCGTGAAAGATTTGTGCGCACAGATATCATTGTAATTGTTCAGAATTAAACATGAACATTAGGTTAGAACGTATGAGGAGAGAATGAATACTAACTGTTTTGTAGATATGGTATTTATAGCCGTTTCATACCAAACAATATTGCATTACTCAACTAGCGACTCCTTATTCTGTTTTTTTTTGTTTGAACATTAGACACTTATTTATACGTTTAACAACATAAATAAGGCGTTTTTCTACTATTTGAAATCGCCTCAATTGTACAAAGTAAAATACAAAACATAAATACGTAATTGTTGGAAGTTTCTTCGTCTCATTTATATTCGAGATTAAATGAAACATTCTATTAAATATTTTTTCTTTGTTGTGCGTTTCATTTATAAAACATAAGGGGATTAAGACGGACTTGAATTATGTTGAAATATTTTTAAAATTCCTTATTTGCATGTTACATTTTGTCTACATAGTAGCTGAAGGCTTTTGGAATACAACTTCATTAATAAAAATTTGATTACTCTCATTTGAGTAATCTGATTTATTATATAACCAGATTAACCAGATCAAAGAATGTCTGCCTCTTCTGAATTGTTCAATTTAATTATGTCGTGCTCGATGTTGCAGTGTTTGATTTGTTTGATTTGTAAGTAAGATTTCCGGTAATTTTCAAACGCAATTCTGACATACCAATAGGACTATTATAATTTTCTGTCTCTTGTTGGTCAACAGTGAGCTTAGCGCGTGGGATAACTCGTCATACATTTGACATACTTCCTTTTACATGACTATTAATACAAGAAAATAAGAAGAAATATGCTCCTAACTTCATCAGGAAACGAAATGCAAACGCAGCAACTGAGGAAACAATAAATATTAATGTAAAAAGTTAAGTATTTTCTCTAATGAACGTAAAACAATTTTTAATTAGGTAGAATAGGTCCTCGGAAGATACCACTACCATATCTGTTTTCTAATAAATAATAACTATCGGTGTCAGATCATAAGTCTGTTCTCGTTTGAATTCATTCGGTTAACCAGAATCAAACTGATTATCAAGAAAAGAAGATGTTGGATTGGCAATCGTTCCGCAGTTACTGGATTTCTTGGTGTAGTTAAGTGGAGTTTAGGTAAAAGTATCGCAGCTGAAGCTGCAAGGTCACAAAAGGTGGATTGGAAATGTCAACGACCCCTGTCACTGAGGTTGCAATGAATTAAGATAGTGGAATTTGAACAGAAGCTTGTAGTTCAGGGTGAACAACCACCAAAGGCGTATTGCAGTAACTCAGCTTCTTAGCAGTAGACTATTGGATTCTCGAGTCATTAAAATATGGAAGACCATTCTGTAGAGGGGTATTATGCACATTTGGGCAGAAACAAGCAGAATATATGTATACATATATATATATATATATATATATATATATATATATATATATATATATATATATATTTGTCCCATATATTTACACCCCTGAACAGAAACAAAGGAACCAACCGCGTGCACACGCAAAACGTCGAATAATTCGAGCGCTGACGAATATTCCCGACGAATCAATTAAAATCGAATGTCGGAAGTGAACGTTACGTCCGCGTGATGGCGCGACGGTTGCATAATTTTCTTTATTCATGGCCCGTTTGTCCGAAATGTAGGCCCTCGTCTGTTAATTGGACGCCGCTTACTGTGTAATTTGAAAATAACGGGAAAATTAGTGTTTTGATAGCGTTTAGTTGGTGATGAGTTAATGACCGAGCGTCACGATCCGGTTTATTTTAAAATTCCGATCGATATTATATCGATCGAGTTTGCCTTGCAGTAGTTTTATTCTTTCTATCATCTATTGAGTTGGCTTTAATTGCACTATACAGTGAAACACATGTTTCCTTCTAAAAAAAAGTTGTTCTTGTAAATATTACGTCTGTTGAAGATCGAAATTATCTAGAAAATGGTGGAGATTTCTTGAATTTTTAGCTATAAATCGCTTTTGCATGAAATGTTGAGAAAAATCCTGAGGCAGTAAAATATTTGTTGAAAAGTGAATTCTCTTCCCGAATACCGGATGTGGATTGATGAAGATGATTTATGACTGAGAAGAAAGTGAGGTAATATAACTATAATAAATTAAGAATAAAATAAGAAACCAAGGTTCAAGAAACCAGTAAGCCTTCCAAATCTCCAAATGACCAAGGTTCAAGTGAAAAGCCTACAGAGCCTCTACAATAAATCCTTTGTCCATCATATCTCAATGAATTTCTTTTGCTCTGTATCATGGGATGCCTCGAAACTTTTTTAGGACCTGGTAATCTGATACTCTACCATTCATTAAGAATATAGACCGTCAGTGTTGAAAAACCTGTATTGCTGTTTCTTTTTGCAATTTAGCAATTCTTATTGTTGTTGTACTGTTTCTTTTTCCCAACTGATATATCGGAATCTGTTTGCCAATGCCCTTCTCTAGGGGGTCTGTTTCATTAAACATCTTCATGAGCTTCAGTTTGGTGAATGATTTGGTACCAGAATGGGATAACATTCCGTTAGAAATCATTCAGACACTTTACGAGTTTATTACGTGAATAATGACAGCTGTTTTAACAGCAAATGGTGATTAACACATGATTCGTAAATAAATAATGTGTATATGGCAGATGTTCATATTATTTTGCTCATTCCCTGGTTAAATCATAGCTATGGCACCTGAAAACTGTCAAAACAATATTCACAAGAGCTTAATAATGCAATAATTTCTTTCGCATCGTTAACTCATTTAAAAAAACAAAAAAACGATTCCAGAAACTGTAATTTGTAACTGTTGAACCTATTCGGACTGAACTATAACTGAAGATAATTGTTTTCTGAAGCGTTTAAGTAATTTTATAGTCTCCCGACCACCGCCGTATTATAATACCCGAACAAAAGTCCCTTAATTTTACGTAAATATTTTCAATTTTAACTTAATTGCTTTCGGAAAATTCTCGAGATATATATTTTCCAATCTGACTTGCAAACAATTAAGTTAGAAAAGCAATTGAAATTTATTTCCGGGTAAATTTAAATCAGTAGCCGACAATGGACCGGGATACTGTTAATTTCATTTATTAAAACGGTTGCCGCCATCGGGCTTAGGGATAATTACGTTGCGATTGTTTTGAATAACAATGGGCATGGACTCTCTGGGCTGATGCGTGTGCATCTTGTGTTTTCCGATCGAAAAAACCATGTCCAGTCGCACTGCGGTGTGTTGCCTTTTATATTTTGGGATTGCTTGAAAATATTAGCAGCATTTTTATAAAATTATTTAAGATATTATTTGACGGCTTTCAAAACTCAGTACTATATTTCTTGAAGAACTGTATAAGAACTTTTGGTATACAGTGCATTACCAGTATTACAGAATTATCGGTTAAGTATATACTACTTGATTGATACGTATACCATTGTAGCGACCTTGAGGCATGTCGAATTTTACATCGTGGAATAACGGTCTACAAAATACCGAGAAATATAATCCCAGATGTTGAACGCGGGCGGGGTGCCAGCAGCGCCAACTAGAACCCGACAACGAATAGCTGGCGGCAACCCCGAGACGTTTATCTGGGATGTTATTGAAGGGTATTTCGATGATTCAGTGCTGAACCCTCGTTTGGTTTAAACGTGCCACCATCGACTGCCCAAGCCTCGTCTCCAGGTAACATCGCTGCCATCCGTTTTATCTAATTGTATTTGTCACATTTTTATATAGCTAATAAATAACGGTCACATAATGTAAACACCACTGTTTCATTTCGTTTTACCTCCATTCACCGAGCCACATCATTTACCCTAATCCATTTATAGTCAATTCAAAACAGTAATGACACACGTGACCAATATGTCTGTCAAAAGGTGTAAATTCGTTTTACAGTCGGACAAGATTTTCCTTCTCATTTTATTCCATTTAAAAAGAGATAGAATGCTGTTAGGGAACAACATGCAACCGAAAGAGCCTGCAAAAGTTGTCCGTTTGTCAAGCGTCTGCAAAATTCTTTCAAATATTATAATTACGAAGTATAAATCGGCAAACGTTGTTTTAACGCTTTGTTTTAATAACTGCTGCACCGAATATTAGTACGAACACGGTCTCTAAAATACCTCAAAAAATAACAAAAACTAATATAACTTTAAATTCACCAAAAAGAAACCGTGATTATGCGAAACAGGTAACGAATCAAGATCAGTTTGATGTTTCAGAGATCAATCGAAACATAATTTAATACAATTATTTCAGAGAAAATTGTTAGTTTGGAAAGCATCCATAAAAACCCAAAAGATATACAGCTATTTGAGGGATGTAGAACATCCGTTCATACATTGTTGGGGAATATAGGATTTAAGTGGTGTAAAGATAATCCACGAAGGGGTTTAATGGAACTTCCAGAAAATGTTTTTAAAATAATACAATTTTTAAAAACATATAAGAAAATCAAGGAAGAATTATTATATCAATTTATATATTTAAATAGGACATAATTATTTCAGAATGAAATATTGGGTCGCTATATAAAGACAACAAAAGTTGATCGAAAAAGGTAAATGTTGAAATAACTATTGATTAGGTTCTGTTAGAAACAGGAATGGTTTTATTCCAGGAGCAGAATTAGTGTTTTCCTCCAAGTCCAAGGGTGACTACCATGGAGAAATGAACCATAACTTGTCTTTGCACTACTTTGATATCAGCTTTTAAAGAACTTGGAGGAACCATCAGTTATTGTTATGTACAATGCACCATATCTACCATATATATCGTACATTGGTGGAGAAAATCCGAACAAGTGCATCAACAAAGGCTGCAATTAAGTAATGGCTTAAAGTATATAAAATAAGTTTCGAGGAAACCATGTTAAAGAATAAACTATTTTCAAATGTTGCTTGATAAATATAAAGGAAATATTTATTTGCTGTTTATGTAATTTACTTTTTCAAAATAAGTCTAAGAAAAGATACATGGTAGACCAGATTACTGAATGTTATGGTCACAGAGTATTACGTCTTCCTTCCTGTCACTGCATTTTTAATCCAATTGAGTTGATATGGGGTATTGTAAAGAATGGTTCCAATGGATATTCAGATCGAGGAGGATGTTCAAACCAGAATTGTCTGGATTGAAGGATAGAGACATTGTCGAAAATAACACCTTCGTTTTGTGTGAGCTCGATCAGACACATTGAAGAAGAAATTGGCAAATTAGAATTTTGAGCAATTTTGTGATAGATTGGGAAAAACAGCTTGGTTATTAACTTGGTTAGTGTTTCCGAAAATGACAGTGATTGAATAAAACTTGTTGTTGAATGTTGGTTTATAATTCAATGCTGACAATTACCAAGACAGGGTGTTGAAAGAGGAAACAACTAAAGGTCAGTATACAATTAATATGCTTTAATTGTAGGAGATTGTATTATAGAGTACGAAAGCTTTATGAACATGTGTGTTATTCCTCAAAATATACATGAACATTTGGTTAAAATGTATGAGGAAAGAAATAATACTAACTGTTTTGCAGATATGGCAAATGCATTAAGGAGAATGCAGTTATTTTAATGTAGTTTTATCAAGAAAGATATATACAGGTAGTAACTGAACAAACTAAGGAAAAATATACAACAAGAACTAAGCGTAAAATATAAATATGCTCTGTAATAAAAATAAAATACATTACTCAGATATACAATTGTTAATTAGGTGGATTAGACCTTCGGGGGATACCACTACATAAAAAAGCGCCTAGAACTCTAGCTATACTAGTATGGAAAAAAGTTCAATGTATATATAATAAAACAACTCTAACCTATAAATTATTGTGGCTCTATAATTGATTGTAGTTTTAAGTTCTTCGATAATACATGCATTAGATGTACTATAATGTTAAAATAAATTATAATACACCTTTTTGTTTGATTATTTTATTTAGATTATAATTTTGTTATATGTCAGAGCCAATCTGTACTAAAACTCGGAGTTGATGCGGCAACATTGCGACGTCTTGACAGGGCACGTGTGTCACTACTGTTTTGAATAGACTATATTTTCATTTTCTTTTTTCAATCTAAATGACTCGATGAGGACTGAATATCGGAATTGTTTTAGATATCTGTGTATATATCTGAATTAATTTACATTAATTTTAAAGGATTTACAACAGACACTTTTCAGTATGTGTCGTTTCGTTGAAGTATGAACAAACCATGTCAGTGCGTTGAAAATGACTGAATTTGGATTATCTTAAGGAAGTCTAATTTTTTTTATTCAGTCTGAAAAAAATATCTAGTCATAATCCAGTGAATTTAACACGTGAATATTGATTTATACTTTTGGGCTACGATGTACTACCAATTCAGGTTGTACTAATTGTTTAGGATTTAAATAACAGGCAATGTTGATTGAGATTTCAGTGAACACATTTCAAATATCCATTCACTTCATGTCACATCGTCTTTGATTCAACCACACTGTATTTTATTATTAAAAAATATTTTCAATGTTTAATGGGCACTGAAAAGAATATTACTGTTGCGTCAAATATTTCCTGTATTTTTCCCATGCTTCTGTCCACAGAAAAACTCACGACCCATTTTCCTTTAACCATTATTTTCTTTTGTCGACCATCGACTGAAACATGCTTAACATAATCCCTGTATTATCTCATCAGACATTCATTTATTTTGTTTACTACGGAATCCCTCGTCGACTAGATATCGATTGATAAATTCGACAGTAAAATATACGAAATAATATATATTTCGGCATTCATATATTGGATAAAGTCTAACTAAGAAGCATAAAAATCTGCCAGTTTTTTTGTACTCTTAAGAACAACAAGGCCAGAGCCAGAATAAAAATGTTTGGCCGACAGCCAGTATGGAATGGGTTTTGCCAAACTAGCCTGGATATTATCCGGAATAGTATATATTAGATATGTGGGCGTTTTGGCTTTACAGAAACTTTAGTGGCTTGTTTGGAACACTTGATGTTTATATATTCGACGATAATATAACGGGTCAGTCGAAAAGTTCCCGGCCTATCATAGTAAAACGCTTTTTTTGGCAAAATTTTTTTTTTATTCAACATGATTCCATTCAAGGGTTATAGCGATCTTCCAACTTTCCGACACCTTTTTGTAGTACGATTTCTCATTTGCTTCAAAATAGGCCTCAGTTTCGGCGATCACCTCTTCATTCGACGAACATTTCTTACCAGCGAGCATTCTTTTGAGACCTGAGAACAGGAAATAGTCGCTGGGGGCCAGATGTGGAAAATACGGTGGATGAGGAAGCAATTCGAAGCCCAATTCATGGATTTTTGCCATCATTTTCACTGACTTGTGACACGGTCCATTGTCTTGGTGAAGCAGTACTTTATTTTTCTTCAAATGCGGCCGTTTTTCGGCGATTTCGTCCTTCAAACGGTGCAATAAGCCATAACCTTTCCAGCCGACTGTTGCGTTTTCCCACGCTTTGGAGCGGGTTGATCGTGTGCAGTCCACTCGGATGACTGTCGACTGGACTTCGGAGTGAAATTATGGAGGCAATTTCATCAAATTAACAAAATCTTAAACGATAACAAATATTGCTCCGTTACATTTCTCGATATTTCTCAGGCCTTCGACAAGGTGTGGCCGATTGGACTGCATGTTAAATTGAAAAAGCTTTTGCCCCATATGCACTTTCAACTGCTAAAATCATACCTTACAGACAGACATTTTATTGTCAAACAGGGTGATGAATACACTGACCTACACCCAATATATTCAGGTGTTCCGCAGGACAGGGTTCTTGTTCCCTTGTTTTTTCTATTGTACACAACTGATCTACCGACCTCAAGAAAAATTATTGATGCAACATGTACTGACGATACACCATATCATCGCACGAGGATCCAATATCAATCAGAAACAAGAAACCTCCAACATCATCTTAACAAAGCAAATGAAACAAAATCTATCCATGTGACATTCACCCTTTGTAGAGAACATATACCTCAGTAAAATTAAATAACCATGAAATTCCGCAAGAGACGTTTAACACGGAAAAAAACATATAGTGACAAAACGCAAACAGCTTGGGCTTAAGCTAAACCTAATGTATTGGCTGATAGGGCGTAAATCTAAATTATCATTGGTTTTGTTATATAAGTCAATAATTAGGCCCATTTGGACCTATGGTATTCAACTGTGGTGTATAACTAGCAAATCTGACATAGATATCCTCCAGATGTTCCAGAATAAAGTGTTGCTGGTCATCGTCGTTGCTCCATATTACGTGTCCAAACAAACTGATCGAAGTATTAGTGCGAAGTACTCTGAAAGACTATTAGTGCATCCCAATGTACTCACTAAACAGTTAAACAGTGCGCGATGACGAGATGATGAGAATATTTTTGTTGATCTTAATTTAGTTATTACAACGATTATTATGTATAGAATTTGTTTTGAAACTTTTTTGTGTTTTATTTTTATTTATTTTCTGAAGTCGGTTCGGTTTTTAAAAAAAATATTTTATAGCTAGTACCTTTCGAACTGTTTAATATACAATAAACGAATGTTTTAGTCTAATGCACACGTCCGAAGCAAAACAAACACTTTTTCCATCCCTATTTAAATATCAATCCCGGGCACATTTTCGCTAATTTGAATTTTATGTAAAAGTCCTGTGACTGACGCCCAAGCATTTAATCAGAATAAAAATAACAGCACGCCATACGCGGTTATTTCCCCCCTTTTGCACTTGATACGTTACGATATATCCACCGCCGAGTGTATATTGTTAAAAAGGCGTACGATGTACTAATTTGGTAAACAGATTTTTTTTCGCCTCTAGAACAACCGGTTGCATATTTCAAGTTTTAATTAGTTTTTTTTTCTGCTCTCGGCTCGCAGGGCTCCGCGAGAAGATTGCTACAATGTCATGGAGGGCTCTTTTGTGATGAATAAGGTAAAATAAAACCGTCCTTTTTAATTTACACTGGGCGGTTAATTTTATTTTTTAATCAACAATCCAACACGCGCTATTCACCGACCCCATTTTTTCGTCTTGAATTTTACATTTTTTTTATGAACGGTACGGTTTTTTTTCAGAGTTGTTACTTTTCGGAGATTTTCGACGTGTAGCTGACGGTTTTGTAAAAATTTGGTATTGGGTTTTATTATTTCTACGACCGTACATATAACAATAATCAACAACATTTACTAGAGTTTATCCAAAATAGGGATGACCGATCGTCATCTGGGAAACATCAATGTTATAAGAATAACACATGGGCTGAAGAGTCTCGAGAGTAATAAAGAAAACGCGCTTTTGGTTCAAAATTGGCTTTATTCATCAACATAATTTCAATCAAGATCCGCACACTCAATATAGGCTGTCCAACAGGTGTCAGCTTATCTTCTGTCCACTCAGGTGACGATCATTTATATATCGGGGTGGAGTGATGATTTCATGTTTCATAAACATGGTCAAACAGTGCTCAGAATCATTAACACGTTCTTGTTTTTGGTCAACAGTGAGTAAACATGATACCCACTGTGAATAGAGCTTTCTTCTAGTCAAAGGCGCATGCAATATAAAGCCAGAACGTTCTTTTGGTATCTCTACGATGTTAGTTAACTTATGCAACTTGACTTTTCGATCGTTCAAAAAGATTTTGTGGATTTTCTTGATGTTTCTAGTGTTGCCACCTCATTTGGACGTCCACTGCGTTCTGCATTATCTGTGTCTCTACGACCTCATTTGAAGTCAGGAAAACAACGTTTTATTGTTGTCTCTGATGGAGCGGAGTCCTTACAACATTTTTAAAGATATTGCCTCACTTGAACGGTATTTTTTTCCCATCAAGAAGCAGTGTAAGATTAAAACGAAATTATTTTTGATCCATTGTTTTGAAAATAACGAAAGTAGTGTCACTCGTAGCACAATACAACTCTTAGCCTCTCTCTTTTGTTTCTCCATATTTAAATCGCAATAAGTTTCAACTTGGCTATATGAATGGCGTTACCTATATATAGAACGTGTTCTATGGACTGTTGTCTTTCAATTCAATTGAATTTATTATTGGAGATATGAACCTTTAAAACTATCTATTGGGAAAAATCGAAAATACTCTCACCCAATTATACAAAATATAAACTAAATAAAATAAAATAAAAATAAAAAGTTATTTTTAATAAATTTTTAATTTATTAAAAAGTACCATGGGATTAAATCCAGTGAATAAGCCAGTTGTGGATTGATATAAGTGATATTTTGCGATGTGCCTTGTATATATTATCATTTTTGTGTAAATATCATATGTTTTCCAGAAAAATCAGAATTTCCAGAGTTTTGAGTGTCATTTGCGGGAAATTTAAATGTATTCTCTTAACTTGAAGAGACCTGTAGCAATATTATTTTTAGTGTCTGGTAAAACGTTCTTAGAATTCCCGAAAATTGAATTCCATATGAATTGAGTTTCACTCCACCAACTGTATGCAAGTTTTGCCATCGAATATCAGTGTAATTCATCAGATAAAGATCAGTCCTATACATTATTTTAAAGTATTTATAACATATGATCTCACTATGTGTTAAATCGCATCGGGTACATTTCTAGTCAGCTTCAATTTCATCAGTTTGGGTTATTTCGTCGAAGTGTGAACACATTTTTTTCCAACATTTTTGAATGTGTACCGAGAAAATTGCATTTGCGGGAAGTTTTACTTATTTATTTTAATTTGAATAACAAGACGCTTGAAAGTCATCGAACGATGTGTGAAGCTTCAATGAAAAACAACCGGAATACGAGCAAAGACCCAACAATATTATTCTTCAGTATGACAAAGCTCGACCACATGTTGCCAAACCGTTAAAACATACTTGGAAACATTAAAATGGGAAATGCCACGTGGAGTATTTCCCGCCGTATTTTCCAGACCTTCCTCCTTCTGAGCCGTGACCTGTCTTCAGTTCGCTTCAGTTCTTATGAAGACACCAAAAATGGGATGATTCGTAGGATGATTAGTATTCTGAATCCTTTAAATTCTTTAAAACTAATTTATAGGCCCCATGAGTATATATTACCTCCCATTATACTACACAACACAGAATTACCATGACTTATTCATTGTTTTTAATAATGCTGAAAGGACAAACTACGTACCATATAACTATAATTATTTAGCTACAATAAACTAGTCTGATTTCATCATCTGATGACCACATGAGTTAGGAAACCGCAGAAACACACACACATTACTAACAAACTATTCAGGGAATCAAAACAATGTTCGAAATGTTATCATCGATGTAAAACATTCCACGAGAAATACTTTCGACGCATTAGATGTGAATTAAAATTGCGCAATGTCCGCCATTTTATGTCAGAACGTTGCGCAACGCAGTTTTTCTCAAATGTTTCAGAACAAAACACTCCCATCGGCTAAACTTTATGAGGATATGGCGTTAAGTGGGTCACGGATTTGTTATTTCCTACGTAAACCAGTGTTGCATCAAATAGATTTGCGTAATATCCGATAATTAAACACACACAGCAGGACTGTATCAGGAAAGGCGAACATCGGTATAAGGGTTGCCGAAAAAATCGATATCGATATATCGATAATAAAAAAATATTAAATATGTTCCTTAAACATTGTAAAAAAATCATGAAATTATTTTTAATAAACTTTTTAAACTGGTACTTAATTTTAAACGTTTAGGTATTTTGGTACTTAATTTTAAAGATTTGGAGTATTTCGGTACTTGATTGTAAATGTTCATTGAAATTATCAATATAACAGGTCAATTGAAAAGTCCCAACCAAAAGCTTACCATAGTAAAACACATTCTTCTGGCAAAATTAGTTTTTTTTTATCCAACATAATTCCCTTCAAGGGTGATACACTGATTATAGCGACCCTCCAACTTTTCGATACCATTCTTGTAGTACGATTTGTCCTTTGCTTCAAAGTAGGCCTCAGTTTCGTCAATCAGTTCTTCATTCGACGAAAATTTCTTCCCAGCGGGCACTCTTTTGAGATCTGAGAACCAGAAATAGTCCCTGGGGGCCAGATCTGGAGAATACGGCGAATGAGGAAGCAATTCGAAGCCCAATTCATGGATTTTTGCCATCGTTTTCACTGATTTGTGACACATTGCATTTTCTTGGTTAAGCAGCACTTTCTTTTTCTTCAAATGCGGCCGTTTTTCTGTGGTTTCGTCCTTCAAACGGTCCAATAATGCTATGTAATAGTTGCTGTTGATGGTCCTTCCTTTTCAAGGTAAACAACGAAAATTATTTAATTTCAATTTACAGTCATTCAAAATCATTTTGTGGATTTTTTAAATGTTTTAGTCAGTAACAACTTCATTTCACCACGTCTAAACATAGTATACCAATCCTTGATGCTTGATTTTCCTGGAGCAGTATCCAGAAACTCGGAATCAAGCCTAGTTTTTGCTTCAACTATATTTTCTCCCTTCAAAAAGTAATATTTCATCACTACGCGAAATTCTTTTTTATTCATTTTTTTCACTTTTATCCATATCCACTCAAAATGCTATAATTCACAAACTAATAATCCGATAACTGTTAAATCTATACACGCATCTTTTGAGGGTGAGGTCTAACTAAAAAGCATATGGATTTAATTCCAGTAGCGCCATCTATATTTCAGGACGGGGACCTTTCAATTGACCTGTTATACTACAAAACAATACGGATATTTTTTTTCCACTGATATATATTTTGAATATATTGAAATCAATATATCGATATTTTTTGTAATATCGGTATTATCTGAGGTAGATGACGCATAACAATAATTAGTGTTGAACGTTGTGTTTCTATTGTTTCGTTCAATCTGTTGTGTATATATCTGTGAAAATCATTTTACTTTTATTTACATAATCAGGAATTTCTGATTGATGAATACTCAATTCATATAGTTAATTAGTTTTTGTTGTCAGTATATCAGTTAAAAACCATCGTATCTTCGTCTGGAATGTTAAATTATCTTAGATCATCGTTCTAACGTTGTCCTATTATCGAGGTAACTGGCTTTATAGACTTTTCTACTGATAACTATAGTGTGACAGAGGCAATTTTTTGCAGAATATTTAATAAATTATAAAATAGCGAGACAATTGAGAAATATAAGTTTCAAATTTCTTGAATTAATTAACAAACGCAGTACTCCTAATATAAATAAGATTACGTGTTTTGAATTTTTTGGTTTATTGTAAAAAAAATGTCCATTGTTATGGTTGTGGAACACGTCACGTTCCTTAGTAATAGTGTGAGTACTACTTCAGCTTTTAAGCGTAAAACGCTGTATTACTTCACAACGGCAGCCGATATCCTTCCATACCTATTGCATATTCAGTGATTTTAAAAGAAACGCGTGAAAACATGAAACTAATTTTCGACTTAATGAAATACAAAGAATACAACGGAAAAGTTTGTGTTCATTTAATGTTCGTTATTATATTGCTTGAACTACAGGTTTCACGAAATATTGTTATTTTCTGTGTTTGTACGACAGTAGAGTTAAAACGATGGGGTGCAGAGTATCTTTAAAAATACATTTCTCTCATTCCCATTTTGATTTTTCTACCCTAATCTTGGAATGGTGAGTGAACGAAAAAGGTGAATGCTTTCACCAGGATATAAAGCAGATAGAAGGGCGTTATCAGTGAAGATGTAATGGTAAAATGTTAGCAGATTATTGCTAGTTT
Source organism: Rhynchophorus ferrugineus (assembly GCF_030347505.1). Classification (NCBI taxonomy): domain Eukaryota; kingdom Metazoa; phylum Arthropoda; class Insecta; order Coleoptera; family Curculionidae; genus Rhynchophorus; species Rhynchophorus ferrugineus. Next base: position 73,749,497 of record NW_027472582.1, on the reverse strand, counting down.
GTAATGAAAGAGGATTTTACTGTTCACAAAAGGTAAAGTTAATATTTCGTAATTTTCTTTCAAAATATATGGCTCATATTTTCTAAGACCACTTAAACCTCAGCTATTTGGATTCATTGTGTATTTTTAAATATATTACTGTTTTTTATAAAATTAGTAATATAAATAAATCAATACTGTTGCGATAGTTGCGGGTTCGAATCCTGCTGGGGCATGCTCGTAAATGTATGTTTGTGATTGTTTAATATTTGTGATTGTTTTAGGCAAGAGTGTAAAATTCGACAAGGAAAATGACCCAGTCACGCCATTAACCAGGCTGGGTAAGACCGGATGTCTTCTGGGATGATTTCTAAAGTCGGTCACTCGCCAGGCTTAACACGGAGGACCGTGGTTCGGAGCCCGCGTTAATCCTTTTTTATTTATTTATAGTACTTTAGTTTATCTAGTTTTAGAACGATACGTGTTACAAAAAATCCCTTTAAGTGTTTGCGTTCAGCAGGTACGATTTGAGAAGAAAACATTTTATTTAATGTTAAAGAACAAGAAACAATTATCACACAGTGTTATTTATAAATATTCAAATTTGTACTCAATTTTAAAGGTTTAGAACAGAAGGTTTTTTCCTGGTCTATGGTGAGTCTACAGCTCTTGCATCATTCCTAAAATAAATAGCTCGACAACAAACGATTTCCGTCGCGATTGCAATCCACATTCCGAGAGGTAATCGCGAATAATTTCTATCGATTAATCTGTTTTCAATGACGACCGTTTTAATGAAGATTATGTTATTGTTGTTGGCGGTAAATAGCCGAGCAGGCGTGGGCGTTGCAGAATTAAAATCGCAATTATGCAGCTGTTGTTCGAAACACGGTTTATAGAAAACACTCATTTAAAAAATCGATAAATCATAGTACGGCGTCATGAGAAATCAATAAACATCTCAGGGAAGGATTTCGTCGGTTCTACCGAATTTGTTATAATTCCGCTGCATTGACTTATCCCAGGAGGCTTGTAATGATGAAGCACCATCAGATAGAAACTGATATATAAGCCATCTGTTGCTTTTATATCAGGGGTTTAGCGTGGAAAAACTCCAATGTACCTTACAGTTTCTTATAGATATTTTAGTAGTTTTCTTATTACATTTTTTATAATTATTCGTTAATATTAACGTTGGGAACTATCAACTGAAAATAGTAATAACTATTTACTACATACATCCTAGCTAGTATGTTTGACAAATCATTTAAATAGCTAATAAGTTAATTTTTTCATATCATTTGCCTTTAGGAAATTGTGAAGAGGATTAACTCGATACTAACGGAGGATGTATGACCACAAGTTGAGAAATCGCAACTTCACCTTATACCTATATGAACAGACGAGGCAAGGCCCCAATATCACATGCCCCAGAAAATTGTTTTATTATACTGTCAGTAATTTTCTCATCTATCTTTTTTTTATTTTATCTCATGATATTACCACGTTGATAATATAACATATTTTTCGTCAAACATCTTTAAAAAATGTAAATTTAAAACCTCTTAATTCTGCATTATTTAATGATCTTCCAGATAGAATGTTAAAATTAATATGCACCATATATTTTGGATAAAACAGGTAAACTGAATTTTAAAAGAGATAGACTAAAAGTTTGCTTTCAGTATAAGAAAACAAAAAGCCAGAACCCTAATAGATCCTATTAGATTGATGACCCTAAAAAAATCTGAAAAAGAGCCGGGCTTGGTGGCGCAGTGGGACGGTCCTCATACTGTTGCGATAGCCGCGGGTTCGAATCCTGCTGGGGCATGGCCGTAAATTTATGTTTGTGATTAATTAATATTTGTGAATGTTCTAGGCAAGAGTGTAAAGTCGGACAAGGAAAATAATCCCAGTCACGCCAGTAACCAGATATTTCGGAGCCCACGTTAAACTTTAAGCACAGTCCAGATAAACCCATAGTTGTTAAAAGGACTGTAAATAATTAATAAATTTATTTCAGAAATTAAATTGTTTTTTATCTAAATATCATTGGTCAATTAAACGTGACGTCAGGGCAGTTACCTGCCAAACTTTATCAGAGAGCCAATCAAATGTCTTCACAGCAAAATTTTTTTCTTATAGGTGCCTATAATGGAGATTTAAATTGACCAATCAAATTACTTGAATGGCCGATTGAACACTATCTGGATCTTGGGCAATGCAAAACTTTTCTTCAGAGACCCCTATTGAGTTGTTTCTCAATAACTCCATATGTATATATGTCCATAACGTGTTTTCTTTAGCGAAAAATTGTAGTTTGTTTATTGGTATTCGATATACGGTATCGATGCGCGTTAATATATGTTCATCCCTACCAAAACAGCTCACATCTGATTAGAATTCCACGGATTTGTCGACCGGCTTGTTCAAACATAACTGTTAAATATGTATTTACCCGTATAGGGCCTGTATACATCAGTCCGAAACACGATATATGTTGCTCCTCATCAATTATACCCATTTAAATTAATTCTAATCACTAATTACGAATCGATATATACATTTTATTTATCGAGATTGATGATTAGTTCCGAATCCAGTTGCCCTTTATTACTGAATCCTATGATTAATTGTCACGCTCTGCTTGGTTTGCCGTTTATTAACAATCGATTTGTGCGTTGTTTTTTTTTCGTTGTTGTTGTCGCTGTTTCGTTTTGCTGGATTGAGGCTTTCTTTCGATCTGATCGGGGAAATTAAAAAGCCTATTATAGTCCATTATTGCCATAAAAACAGTTAAAAGTATTTTATTATTCACAATTTTAATTTTTTACCCTATTACATTAAAAATCTTGAAAAATATCGTTCCAAAATGCTGCTATATTAATATACAATATATTGTTGTTAACAAACAAACTACCAACGAAATCATAAAACTATATATATTACATATACATCTATGTAGGTATAAATTGGGTAAATTTTAGTCAAGGTCGCGGCTAGGACGATAGAGCCGGAACGTCAAAAATCAGTCGAATGAAACTGATAGACAAACATAGTAACTAAAAGTATACGACTAAAACAGTCGACAGTAAAAAGTAGTCAATTACTAGTAGATAGTCGATTTCAGTCGATAGTTTCCAACACTAATTTTCAAAATCATAAAATTCTGGTTAGGTCGATCATGTGCTCTCGTTATAAATAATTAGTTATCAGAAGGAGTAATAACAGCTGTAATAACTTATGGTGAACATAATCTAACCTTAAAATCATGCTAGCCGTGGTTTTTAAAATTCAAAAGTAGTGATTTCGGTGTGCAAGGCGCAAAAATTATCATCATCATGAATCAAAACCCATAGTTACTAAATATCATATCATATTTGATAAATTCAAAACTTTAGTTCAATTATTGTGCACAATGTCCATATATTTAAAAGACTATCTGGTAATAAGGAAGGACATCTGACAATAATAGAAAATATAAAAACTAATAACGATGCTAATATAGTAACATAAAAGGTAAAATATGTGTATGAAAAAGGGAAAATGTTTAAAAAATGTAAACAAATAATATCTAGTATCTAGTAATAAAGGCATTTCATCGTATGACTGTAAAAGTTAAGTTCAAGTGCCACAGACGTTGATACATTTTCACCTCGTAACTCGTAACAAAAAAACATTTAGTGTATAAAAATAATAAAAATGTTTAATAAGAGAGTGTATCTGCCAATAAATCAGATTATAAAAGTTGATAATAGTGCAACATAGTGATAAAATTACTATTTTCTGAATGACCTAAATGGTTAAACACTTGAATTTTGGATAGAAAAGTAGGACTGTAGTGGGATACGCGTATCGAACTTCTGTTTTGGGAGTTATCCTCTTCGGACATCAAGTGAATTTTGCATCGTGGTTTGATATCAACATTTTGTGTTTGCCGATGTATCCAGGTTTTTTTAAATTGAATAAATATTTAGATATCGAATTTTTTTTTTATTACTCTTCGTGAGCCCACAATCTGCCCTATTGGCAATAAATATTTCTTATGTCTATATTATATATACATGGCATGTAGAAAATCACTTCATTAAGCAATCTTCTGTATAAAATATTATCTTAATTAATTACTCTTATTCTAATGCTTATTCTAAACTCTACATATGTCCAGTAATCAGATCAGGTGGTGCTAAACGTTTTAGTCTACGCACCTCACTATCACGTGGCATATTTAGCTGATTAGCGAGTACATTGGGATGCACTGACACTCTTTCGAAGTACTTCACACAAACACGTTGGATTACACTCGTTATAGGTTCTAGAGGAATATCGTGTTGTATCACTTTATTTGAAATATAGTACGGAGCATCAACAATGGCACGCAACACCTTATTTTGGAACTGTTGAATGATGGATATATTAGATTTGCTAGCGGTACCCCATAGTTGAATTCCATATGTCCAAATGGGCTTGAGTATAGACTCATACAGCAATACCTTGTTATCTAATGATAACTTGGATTTGCGCTCAATGAGCCAATACATTTGATATAATTTTAGTCCTAGTTGTTTCCGTTTAGAGAGTATGTGCTTCTTCCAGGTTAGGCGTCGATCTAAATGCATACCAAGATATTTAACATGCTCTGCTTGGGGGAGTTGACGATGATTGATTTTTACTGGTGGACATGTTTTTCTACGCAGGATAAACGTTATATGCGTGGATTTTGATTCATTGGCTTTAATGCGCCATGTCTTCAACCATAATTGTATTTGCTCCAGGTGGTAGGTTTATTGATGCTGTGACTGGATCTTCATGGGATGCTAAGATTGCTGTATCGTCTGCATATGTTGCCACAGTAGTTATTTTTGTGGTGGGCAGATCAGCCGTATACAGAAGATACAGTACTGGACCCAGTACACTACCTTGCGGAACTCCTGAATATATGGGATTTAATTCGGTATGTTCATCGCCTTGATTTACAATAAAATGTCTGTCAGTGAGATACGATTTTAGTAGCTGATAGTCCGGATGAGGGAGAAGTTTCTTTAGTTTAACCTGCAAGCCCGTATGCCATACTTTGTTAAAAGCCTGAGATATGTCTAGGAAAGCAGCCGAACAATATCTTTTGGCATTTAGGTCAGCGTTTATTTGGTTTACAAGTCTATGCACTTATTCTATAGTCCCATGCTTATTACGAAAGCCAAACTGATGTTCTGGAATAATTTTTCTTTTTTCTATTATATAGTTAACATAATAAGAATATGTTAAGTTAATAATAATGCACAACTTAGTACACTTAGATAGCACAATTCGGACTCACTATGTTCTGATAGTGACATAAAAGGCAATACACTTATATCTGAAAATAAAAAATAACAGTGAGTCATAAAAGAAGTATCCAATAATACAAGAGAGTAATTAGTAAAAAAGATAATATGATAATAATGTAGAACACGCATTAATTAAAGAGTCTGTGGTAATGAAATAAGATGTCTGAATAAAAAATAATAAAAAATGTATCTGCAAACAGAACAGATTATATTATTGTTATTACTAAAAGTATAAATAGATTCATAGTGGCATATTTTATTTAATAATTACATCTTATATTAAATGTGTTTAATACAATCTTAATATACAAATTAATTTATTAGTATCATATACTTTATTAGTATTTCCAAAATTAAAATAAAACTAATCTACTTAAGCTAAAGCTAAGCACTGGTTTGCTTCAATCTTCTGATTTCCTGCCTGTTGTCCAGTAGCTGTACTGCTTTCACGTTGTTGTGATTTAGCTACCTTATTTTGTGTTTTAAGACGAAATCTTGGATTACTTCGTGTATTTATTTGATCTCGAGGTCATCATGCAGCTCTTCGTTGGTTAAGTAGCGATAAGCATTGGCAATTAATCGTCAAACTTTGTTTTGGGTACGTTGGATTACTAGTCGGTTTTTTACCATCTAGTTTAGTTTTAGTTTAATCTACCATCGAGATATATTCGGAGGTGAGTAACTTTTGTTTCATAGTGTGGTATGCTTCCATATTGTGAACTTCTTAACAGTCTACAAACTTTTTAATACAAACATCTTTCGTCCCAATCTAATAAAAACAAGTAAAAGAAGTTTATCTATCAACCTATCTTCCTCAAGAGTCTCCTACTCCACCATTTCTCAAGTAGCAAAGAACGAAAAGAAAAATCGACCACCTTTTCAAAAATTAATTCAAATTTAATTTTGCAACTTCAACAGTTACTTCCACTTCTGGAACACTTATTTTTCGGCAAGTCAGGTCTCGTTTAATATATAGTACGTCACGTTTGGAACATCCTGATAAGGAACGTCGAACTAAGCACGAAACGGCTGACTGCCGACATCGATCCAGACAAATTGTAGTCGGTTTCGGCTTCGGCTTCTACCCCGACCCCCTTTTCGAATAAATACCCGCCGCCATATAAATAAAATTCGATCGATAATGTTAATTATTTAAAGAGGCTTGATACTCACTGGTTTAATGCTGAAATAACTGTTAAAGATGTTCGCGATAGGTTTTGGAATGATACAGGGGCGTTGATATTAAGAATATATGTATATATGTTATATAATACATACATGCGTGCAAGGGAAATTTGTCTTAAGATGACCTGAATACTACCACCAAACAGGTCAATTGAAAAGTCTCCGGTCTGACACATAGATGGCGCTACTAGAATTAAATCTATATATTTTTTAGTTAACCCTAACCCTCAAAAGATGCGTGTATAAATCTGACAGCTGTCGGATCATTAGTTTGTGAATTATAGTATTTTGAGTGAAGCAATTTTTGTCATTGTGAAAAAATGGATAAAAAGGAATTTCGTGTGTTGGTAAAATATTGCTTTTTGAAGGGAAAAATACAGTTGAAGCAAAAACTTGGCTTGATGCCGAGTTTCCGGACACTGTCCCATGGAAATTAACTATCAAGGATTGGTATGCTAAGTTTAGACGTGGTGAAATGATCACCGAAGACGGTGAACGCAGTGGACGACCAAAAAAGGTTGTTACCGACGAAAACATTTAAAAAATCCACAAAATGATTTTGAATGACCGTAAATTGAAATTGAATGAAATAGCAGACACTCTAAAGATATCAACTGAACGTGTACATCATATCATTCACGAATATTTGGGTATGAGAAAGCTCTATGCAAAGTGGGTGCTGCGCGAATTCACTTTTAACCAAAAAGAACGACGGGTTGATGATCCGGAGCAGTGTTTGAAGATGATCAAGTGTAATAAACCCGAGTTTTTGCGTCGATATGTCATCATTTCACTCCGAAGTCCAATCGACAGTCATCCGAGTGGACTACACACGATCAACCCGCTCCAAATGGTGGGAAAACGCAACAGTCGGCTGGCAAGGTTATGACATCTGTATCTTTGGGATTCACATGGAATAATTTTCATTGACCTTGAAAAAGGAAGGACCATCAACAGCGACTATTACATAGTGTTATTGGGTCGTTTGAAGGACGAAATTGCCGAAAAACAGTCGCATCGCAACCAAGACAATGATGGCAAACATCCATGAATTGGGCTTCGAATTGCTTCATTATCCACCGCATTCTCCAGATCTGGCCCTCAGCGACTATTTCGTGTTACACGTTAAAACACGAAATTGTTTTTGATCCATTGTTTTGAAAATAATAAAAGTAGTGTCACTCTTAGCACAATAAATCACAAACTTATGAGTAGAATATCATGAGTTTTTGACAGCTTTCTTTTGATAGTTAGTACTAACTAAAAATGCGGTGAATGCAATACAACTAGCGCCATTTATGTGTTGTTTCTTTGTCTTCTTTTGAAAATACATTGCCATACTGTCTCTAAATTCCGATTTTTAATAATCTAATGCATTCCTGCCAAAGAAAAAGACAATGAGCATAATTTCAAGCGAGAATAACAAACGGAAACAAAGAAGTTCGCTCTAACTGTGGTCGCGCGATGGTAGATCGTAAATTTGTCGAACGGGACCGCTCCGGTCGGCTAAAAAAGAACAAAAAAAACCAACTCACGCCACGGATCAAATGACACTCGGACAGGGACAGGAAATACATTTGAATCGGACGCAGGAGCTATGCGGTCGCATCGCCGGAGGGGCACTGTCGCCGAAAACCTCCTCTAACGGAACTGGAAGTCTTTTTTGTGTTTATTGTCGCGAATGTGATGAAGACTTAACAGTTCGGTTAGTTGCGTTAGTTTACACTTTCGACGCTGTAAGGTATTTGATTAGTTTGGTCCGCTAATAGTAATTTATCTTTAAATTGTTTCATATAGAAGGCCAACAAAGTACGAAGATGCGAAACTGAAATTTTAAACCGAACTAAATCGTCATGGGATATCGCTATTTAATTCATTCAATAAAACAACCAATTCTAACCTATGATTTAACTTGATAATAACTTAAATATAGGTATATAACAATGAGGGCCCATCAGTATACAGTATAAAAATCATCGTGGTCCGAAGATTCGGCTACTTTCGGAACTATTCGTATATTCGTCGACGCAATCTACTCGCCGCAAGCCGAAATGCTAAAAGTCGATGTTGCCAAATTTACAGCTAGGTTATTTGCTTTATGAATGTATTTTATTTTAGAAAAATAATATATTTAACGAGACATTCTGACATTAACTTTTATATTTTGTTAAAAAAAATAGAGTAGATTTTTTAGTATTTAATACAACACGTTTGACGTTTACATGGTTGAGTAACCTTTGTTCTTGGCGATTGGCAAATTTGGCGATGGATTGGTCAATAATATCCATTTGAAAAATGCCTCATGCTTTTTGTTTGTTAAGCTCTTCTCGTTTCTTTTGACGTGCAAGTATTATTACTTCTATCGATAGAGTTTCTCAGCAGTTTCTTCATATTCGTTTCTTATAACAATAACTACAGTGTTGTTACCAGAAATTGCAATTGGTTCATACTCGTGATTTGCGATATTGCTGGTATACAGTTGATATAGGTACTTGCTCTGATTTCTTTATTTCTTCTTGCTTAATTCTACAATTATATATTATAAAGTTGTGGATCTTGTTGTTCTAGACTCAAATTGTTTAACAAGATATTGATGACCTTTCCTCTCGAATTATTCTTCCAACAAAAGTCGTTTTGTTGAAAAATAACCGGACGGTTTTAACCCAATAAAGAACATGGTATGGCACCGTCTTGTCTGCTTGTTCGCTTGCATTATTAAAAGAAGCTTTCCAAACTAATGAAATATTTTGTATCAATTTGACGCAGGCTCCGTAATAACCGGCCGCGTTTACCATTAAATTCGTTGTGAAACGTCGTAAAACGCAACTACGGAAATTACGAGCCAAGGAGACGCGACAATTCCAATTTCGAAAATAGAAATTTAGTCGGCTTTAATGGCCGACATGCTTCCATAATATGGGTCGTAAAGATTCACCCGGATTCATTGCCGATCGATAACCTGGAGCCGATTCTTTGACATGCCTCCGTAGTTGCGTGGTCGTTAGTTTCAACATTAAGTTGCATATTTGAGTCATTAAAACTCATTGAAAAGACCCTTTAAACGCTGAGAGAAATAACCTATTAAATCTACACTTGTAAATATGTTTAAATGATTATAGTTTTGAGACATGATAGTACAATGATTCCAATTGTTTGAATCAATGTTCTAGAAGGGATGGACAAAATATTATGAACAACACATGGCCAGAAAAGTCCCGGGCATAACATCATTGGGCTTTCAAACGCTCCGATAATGCTATTTACTATTCACTATTGATGGTATTTCCCTTCTCAATATAGTGGATCAATATTACACTACGTACATCCCAAAATAAACCGAGGCCATAACCTTTCCAGACGATTGGTGTGCTTTCGGGCGCTTTGGACGAGGCTCACCAGCTGCTGTCCACTCAGATGACGATTGTTTTGACTCCGTGTAGTGATTTTACGTTCAGTGTCTTTACGACCATGTTTGAAGTCAGGAAACCAACGTTCTATTGTTGTTTCTGATGGAGCGGAGTCCTTATAACACTTTTCAAACCATCGCTTCGCTTGAAGAGTATTTTTTCCCATTGATAAGCAATGTAAAATTAAAACACCAAATTTTTTTTGATCAATTGTTTTGAAAATAACCAAAGTAATGTCATTCTTCACATAATAACTCACAAACTTATGAGAATATCATTAAATTTCTTTTGAAGGTTAATACTAATTGAAAAACTGGTGAAGGCAATAAAAATGGCGCCATCTATGTGTTAGGCCTGGTCAGCTCATGTGTTATATTCTATTTACAGTAGCAGTGAACTCACATCATCAAGATGTATAATGTATTGGCTCTTGCAGTTTGTAAATTCATTTTAATACTAGACAATATTTTCCTTCTCGTTAGAAAGAAATACAATGCAGTTTGATACGTTAGAATATGTAACCGAATCAGCTAGCAAAAGTCTTTCGGTTGTCATATGTCTGAAAAATTCTTCAAAACATTAGTGATAATAAAAGTTTATAAACAAGCAAATCACTGCTTCACATTTGTGACTACTCTGATTGAAAATGTTGGTACTAATAAATATTCAGTAAGAAACATATTTCGTTCCCAATAAATAAGTTCGAAAAGGAACGAGGGAATGGCGGCCGCTTCTTACCAGTAAAATGTGTTAGAGAAGGTAAGCACTGATACTATTAAACATTAAACTACTAGGGCTTCAACTGGAAATATTTTTATTCTGTTGTAGCTACACTGAATATTAGTATGGGCACTATAACTAACTTTATTCCAAATAAAAGAAAAGCCATTTTGGACACGCCGAAAAGAAAGTATCTACATACCTTGAAATTAGTTCTATACAAGTTTAAATTTATGAAATATATGAAAACGGTGAGTAGTTTGTAGCATATAAAAGCACAATTTAATACAATTAGTTCAGAGATAACTGTTAGTATGGAAAGTGTCCCCTCTGAGCGATAAAAGTCATCACTTATGTATTTTTAAAATCTTATTTGAATTACTTTAAACATTTTTGTCGCATTTTATGAAGAGTACAAATTGAAACCCGCCATCATTACTCAAATTTTGAAGCTTTGTAACACATAAATTATATATTTATTCGGAGAAATACTAGAAAATGCTTTTGGAAACATTCTTCTGCTTTGGCCATTCAAAAATCAATTTAAACGTCATTGTCAGAATACAAGTAAGTTTACAACCTTTATTTCGGTCATTTGTCTGTTTATTTAAATTTCAAGATGAAGCAAAACAATAATCTGAGGTATTTGTGTAATTCTTTCAATAAAGAAGATAAATTGTCGTTTTTTTTGTTGTACTTTTTAAACAATAACAACAATATTTCTGGATGTGTAGACCAAAGGAGTATACAGACATTCTTTATTAACAATAAATATGTAACAATTGGTTACGTAGCTTTGATTTCGTAGCTTAGATATACCACTGCCGTTTTTAATAGTACGGTAAAACTGATTATTATGTTATCTTGATATCAATACATCTTAAGCGATAGTATTAAATGATATAAGGCATTTATACAATAAATCAATAGTTAAAATATAATTTTACTATAAACTATGATTATGTTTAATCAAAACTCACTTAATATTAAAAACCATACTTATTAAAATATTGAAAAATACTTACATTATGTTTAAAATTGAAAGAAAGACGATGGGGAAGGTCTGCAACAAAAAAAGATACGTAAAAAGGCCATTCAAGTTTTTTAAATTATATTTCGTTATATTTCAGTTACAATCAAATACAATTACTTCAATTTATTGAGAAATATATATAGGTTAGAATTAATATCTTATTGAACATTTTTTGATTATACTTGTACTCATTCAACCCTTTCAGTACTTATGCAGGAAGCACTAAACTGTGATGTGTCAGACAAAAAAGGTATGAACGCTATTAATGTTCTAAAACTGTTGGTAACAAATGAGTATTATATCAAATAATAAGGTAATGGGTCTTGTAATTGTAAATTACTTGATTCTATTGATAGTGACATTAGATATGCTTAGTATGGTCTTAATTTATTAACAGGTCAATTGAAAAGTCCCCGGCCTACCATAGTAAAACACATTTTTTGGCAAAATTAGTTCTTTTTTATTCAACATAATTCCCCTCAAGGGTGATACATTGATTATAGCGACCTTCCAACTTTTCGATACCATTTTTGTAGTACGATTTGTCTTTTGCTTCAAAATAGGCCTCAGTTTCGGCGATCACCTCTTCATTTGACGAACATTTCTTCCCAGCGAGCATTTTGTGATCTGAGAACAGGAAATAGTCGCTGGGGGCCCGATTTGGAGAATACGGTTGAAGAGGAGGCAATTCGAAGCCCAATTCATGCATTTTTGTCATCGTTTTCACTGAGTTATGACACGGTACATTGTCTTGGTGAAGCAGCACTTTCTTTTTCTTCAAATGCGGCCGTCAAATTCGTCAAAACGGCCCAATAACGCTATGTGATAGTCGCTGTTGTTGGACCATCCTTTTTTAAGGTAGTCAACGAAAACTATTCGATGCGCATCCCAAAATACAGACGCCATAACCTTACCAGTTGACTATTGCGTTTTCCGACGCTATAGAGCGGGTTCATTGTGTGTAGTTAACTCGGAGGACTGTCGATTGGACTTCGGAGTGAAATGATGGAGCTATGTTTCATCCATTGTCACATATCGACGCAAAAACTCGAGTTCGTTACGCTTGATCATCTTCAAACACTGCTCCGAATCATTAACTCGTCGATGTTTTTGGTCAAAAGTGAGCTCGCGCGGCACCCACTTTGTACAGAGCTTTCTCATGCCGAAATATTCGTGAATGATATGATGTACACGCTCAGTTGATATCTTTAGAGTTACTTTAGAGCTATTTCATTCAATTTCAATTTCAACTCTTAATAAACTCTCGGTTAGCTTCAATCTTCTGATTTGCTGTGAGTTATCCATTATTCGCATTAGTTTATGTTCTTGAGTAACTTCATAAATAATACATCTGTAGAAATAAGTTTTAGTAAGTAATGCAAGAAGGTTTTGGAAGCGTTGGATTACTAGTCGGTTTGATGTTTTAGTGCAACCACATATTCGCACCCCATGGTTCCAAATAAGATTTTTAATTGACTGATTAACCAATCTCTTTGATATTAGGTTAAGTGAGGAGCATCTTCCGACTCACCAGTAAAGTGCTTTGATATTCATGCGCCAAAAATGTGTGACATTCATATCTAGGCAATTAGTTTTTCCTTTGTATACGTTCTTTCTTTGAACATTTATCAAAATCAAACATAACTCTGTTGTTTCATAACACACAATAATACTCAGCGCAGTATCTTCGCATAAATAAAACAAATCCTTGCGAAAAAACACGGAAAATCTCATCCGACGCGTCAACTAACGGCATAAAAACGCAATGAGTTGCATTTTAACGTTTCTGGTTAGGACTGGGGAACGGCAAAAAATAGCGTGAAAAATGTGAGAACCACGAATCGACGAAATTTAAACAGATCGCTAACTGTAAACGGAGTCGGTTAGAATAGCGCGGAAATATTCGGTTCGAATGCCTGTTTGTTGTGGTGATATCTGGGCTTTTTACCGAGTTACTATGAACGTAAAATTGTATGGCACCGGACGTCATGCAAATCCATCTATAGTTCTCGTTTAAATCTGATCGAACAACGTTTTATTTCTATTCACTGAAATATTTTTTATGTAACTATAGTTTTATAAACATTTTTAGAAAAGCGTTATATAGTCAATATCAATTCTTTCATTAATATGATGGTTGTTTTTTATATTTCGGTATTGGAGATTGCAGATCATGTATGCAACAGTCTTCTAATAGATTTTTCAGAATTAATTACCTTTTACATTAGATATTCTGAGTATAATCTTAACTTATAAATTAATTGATTACTATTGTTATGCTGCACCTGCATTAATACTCAAGCATGACAAGTACGGGCTTAATACATCAATATTTATTTTCGAAATTAAAATAAAACTAAACTACTTCAGCTAAAGTTAAAAATACACTTACACACTAAACTAGTTCGTTTGGTTTGGTTCGCTTCAATCTTCTGATTTCCTCTGTGTTTTTATTTTTATTCTGATCTGCTCTGGTTTTTGTCTAATGTGATGTTTCCAACTTAATATACTATGCCAAGGTATTTAGTTGATTCTGCTTGAGGAACTGGGTAGGGATGCCCAGATAGCCCAGAAGATAACTTTATTGTATCTAATAAATTTTTAAGGATAACTCTGTAGTGTACAGCCATGGAGATGTACGAGCAAATTCATACAGTAGATACTCATCTAAAATACTGATTTTAAGTAGTAGGCACTTAATAGTACTTAATATTGATAGTCCCTTAATATTGAATTAGTCGAAGAGTATGTAATTGGAGTTAATTGGGACTGGTACATGGAGAGCAAGATAGGTGAAAATAATATGGGAAGGAAGGATGAAGAGGATGAAAATCAGAGGGCGACCTAAGCGAGCCTGGGATGAATATATCAAAGAAATGTTTCAGAGAAGAGAAAAAACCTCTGCCGAAGCATTAAGAGAGTTATTTACATTATTTTTTTTAATTTCATAGTAACTGTATGTCTCTGATAAGATTCTTTTTCAACTATTAGATGGCATAAGAATTCTGAGTTTTGAAGTGTTTTGCTTTATTAGGGCATATAAGAATGTGTCCAAGTGCTACTGGACAGCAGGTGGTGTAAGGATTTCCTTTTAAGCATTTCCATATAGATTTTAATGCATATTGCAAGAAGTAACCACATGCTATGTTATAAAATTATTTGATCGTATATTTACTCATAACATACAAACGTACTATAGTTATTACAGCGTAACTGTGTGACTAAAATGTACCTTTAAAGCGATTTATTAGGGATAATATAAATTATTTTTTAACAATTTTCAATTAATACTAACATTAAAGGTTTTTGTATACTAAAAGTGAGTATTGCATTACCGAATTATACATTTTTTATGTATCAAACAAAATGGTTAGTCAACCATCATGCATGTCGGTAGCAGTAGGTAAAATAAAACAACGCGTTCCAAATCGTTGATAAAGAACAATGCGATCCCTGATGTTACGAGACGTGACATATTTTAGCATGCTGAGTTGCCTACGTATAGCGAATGGAAAAAAGGCCGAAAATACCACAAAAAAAAACTTGAAAAACCTATATACTTAGGAAATAAGTTAAAGTTATCTCCTTTTGATGAAGCGTTGAGTTTATTTTATTTATTTTCCTTGTTTTGGCAACAATATGTGCCATCGGGTTGTTTTTGATATAAACATTGAAGCGAAAACGATAATATATTTCAATCATGCTTGGGAATAAAGGAAGTGGAATATTCTGTAATTATTTATTATGTATTAAGAATATTTTTTTACTTAAAGTTTACTAAAAATGTACCGTAATGAATCTAGACGAAATTGTAGGTTGTCTGATTGCATTCATTACCTTTAATTTAAACTATTTTACCAAGGTTATGCAACGGTAAATGATTTTGAGGGAACATATGATAACAATATTATGAAAGGTGTAGAGGGTTCTTATTTACATTTCGAGCATAATGATGCACTAATTTATAAAAAAATAGCTTTAGTGTTTTTCAGAATATGATCTATGATGATTAACTTATGGTGATGAATCTTTCGTATTTCACAAAGCACTTCTGGTAAACAAATGGTTGTGTATCATATATAATTAACAGTTACGCTGCTCTAACAGCACGGTTGCTATATATTCAGTTATTTCGAAGCAACAGGTCTCAAAAAATCATCACTGAAGTTCCTTCAACTGCTTATAAAGGCTTACAGTTTATTGTCTATTTTGATCCCAAATCCGCCACAGCAGGAGTCTCCCAAGGTTCCCCATGAGCCCCAGCGTTATTCCACTTCTTTATGTCAGACATTCCAATGAAGAAAGATGTTGAAACCACCCAATACGCGGATGACAGAGCTTTCTTCGCCAGTACTCGTTATCTAGATGCCGCTCAGAGAAAACTTCAAATTCAATTAAATGCTACAGTCCCATGGTTGGAGTGGAGGTTGCAAATCAACCCCCAAAAAACCCAGGCCATAATCTATCACAATAAAAGAGACATCCGTACCTACCATCGGAGTGTAAAAAGTCTCATACCTCGGCCTCATCTTTGAACGTAGATTCCTAAGGTCAACACAGATAAATAAAATGATCTCCAAAGGATACGGTGTCGCCAGAGTGCTTAACCCTCTCTTCTACAGGAAAAGTAAATTGTCTCTGATGATTAACGTTTTGCTTTACAAGTTGTTTATCAGAACCGTCATGTTATATGAATCTAACACTTGGTATCGGTTTGTTACATCAGAACTAATGGAACAGCCATGCTTTGTCATAAATACCCAAATTCATCGGGGAACTGACACCCCAGATATAAGACGGTTCGTTTTCTCATTATACAAGAAATTCCCTGCAACGTCAGCACTCTCCAAAAATTACCACATCAGATCACTGTCAGAAGCGTTCCCGATCCGGCAAGCCCGAAGACCATCCACCAAAAGAGGTTCTCCAAGATGACAAAGGTTATTAAATAATGTGTATAATTCCAAACAATTCATCTATCAATCTATCTAAAGAGAATAAACATATTTTAATCTTTCCTTCAGATCTGCGTTTAGAGTGAAATCTTCTTTTGGCTACAAATTAATTTCGTCAGTTATGACGACACAACCATAATAAAAATTGGTTGATTTGTTAAAAATTACTCTTAATTATTCGAGGTGAATCGAACTCCCTATAATTACTGCATTTAGTCGCTGTATCGATTCAAGAACTTTAGTAGACTCGTTCTGAGAATGGTCAGCCACCTGTCGCAAAAAGAAATAGATCACGCCATTTGTCCAGCTTAGAAGGTTTCCCTTATGGCGGACGTTTAAGTGGCTTTAACCCTCTGATATTGTACCTGATCTGATAGACAACATCTGGTTTGTACATACAAAAATAAACTCGATAACAATTAGAATAAGATGTTACTTTAGTTTACGAAACAAATTATTTATATGATAATTATTTGTTTTAGTAACTGATGGTCTCTCGCAAAGGCAAAATGCCCTATGAACGTTCTGGAAACTGTCTATAGTCGCTACGATATGTTTTATTTGCGTCATCTGTTAATATAACATTTTAAATGAATATAACATTCTTATTCTATTCCATTACATTGAAATGTTTTTCTGACTAACGGATAATTGCAATGACATTGATATACAGTTGCTGAAATCATTGGGTTATGTTGATTAAAGTTTTCTGAGTTAGTGGTTTCTGGTGAAATTGAAGATTTTTCGTCTAAATTGATAATGAGCGATCATTTTCTTCTCAGTGGCCCCGTCAATAAACACAACAGTCGATTTTGGGGAACACAGAATCCTCAATTAATTCATGAAACATAATTGCATCCACTAAAAACAAATGTACGCTGTAAACAACTGTGGCGACCGCCACGACCCTTTAGGCCACCACGAATTCACCACCAGCAAGTACAAAGGTTGGCAACGCCGGTGGATTGGTACCATGCAGTCCCAGGCGATAAAAAACCATCACGACGACGTCTCGTTCTCTTTTCTCTTCTCCGCCCCCTTGTAATAGTACCACTTCCACAGCGCTACCGTACTTCCTCTACCTAACCTAATATCCTTTCAATTCTCCCGTCGACCACATGTATAATGTAATATTAAAAATAAACAGCATTTCTTCAACCAGTGTTTTCAGTTCTCGTGTTGATTCCTTCCAAAAATAGTAGTGAGTGTTCTGACAAATAATCGAAGCGGCAGCCACACATTTCGACCGACTGACCGACCCGACGAACATTCGTACACAACCTTTTTTTTTTTAAATGACCAAGGTGTTGCTGTTACTGTTATTGGTGAATGGTACCAAGACGTGATTCGAAATTTTCTTCTGCCTGGAATGGAAGAGCAAGGACTAGTGGACATGTGGTTTGAGCGAGATGGGGCCACAGCAAAAATAGCTCGTTCAACAATTTCGCGAAGTGGCGATTTAGCATGACCAACTAGATCTCTGGATTTAACAGCACCAGACTTTTTTAATCAAACGTTTATGTGAAAAAGCACCAAACGATTCAACATCTTAAAGACAATATTCGTCACAAAATTGAAGAAATTCAACCGCAGATGCTGCAAGGTGTCATGAAAAATGCCTTAAGAGAAAAGAGCCGAAAGTTGCATAGCGAACCACGGTCACCATTTAGCCGATATATTTTTTCAATTATAACGAAAAAAAAAATGTAAAGACCAAATAAAGTTTTTATGAAAACCAAACTCACTTATCTTTTCTTTAAGAAAAGTTATAGGCAATCAAAATGGTAGCGGGATTTTGCCCACGTTGTATCAGAGAAATACTTCGGAAGAGAAAAAGACTTCGATCGAAGCCGGATATTGAGACAGAAAGAGGCGATGTACCGCGAATGACAAAATTTTTAAGAAAAAACGCATTTTTCACAAGAACTTACTCATAATTAATCGAATTTTCATAATCGACGTCGTGTATATTCCCATTCGTTACCATACCCGAGTATTTCTATGAAACCTTATTAAAAGAGCAACTTCGAAGGGAATTAATCAACGTCTCGTCACAAATCTAATTGCTTTCGGTCACGGTCTCCGCCAATTTGCATCTCGCGCCATTCCGGATTCATCACTTTTGATCGGAGATCAGCAGTCGAAAGGGAACACAGAACGGGTAAACAATCCCATATCCTCCCATCACGGCTCGAGGCCGACATGTCGGCAACATCGCAATGAAATGACACGCGGTTGTCAGTCGGCACGGTGTTGAAAACGGCCATTGTATGCAGTGGGCGAAGAGATACGACTCGAGAATAATTAATCGTTACGTTCGAGTTCCAACATACAGTACAATAAGTCCGTTTTGCTACGTTTGTGATTTACGAGCGAACTACCGAGAAGACCGGCTCTAAAATACGAGGTATATGTACTTCCTCGACTTTACCGATGTCCAGCGTCGTTTCGGACGTCTTATTTGCCAGTTAAACGTCGATTTTGTAATATAGAAGATGAACTGAGGCCTCTTAGTACTGAACTTTACTTTTAACCGACGATGAAACCGAATATATATATATATATATATATATATATATATATACCGAATATATATATATATATATATATTCGAAAGAGTGAAATCCAAAGTCAGTATTGGTTGGAGGAATTCGGTGAAATTGAGGTAAACCCTCAAATGTCATAGGCATGTAGAATAATTTCACATATTTTTTTATCTAAAAAAACTAGATTTATGTATAATGTTATTGTTGAACTGATGTGACAGAAGGCACGACTCTTCAACGGTAAGGAGTTCTATAAGGAGAGGATATTTCTCTGAATATTATGAGGACCTACAGACAACTGATTGTTTGTACGTAATTGTAAAGAAGTTATTTAGGCTATACCCCTCAGGGCTTTTCTGTCGAACACTGGCGGGGTACATGTACGAGGTATATGTACTTCCTCGACTTTACCGATGTCTAGCGTTGTTTCGGACGTCTTATTTGCCAGTTAAACGTCGATTTTGTAATATAGAAGATGAACTGAGGCCTCTTAGTACTGAACTTTACTTTTAACCGACGATGAAACCGAATATATATATATATATATATATATATATAAGAGTGAATATATATATATAGAAAGAAGTCAGTATTGGATGGAGGAATTCGGTGAAATTGAGGTAAACCCTCAAATGTCAAAGGCATGTAGAATGACTTCACATTTTTTTTATCTAAAAAAACTAGATTTATATATAATGTTATTGTTGAAATGATGTGACAGAAGGCACGACTCTTCAACGGTAAGGAGTTCTATAAGGAGAGGATATTTCTCTGAATATTATGAGGACCTACAGACAACTGATTGTTTGTACGTAATTGTAAAGAAGTTATTTAGGCTATACCCCTCAGGGCTTTTCTGTCGAACACGGGCGGGGTGCCAGCAGCGCCAACTAGAACACGATAACGAATAGCTGGTAACCCTGGGACGTTTATCTGGGAGGTTATTGAAGGGTATTTCGGATGATTCAGTAATCGACCATCGTTTGGTTTAGACGTGCCACCATCGACTGCCCAAGCCTCGTCATCAGGTAACACTGCTACAATTTTATATTACTTCAATAAATAATGGTCCATAATGTAATGCCACTATTTCATTTCGTCTTACCTCCATTCACCGAGCGATATAATTTACCCTAAAGTACTAATAAATTAATTTGTATATTAAGATTGTACTAAGCATATCGAATGTAAGACGTAATTAATAAAAAAAAACATAGAAAACGTCAAAACTTGCAGAAAGTCTTTACATCGAGAAAACCTACACTTAGGTCTGAAATTCCTAATTTCTTGTTATCTTAATTTCTACATAATGTAAATCAATAAATCAATTTAGCCGTCGATAATTATCCCAATTACCAATCTTTTGTCATATAGGTCTCCGATAGAGCACCCAAATAACACGAATTACACATTTTCGAACTCGTAACCGGCTAAAACAGACGTAACCGGTGGTATAATTCGCAACGCGAACCCTAAACAAGCCCAACCAGCGTGTAATTTATCGTTTGCAAAGCTCGCGAACGATAGTGACTCTTTATGTACATCAATATCGATCGATCGGATCGTGATCCAGTCGAGGACGGCTCACCGCCATCGATTATAGCTCCATGGGAATTGGCGGCGGGCGAGGTATAAAATGGACGGTGGTACGACGACGGTCAATGCGAATTGAACCGAATCGAAAGCGATTAACGGTCTTCCGTTCGATGCAAATTGAGTTTGAAAAGTCGATTTTTCTGCGAGGGGTTCCACAAACCCCCGCGTCGGAGAAGTTGGAGAGGTTTTTACGGTTTATAAAACGTTTTTATTACGTTGAGGATTGTTAAAAAGAAGAGAGTTTTCAATGAAATAATAAATAATCAACACAAATCAGTGAGGTAAGACTCTCCATTGTTTTGTAATTTACAATATGACTATGATTTTAATTATTCTCTAAGTATTCCGCAATCTGCTCACTGCACAATAAGTTTTTGATGGGATTTATTTTATACAATGAACTGAAGAAAACCGTTCCAATAATTCCATCTCCTGTTTAAACTTATAAACTTTTTTATACTTAATTTAATTACTATTCTATATTACTTATACATTATACCATATTATTCCAAGATAATTTGGATTTACGCCCTATAAGACAGTATATCTGGTTCAGTTTAAGACCCAGTCGATTACGCTTTAACAGGTCAATTGAAAAGTCCCCGGCTTGACACATAGATAGCACTACTAGAAGTAAATCCACATGTTTTTAGTTAGCTCAAACCCTCAAAAGATGCGTGTATACATTTGACAGATATCGGATCATTAGTTTGTGAATTATAGCATTTTCACGTGTTGAAATTCGCGTGTTGATGAAATATTGCTTTTTGAAGGAAATAAATACAGTTGAAGCAAAAACTTGGCTTGATGCCGAGTTTCCGGACACTGCCCCAGGAAAATCAACCATCAAGAATTGGTATGTTAAGTTTAGACGTGGTGAAATGAGTACCGAAGATGGCGAACGCAGTGGACGCCCAAAAGAGGTTGTTACCGACGAAAACTTTTAAAAAATCCACAAAATGATTTTGAATGATAGTAAATTGAAATTGAAATGAATGAAATAGCCCACACTCTAAAGATATCACTCTGAAGTCCAATCGACAGTCATCCGAATGGACTGTACACGATGAACCCGCCCCCGAAATTTGTTTTTTTTTGTATTTTAGGATGCGCATGGAATAATTTTTATTGACTACCTTGAAAAAGGATCAACAGGGACTATTACATTACGCTATTGGACCGTTTGAAGGATGAAATCGTCGAAAAACGGCCGCATATGAAGAGAAAGAAAGTGCTGTTTCCCCAAGACAATGCACCGTGTCGAAAGTGAGTGAAAACGATGGCAAAAATGGTCCATGAATTGGACTTCGAATTGCTTCCTTGCTTCCACCGTATTCTCCAGATCTGGCCTCCAGCGGCTATTTCCTGTTCTCAGATCTCAAAAGAACGCTCGCCGGGAAGAAATTTTCGCCGAATGAAGACGTGATCGCCGAAACTGAGGCCCAAGCAAAGGACAAATCGTACTACAAAAATGGTGTCGAAAAGTTGGAGGGTCGCACCTTGAAGGAAATTATGTTGAATAAAAAAAAATTGCCAAAAAGATGTGTTTTACTGGTAGGTCGGTCTGGTAGGCCGGGGACTTAACACGGGGGACGTTATGGTGCGCCAGATATTTAACATTTTCTGCTTGCGAAATCTTATTATTATTAAGATTTATCGGAGGACAAGTCCTTCTACGCATGGTGAACGTCACGTGAGTAGATTTTGTCTCATTCGCATTAATACGCCACATTAGATTCAAGCGCAAATAGATTTGTTGTTATGATGTTATTGTTATGATCTACATACATCAAAAATATATACAGTCGAACGTAGAACCCCCTCTCCTTTGTTGAATAGGGTTAAAAAGGAGAGGCTTCCGCACAAAACCGATCGAACTAGGAAGTTTATGAACAAATAGGCCGAGGTCTGGGAACGTGCGACGGCCCCGTGGTGAATCGACTAACGGCCATTAAAACAAACCCACCGTGATGTATCGATCCGCGTGGAGAACATCACGGTTGTTGTTTTGGAGGAACGGCCGATCGTGATATACTAAGACCGCAAGCGCCCGTTAATTTATTATGATGTCGGACCATGGGAAAGTATCTCCTATTGAAAGCCGGCCCTGTCGTCTCGCCAAGAAAAATCGTCTCTACTATTCTGGGCTCGCTTCAATTGAATGCGATGGCTAAAATAAAAAGAGGATACGGTCTCGGAAGAATCTTTTAAGATTTTTTATTCTTTATAATAAAAATAGTTTATGTAATTCTGTGTTTGGACTGGTCTCCTAAGCTAACCGTTAATTTATCGCTGCATAATTAACTGTAGTTTTTAGATTTACTATAATTTTAAAACAAATTATATTTCATAATATTTTTGTTCAATTATTCCTCCTTTTTCGAAGTCGGTTAAAAAGTAACTAAAAATCACAATAATCCGAAATCCGTCTCGCAATTAAAACAAGAAAATAGTTTCAAGCAGGATATAAGTATTGTGTTGCTAAACCACTTTTTCAGTGTACCTCTAACTTGTTATTTATAATCCAACCAAGATAGTTTACAGGATATGAATAATCTCTTTTTTGCGTGTTATTCTCGTTACAAAAGGTCAGTTAAATCACTCGGAGCACAAAAACAAAACCTGCACTGGGTCAGTTACACAGTCAAATATGTCCCATTAGAAATCTGGGTTATTTGTATTGATATGAAAGTATGCTGGATTAAGGTTAAGTTCTTAGGTTCGCGTCGGTTTTATTCAACTTGCAAAAATATCTCTTTGGGTCATTATTTTTGATCGGCAATTACTGGTTACTTCGACTATCTGTCTATATACAGTGGATATGACTATCTGTCAAAGAGTGATCAGATTTGATGCATTGAGAATCAGGAATAATATTAGTCTCTGTGTTATTTTTTTATTAATAATATCCTGTATATGCTTAGTACAATTTTAATTTACAAATTAATGTATTACTACTAATATTGAGAGTATATTCCGACTATCCACCATAGTTGCTTGACTTTGAGTCGAATTTGCATTGTTTAACATGATATTTCCAATTTAACCTACCATCGAGATGTATTCCGAGGTATTTAGCTGATTCTGCTTGAGGAATCGGGCATCCATTGAGTGATATAATTAAGTTTTTATTAGTTCGCCTCATTGCAAAATTAACATGGACAGATTTGGAGCTATTAAGCTGTACTTTCCGGTCTATAGTTCATTTGTAGATCTTGATGACTGCTACTTGTACTTTTTCTACAGACTTAGACAGAGATACATCTTTTGCCATGGTAACTGTGTCGTCGGCAAATGTTCCAAGTACTGTTTCTTTTATTGTTATGATATCAGCAGTATAGAGCAGATACAGGAGTGACCCCTAGACATTACCCTGTGGAACTCCGATGGCCGAAATAGGTTTGTGTCGAGAATATCCCTTCATGCGAGACTATAAATGTTCTTTCAAAAATATATGATTTCAGTAGTCGACTAATGGCAAGTTACATCTGGCTTTCTTGATCGGTCAGATGTAAGATCTTTACATGTCTAAGTCATAATAATTTATTTGTGAAGACGCGATGGTAAGAGTCATTACTTTTTATTTTGTTGATTTTACTAAGCGTTAAACCGCTGAACCTCAGTTTCATCAAATGGTGAGTTTGTTGACATATTATTCCAGTTTTATTTTTTTAATTTCATTACATTTTATTTACTCCAATTATTATTTTTTTTATTTCTTTGTATATTATTTATCCAGTTAACGTTATCTATTGTATTTTCCTCTATTTTCTTTATTACTTTTTTCTCCTGAGGTTATTCATCTCAAGCGCTTGAATGTGTTTGGCCAATACTTTTGAAATTTTCTCCATTGATTCTCAAGCCAAATGTAAAGAAAAATATAATCGAACATCAAAACACTCAAGGCGTTTGTAGGATGTAAAACTTTTTATAAAATTGCATCCACTACTATGTTAAAAATCAGTGTAAAAATGACATCTTCTTGGCAAACACCATTTCGGATTTTAAATTAGTTTAACAAATAAAGAAAGTAACACAAGAAAAGAAACTATCAAGAACAATCAATGTCTAATTGTCAATCAGCTTCATGTGATTTGCTCGGTACCCATGGAAGAACAATTTCCATTAAATGGAAACGGTAAAGTACGAAAACATTATAAAGTTATACACCGACACGGCTTCGCTCAGAAATACAAGAAAAATATATCTGTTTAAAATAAATTCGACATAATAGATCTTTTACGTTTACATTTACTAGAGCCCCGACAATATTTCGGCGTTATTCAAGAGATAAAGTGGCCCTTAAACGAACACTCATTGATGTTTATTCTCGCGAAAAATTCGCCTAATTTCGCTTCGGATTCGTTCGGTCGAACAAATGCGAAGAGACATACACAACCGAAAATCTAAATGGCCTTAAAAGGAACGGAAGAAAATGACACGCGAATCATTCGCATGGTAATGGAGTAGGGAGACGAATCGCTCGAAATTGTTGGGACGTTTTAACTTTTAACGAACGACTTTAAACGGTTTTCGGTTTATGTAAACTTGCGTTCGATATGTTCGCGATCTTTTCCGGAAATAGAAATATAAACACCGAAAAAAATTTAAAAAGAACATTATACTTCGATATGATTTCAACTTAAAAAGATTAGCTTAACAACCCGAGATAAATCAAGCTAATAAGTTGGATGTCAATTTAATGTACTGGTAATTCTATATTTTTCGCTAAAGCAAACACATTATGACCACATTTTGATATGTATTGACTATTTTGATTCTATACATCTTGCTCATCTATTTATTTATGGATACCATTCCAAAAGATCAGTTTCTCCATTGACCTAAACCAATTATCGAGTCATTTTTTAACTCCTTCGAAATGGGCTAGTCTACAAGCTCGTGTCCCATCTACATCTAAAATCATCCCATCATCCATCTAAAGATGGTCATCGGATGGAGCTAGGTCTGGAGGGTATGGCAGGTGCTTTCATAAAAATTTTCCATCCAAGTGATTCCAACAAATCTTTGACTGGTTTTTGCTGTATGAGCTATCATGCTGCAATACTTTTAAGTTAAGCAGAGGAAAGGGTAATTTTCCGGAAAAACATATAGTTTGTAGAATGAAAATTTGTCAACACGACAACACACCATATCACAAGTCTATTTTTCTGAACGAAATTTTGACCAAAAACTTAACAAATATTTGCATACACCATAACTAATTTTTCAATACGTATAAATTCTATATATATTCTGATTTTGATTAATTTGGCCTGTTTATATAATATATGGGCTGAAAAGTCCCGACCATAACAAATTCAACAAATTTTAAATCAAAAGTGGCTTTATTCATCAACGTAATCTCCATAAAGAGCCACACTTTTGTAGGCCTGTCACCAGTTGCTGTCCACTCAGATGACTATGATCTATTGTCACTTATCGTCCCTAAAACTATGCTTTGTTACGTTTAAACATGACCAAACACTGTTCAGAATCATCAACACGTTCTTATTTCTGGCCAACAATGGGCAAATTCGGCATCCACTTTGAACAGAGCTCTCCCATAGTCAAATGCTCATGTATTATAAAAACCAACACGTCCTTTTGATATCATTACGATGTTAGCTAAATGACACAACGTCGGTTCTATTGAAGTTTTCTGGTGTTGCCACCTCATTTGGACGTCCACTGCGTTCTGCACCATCGGTGTCTTTACCACCACCTTTTTTAAGTCAGCAAAGCAACGTTTTATTGTTGTTTCTGGTGGAAGGGAACCCTTATAACACTTTACAAGCCAAGTATTTTTTCCATCAAGAAGCAGTAGATAAGGGACATGCAGCTTTTTGAGGGATGTAAAGCATCCTTTCATACACTCTTAGAGGGCATAGGGTTTAAATGGTGCAAAGATAAATCTCAGAAAAGTTTAATGGAACTTTTAGACATTAAGACAGACATAAAATAAGACCAAGGAAGATAAACTATTTGAATTTGTGTATCTTGATAAAACTTGAATATTTCAAAATGGTTCATTGTGGCACTCTTGGCAAGATACTAACAAAAATTGTTGGAAAAAGGTAAAAGTTACATTAGCATTCGATTAGGTTTTGTTGGTTATTATATTTATTAATAATTAATTGCAGATACATTGTTGGTCGAGAAGGATATTTCATCAAAATTTGTTTGGATATGTGGGAGGAATCATTGTATACCATAACACCTTTGGTTTGGATGAACTCGGTAAGACATACAGAAGAAGTAATTGATAAATCGTTGAATCGCGAATATGTTTTAGACAGATTAGAAATTAACAGTTTAGTGATTGAATTGAACAGCGAGTCGGAAAGTGAAAGTGTCTGAAGAAAACTTTCAGGATATGCGATAATGCTGTGCAATGCTGGAAATTCCTGAGATAGAGTGATGAGAGTGTGAACAACTAAAGGTATGTACATAATTAATTGAATATAATTATATAAAATGGTATTGTAGGTCAGGTATTGAGGTAATGAGCATTAGGTTACAACATATGAGGAGAGAATGAATACTGTTTTGTAGATATGGTAAATATATTAGACATAATTCAATGATTAGTTTAATAAAGAATGATGTACACAGATAGTAGCAGAAGAAATAAAATATACAGATAGCAAGATGACTTAACAAGTAAACAAACCATCGAAGGAAAAAAGAACTAAACGTAAAAAGGTAAATATGCTCTCGAATAAAAGTAAAATACTTTTCTCAGAATTGTTAATTAGGTGGATTAGTTCTTCAAGGGGATACCACTACATAAAAATCGTGCTTCAAACTACTAAACCTTTATTCTTAATTGTAGTTTTAATTCCTTCGATAATATATGTATTAGACGTACTATAATGTTAAAATAAATTATATTTGATAACATTTTTGTTCAAAACTTTGAATAGACTATATATATAGCTGGTTATTCTAAAAACTGATAAAACGTATACTAAAACCAACAATAAGTATCGGTGATAGTACGTCAATCTCCTACAAGATATCCGCATAGATTATTACCACCTTTCCAACTGTCATATTAACTGAAACGCGTTAAAAGAGACAAGGAAAAGAGAACAGGCTAATCAGAATTCTATCGTTTTATTCTGAGTTTGTTCGAGAGATGTAAAACAAGTTTTACGATTTTATAAGGCCGATCTACACGCTTATCTGGTTATATTGGTGCAGATTAGAACGTTATCGAGATTAGAGTAGGTCTGTTGTCAGCTAAGCATGGAAATACGAGCGTTGCGGCTGATAAATGGAGGTGGTTCCGTGTTAAAATGTCAACTGTAGGTTTAAAGTATTTGAAAAGTTTATGATAAACATATGAACTGTTAAAAAGTTGTGTTAAGGATATATAGATTGCTAAATAATGGTTATTTTCAATGACGAAGCAGTTTCAATGTTTTGTCCATGTCCATTCTTTCCATTTTGCGAGTAAAGGATTAAACAATAAGACAAAATATTTTAGCGTGCACTTTACAAAATGGGGTCGAAATAGTATAGTCGAGTTTTCACTGTATAATTTAAAAATCAAATGTTATTTAACAATCAAGGTACTACCGTTCCATTTATTGTAGAATTTTCTATAATTCCTGTAAATTTCAATAATCTGTCATTAGTTTAAAGCAAATAATAAAAACTTGAACATATGAAAATTCGCAAGAACACATTTTTTTATCACTTATATCTCCTTTTATATCTCTGGATAAGGCTAAAATGTTTATTTTTTTGTATGTTTTGTAGTATTTTGTGGTGAAATAAACGAAAATTAATGTAAATTTGTTTTAACAGTTATACATTTTAAGATATAAAACAGAGGCAGAACTATTTTTCAGAAATACACTTTTCATTGTACCAACAGAAAAACCAAACTTCTTCAAAAGTTTTCACACACATATATATATATATATATATATATATATATATATATATATTTATTTATTTATTTATTTATTTGTTTATTTATATATATATATATATATATATATATATATATATATATATATGTGTTCTGGAGAGAAATAAACGAAAATCTATCCATATCTTATATAAAAATATTTGCACTTGCATTACAATTTAGTAAAATTCTAGATAGTTATTGTAATTAAGCTGTCTTAAATTGAATGGAAATGACTTTTTGGATAAAGCTAAAACGTTCAAAATATATGTATTTTTTATGTAATTTTTTTACTTTTACTATTACTTTGAAATCATAAAAGGATATATAGGTATTTCGGTTTAGTACAACTTGAGATGTCTTCATCTCAACTACTTCCAAAAAAGTACTTTCGAGAAAAACACGTTTAAAGTTTCGATTTTAAATGCATTAAAACAGTTATATCTTTGAAAATAACTTGAATTCTGAAGAGTCCACGTATGGGTATAATCTTTCAAATTTTCAGACTAGATACCCTCATAATAATAAAATATCAACAAAAATGTTTCTTCGTTTTACTTAATTATCTGAATTATTGCAAAGAATACGACAAATTTTCTCCCCAACAATGGTACTGTATTGAATTGCCACTACTGTTTATTTCATAACGTAAACAAGCGTAAGAAGTCAACGAGAAAAAAAACCTAACGACACACAAACCGTATTGTGCGCGGAGACCTTTATGCACCCCAACTGCGTGAAGAAGATGCGCTCGCCAGATAGCGGACGCATTGTCTCCTAAAAAAAAAAACGGGGCTTCATAGATCTCGCGATGCAATCTGCAGATAATATTTGTGGTCGAAATAATGTATTTCGTTTTTAGCGTGCGCTCATGACTTTCGGGTTTCGTGATGTTTACGAGTGAACTCGACGACGACAAACAGCAGAAGGTTAAATGTTGCCCCTGGTTCAGCGGTATTTTCATGACAATGGTTATCGGGAAATCAGTTCGAGACCAAAGTATATTGGGGCTTCAGGTTTTCGTTACGGGACGGTTTATTTGTTGGTCTGGTAATAATGAGCGCTTTTTTTGTTCCAATTTGGCTTTATTCATCAATGCAATCTCCATCAAGAGCCTCGTAATCCATCCAGTGCCACTCTAACATTTCAATACCACTTTTGTGGAACGGTTTATCTCTTGCCCAAAAGTAGGCCTGTCATCAGTTGCTGTCCACTCAGATAACGATCATTTTGACTTCGGAGTGAAGTGATGCATCCATTGTCACATAACGATACAAAGATTCCGTTTTTTTACGTTTAAACATGTCCAAACATTGTCCAGAATCATCAACACGTTCTTGTTTTTGGTCAACAGTGAGCAAACTCGGCACCCTCTTTGGACAGAGCTTTTTCATAATCAAATGCTTATGCAATATAAGACCAACACGTTCTTTTAATGTATATACGATGTTAGCTAACTCATGCAACTTCACTTTTCGATCATTCAAACGATTTTGTAGATTTTTTTATGTTTTCTGGTGTTACCAACTTATTTGTGTTCACGATCGTTTGAAGTCAGCAAACCAACGTTTTATTGTGATTTCTGATGAAGCTGATAACACTTTTAAAGCCATTGCTTCGATTGAACTGTATTTTTTCCCATCAAGAAACAGTGTATAATTAAAATACGAAATTGTTTTTGACCCAAACAATGAAAGTAACAAAAGTATTGCACAAAAATGCGCTTAGCACAATTACTCATAAACTAAAGATTGGAATACCGTGACATTTTAACAATTTAAGACACCCTTGGAAAGACGCTAATAAAAAGAGCTTGACCGAAAAATACTTTTTAATAACTTATTGCAGATATATTGTTCTTCTTAATAGTTTTCCACATATTATAACTTCTATGGTGTCCTAAAGAGTCATAGGTCACTACAAGTTCCTATATAATTTCTAGTCAGTATTAACTTTCAAAGGATACGTTTCAAAATTGTATGTGATTCAACAAGTTAACAAACAGTCAACAAATAATTATCTCATTTGACCAACTCAGGATTCAAGACCAATTACTAATTTAGTATTTTTTGCTAAATATCAAGATGAAGTTTTTCTACAAGACTTTTTTCAAATTTTCAAATTATATTGTTTTATATGATATTATTGTTTTTTATTTTCTTTCAAGCGAATTCTTGGCTTTTATCTAGTTCTTCGTATTATCTTATCCTTTTAATCATCTCGTGTTTATGACCAATATCTTAAAAAGTAGCAGTTCTAAAATAATTTAACATAGATTTTCATTTACTTCATCTCAGTATACAAATGTTTCGATAATTTTAGTTTTATCCGAGAGTTTCCAAGGTTCTTTGTTATCATTCCCGTTCGCCAGCTTAATATAAAACACAGGTATTATAAGGATTTATATTTGGTGGGTTATTGATTTGGTTAAATTTACACCGTATCTTGATTTACCAATGTTTCATTATATGCCACACGAATTAAATTCAAACTAAATCAACTAGCATCAGATGCTTACCTTAAATATCTAGGGCTTCATAATTGAAGCAGTTGTTATCCACCTGCAATAATAAATAACGTGGGTTAATGATCACCTTCTATAAATATAAATTTATAGAAAAAGCTTTCAGAACAATTTTTATAAAAAACAGTTTTGGTTACTTATTGAGTTGTTTATAACCATCTGGTTTTGAAGAAAACTGAACATTAAGAAACATTAATATGTTCTTGCACATATTTGTTGCTAAGAATTCATTATATATATAATCTTTCTTCTTTTATGTAGTTTTTCTAATAAATATTACCTAACAAGGATAACAAAGATAATTCTTAAAGAACCTGATGTTAATGAGGATGGTAATTATTATTGTTAAATTTTGTTCTTGTTTGAAATATTAACTAGATGCCATATAAACCAGTAATTCTTATTATAAGACCTGTTTCTTGCTCACTAGACTGATGATGTATATCCAATTAACTTGGGTACTATTTAAACACAGACAAAATAAAGGCACGTGCTTTCGAAAATAAACTCTTAAATTCGACATTTCATCAAAGCGCTTGTTAGTTGGTTCAAGTGATCGTTAAATAGCAAGATTAAACGTAATTATCGAGTAAATCCATCACCTATGGTTGATTTATGGAATTAATGTCATTGAAATATAGAATCTAACATATTATCAACAGTCTTATTATCAAATGATTCATATATACAGAAAAATTGGTATAATCTTTTATTTTGTCATATTAGATCCACTTTTCGTTGTCAGTCACAAGCTATAGATTTTTTTTTGTCATGCGATAAAATGAATGGTAATGAAACTGCCATGTCAAGATTATCTCCCTTTGGATGTTGCGTTCATTAATCAATTGCTATGCTGCTTGAAAGCTATTTGAGGGTTTCAGTTGATTTTTCATTCAAATAAGTCTTAGAATTAATTGTCTTCGAACTGGTTTCTTGCGTTCCTACAGGCCTTCTTTCTAATTAACATCAAAATCATCACTTTCAATAGTGGAAACCAAAGCTAAAAATAGGGATATAATTATGTATTAATTATATATTATATGAGAAAATTTAATGATTACAGGAACAGAGAAGGCAATGATTCTTGTTGTGTTAGCAGTAGTCAAGTTATCAATGACGTTTGTCCATCAAGAATAGTAGCAAAAATTGTAGTAAATGGTAATAATTAGACATTTATTTTAAACATAATATATTTAGCAATGATTTAATTTATATTTTATAGATGAGCTGTAGCTAGAATTTGTTGTAAGTGATGGTTGAAGAATGAGAAATTCAGAGAATCAGGGAAGAAGAAATTAGACAGGATTTTGTTAGGATGCAAGAACTGTGCTACAAGAAACTGAACAAGTGGGGAGTGATGGTACTATGAAATAATTAAATTTGCTAACAAAAGCAGGTCTATATCAAATAAACAAAATATAAAACTATCAACAACACCCTAATGATCTAATGACAAACAAGGAAAAGGGAACGCCAGAAAAACTTGCAGTTGTGATGATATTTGGAAATATTTAGGACAACTTCACTGCTTTCGTATATGGTGGTGGCTTTTTCGTTTCGTTTTAACTGTATTGGCTGGATATGATCCATTATAATGGAACAGCATTACCATAAGACTTTAAGGGTGTTTTATAGGTTGAATATTAAAAAAAATTGAAGACTAGTCGACTTCTTTATAAGGCTGAAGATGTCTTATAGTTTGGTTGTTGGCATAAAGAAATAACTGTCAACGATTCATTGAAGCTAAACTTACACAGAAGAAATTATCATCGAAACGTTGATTGGAACATATGAGTTTTATTCAAATTCATCATCATCATTCGAAAAACCACATCCTTTATAAAACATATTCTCCCAGTTTTTATATGTTAATGGTTGTACATAAAGCTGTTAAAAGCCTATTAATTTTAACCCCTATTATTCAACGGGCTGTCGGAGAAAAATATGTCACATAATATTAATAGTTTTATATGTCTCAATAAAACAGATTGCGACAATTCGAGTTTTGATGGTGTTTTGGTTTTGGCTTTTTCGTTTCATTTTAACTGTATTGGCTGGATATGAGCCAATATAATGGAACAGCATTACCATAAGATTCCAAGGGTGTTTTATAGGTTGAATATTAAAAAAAATTGAAGATTAGTCGACTTCTTTATCAGGCTGAAGATGTCTTATAGTTAAGTTGTTGGCATAAAGAAATAACAGTCAAAGATTCGTTGAAGCTAAACTTACACTGAAGAAATTATCATCGAAACGTTGATTGGAACATATGAGTTTTATTCAAATGCATCATCATCATTCGAAAAACCACATCCTTTATAAAACATATTCTTCCAGTTTTTATATGTTAATGATTGTACGTAAAGCTGGTAAAAGCCTATTAATTTTAACCCCTATTATTCAACGGGCTGTCGGAGAAAAATATGTCACATAATATTAATAGTTTTATATGTCCTAATAAAACAGATTGGGACAATTCGAGTTTTGATGGTGTTTTGGTTTTGGCTTTTTCGTTTCGTTTTAACTGTATTGGCTGGATATGATCCAATATAATGGAACAGCATTGCCATAAGATTCTAAGGGTGTTTTATAGGTTGAATATTAAAAAAAATTGAAGATTAGTCGACTTCTTTATCAGGCTGAAGATGTCTTATAGTTAAGTTGTTGGCATAAAGAAATAACAGTCAAAGATTCACTGAAGCTGAACTTACACAGAAGAAATTATCATCGAAACGTTGATTGGAACATTTGAGTTTTATTCAAATTCATCATCATCATTCGAAAAACCACATCCTTTATAAAACATATTCTCCCAGTTTTTATATGTTAATGGTTGTACATAAAGCTGTTAAAAGCCTATTAATTTTAACCCCTATTATTCAACGGGCTGTCGGAGAAAAATATGTCACATAATATTAATAGTTTTATATGTCCTAATAAAACAGATTGGGACAATTCGAGTTTTGATGGTGTTTTGGTTTTGGCTTTTTCGTTTCTTTTAACTGTATTGGCTGGATATGATCCAATATAATGGAACAGCATTACCATAAGATTCTAAGGGTGTTTTATAGGTTGAATATTAAAAAAAAATGAAGATTAGTCGACTTCTTTATAAGGCTGAAGATGTCTTATAGTTAAGTTGTTGGCATAAAGAAATAACAGTCAAAGATTCATTGAAGCTAAACTTACACAGAAGAAATTATCATCGAAACGTTGATTGGAACATTTGAGTTTTATTCAAATTCATCATCATCATTCGAAAAACCACATCCTTTATAAAACATATTCTCCCAGTTTTTATATGTTAATGATTGTACGTAAAGCTGGTAAAAGCCTATTAATTTTAACCCCTATTATTCAACGGGCTGTCGGAGAAAAATATGTCACATAATATTAATAGTTTTATATGTCCTAATGAAACAGATTGGGACAATTCGAGTTTTGATGGTGTTTTGGTTTTGGCTTTTTCGTTTCGTTTTAACTGTATTGGCTGGATATGATCCAATATAATGGAACAGCATTGCCATAAGATTCTAAGGGTGTTTTATAGGTTGAATATTAAAAAAAATTGAAGATTAGTCGACTTCTTTATCAGGCTGAAGATGTCTTATAGTTAAGTTGTTGGCATAAAGAAATAACAGTCAAAGATTCACTGAAGCTGAACTTACACAGAAGAAATTATCATCGAAACGTTGATTGGAACATATGAGTATTATTCAAATTCATCATCATCATTCGAAAAACCACATCCTTTATAAAACATATTCTCCCAGTTTTTATATGTTAATGATTGTACATAAAGCTGTTAAAAGCCTATTAATTTTAACCCCTATTATTCAACGGGCTGTCGGAGAAAAATATGTCACATAATATTAATAGTTTTATATGTCCTAATAAAACAGATTGGGACAATTCGAGTTTTAATGGTGTTTTGGTTTTGGCTTTTTCGTTTCGTTTTAACTGTATTGGCTGGATATGATCCAATATAATGGAACAGCATTGCCATAAGACTCTAAGGGTGTTTTATAGGTTGAATATTAAAAAAAATTGAAGATTAGTCGACTTCTTTATCAGGTTGAAGATGTCTTATAGTTAAGTTGTTGGCATAACGAAATAACAGTCAAAGATTCATTGAAGCTGAACTTACACAGAAGAAATTATCATCGAAACGTTGATTGGAACATATGAGTATTATTCAAATTCATCATCATCATTCGAAAAACCACATCCTTTATAAAACATATTCTCCCAGTTTTTATATGTTAATGGTTGTACATAAAGCTGTTAAAAGCCTATTAATTTTAACCCCTATTATTCAACGGGCTGTCGGAGAAAAATATGTCACATAATATTAATAGTTTTATATGTCCTAATAAAACAGATTGGGACAATTCGAGTTTTAATGGTGTTTTGGTTTTGGCTTTTTCGTTTCGTTTTAACTGTATTGGTTGGATATGATCCAATATAATGGAACAGCATTGCCATAAGACTCTAAGGGTGTTTTATAGGTTGAATATTAAAAAAAATTGAAGATTAGTCGACTTCTTTATCAGGTTGAAGATGTCTTATAGTTAAGTTGTTGGCATAACGAAATAACAGTCAAAGATTCATTGAAGCTGAACTTACACAGAAGAAATTATCATCGAAACGTTGATTGGAACATATGAGTATTATTCAAATTCATCATCATCATTCGAAAAACCACATCCTTTATAAAACATATTCTCCCAGTTTTTATATGTTAATGGTTGTACATAAAGCTGTTAAAAGCCTATTAATTTTAACCCCTATTATTCAACGGGCTGTCGGAGAAAAATATGTCACATAATATTAATAGTTTTATATGTCCTAATGAAACAGATTGGGGCAATTCGAGTTTTGATGGTGTTTTGTGTAGAGTGCCTCTAATTAAAAGCGATGTCGTTTTATTAAGCCTCATTAAAGCTTTTATTTTCAGCAAACCGATGATTTTTAATGAAAATGTATCGTAACAATGTTGTTTTTTATTGTTATGTTGCGTTGTATTATTAATACAACATTATTTTGATTGCACACTATGGTTTATGGTATTAGATTACGAGATATATAACAATTAGTGTCCATAATTTTATTTAATTCTATTTAGACCTTCCCAAAGTACCAGGGCTGTCAGATTATTGATATAGTGTAATTGTTTTTAATTAGTTACATCTCACATTCGATATGCTTAGTACAATCTTAATTTACAACTTAATTCATTACTTCTGTTCTGTTTTACTTGCGTTAATATACAAGCAAGGCATGTACGGGAATAATTTTTTTTTATTACTCTTCGTGAGTCCACAATCTGCCCTATTGGCAATAAGTATTTCTTCTGTCTATATTATATATACATGGCATGTAGAAAATCACTTCATTAAGCAATCTTCTGTATAAATTATTATCTTAATTAATTAGCCTTATTCTAATGCTTATTCTAAACTCTACATATGTCCAGTAATCAGATCAAGTGGTGTTAAACGTTTTAGTCTACGCACTTCACTATCACGTCGCATATTTAGCTGGTTAGCGAGTACATTGGGATGCACTGACACTCTTTCGAAGTACTTCACACAAACACGTTGAATTACACTCGTTATAGGTTCTAGAGGAATATCGCCTTGTATCACTTTATTTGAAATATAGTACGGAGCATCAACAATGGCACGCAACACCTTATTTTGGAACCGTTGAATGATGGATATATTAGATTTGCTAGCGGTGCCCCATAGTTGGATTCCATATGTCCAAATGGGCTTGAGTATAGACTCATACAGCAATACCTTGTTACCTAATGATAACTTGGATTTGCGCCCAATGAGCCAATACATTTGATATAATTTTAGTCCCAGTTGTTTCCGTTTAGAGAGTATGTGCTTCTTCCAGGTTAGGCGTCGATCTAAATGCATACCAAGATATTTAACATGCTCTGCTTGGGGGAGTTGACGATGATTGATATTCACTGGTGGACATGTTCTTCTACGCAGGGTAAACGTTATATGCGTGGATATTGTTTCATTGGCTTTAATGCGCCATGTCTTCAACCATAATTGTATTTGCTCCAGGTGGGTTTGTAGGTATATTGATGCTGTGACTGGATCTTCATGGGATGCTAAGATTACTGTATCGTCTGCATATGTTGCCACAGTAGTTATTTTTGTGGTGGGCAGATCAGCCGTATACAGAAGATACAGTACTGGACCCAGTACACTACCTTGCGGAACTCCTGAATATATGGGATTTAATTCGGTATGTTCATCGTCTTGATTTACGGGAATAATACATCAGTATGTATTTCCCAAATTAGAATAAAACTAACCTATTTAAGCTGAAATTAAAAATACACTTATAAATTAAATTAGTTCGTGTGGTTTGGTTCGCATCAATCTTTTGATTTTCTGCGTGTTGTCCAGTAGCTGTAAAGCTTCCACGTTGCCGTGATTTAGAAATATTATTTCACATTTTAGGGAGAAATCTTGGACCACTTCATGTATCCATTTGATTCTGAGGTTATGGTGCAGATCTTCGATGCTTACGGAGCGATAAGCATTGGTAATTAATCGTAGAACTTTGATTTGGGTGCGTTGGATTACTACTTGGTTTGATGTCTTGGTGCAATCCCATATTTGCACCCCAGGCCTAAATAGGCTCTATGATTAACTGATAAACCGATCTCTTTGATTTTAGGTCAAGTTGGGAATATCTTCCGACTATCCAGTACAGTTGCTTGACTTTGATGTTTGAACATGATGTTTCCAGTTTAACCTAACATCTAGATATATTCCGAGGTATTTAGCCGATTCTGCTTGAGGAATCGGGCTTCGCAAAATTAACATGGACACATCTGGAGCTATTAAGCTGTATTTTCCAGTCTGTAGTTCATTTGTAGATCTTGTTGACCGCTACTTGTACTTTTTCTATAGCCTTAGACAGAGATACGTTTTTTGCCATTATAACTGTGTCGTCAGCAAATGTTCCAAGTACTGTTTTTTGTTGTTGTTGGTGAGATATCAGCAGTATAGAGTACAAGACACTACGATTTGGAACTCCAGCCGAAATAGGTTTAAAGTTTGAGAATCTCCATTCAAGTGAGACTCTAAATTTTCTTTTGAAAAGGTATGATTTCAATAGTCGACAGCAATTCCACGATAGCAATTTGCTCATTTTGTAAATTAATCCCAAATGCCATACCCGGTTAAAAGCTTGTGAGATATCCAGGAATATTGCGGGTCAATTCTCTCTATTTCTAAGAGTAAGTTAACAATATAACATATTCAAGACTTGTTGAACAAACTATTATTTATACATATATACGCCATCTCTTTCGGGCTCTAAAACTCATATTTGTGTCATGTTTAAAATTAGTTAGCACATAAGCATAAATATGACAAGTTTTCGAAAAAACACTTTTCGTTGTATAACTCAAAAACCATATATTATACAAACATTTTTGCACTTGCATTCAGTTTAGTGTAAAATTCTATATAGTTATTGTAATTTTCATTAACCTGTCATTGAATGGAAATAACTTTTTGGATAAAGCTAAAATGTTCAAAATATGTGTATTTTGTGTAACTTGTTATTATTTTGAAATTATAAAAGGATATATAGGTTCATACCAAATTTTAAGTAAATCGGTTTAGTACAAATTGAGATGTCTTCATATCAACTGCTTCCAAAAAAGTACTTTCGAGAAAAACACGTTTAAAATTTAGATTTTAAATGCATTAAAACAGTCATATCCTTGAAAATAACTTCAATTCCACGTATGGGTATAATCTTAAGACGATTCTTTTTCAAATTTTCAGACTAGATACCCTCATAATAATAAAATATCAACAAAAATGTCTCTTCGTTTTACTTATTATTATCTGAATTACTGCAAAGAATACGACAAATTTTCTCCCCAACAATGGTACTGTAATGAATTGCCACTAGTGTTTATTTCATAACGTAAACAAGCGTAAAAAGTCAACGAGAAAAAAAAACAAACGACAGACAAACCGTATTGTGTGCGGAGACCTTTATGCACCCCAACTGCGTGAAGAAGATGCGCTCGCCAGATAGCGGACGCATTGTCTCATAGGTATCTATATATATAATATAATGTCTCAATAGGTTTAAGGTTTAAGAATCCCCATCCATGCGAGACGAGAATTTTCTTTCGAAAAGTTATGATTTCAATAGTCGACAGCAATTTCGCTGTAGCAATTTGCTCATTTTGTAAATTAATCCCAAATGCCATACCCGGTTAAAAGCTTGTGAGACATCCAGGAATATTTCAGGGCAGTATGGGTAGTACCGTGTTTTGGTATCAAGTTTTTTCTCCCTATTTCTAAGACTAAGTTAACAATATAACGTATTCAAGACTTTTTGAACAAACTATTATTTATACATATACTAGCGACCCGCCCCGGCTTCGCACGGGTGCAATGCTGATACTAAATTAAATACACTACAGAAAAAATATGAACGTTGTATATAAAAACATAGCGGCCCGCTCCGACTTTGCACGGGCATAAAATATATATGCCTATGTCACTCAATGAAAACATGATTAAAATCGATCCAGTATTTTTGGTTCATTCATTACTGCCCTTGGCCTGCACGCATTCAATTTGGAGTAAAACAATTCCTCTTCCCCTATACTTACTATGAAGATTTCCTGCTATCTTTGGAATATCTAAATTCATACAATTTTTATTACATTACACATTTTTAAACGCAAATTTTAAATTTGTAATATCTCCGAAAATATTTGTTTAATTTACATGCTGTAAGGAACCATATCGATCTATATTAATTGCACACTGTATTTAAGGTACTTAATTCGATAAGGATTAATGCCGTATTGCTTAAAATAGCTTCGTAAATAAGCCATTTTCTCACGTAAAAAGTAAACAATAAAAATGGTTAATGTGGGTTATCCCTAAAAGATAAACAT
Source organism: Rhynchophorus ferrugineus (assembly GCF_030347505.1). Classification (NCBI taxonomy): domain Eukaryota; kingdom Metazoa; phylum Arthropoda; class Insecta; order Coleoptera; family Curculionidae; genus Rhynchophorus; species Rhynchophorus ferrugineus. Next base: position 73,709,342 of record NW_027472582.1, on the reverse strand, counting down.
ATACAATCCCGGACTTTTTTGTAGACCTTTTTATGGTGTACAATACTGTAGTACATTAATTTGATCTAACTCGTAGGGTTAGGCAGCGTTTTTGCTAATTGCTAAATAAGCCTAAAAAAATAGGTTAATTTACGACATCACGTTAGAAAACTCTAAAATTAGCAATGTTGCCTTTGTATATTATGCATGTATTATACATATAAACCTTCCTCTTGAATCGCTCTATCTATTGAAAAAAACCCCATCAAAATCCGTTACGTAGTTTTAAAGATTTAAGCGCACATAGGGATATAGGGACAGAAAAGGCGACTTTGTTTTATACTATGTAGTGATACGCCATCTCTTTCGGGCTCTAAAGCTCATATTTGTGTCATGTTTAAAATTAGGTATTTCATTTTTCTCTCTCGCAAAACTTTCGAAAATACCGTGCACCCAAAGGGGGGGGGGGGTGAAAAACCCTCCCCCGTAATATATTTAGATCTATTCGAAAACGTCGGGGAACACGAGCAATATTTTAAACATTCGCCAAAGTTGAATACCCCGACAATCTCCAATAGCGAAAAGTGGTAAAGTCGCCGCGAAACTTTACTCCACCAAATCGGAAAATATCGCGCGATCCCGGGAAACTCTTCCCGTCGTCGCTCCCCCCCGAAAAACCGGACGCAGACTCGTTTTTCTCCCGATACGGAGCGCGTTGGCTTATTGCCTTTTCTACTCGTTTTGCATTCGAAATTTCGCATACCGATAACACCGTGCCAGAACGGGAGAAAAAAAAGCGGCAACACAATAAGGGAAATATGTTGATATAAAATTTTAATATACGCGCACTGTACGACAAAACTTTAGCACACTATAGGATTTTCATTTCAACTCTTACATTCAACAAATTAAACGTTTAGCTTTTGTATTCTATAATTCCTATAAACATTACAAGGCCACCATAATTACATCTAAATCTACATTAAGTTCAAAGGTTGGCAACGCTGGTGAACTGATACCATGCGGTTCCCGGCTGTAAAAAATCACCATGACGACGTCTCTTGCTCTGCGTGGTAAGGAGGAATTCATCACTGTACTGTCGACATACAATGTCGACGTTTTGCTTCTCCATAAAACCTTTCTAGAACCCTCCATCGGATTCAAGATCTCAAATTATTCGGTTTATCGAAATGATAGAACAACAGGCCACGGCGGAAGCAGTCTTGAAGACACCTCCATAGCAATCGAGTCAAATAGCAAGCGAATTCAATTCACATCAATCTATCGAAAAAGCGATCGATTCATTGAAGATGAATTTAAGTCATTATTCCAAGAAAACACCCACACATTCATTGGGGGTGATTTCAACGCACACCATCCACTTTGGAGCACCAGCAGATCAAACACTGCTGGAGCTGGCATAGCCGGGGTAATAGACGAGATGGAACTTGGACTAATAGCTCCAAGCGTACCAATTCACTACTCCCCCGAGCTTCAACGCACAGGACCTATCCCAAGTATAAATTCTCCAGACGATTTAGAAGAAGCAGTCTCAAAGCTAACCCCAGATATCCAAACAGCCGCAGACAGAGTATTAAAACATGCATCTCTAAGCCTTTTCAAATTAACCTCTCTAAAGAAATAGAAGAACTAATCGGGCATAAGAACCGATTAGCGAGAAGAACTCGGGCCACTCTGGATCCTGAAGATAAACGCGTGGCACAGTGCGCCAACTGAAAAGACAGAGACAGTGTTAAAGCCTGGTACGATAACTATCCGAAGCTATGCAACCCCACTGTCCCTTATGACCTCTGGTGCGCCGCCAGAGGCGTAATGGGGAAAAATTCAAACGCAATCCCCACTCTAAAGGCCGATTACTCCACGGACATCCACGCCTTAACAAACCCACAAAAAGCCGAATTTCTTGCTAATTCATTAGAGAATCAAACTAAATGCAATCCATCTGTTGGCCCACCTCAACAAATGTAGTCCATCATAAACGACACTATCCCCTCTCTGAAGACGAAAAACTTCCAATCTGTTGAAGAACATAGTCTCTCCCAGGGACCTTCAACTCTCGATAAAACGTCTGTCTGTTAAAAAAGCTCCAAGCCCAGATGACATAACATGTCAGTAAACCATCTGAAAAACCTCACTAGCAACTGTAAGAGCTTGTCAATATCATCAACTCCATTTTGATGTTAAAGCATTTCCCAAAGAATTGAAAATATGCGCTTGTCGCTGTCATTCAAAAGAAGAAAGCCAAGCCCAAACCATCTGACTATAGGTATCAGCATTATTAGTTTACTTTCCAAACTTGCCGAAAAAGCGATACTACATGCTTTAAAGTGTTTCACAGGTTCACGCAGCATAATCCCGAACGAACAATTCGGTTTCCGTGCCAAACACTTGAGACTTCATCAAGTTGCTCGCGTCGCAGGAACAATACACCAGGTATTAAGAAAAGGTCGAAAAACTGGAGCCATCTTTTTAGATGTTTCCAAAACTTTCGATAAAGTTTGGCACAACGGTCTAATATACAAAGTGAAACAGCTTAGTCTACCGAATGACCTAATCTCCCTAATTTATTCATACTTGGACGGTAGATCTCCGCAGGAGTCCCGCAAGGTGCTTCACTAGCCCCTGTCCTGTTCAACTTCTACATGGCTGATTATCCACTCCACAAACATTCCCACACAGCATTTTATGCAGATGATACAGCTTTCTTTACCATCCTTTACAATCCCGACGCGATCCGCGACAGTCTCCAAGTCCAACTGAACCAGACGATAGCGTGGTACAAATTCTGGCGACTGCAGATAAACCCGAGCAAAACTTAGGCTATTCTGTTCCACCGCAAGAAGGAGTTCCGCACCTATCGCCTCCAAATAGAGTTCTTATCCCCTGGCTCCAGAAGGTATCATACCTCGGTCTACAGTTCGACCGCAGCTTCCATTGGTCAGCCTCAATGCAGCACGCTATCTGTAAAGGCAATGGCGTATACAGTCTACTCTTCCCACTCTTCTGCAGAAAAAGTAAACTCCCAATTCCCCAGAAAGTGAGTCTTTATAAAATGCTACTCTCTGTCTGTGTTTAGGTACTTGAGTCCTTGATTTCATTAATTTTTACCTCTAAAATGTTTCATAAATTAATGTCATGTTCTTACTGTTTTTTTAAAGTCATTTTTACTATATATACATATGTATGGTATATGTAGCTTAATATAAAACTTATGAACATTACCCTTTATTTTAATAACTAATACAGGGTATATTTTACGCCTCGAAGACTAACACTATGCCGATATCAGAACTTTGGTTACAGATAAGACTCATGACGTCCCAAGCTGTACTGAGAATATTCAAATATTTCTTATATTCAAATATTATTATTAGTATGTATTATATGTATCCTTGAATACTGTGTTCTGAAAAACAGTCTTTAATAAGTTTCGCAATATCAACAGCAACACAATTTATGTTCCAATTTGCTCAATTGTTCTTTTATCAATTTAATATAACTTACATTATTAATTTTTCTATAAATAAATTGTTTTAATTCAAAATGAATAGCAGCCCCACCCATAATACTTCCTCAACCTAAAATACAAAGATAATATTACAATTTTGTGACATATATACAAAATTAATTTTTTTTATATATGTTTTAAAGTCTCCTTTTTACCAACTATGGGTTTATCTGGACTGGGCCTAAAGTTCAACGTGGGCCCCGAACCATGGCCCTCAGTATTAAAGCCTACCGACTGGCGAGTGACCAACTTTAGAAATCATCCCAGAAGACATCCGGTCTTACCCAGCCTGGTTACTGGCGTGACTGGGATCAATTTCCTTGTCGGATTTTACACTCTTGCCTAGAACAATCACAAACTTAAATATACGACCATGCCCCAGCAGGATTCGAACCCGCGGCCCGTAGGTATTAAGCTAAATTGCGTGTATATAGTAGAATATAAAATACGTGTAGTAGATAGGTTAAATAAGGTTTTTCTTTAGTTATTATGTACAACGATTATTATGTACATATTTTATTTTCAAACTTTTATTTGTGATAAAAATTTTGCTTATTTTTTATTTTTAGTGAGTTCCTTATTTATTTTTTGAAGTAGGTTCAATTTTTTTTATTACAAATTATGATAACAATACTTTTTTTATTAATTTTGTGCTATTGTTCTGTTATACTTCTTGTTTTATAGTTATACTGGTACTGATATATTAGATTCATGTATTCTTCGCTTATAAACCACAATTTGTATAATCACAATATCGATATGGAACAACGAAGAGCAAACAAAAAGGAATTAAGCATCATTTAAAGCAACAATTCAAAATGAAACATAGCGGTCTACTGTAACGCGTCATAAATTATCGAAATGAGAGCCATGTGCTATTTAAAAACTCGCGCGCACACAGAAAAAAACGCAACAAAGACTATAAATCTGAACGCACAGACTGTTTTTTTTCATCTGGTCGCAGCCATCTGGAAACCAGAAAAAAAAACGTTTTTGAGCGCTCTTTGTTTCTAACGGAAGTAGCAGAGAATCAGCTGGTGGAGAATTATTATGTTTTAGTCGGCGTTATTTACATGGAATGTTAGGAATTTCGTTGGATAAAGAATATTAGCGACTGAATGAAATTTATTACGGTCCATGTTGTCTATCTTCAGCGTTCAAGGCATGAAAATAGTGTCGTGTTTATTATATTTATCTTTGTATGAAATGGCGTAAAAATGAGACCAGATCAAAAGGAAAGAATGAATAATTTAATACGTATAGTGAAAAACATCTTTTTTCTGTAATATATTACGACAGAAAAATATATTTTTTGTATATTACTAAGAAAAATGTCGAGTAGTTATTTTAACAGCGTGAAAAATCTGATTTTCAACAAGAAGATTACTTAAATTTTATTTATATAACAGCAAACATATTTTCGGTATTACTAAGACATGTGAGTGCTGCGTGTATCCCTAGATGACTGTATATCATCTAAAGAAATGGGACATTCTTACGCAAAATTGACATGACGGTTTAGCGGTAGTAAAAATCGATCATGGAAAACATGGAATTGGATTTGAGAAAAAACCATTTTCATTGTTTCAAATCAAATTATTTTGTCCGTGTGTATAAATTTGACAGTTGTACTCACTTTGAATATTTTAAAGATATCAACTGAATGTGTACATCATATCATTCGAAAATATTTGGGTATGAGAAAGCTCGGTGCAAAGTGGGCGCCGCGCGAGCTCACTTTTGACCAAAAACAACGACGAGTTGATGATTCGGAGCAGTGTTTGAAGATCATCAAGCGTAATAAACCCGTGTTTTTGCGTCGGTATATGACAATGGATCCATCATTTCACTCCGAAGTCCAATTGACAGTCATTCGAGTGGACTGTACACGATGAATCCGCTCCAAAGCGTGGAAAAACGCAACAGTCGGCTGGCAAGGTTATGGCGTCTGTATTTTGGGATGCGCATGGAATAATTTTCATTGACTACCCTGAAAAAGGAAGGACCATCAACATCGACTATTACATAGCATTATTGGACCGTTTGAAGGATTAAATTGCCAAAAAATGGCCGCATTTGAAGAAAAAAAGTGCTACTTCACCGAGGACAATGTACCGTGTTAAAAACCCATTAATTCTTTGGCTTCGAATTGCTTCCTCATCCACCGTATTCTCCAGATCTGACCTCCAGCGACTATTTCCTGTTCTCAGATCTCAAATGAATTCTCGCTGGGAAGACATTTTCGTCGAACGAAGAGATGATCGACGAAACTGAGCCCTATTTTGAAGCAAAAGACAAATCGTACTACAAAAATGGTATTGAAAAGTTGGAGGGTTGCTATAATGAGTGTATCACCCTTGAAGGGAATTATGTTGAATAAAAAACTAATTTTGCCAAAAAAATGTGTTTTACTACAGCAGGCCGGGGATTTTTCAATTGACCTGTTATGTGTATATGTGTGTCGAACTCAAGAATTTCGATGGATAAGAACGACATTTATTACAGTCCGTGCTGTCTATATTCAGAGTTCAATGCTTGAAAATAGTGTCGTGTTTATTATATTTATATGCGTATGAAATGACGTAAAAAGACTAGATCAAAAGGAAAGAATGTATAATTTAATACGTATAGTGAAAATCATCTGTTTTCGTTAATATATTACGACAAAAAAAGATGTTTTTGGATATTATGAAGAAAAATACCTAGCAGTTGTGAGTAGTGATACATGCAGTGTGAAAAATCTGATTTTTGGTATTGCTAAGACATCTGCGTACTGCTTTTATTCCTAGCTATGACTGTAGGTCATTTAAAGAATGGCCCAATTGAGTTCTACTGGGGTATATCTGTCAGAGTCACATTTTCATGATAACTGCCGCAATAATGGCTGTTTCTATAGGGAGAAGAAACTAAATATTGCATTATATTGATATATTATTTGTAATATTAAAAGTAAAACGTGTCATTTTCGACATAACACTAATATATTCATCTGGTTTCGCAGATATTTTCTGACTACATGCGTTCTGCATTATACAAAATATTGAATAATAAAAATGACATTGCTAACATGTTATAATATTTTGAAATATTATCGCTGTCAGTTTTCTTACCAATATGTTTAGTTGTATTAGTGGAAATACATCTTAAACTAAGAAATATAATATTATTTATATTAAAACGCCAGAAAACAAAAACAAAACTATTTTTAAACATGATACAATAGTTTAACATCACACAGATATGTCTCAGTTTTTCCATCAAGCTGAATAACATCCGCCATCGATTCTGAAATCTAATACCATAATCATTGCACAATTTTGTTGATGATGATAAACTTGTAAACAAAATCGTTTTTATCTATACAATTGAGCATTCATATTATGAACAAACCACAAAAAGCAATTGCTTTTAGCCAATAGCGTCGATGTATTATTAGTTATATGTTGGAAGTAAAATTTAATCTCTCGTACCAACTACTAATTGGGTATCGCAAATTGTACATCGTGAAATGAATATCATTTGTATGGAATAATATTATTAGTAATATCAGTTACAGGAGGAATAGAGAAAACCTTTTTAGTGTTTTTAGAGTGTTTCTATGTAAACTAATTCGACAACAGGCCAGAGATGGTTTGTATTGGTCTGAGCTGGACTAGTTTGTGCTGGACCTATAAGAACCCCGACACAGATACTCAACGGTCCAAGCGAACAACACGGGTTCAAAGCCAAACATTCATGTGCACATCGGACCACTAGAGATTGGCCGTAGAAATTCACGTCATCATTAAGAAAAAACACAAACTCAGCGCGGTTTTTTTAGAGAAAAGCGTTCGACAAAGTTTGACACGACGGCCTATTACACAAAGTCATCGAAGAAGGTTTACCCGAAAACTTGATAATTTTACTGCGTTCCTTTTTATCGGAGAGGTCCTTTCAAGTAAAGAACGGTAACATACTCTCCAGTCCTAAATCAGTCAAGGCAGGAGTCCTTAAGGTTCCCCATTAGCCCCAACATTATTCTACCTCTTTATGTCAGATATTCCAATGAGAAAAGATGTTGAAACCGCCCAACAGGCGGATGACACGGCCTCCTTCACCACTGCTCGTTCTGTAGTTGCCGCTCAGAGAAAAATTCAAATTCAATTAGATGCCACAGTCCAATGGTCCAGTGCCTACCAACTGACAGTGGAGAAAGTCACAATCCCGTGGCGATAAAAAGTCACACATCTTTGACCGTGGGTTACTATGGTCAACGCAGATGAATAAAACAATTTTCAAAGGCTACGGTGTCGCCACAGTGCTTAACCCTCTCATCTGCAGTAAAAGTAAATAAGTAAAGTAAAGTATCCGATGATTAAAGTTTTACTTTGCAAGCTGCTTATCAAACCCTTTTTTTATATGGACCTAACACTTGGTATCGGTTCGTCAGGCCGGAACTAGTGGAAAAGCTTCAGGTAATGCAAAATAAACTACTCAGGCAAACTCTGAACTCGCCATGGTTTTTGTTCTAATATCCGGTCAAATTAATAAACCCTAGGCAAGTAAAACAACATCTTCATCAAATAAAACCGCTCTGCCCTACTCCAGTTTTGAAATATAATAACGTTTGATTGAGTAAAGGAATGAAGGCACCTTTGTACACAGAATGTTCTAAAATATATTAAGGCATTCATATAGTCTGTTCAAAGTTATTTTGTACATACGTCATCTAAATTGGTGACATCGAAACGTCACAATGTTGCCGCACCAACTCTGAGTTTTAGTTCAGTTTGGTTTTGACATACAACAAAATTCTAATCTAAATATTATCGAATATAATTTATTTTTACATTATAGTACATCTAAAAACTACAGTTAATTATATAGCCACAATAGTTTATAGGTTAGAGTTATAATCTCTTATCACTATTGCATTCAAGAATTTTGCATACCTCTGACAATCGGACGACGTCGACAGGCTCATTCGTTTACGTGTTCGAACTAATCAGACAGCGTTGCGTCACTTTTTAACTAGAATAAAATGAGAAGAAAAATATTGTCTGATTCTAAATGAATCTATTGTCTAAGACTAAAACGAATCTACAAATTGCGATAGGCAATACATTAAACATCCTGATGATGTATGTGCAAACATTTTTTGAATAGACTATATATATATATATATATATATATATATATATATATATATATATATATATATATATATATATATATACTAGCGACCCGCCCCGGCTTCGCACGGGTGCAATGCTGATACTAAATTAAATACACTACAGAAAAAATATGAACGTTGTATATAAAAACATAGCGGCCCGCTCCGACTTTGCACGGGCATAAAATATATATGCCTATGTCACTCAATGAAAATATGATTAAAATCGATCCAGTATTTTTGGTTCATTCATTACTGCCCTTGGCCTGCACGCATTAAATTTGGAGTAAAACAATTTCTCTTCCCCTATACTTACTATGAAGATTTCCTGCTATCTTTGGAATATCTAAATTCATACAATTTTTATTACATTACACATTTTTAAACGCAAATTTTAAATTTGTAATATCTCCGAAAATATTTGTTTAATTTACATGCTGTAAGGAACCATATTGATCTATATTAATTGCACACTGTATTTAAGGTATTTAATTCGATAAGGATTAATGCCGTATTGCTTAAAATAGCCTCGTAAATAAGCCATTTTCTCACGTAAAAAGTAAACAATAAAAATGGTTAATGTGGGTTATTCCTAAAAGATAAACATATACCATCGCGGACTTTTTTGTAGACCTTTTTATGGTGTACAATACTGTAGTACATTAATTTGATCTAACTCGTAGGGTTAGGCAACGTTTTTGCTAATTGCTAAATAAGCCTAAAAAAATAGGTTAATTTACGACATCACGTTAGAAACCTCTAAAATTAGCAATGTTGCCTTAGTATATTATGCATGTATTATACATATAAACCTTCCTCTTGAATCACTCTATCTATTGAAAAAAACCGCATCAAAATCCGTTGCGTAGTTTTAAAGATTTAAGCGCACATAGGGATATAGGGACAGAAAAGGCGACTTTGTTTTATACTATGTAGTGATATATATATATATATATATATATATATATATATATATATATATATATATATATATTTCTTCATCAATGAAGTAAATAGGATTGCTACCCGGTTGTTAGTTAGATTATTAAAAATAGAGCCAATGAAAACTCCGCCTTTATCTGTTAAGTTTCTCGAATAAATTGGGACATAACACTAAGGATGATACCATTCTCCCTCGGAAGGGTCCCGGGTAAGTTTATGAATGAACTTGGAACAGTTTACCTCCACACTGGCAACGATCCTTAACTTCTGTTGTTCGAGATAATGTAGATTTTCTTAACAATTTTACTCGGGCCCTTCAGGGGTTATAAAACGCGAATTACCGCTATCCGTACGGCTAAGGGTTTGCGTAGCTGATTAATATTGCTGTATATATGTGGAAACTTACGTATTTTGGGTGTTCAAATCTGCTGATGGGCATTCTTACCTGAAACAAACAGAAGTCGTTACAAAGAAATCCGAATTTCGTGTATTTTGTGTAATATAACATTAAATAATAGGCTGAACTTATTATCAGAGTGTTATCAATAGACAGATCTAAATCTAAATGAGAATGTGTTGAAAAAGTGGTAATCTAATGTAATTGTAACAATTAATAATATTGCATAGCTATGAAAATGTTTCCAGATGATGAAAGACCAACTGGCATCATTCTTTTCTTGAATTTTCTTCAGGGAGCAAACATCAGATGTTAATCAAGTTAAATGTTTTTTTTTTATTATAGAAATCTAGTAAATTAACACCAATATAGCTATTTGTTGTTATCCTAATTTGATACGGTTTCAAAATTACAAAGTACTTATTTCAAGCTTGTGCTCTGAGCTGTGTCAAAAGTTTCTGAGTGCCAAAAGTCTACTAATAACTTCACTTCTAGTGTGACGGATGAAGAACCTCACTATTAATGTGTTGATAGAGGATCTGTTCAGGCCCTTGGGCATATTCCGTGATAAGTAATATATTTATGATTATAAGTTTAGTTTTTATATTATGACTGTATTCAGATTATGTTATATACATATATATATATTATATACATATATATTATGTCAATAGTTATATCAAACTGTCATAAAATGATTTTGAACCCCAAGAATAAGATTGGGTACGACGAGATGAACTTCTGGAACCGACAATGATTGTTACCACCAGCTCCAGATGCATTATCAGACACAATATTTTACAACTGCAAGAATAATTGTAGATTATATTGTGAGTGTAGAAAATTGGAAATGTAGTGTTAGTTCTCTTGTGGCCAGTGTAGTGGACAAGCTTGAGACCTAAATGGAAATAATAGATCTGATGAACGACGACGGTAATACTAAATTATAATTTTTTGAGCAACTAGAAGACGATGAAGAAGAAGAATAGGAAAACTGAGATCCATCTTCTTATTAAAGTCCTTGTAGAGCCTCCCCATATCTGAATTTTACAGAAGAAGAACAGAAGTTAAATAAAAATTGATTTATTTAACTCTTTTCTACATAATATATACCATATTGGAACCATATTGATCTATATTAATTGCACACTGTATTTAAGGTACTTAATTCGATAAGGATTAATGCCGTATTGCTTAAAATAGCTTCGTAAATAAGCCATTTTCTCACGTAAAAAGTTAACAATAAAAATGGTTAATGTGGGTTATCCCTAAAAGATAAACATATACCATCGCGGACTTTTTTGTAGACCTTTTTATGGTGTACAATACTGTAGTACATTAATTTGATCTAACTCGTAGGGTTAGGCAACGTTTTTGCTAATTGCTAAATAAGCCTAAAAAAATAGGTTAATTTACGACATCACGTTAGAAACCTCTAAAATTAGCAATGTTGCCTTAGTATATTATGCATGTATTATACATACAAACCTTCCTCTTGAATCACTCTATCTATTGAAAAAAACCGCATCAAAATCCGTTGCGTAGTTTTAAAGATTTAAGCGCATAAGGATATAGGGACAGAAAAGGCGACTTTGTTTTATACTATGTAGTGATATATATAAATATATATATATATATATATATATATATATATATATATATATATATTAATATATTTTAAAGTCTCCTTTTACCAACTATGGGTTTATCTGGACAGGGCCCTTAACTTTAACGTGGGCTCCGAATCACGCTCCTCGGCCTTAAGCCTACCGACTTGCGAGTGACCAACTTTAGAAATCATCCCAGAAGACATCCGGTCTTACTCAGCCTGGTTACTGTCGTGACTCGGATCATTTTCCTTGTCGGATTTTACACTCTTGCCTAGAACATTCACAAATATTAAACAATCACAAACATCAATTTACGACCAGGCCCCAGCAGGATTCGAACCCGCGGCTATCGCAACAGTAGGAGGACCGTCCCATCGTCTTTACCACTGCGCCACCAAGTCGGCTAAAGTATATATTAGAGAATATAATTAAAGTACTTCACTCGGCAATTTTTTAATTATATGAATAGGTAAGAGTTACAAGTAAGAGTACAATGCTGCCCAGAAAAATGGAACAACAAAATTACAAATAAAATAAAAATAAAAATAAATCATCAAGCAGTCGTGTATGGAAATACAGTCAAATATCCTGGCATGATTCCTGACACTAAAATCAGCTGGAATTTACATGTTAACAAAAAAATGTGAAGGACTCAAGCTGAGGTAAAAAAAAATGGACTAGTTATTGGACATATATTCAATCCTGTCAGCTTATAATAAGTTTTTGCTTTACCAACATGTCTTGAAACCAGTATGGCCGTATGGGGTTGTACTAGACAAAGCAAAACAAATATAATACAAGGATTCCAAAAGAAGGTACTTTATAGGAATTGTTTGCTTTAACAGAATTATGATTGATGCTCCATGATACAACCGTAACGACAATTTGCACAACAACCTGAAGATAGAAACTGTTGATAACGTTATTGAGGATTATGTACAAAGACATAAACAGAGACACCATCAGTACATCAACGTTGAGGTTTTTCAGCTCCTAAATAATGATATCCGAAAAGGTTTGAGACCAGACGCGGACACGATATTTTATGAAGTTTTTGAGACAACGTTTAAAACGTCACAGGTTTATACGGACATACAGCTTATTATCTATTACTCTTAGGTCTTTTTTTGGCTTATATGACTGTGCTATTAGAGCACCAATATAAAAACTATTTGGAAATATCATAATTGGTTGGAATTTGTTGAAAGTATGACACCTAACACCTTATTTTGATATCTTTACGATGTTAACTAACTCAAGCAACTTCACTCAGGATTTTTGGCATCATCGGTGTCTCTACGACCACGTTGGAAGTCAGTAAACCAACGTTTTAGTGTTGTTTCTGTTTAAATGAAGTACATGTAACACTTTTTCCAAGCCATTTCTTTGCTTGAACGGTATGTTTTCATATCAAGAAGCAGTATAACATTAAAATACGAAATTGTTTTTGAGCACTCTTAGCACAATAACTGATAAACTTATGAGTAGAATAACATGAAATTTTAACAGCTTTTTTTTGACGGTTAGTACTAACTGAATAAACGGTTAATGCAATGAAACTAGCGCCATCTACGTGCATGCAGTCCAAGTATTAAGTTTTCCATCAATAATTTTTGCAATTATTATTATCTTCATATATCGATAGGATTTGAAAGAGAATATTGATGCTCTAAAATCAATCACACTAAATCAGATACCTATAGAAACAAGAAAACTCAGACAACGTACATATAACGTTCAAGGAATTCATATACCGTTTCGAATATTGTTGGTACTTATTACGAGTACATCTGGTAACTAGATATTTCAGACCTTAATTTGGCTAGAAAATAAACGGTTGATATTAGAAGCAATTTACAATATATCCTTAATCAAAAACCCTATCGAAACCACGTTAAATCCGGCTTTACGGCTTCGCCGAATCCGCGGCTGGAAAAGTCCTTTTGTTTCCTTGGATCGTTTCAATTAATCCGAATCAACAATTCGCAATTGCCGCGACCGATCCACACAAAACGCGCTTTTTATCGTTTTGTTTACATCGCTCTCCGACTCTCGTACTTTGCCCGATCAATTAAACAATTTTACGACTTTCATACGAATTCTCCGCTAATATTTATGGGGTTTTTAAGAGTGCTCGAATATGGATCGGTAATGGATTTTCGGTCGGTAAGAAAAAAAAACGGTCGCGCGAAACTGTATATTCGGCTACGTGTTTTCCTCAAGCACGATTAATTCTTTACGACTTCGGTTTTAATAAATACGTTAATTAAATTGTCGTTGTTATCGCTTATAACAGGTCAATTGAAAAGTCCCCGGCCTACCATAGTAAAACACATTTTTTTGGCAAAATTAGTTTTTTTAATCAACATAATTCCCTTCATGGGTGATACACTGATTATAGCGACCCTCCAACTTTTCGATACCATTTTTGTTGTACGATTTTTCCTTTGCTTCAAAATAGGCCTCAGTTTCGGTGATCACCTCTTTATTCGATGAAAATTTCTTTCTGTAAGGATGCTTGTGAAATCGGAGAACAGGAAATAGTCACTTGGGGCCAGATCTGGAGAATACTCTGATGAGGAAGCAATTCGAAGTCCAATTCATGGACTTTTGCCACAGTTTCCACTGTCTTGTGACACATTGTTTTGGTGAAGCAGCACTTTCCTTTTCTTCAAATGCGGCTGTTTTTAAGCGATTTCGTCCTTCAAACGGTCCAATAACGCTATGTAATAGTCGCTGTTGATGTTCCGTCCTTTTTCAAGGTAGTCATGTTTCATTTATTGGGACATATCGACGCAAAAACTCGAGTTTATTACGCTTGATCATCTTCAAATACTGCTCCGAATCATTAACTCGTCGTTGGTTTTGGTCAAAAGTGAGCCCGCGCGGCACCCGCTTTGCACATAGTTTTTTCATACCCAAATATTCGCGAATGATATGATGTACATGTTCAGTTGATATCTTTAGAGTGTCTGCTATTTCATTCAATTTCAATTTATGGTCATTCAAAATCAGTTTGTGGATTTTTTAAAATGTTTTCGTCGCTAACAACCTCCTTTAGGCGTCCATTGCGTTCACCGTTTTCGGGCTCATTTCACCACGTCAACACTTAGCATACCAATCCTTGATGGTTTATTATTTTCCTAGGGCAGTGTTCGAAAACTCGGCATCAAGCCTAGTTTTTGCTTCAACTGGATTTTTTCCCATCAAAAAGTAATATTTTAACAACACAATTTTATCAATTTTTTTCACAAGAACAAAAGTTGCTTCACTCAAAATGCTATAATTCACAAACTAATTATCCGACAGCTGTCAAATTTATACACGCATCTTTTGAGGATTAGGGTTAACTAAAAAAATATATGGATTTAGTTCTAGTAGCGCCATCTATGTGTCAGGCGGAGGACTTCAATTGACCTGTTATGTTGGATAAATGAGGGTATAATCCATGTTTCTGCCATCTCTAGCGACCGCTACAATTCCTTAGGCCACCACAACTACTTCCAGAATGGATCTAACTTGACAACGCTAGATGTTTGGAACCATTCGGTTCCGGGTATAAAAGACCAACAGGAACACATTTTCTCTGTACTTTTCAAAGCCAAAAATTAGGTTTACTGGACAACCTAATTTCCCTAATTCATTCATAATTGGAAGATTTCAAGTAAAGATTGGTTTGGTTTTTGGAATTCCCTAAAAAATTATCCGCAGGTGTTCCACAATGATCTCCATTAGCCCCGGACCTGTTCAACTTGGACATGGCCGATTTTCCTCTCCGAAAGCAATCGAACGCAGCATTTTATGCTGACGACACGTTTTTCACCACCGGATATTGTCCCGATGCCATCCAAAAGAGCCTCCAAGCCCAGCAGAACTCAAAAGCAGCATACATTGTAACGATTTTCCACAGATTAAAAAAAAGCTTTAAAACTAATTTATAGGCCTAATATATAAACAAATAGCGGATTAGAACATTAATGAAACAAATGACTACGCACGCTGGAACAAATTCCCTTTATTTTGAACAATATTCCAATTATATGCAGATCATTCTCACACATGTTGACATTTAATTGGAAAGACATTTGATATAATACACCGAACGCCTATAAAAACTAATCTACCATAGGAAAATTCGCAGTAACGAATATCTTTATTATTATTTACGTATGTGTGTTGTGGTTAAATAAATAACAAGTTACTATATGACAGGCTAATGCATAGGTTTGATATAAACGGGTATTATTTCTATAGAAGAATTATTTCAGGAAATGTACAATTAACTATGGTTTATCGCGTAGTATTCTCATGGTTTTATGTCAATATCGACGTGGACAGACGTGAATGTTATTCTGGATTAAATTACAAATAGTTTTTAGTTCCTATTTTATTCAGTTAAATTACGTCAAAATATCTCATATTTTATGTACATTATATTTATTATTACACCACCACTTGCCAGTAAATGCGTTAGAGAGGCTATTGTAGGATACATTACTCCAAAAATATCTCTGAATATGGCGCATGCGCACTCTCCTGCGTAGAATAAACTACAGAAAAGAGAAAACTATGTTGTCTTCATTTTTTAATAGCGGTACATTCTTTTCGAGTGGATCGGTACAGTCGATCAAGTCAAAATACTAAAAAAAATCTAGAATATTTAGATTTTCGGTTACATTAGTAATTATATATATATATTTTTTTATTACTCTTCGTGAGTCTACAATCTGCCCTATTGGCAATAAGTATTTCTTCTGTTTATATTATATATACATGGCATGTAGAAAATCACTTCATTAAGCAATCTTCTGTATAAATTATTATCTTAATTAATTAGTCTTATTCTAACGCTTATTCTAAACTCTACATATGTCCAGTAATCAGATCAAGTGGTGTTAAACGTTTTAGTCTACGCACTTCACTATCACGTCGCATATTTAGCTGGTTAGCGAGTACATTGGGATGCACTGACACTCTTTCGAAGTACTTCACACAAACACGTTGGATTACACTCGTTATAGGTTCTAGAGGAATATCGCGTTGTATCACTTTATTTGAAATATAGTACGGAGCATCAACAATGGCACGCAACACCTTATTTTGGAGCCGTTGAATGATGGACATATTAGATTTGCTAGCGGTACCCCATAGTTGAATTCCATATGTCCAAATGGGCTTGAGTATAGACTCATACAGCAATACCTTGTTATCTAATGATAACTTGGATTTGCGCCCAATGAGCCAATACATTTGATATAATTTTAGTCCTAGTTGTTTCCGTTTAGAGAGTATGTGCTTCTTCCAGGTTAGGCGTCGATCTAAATGCATACCAAGATATTTAACATGCTCTGCTTGGGGGAGTTGACGATGATTGATATTTACTGGTGGACGTGTTCTTCTACGCAGGGTAAACGTTATATGAGTGGATTTTGATTCATTGGCTTTAATGCGCCATGTCTTCAACCATAATTGTATTTGCTCCAGGTGGGTTTGTAGGTTTATTGATGCTGTGACTGGATCTTCATGGGATGCTAAGATTGCTGTATCGTCTGCATATGTTGCCACAGTAGTTATTTTTGTGGTGGGCAGATCAGCCGTATACAGAAGATACAGCACTGGATCCAGTACACTACCTTGCGGAACTCCTGAATATATGGGATTTAATTCGGTATGTTCATCGCCTAGTAATTATATAGTAATAATAATTAAACTAAAATTTAACCAAAAAAATTAACCAAAATTTATAACACATCATTGTTAACGACATCGAATTGGTATCACCATATGCCAAAATTTAATGAAAATGAGAACACAGAAGAAAATGATTCTTGTTGTGTTGGAAGTAGTCAAGTCATTAATGTTCATCAAGAATAGTAGCAAAAATTGTGGCAACTGGTAATAATTAGACATTTATTTTAAACATAATATATTTTAGTAATGATTTACATCTTATTTTATACGTAAGATGTAGCTAGAATTTGTTGAAAGTGCAAGTCGAAGAATGAGAAATTCAGAGGATCAAAGAAGAAAGGTCTTTTTATGGTACTGTTTATGTATATGGTTCTTGGAGTTGTTGTTAATTATTCAGATATGTAAATTAATTTAAATATGATGTTTTTATGACGACATAGTGACGTCAATAAGCAGAAATGGGTCTGTAACTTAACAAATAAAATAATAACGACCTTTTCCTTTATTTTTTTACAACCCTATTACAACAATAATAATACTGCGCGTTTGAAATTTACTCCTTTTATTCCAGATAAACTTACGCTGGACAATAGAGTAGAAATCTTTGTCGGAACGTTGCAACGACGCCATTACTACTCGAAGCTCGGCTTCGGAAAGGCGTTCGTTTTGTTTCCTGCTGATCCGGGCGCGTCACTGGGACACACTATCCGGATTAAGTCGTGTCAAAGGCTGATGCGGGATCATGTAGATTTTCTAGCTGTCCGGCCCGAAGGATTAGCGTTTCGGATGCGACGCGAGATTCCGTGTTCCCGAGGGCTGAATAGGCGAATGGAAATGGATATTTAAATTGTTTTTGCGTCGGTAATGGAGAATTTTATAAGTCCCTCTTGTCGGGTGCATTATATGTTGAATATTGAGATGACAATGTGGATATATTAGACGTTTGCATGTACGACGATTAGTTTTTCATTTTAAAAATGCCTACATTCGATGAAAATGTTGTTGCTACATATACAGACGGTACTGCAACCCTATTGGAGATAACAACATTGAAAGAACCGAAACGTTGTTGATAACTATAGTCGAAATACCATGCTGGACAGAAGACTGGCGTATTAAAATAAATCTTATATATAAAATTCTTATCTCACAATGTTCGTTCCCATACCCCTCCGAAACGGCTAAGGGGTTTTCACCCCAATTTGTTTATGTTTTGGATAAATTTTTCTTATTAACTGGCATTAGAAAATATAATAACCCTAAATTTTCACTTTTGTATCACGAACCCTTGATTTTTAATAGTTATTTTAATAATTTTATCTTGTTTTATCCCGCTCGATAGTATCAATTATTATCACTTGGTAAGTAATCCCCTCCATGTGTCTACCGGTGTCACTTCTCACCCAGTAAACATTACGGAGCTGACAACGAAGATGGTCTGCTATTTCTTTCAAACAATCTCACCTTCTCTCACTCCCTCTACACTTTTCGGCTGTTATTATATGCGTCAAGCGTAGTAGTTAAACATTTTTGCTATCTCAGTGTAACTCTCATATCAAATATATTCTCAACTTTATTATTTATTTATTAATAAATAATATTATTGAATATATTTTATTGTTAATAACTAATAAAATTATTCCAGCAAACAACGGCTATTGAGTTGCAGGTATAAATTATTTTTATACGTTTACTATGAAATCAATAATTATTCTTTCTTATTTATGTTATAATGAAAGTATTGTTGCGAATGGTGAAAAACGAATTCGGTGAAACTCAGATTTTTTTGGTAGATTTGGGATTTTTTTTGTGTTTACTGATAAGAGCTCTAACTTCTACAGATTTTTTTTCACTATTTCTAACAATATGTATTTTCGATATAATTCGAATAATTCAATTTCGATATAATACATTGCCAACAAAACGCAAAGGGGCCAATTTGAGCCGTGATACAAAGAAATCTAGAACCGTTCGAAATAGAAGAGCCCAAAGAACCGAGTAAGAAGTTCAGGAAGAAAATACTGGAGGGCGTGTGAGAATGGCGCAATTGCGTCAAGAACAAAACAAAGACGGGCTAACAAACAAATATTGTTCACGCGGTAGCATTAAGAGATTAATATTATGTAATGAATCAATGATATAAATAATTATTACTTAAAATAAATTTGGTATTTTGTTATATTGTCTTATTGGTCATAACGCTCCATGCCTTTTTCACTCATATACAATAGCCTTACACACTTCCAATAAGTTAAACAATGTTACCATAACAACGCTTTCCGGGTCAGCTAATCAGTATATAATAATTTCAGCAAAAAAAGAAGCAAGCACAAGCCAGTATATATAAATCAGCAAGTAGTTCTGTATGGAAATACTGTCAAATATCTTGCATGAAACTTATGTATATAAGCCACATCTTAAAAAAATTGTGAAGATCTCAATCTGTTATATAAGTATAATAAGAACAAAAATTCCAAAAAAACAAGATACTGCGAGATATTGCTGATGCATGGTACATTCCGTAATGACAATCTTCATAAGGACCTGAAGGTAGAAACTGTCGATAACGTTATCAAGGACTATAGCCAAAGAAATGAACAGAAGCTCCATCAACATATCGATGTTGAGGTTCGTCAGCTCCTAGATAATGATGGCTTAGTCCGAAGATTAAAGAATGTAGAACCGTTCGATTTAATTCAGTAAAATTACAAATGTTAAGTCCAAAGTGACTATCGCAGAATAAGGATTTTGTAATTTTGTAAAAATCAATAGTGTATTAGCAATTGATTCAAAATCCATTTATTGAGAAAAATTGTTTACAACGATTATTACGTATATATTTTATTTTAAAACGTTTTTCTTTGTGTTAAAAATTTGTGTTAAATTCTCAATGTTTTTTTGTTAAAAATATTTTATTACACTATGCCATAAATAAAAGAAAAACTTAAATAAATCCCCATATTATATATCCATTCTGTTTATTTTTATGAAAGAATATCTATAGGACCTCTTTTTATATATATGTATGTCGGGAATGAGACATATCCTCACGCTTATTTTGTCTGGATGACACATCCCCCATTTTACTGTTACTACGATTATCATTAATAATATTGTAGACACGTTCCTCCATTATATCCAGTAACAAAAGTTAACGCAAACGTGCAGATCTCTTACACGACGACGCTCCTTGAATATCTCACTCCATTCACCGACTTACGGGCACTGAAAGCGTATTATACTCACGCTGAGCTCTCCGGCCCCATTGTTCACCTCTCAGTAGATTTTACGCTTTCATTAATAAGGACTCTCCTCATAATTCCGGCTGCAGCGGATTAGCCCCGAGTCGAAATGTCAATTAGGAATCGGATTACAGCTCACTGCTGCTGATAACCTGCTAATTATCAGCTTGTGCCGTAAATATGCGATATAGATATGAATAAAATGTTCCAATTATTTATTTATGTTCCACAAATTTATGTTTTCTAGAAGTAAATTACCATTTTTCAGTTTTTTTCATGTAATATTATCATTTATAGATATTTCATAGCGGTCATATATGCGGTTTCCGGATATAAAAGACCACCACGACGACGTCTCGGTCTCTTTTTCTCTACCCCTTGTAACAGCACCATTTCCATAGCGTTTCCATATTTCCTTTACTTAATCTAATATCCTGTCGAATACATGTAGTATTTAACACATGAAATAAACAAGTTTTTGTTCAACCAGTGTTTTCTGTTCCCGTGCGAATTTCTTCCACAAAAATAGTAGTGAATGTTTCGATAAACAACCATTCATTCTGACCGAACCAAAGGCGAATATTCCTACATATATATCAGAAATATGAAGTTTATGAGTTTTCCCTACATAGGGTACGTTTCACCAAAATAACAATAGAGTTTTATATCAGAAAATGTGCAGCATGTATTACTTTTCATGTTTCATCATTCATCGATGACATTCCTGATGGCTCTATAAATCTCACACATAGCTTGGTTCTACGCTCACTTTTTTACAGACCCAACGCTTTAACCTAACATCAGAATTTGAATACTTATTTATGACAGTCTGGTTTTAATTAGTCTGTCAGGAATACGATTCATCATGCTTGTTTTGGAGTTCGGCACCATAAAGTTATGCGTAATATAGTTTGAAATTCGTTAAAGATCACTAAAAGCACTTAAAACGAATGCCAATATTTATTTGTCAATTAAAGAACAAATATACACAAAATTCCAATTCGTCGGTTGATACATATAAGATCAATTAAGTTTCGGAACCATTAATTACAATGAAAAATATCGACGATGATTAAAAAAAAACAGTGTTGCCGGATCTACCGTAATTTCGGTATACCTACGATATTTAGGAATCGAAAGTGCTTTTTCTTCGTGTTGTGCCAAAATGTATCGTTATTCATATCGTTAATAATTAGCTATAATAATTATAATCAGTGTGTATTCATGGGTTAGT
Organism: Rhynchophorus ferrugineus; assembly: GCF_030347505.1. NCBI lineage: Eukaryota > Metazoa > Arthropoda > Insecta > Coleoptera > Curculionidae > Rhynchophorus > Rhynchophorus ferrugineus. The sequence continues at coordinate 73,687,566 of NW_027472582.1, read as the reverse complement.
TGTTTTTTTTTCTTTCTTAGCGGAGATCCACCAACAATTCTATTGGATTCAATAGATCTGAACTGATTTAATAGAATAGATCGCACTTTTGTAGTAGTGCTATACAGTTTATGTTTATATTTAGTCCTCAGATAAAATACAAACCTGCAGAACCAGTAGAATCTTACAGGCCTATTTCGCTGTTATCTGCAATATAAAAGCTATTTGAGAAACTAATATTTAAACATGTTAAAAATTTTGTAATAATACCAGGTTTCCAATTTGGTTTTCGAAATCACTATTCAACAATCGATCGGCAGTTATTGAAAAAGCGTTTGAGGAAAAGAAATACTGCCCTGCAATATTCTCGGATGTCTCACAAGCTTTTGATCGGGTTTTACATTTGGGATTAATCTGTAAGATGAGCAAATTGTTACCGCGTAACTATTGTCAATTGTTAGAGTTATATCTTTTCGAAATAAAATTCAGAGTATCGCAGGAAATGGCATTCTTGACATTTAAAACTATTTCGGCTGGAGTTTCACAAGGTAACGTCCTAGGACGTCTGACGACGTAATTATTAAGTGGCAGTCAACAAAATCTACAAATGGACGAGATATTGGAAAATTCAACTTAATAGCTCCAAATCTGTCCACGTTAATTTTGCATTGCGGCGAAATAATAGAAAATTACTTATATCACTCAATGGATGCCCGATTCCTCAAACAGAATCAGCTAAATACCTTGGGATCCATCTTGACGGTAGATTAAATTGGAAATATTATGTTAGATAAAAAGCAAAACCACCAACATTAAAACCAAAATAAAAAAAATGGATGAAATCAAATGGATTTGCGAAGTTATCCAAGATTTGGCCTTGAAACACGAAATAATATTACTAAATCATACTAACGTGAACGCAATACAACTGCTGGCAGGATATCAGGAGATTGAAGCGAACCAAACCATACGAACTTTATAATTGAGGAATACATATTGATGTATTTTCTCGCACTCGTCTTGCTTGTGAATTAATCCAAGTACAAATGAAATGTAGTAATAAATTAATTTATAATTAAGATTGTACTAAGCGTACCTAATAAAGATGTTATGTCACACAGTGGCAAAGATAATCACGCAATCTTGTGACTTTATAGGACTGTTTCAAATGACAATAATAAGCCAATTCCCCGCATAGTTCTGTGTCGTATATGTTCTTGTTCTTCTTGTTATCATTTTGTGCTTACAGTTCATAATTAGAATATCACATAAGTTATTTTAATTATTTGGCGTACAACTTCATTATTGAAACTTCCTCCTACCAAAAATTACTTCTTATGCCAAAATGAATTCATACTGTTTATAAGAACAATTACGCCAACTATAACCTAAAATTCTTATTTCAGAAACTTCATTAATAACAATTTACTACCGCATTAACCCATGCACATCAACAGGAAAAGAACTCAAAGTAGTAACTTCAAGTAAACCAGAAAAAATGAGGCAACATTAACTAATATTATTAGCACGGCTTTCAGGAATTATTAACGCTCCTTAAGGGAGGAAAAACGGACCACTTTAATTCTCGTAAAGGCATCGCATAAACTTGTTCCCTCGTCGAGGAGTGTACGCAATCTCTGGAGGAGGTTAGCGCAGCGGGCACTAGCTTTATTAAAAAGTTAAAACCCGATAAACAGATTAAAAGAGGCAGTTAATTTAAAATTTATAAAGTAATCCACGCCGAGAGAATTCTCGCCGGCACCGGGTCGCCGCGCCACTATTTTAATATGTGGATAATGGAAACAGGAAGAACGAGTTTCCGGTTTTCAAATTAAAATGGTAAATTGTCCCATTTCCGTAGTTAGAGGTCGCTTACGTAAGCTGAGATTTGCCTGGAGGCAATAGTCTAGTTTTGGAGAATCCCCGCATGCGCGCAAGGATTTGAGTTTGCAACGTTGCCAGATGTTGAATATTATACGTATATTTGAAGAATATAACTAGAATAAATTATTTTGAATTCACAAGTTAAAAGGTCTAGTATACTTCTCGTCCCCTATAATATAAAAAAAAATAATATGAAGAACTTTTATAAACAATTTTCATTTAAACATAATATTGAAAAGAAAAAAGAGAAAATAAAACAATATGTAATTATTTATCAATATATAAATACTACAACAGCAAACCAAAGTTATAATTTTCGTAAATTATTCGTATACTTGAAGAATACGATGTATTGTTTGAATTCACAAATTAACCAATTCTGGCTTACAGTACAAAGTATAAATAAAATAAATTATTTTTCAAAGGATTCTGTTCTAACAAGATGCAATTCCTAATAAGTCCTTCATCAACTATTGAGAACGAATATACAATTGAGATAAAACGTATTTAAGGAAATTTGAAACACTGAATAAAATGAAAATATATAGTGTAATAATACCAAAATACTATAAATATTTAAAAAAATATAATAGATGGTTCTCATCAAATATAGTAGCGTAATAATATTTAAAAAAAATAAAAAGGAACTTTGGCTTTCTCTGACACTGCAGTTAATGCAAATTTCTTGACAGACTTCACTTTTATGTTTGGAATCAATTTACGTTTTCAACAAAACGCTGTGCAATCGACGTGCGCTGTACTATTGCTTTAAAAACGTAGGTTTCTGTTCAGTAAAGATACTAAAGAAGTCATCTCATTACTTACAATGTTACAGGGATTTTTAGGCCTCAACCAAAGAGCTAAAAGAGATGAGGGTCATGATTATTATTAGAGAATTTTTTAATGGACCATCAGCCATTGTTGGTCACATCTCGTAAATGTATATTTAACGCATAGCGTACCTATTTTTGGGGTTGTATACCCGCTAACGATGTAGCCAAGGAGCATTGTGTGACAATTGTGATGTATGACATGCAAAAGGTCGTATTAGAAAGGCCCAAACAAAACCATCACCTTGATTCATTTAGTTATAAATAATGGAATTAAAGTGGTAGTAAAATAGTATTATGAGCACATTAATTTACACCTAAGGCTAGCTAAAATCGTCAGCTGTGAGTTAGTGGCGTCTGCTTGTGAACCACTGATGTTAATAATACAAACCAAAGGGCTCCAAAGGTAGATTCGGTAGGGAGTTATCGAAAAGGTTCTCCAGTATTAACATTTAACTTTGTTTGGTTCCTTGAGCCAATTCAAGCATTAGAGAAAATAATTATAGAGTTATAAAGGTCAAGTTTCAAATTGTAATTGTCAGATGAAGCCTAACAACAAAAAAAGAAAAAGCAAGAAAAACATATGATACAAAGTAATAAATATCAGTATAAACTGACGGTAGAGTCTTCCTGTTCAGGCAAATTCATGGGTCAATCTACAGTATTCGAAGACGTAAAAATATAGACAATTTGGGTCTACTAATATTGGCACTATTAAGGCCATGGTACAACTCTCTTTTTCACCTCCCGTAGTGTATTGTTCTCTCTAAAAGTCCACGTCCCACTTAAGCTAATCCAGTTGCCTAAGGAGCAGAACAGCAAATCATATCAGATATTTGCTCTAGACAGGGAAGTTTTCTGATAAGGACAAGGAGGAAACCTATATAACACATGGATTGTATACTCTCGTATACGGCGTAACAAAGAACACGCGTATTGTAATCTCCATCAAGATCCGCACAATTATTGTCACCAATTGATGGCCACTCAGATGACGATCGTTTTGATGAAGTGATGAATTCATGATTCATTCTTTGTTACATATCGATGCAAAAATTCTGGTTTATTACATTTAAACATGGCCAAACACTAATCAGAACCATCAACTCGTTTTTGTTTTTGGTCAACAGTGAGCAAACGCGGCACCCAATTTTCATAGTCAAGTGCTCATGCGATATAAAACGAACACGTTCTTTTTATACCTTTACGATGTTAGCTAACTCACGCAACTTCACTTTTCGATCGTTCAAACGATTTTGTGGATTTTTTTGATATTTTCTGGTGTTACCACCTCATTTGGACGTCCACTGCGTTTTGCATCATAGGTGTCTCTACGACCACGTTTGAAGTCAACAAACCAACGTTTACTTATTGTTTCGGATGGAGCGGAGTCCTCAGAACACTTTTCAAGCCATCGTTTCGCTTGAACGGTATTTTTCCCATCAAGGAGCAGTGTCAAATTAAAACACGAACTTTTTTTGATCCACTGTTTTGAAAATAACAAAAGTAGTGTCACTATTAGGACAATAACTCACAAACTTATGATTAGAGTATCATGAAATTTTAACACCTTTTATATGACGGTTAGTACTAACTGAAAAAGCGGCGAATACAATAAAACTCGCGCCATCTATGTGTTAGGGCCGGGACTTTTGAGCCTGTGTGTTAAGTGTTGCTCAGATTTGTACAAAAATATTTGTATAGTCACTATAAGATTTTTTGTATATCCTGTACACACTTTAGAGCTTTGTATCAGCCATCTGGCTGTTAATACGCACGATGAAGTGGGAAGCTTCAAGTGCTTTTCTGATAACGTTGATGTGATAAAAGCAGCTCCCACATAATCATTGATCTTGGTTCCATCCGTCAAAGACAAACAAATATTCAGACCATTCGGAACCAAAAAAGACCATTTGAAACGTTAAAGCACATTTGGTTCCATGGTTATCAAAAAGTGTTCTTAATCTTGATAGAAAAACACAGAAATTGATCGACGTTAAATTTTCAATCATAAATATTGTCTTGAAAAGCCCAACTAATAATAGACCTTGGCTGAATATAAGCGTCGGTATCGAATTTCCGTTCGCATTTCCAAAATATTCGTTCGCCAGCCGATGCCGACAGATTTCTGGATTGCTTTTATTACTTTTGCATCATGGGTTTCGGGCTATTTTCAGATTGAACACTTATCGATGCCTGAATGAGAAAACCGCCTCCATTCCATTGTCCTTAAGTCATACGTATATTGGTGTTGGCAATATCGCGATACATGCTCACAATCTATATTTTATTAACATTTTATTTTTAACCGCTACCGTAGTACTAGCTGATGTTTCTTGTTAGGAAGCCTAACTGGAGTTTTAACATTTTTAACATTTGGCTGGCACCATTGTTCATATTATGACACTTTACCAGCCAATATTAGTGTTTTTTTGTTGTTTTTAAACTGATACTCATTAAATACTCATCGAAACTTATGGCCTGTAAATGAATTTTAAACGATTTACAACAGATGGTGTTACTGTGTATTAAATCCCATCGGGTACATTTCTAATTATCTTCATGTTGAAGCCTTACTGACTAGCTTCAGTGCGTCGAAAATATCTGAATTTGTAGCGAGTAAATCGCATTTGCGGGAAGATCTACTTTCTTAATTCAATTTAAAGAAAATGGCAGCTGAAGGCCATCGAATGTGAATCGATTTCTAAATGTGAATATTAACAGGTCAATTGAAAAGTCGCCGGCCAACCATAGTAAAACACATTTTTTGGAAAAATTGGTTTTTTTATTCAACATAATTCCCTTCAAGGATGATAAACTGATTATAGCGACCTTCCAACTATTCGACACCATTTTTGTAGTACGATTTGTCCTTTGCTTCAAAATTGGCCTCAGTTTCGGCGATCACCGCTTCATTCGGCCAACATTTCTTCCCCGCTAGCATTCTTTTGAGATCTGAGGACAGGAAATAGTCGCTGGGGGCCAGATCTCGGACAGTGGATGAGGAAGCAATTCGAAGCCCAATTCATGGATTTTTGTCATCGTTCTCACTGACTTGTGACACAGTGCAATGTCTTGGTGAAGTAGCACTTTCTTTTTCTTCAAATGCTGCCGTTTTTCGGCGATTTCGTCCTTCAAATGGTCCAATAACGGTACGTAATAGTCGCTGTTGATGGTCCTTCCGTTTTCAAGGTAGTCAATGAAAATTATTCCATGCGCATCCAAAAATACAGACGCCATAACATAACTTTGCCAGCCGACTGTTGCATTTTCCCACGCTTTGGATCGGGTTCATCGTGTGCAGTTCCACTCGGATGACCGTCGATTGGACTTCGGAGTGAAATGATGGAGCCATGTTTTAACTCGTCGTAGTTTTTGATCAAAAGTGAGCTCGCGTGACACCCAGTTTGTACAGAGCTTTTTCATACCCAAGTATTCGTGAATGATATGATGTACACGTTCAGTTGATATCTTTAGAGTGTCTACTATTTCATTCAATTTCAATTTATGGTCATTAAAAAATCATTTTTGGGGATTTTTTAAATGTTTTCGTCGGTAACAACCTCTTTTGGGCCTCCACTGTGTTCACAGTCTTCGGTGCTCACTTCACTACGTCTAAACTTAGCATACCAATCCTTGATGGTTGATTTTCCTTGGGCAGTGTCCAAAAGCTCGACATCAAGCCAAGTTTTTGCTTCAACTGTATTTTTCCCTTCAAAAAACAATATTTTATCAACACGCGAAATTGCTTTTTATCCATTTTTTTCACAATTACTAAAGTTGCTTCACTCAAATTGTACACGCATCTTTTGACGGTTAGGGCTAACTAAAAAACTTATGGATCTAATTCTAGTAGAGCCATCTAAGAATCAGGACGGGGACTTTTCTCAAATGACCTGTTAAAGTTTGGGTTCTTTGTTTATTTTTTCGGAAGTCGGTTGAGTTTTTTTGTTAAAAATATTTTATATTAGGAGTTGTAATGAACTATAGATGCAAATTGTGGTAAAATATAGGGCTTTCCTTATACAATTTATAGGAAAAGTTTTTTTAAACATGCAAATTAACTCCATTTCAATACCGCCATATTTAAAGACGTGGTATCTGGAATATACCACAAAACCATTCATATCATCTGTCTTTCGGAACGTTGTCGAAAAAAATACTTCCAACCGAAGACCGACAGAGCGCGCGAGCTTCGCATTTCCCCCGAACTTTTTTCTTTATTTACGTCGCTGATGATTAAATGTTTCAGGAAGGGCATGATCTCGTATCTCGATAGCCAGGGTAATTTATTACATTTTCTTAACGCTTTATCAGGTTTGTCGTTAACAAATGTTTATTCGTAATATTTTTTCTTGCTGGTTTCGTTGTTGTTGAAATAATTTCGTCTGCGTAAAATTAATTTAGAGCTTTGCGTTTAATATTTCGTGAATCATCATTTGATGATTTTTTTTTTGGTTATACTTTAAAGTCTCCTTTATACTAACTATGGTTTATCTGGACTGGATCTATTGTTTAACGTGGGGTCCAAACCACGGTCATCGGCATTAAGTTTATAGACTGGCGAGTTTTTTTTTATTATTTAATTATTATATTGTTACTAGTCGTTTCCGACCAACCTACAATTTGTTTTTATGATAACTTATATCTAGGTATGTAACTAGGAGGACCCATCGGCCCTATCTCAGTCTCTGGTGAAATAATGTTTATAGATGTCACTGCTGTATTTTCGTTACATGCACCTCACTACAGAAGATCAGATGCTTTAGTTATTTTGAGTCTGTGTCCTGCTCTGGTGGTATCAAAAGTTGATACCATCAATATTCTCATGAGAATGGAGTCTTTCCTCATGTCCCCTTGCAATTCTCTTGATTTCTTGACTGACTGTGGGTATCTGAAGGTCTCGATGTAGGTAGTTAGTAATGTAGTATTTGGGTGCGCACACAATACTTCTCAGGACTTTGTTCTAAAAAAGTTGTATTTTCTTTATGTTACTCTTTCCAGAATATTCCCATAATTGAACTCCGTATGTCCATATAGGTTTCAGTGTTTGCTTATATAATAGCAATTTATTATGTACTGACAATTGTGTTTTTCTTCCAATTAGTCAACACATTTTCCTTTATTTCAATTCCATTTCTTTTCTTTTCTTCTTTATATGTTCTTCCAAGCGAAGTTTTGCATCAAGATTCATTCCGAGATATTTAACGTTGTTGCTATATGGAATGATAGTATTATTTAATATTGTTGGTGCTTGTACGAGCTGATTGTAGGGGAACTACACATGCACAGATTTACTTTCGTTAATTTTTATTTTCCAAGTTTGTGTCCAATGATTTATATTGTCACTTGTAATTTTCGTGTGACTTCTTCACTATTGTCTCCGACAGCTATAATCGTAACATCATCAGCAAATATAGCCATCGTAATATTCTCCATTTGTGGTATATTACAAGTGTAGAGTAGATAAAGCATTGGCTCCAGTACACTTCCTTGTGGTACACCTGCTTTAGCTTCTTTTTTTGTAGAGTAAGCTTCTTCTTGTTTAGCTTTAAACATTTTGGCTGTAATGTACGATTTTAATAGTTCGGTATATTGTTTTGTTAACCTTTTCTGTACATTATGACCAAGGCCTTCATAACAAACCTTATCGAAAGCTTGTGCTACTTCTAATAATATAGCTGAAGATACTTTTTTACTGTCGTAGGCTCTTTCAATAACATCTGTTATTCTGCGAACCTGATCAATTTTAGAATGCTTGTTAACAAACCCAAACTGGTGTGTTGGTATTAGGTTTTTTCTATCTATAACTGGCGAGTGACCGACATGGAGATCGTCCCAGAGACATCCGGTCTTACCCAGCCTGGTTACTGAAGTGACTGGGATCATTTTTCCTTCTCGGATTTTGCACTCTTACATTTTGAGCAATTATACTTGTAAACAATCACAAACATAAGCTTAAGACTATGTCCCAGCAGAATTCAAAATCTCGACAGTAGGAGAACTATCCTGTCCAATTGACCACTGCACCAACCGAGCCGGCATCCAATATTTCTGGCCAAACATGAAATTTTTTTGGCGGGACCCGAATCGTCAGCCTCTCAGCTGAAGAACTCTCAACTTCTTGAAATATTAAAGCTTATTTTACTCAAAATGCAAATGGAAACTGAGGTCTCGGCATACTTGGAGCTACTTGCTTATTAAATGAATGAACTTCCGGTATTTTAACCATTCTGGACGAACTTAATTTTTCCGTTAGTAGCAGAAACTTCAATTATGCCCAAGAAGTTGACAATCGACGCGTAATGCGACGACATCAATCCAGCTCTCAAGACAGTAAAGAAGCTCGAAAAGAACAGCAGCAAGCCGAAAATGAAGACACATATGGAGCTGATGATGACTAGAAGCCTAATTTTCAAATAATTAACAAATTAATGAGTCAAATTTTCTGTTTTAAAAAATGGTGATTAAAAAAACTTTCGTTTATAAACTTTTATACTTAATACATGTACAAAATGTTCTCAAATTATAAATAAATATATAATTGGCTAAAAATAATACACTTATTTCCCCCGTAATTATAATATTATAAAAGGCAGTATTTGTTAAAACCTCGTTAAGATTGAAAAAAAAAAACGTCAACTCATCATTTTATGATGTTACGCCGACTAGACCGTATTATTCAACTAGGTCTCGACGGTACTAGCTAATAAGAAACAATTATTCTCGTTAAACGCTGGAATTTGTTAGCCAGTCTTGTCACCATCGTCTGAATCAGCTGACACTCGGCTGACTATACAATCGACATCATAATTCTATTTTGCACTATTAGTCATAGTTGTGTGTTTTTAATAAACAAAACGAGTGTTATTTCGTATACGGTATGTTATACTAGGTGTTCCAATAAGTTAGTAGACCACCATCAACAATAGTTGGAAATCGAATTCATACATTTTAAACACATACTTAACAATAAAAAACACTTTTGAGTTCAAGTTTGCTGTGTGCAGACGATAAAAATTATTTTGTGACACGTTCTCTCATGATGAGTAGACCACAGGCGACGTTCTACAACCAAATAGTGTTATTTTCAGGGTTACCAATGCCAATTTATTAAACTCCTTAAATTGGCGAGAAAAAAAAACCCAAAAATTGTTGATTCCCAACAAATTCCCTCCAAATTTATTTTGGATAGTTAATTTGGTGGTTTCGATAGGTTAAACATGACCAGCTGCACAATATCTTAATCGCTTCTTGTCATTAAATACACTATATTATCCGTATTTAGTTCACTGCGGTTTCCTGTTTTAAGGACACTTAGTTCTACTAATAAAATGAAATATTTTTAACAAAAAATTGAAGCGATTTAGATTTTTAACACAAAAAAGGCGTTTTAAAATAAAATATATACAAAAAAATCGTTGTAATAACTAAATAAAAAGATTCTTAAAAGAAAACCTTATTTAATATATGTACTATACGTATTTTATATTCTACTATATACACATCATTTAGCTTAATACCTACCTAAACCTATCCTATCTACAATATTATTTTAACTATTACAACTGAACAGTTTGAAGTCGATGTCCAACAACAAATTAGATTTGTTTAGTCGGTAGTAGTTAAAATAATATTGTAAATAGATAAATAGGTTTGGGTAGGTATTAAGCTAAATTGTGTATATAGTAGAATATCAAATACGAGTAGTAAAGATGTTAAATAAGGATTTTGTTAATTTTTTTGTCATTACAACGATAATTATGTACATATTTTATTTTAAAAGATTTTATTTGTGTTAAAAATCTAAGTTTGATTATTTTTTACTTTAGTGAGTTCCTTAATTATTTTCTGAAGTCGGTTCAATTTTTTTCTTAAAAATATTTTTTATTGGCAATGATATGCAATTAAACTCGATAATAAATATTATAAACTAAAGAAAACATTTTTATTTTACCTCTACTTATTTCCTTGCTTTAATTTTATTTTTTGTAGGATATCTTAGGTTATATATTATTTGTTTTTATGTTTTTGTATATAAATTTAAGGCAACTTGCTGTTATGACGTTATTTTTATAGCATTTACCAATAATATGATTTTCTTAAATATATAAAGGAAAAACCGTTGTATTCCGACATGTGAATGTTTAAATAGTATTCTTTTTTAACGAATCCTGCCAAAGAACAATGATAAACTGAAGTGAAAATTGTAGTATATGTTATTTCGCAGATTGTGTTGAAGACCATACTGAAGGATGAATGAAGAAGAACTTATTTCAATATCTTCATTTTACATAATTTTAATGTTGTTGGCCTAATGTAAGAACAATCAGAATATTTGATCACAGGAAATTCATGAAAACGCTTTATTAGTTGAAGTTTTGAATTTAAACAGAACCGCAGCAGAAGTATCGGATCTACTCTTCAGGATTTATAAGAATGAACTATGGTCTATTATATTGATTCTCATTTTCATTGGAATGCTAATTTAGAGATACAGGGAGAGAAACAAAATAATAAAAATATAGTTAACCATGTAGGAGATTCTGTTATGATTAGGACGGCAATATTCTGGTATTCAGCTGGTATTCACTGACCCGATTGCTGCGAATGAATATCTCGACATGCCGGCTTCGTTGGCGTAGGGGTATATATATATATATATATATATATATATATATATATATATATATATATATATATATATCGTATTCTTGCTAAACAATGCCAAATTCCAAGATAATAACGCGCCCTAAAAAGAGCCGAAAAGGTTCAGTCTTGGTTTGAGGATTATTAGAATATTACCGAACATCAACTATGGTAGCAGAATCGTCAGAACTCAACATAATTGAAACGTTATGGGGAGTTGTATAGCAGAGAGTCAGGAGTGGATTTCCATCCCTGACACCACTGAAGCAAATGTTTTGATACAAGAATGTTGGAAAATATTCAGACACTCTAGGAATTGGCGAGGAACTGTAGCTATTTTAAAAGCAAATGGCCGCTCAACACCTTATCATTAAATAAAACTTGAGTATACTAAGTGTTCCATACTATTTTGTCCATCCTCTGTATATCACAAGCAAAATCGACAATTTTGTAGTAGAAAATTTCAGACAATGAAAAAGGATATTTTGAAAAACAGGAAAGTAATTCACTTTTTCATTATCTGATACTCAACAAATAATTAAATTATCTTTAAAATGTAAAAAATGTGTAAAATGACGTACCCCACTAAGTCAACAACGAGATGCTTTCGTAACGATTCGGATGCGAAACAACAAGACCATTCTGCGATATGGCTAATGTATATTCCAATCCGACACGACTAAACAACCGGAGCCACACCCATCCGATGTATAAAACCAGATATTCAACACAATTCATTAGGTTTATCTGACGCCGCTACCTTTTAACCTCGACTGATTAACAGGCCGGTTAGTAAGCGTCATTTTAATAGCCATTAGTCATGTTAGATTGCATAATGCCGTCAGTGTATTTGGTCGAGGCGGAATGCTATTTTTGTACGGTGGGTGACTAAGGAACCGCATTCAAAGAATTTTCAATGGGTACCTGTTGTTTGACGGAAATAAGGTTAAAACAAATGTGTCGTCGTATTTTGGTAGCTTTCTGCTACTGAATTTGTGGATTTGATGATGTATATACATATATACATACATACATACATATATATATATATATATATATATATATATATATATATATATATATATATATATATATATATCCAGACATTGCCTTAAACAGAATTCAATTTTTGAAGGCATAAAATAAGACCAAGGAAGATGAACTAATTGAATTTGGGTATCTTGATGAAACTTGAATATGTCAAAATGGTTCACTGTGGCATTCTTGTCAAGACAGTAACAAAAAAAGTGTTAAGACAGCAAACATTGATGGAAAAAGGTAAGAGTTACAATAGCATTCGATTGGGTTTTGTTGGTCATTATATTTATTAATATTTAATTGCAGATATATTGCTAGTTGAAAATGATATTCCATCAAAAAATGTTTGGATATGTGGAAGGAAGCATTGTTAATCATAACACCTTCGGTTTGGATGAACTCGATAAGACATACAGAGGAAGTAAGTGATAAATGGTGGAAACGTGAACATATTTTAAGCAGATTAGTAATTAACAGTTTAGTGACTGAATTGGACAGTGAGTCAGAAATTGAAAGTGAGTGAAAGAAACTTTCAGGATATGTGATAATGCTGTGCAATGCTGAAAATTCCTGAGACAGAGTGATGAGAGTAGAAACAACTAAAGGTATGCACATAGTTAATTGAATATAACTGTAGAAAATAGTATTGTAGGGCGTGAAAGATTTGTGTGCACAGATATGATTGTAATTGTACAAAATTACAGTGTGAGAAGAAAATGAATACTAACTGTTTTGTACATATGGTAAATGCATTAGACATAATTCAGCGATTAATTTTATGAAGAATGGTGTACAGAAATAGTAGCAGAAGAAATAAAATATACAGTGATACCAAGATAACTTGACAAGTAAACACAACATCGAAGGAAACAAGAACTAAATGTAAAAAGGTCAATATGCTCTCGAATGAAAGTAAAATACGTTTCTCAGATATACAATTGTTAATTAGGTGGATTAGGTCTACAGTGGATACCAATTACATAAAAAGCGCGCCTCATGGGTGGTGTGGAAAAGAGTTCAATGTAAACAAAACTAATCTAACCTACAAACTATTATACCTGTGTCCTTAATTGTAGTCCCTCGATAATATATGAATTAGATGTAGTATAATGTTAAAATAAATTATATTTGATAACATTTTTGTTCAATTATTTTATTTAGATTAGAATTTTCTTGTATGTCAAAGACAAAATCAACTAAAACTCAAGAGTTGATGCGACAACATTGCAATATTTCGACGTCACAAATATCCATGACGCATTACTAAAAAAACTTTGAATAGGCTATAAATATTCCGAACTAAATAAACTAGAAACATCAACCAACACCAAACACAAATGTATTAAATAATTAAACTAATCTCTACACTGATTAAACTTAAAACTTGAAAAATTCAAAACAAAGTATCGTTCTTTTGTTTAATTATCTCTCTCTCTCTCTGTCTGACACCGGGTTTGAATCAAGGTGGCGCCCGTCCATTGTCTCGCGCTAGCTTCATCGAATGGTGCACATCCTCCATCCAATTTAAGCCCATCTGCTCGGCGAATTTATTTTCTATTTAGCCATGCAGGTATGCCGATTCCGATTCCATCGATCGCGAATAATATTTTTCAATTATATCTGGCCCGGTATGAAGTCGAACGTCCGTTATGGAACATGTGCATCTGGGAATGTTCGGTCGGGATCGAATATTGATTCCGGCCGGGAAAGAGATTACGCTATAAACAAACGATATGGAGTCATTTCCTTTAACGGGGCCTGTCCGATGAGGCATCGGAATGATTTGATTGGATACCGAAGGGAAATAAACGAGAGTCCACTGATTTCGAGACGAAAACAGCTTAAATATCAATTTATTCGGTTTGTTTCTTCATGTAAAAAGTCAATTGAAAGATTCCCGGCTTGGCACATAGATGGCGCTACTAGAATTAAATCCGTATGTTTTTTAGTTAGGCCTAACCCTCAAAAGATGCGTGTGTAAATTTGAGAGTTGTCGGATCATTAGTTTGTGAATTATAGCATTTTGAGTGAAGCAACTTTGGTTATTGTGAAAAAAAAAGGATAAAAAGGAATTTCGCGTGTTGATACAATATTGCTTTTTGGAGGGAAAAAATACAGTTGAAGCAAAAACTTGGTTTGATGCTGAATTTCCGGACACTGTTCCAGGAAAATCAACCAAAGTTTAGACGTGGTGAAATGAGCACTGAAAACGGTGAACGCAGTGGGCGCCCAAAAGAGGTTATTATCGACGAAAACATTTAAAAAATCACCGAATGATTTTGAATGACAATAAATTGAAATTGAATCAAATAGCAGGCACTCTAAAGATATCAACTGAACGTGTACATCATATCATACACTTATATTAGGGTATGAGAAAGCTCTGTGCAAAGTGGGTGTCGCGCGAGCTCTTTTTTTACCAAAAACAAATTATCCCAGTGGACTGCACACGATGAACCCGCCCCAAACCGTGGGAAAACGCAACAGTCGGCTGGCAAGGTTATGGCGCCTGTAATTTGGGATGCGCATAGAATAATTTACTGACTACCTTGAAAAAGGAAGGAACATTAACAGCGACTATTACATAGCTTTATTGGACCGTTTGACGAACGAAGTCGCCGAAAAACGGCTGCATTTGAAGAAAAAGAAAATGCTGCTTCACCAAGACAATATACTGTGTCACAAGTCAGTGAAAACGATGGCAAAAATTCATGAATTGGGCTTCGAATCCACCGTATTCTCCAGATCTGGCCCCCAGCGACTATTTTCTGTTCTCAGATTACAAAAGAATGTTCGCTGGGAAGAAATTTTCGTCGAATGAAGAGGTGATCGCAGAAACTGAGGCCTATTATGAA
This sequence comes from Rhynchophorus ferrugineus, assembly GCF_030347505.1. Lineage (NCBI taxonomy): Eukaryota > Metazoa > Arthropoda > Insecta > Coleoptera > Curculionidae > Rhynchophorus > Rhynchophorus ferrugineus. The sequence goes on along the minus strand of NW_027472582.1, from coordinate 73,672,331 downwards.
GCAAAGGACAAATCGTACTAAAAAAATGGTATCGAAGAGTTGCAGGCTCGCTATAATCAGTGTATCACCCTTGCAGGGAATTATATTGAATAAAAAAAACTAACTTTGCCAAAAAAATGTGCTTTACTATGGTAGGCCGGGGACTTTTCGATTGACCTTTTACTGTTACTCTGTGTAGAGACCGGGCCAACGAAAGGCAATTAACGCAGTACAGAATTGGTCATAATGGAAAACCATCAAACAAGTATATGTCAGTAGCGCATTTTAATGCCTAGATGATTTTTAATGATACATCTCTACTAGCAATATTCAAATATAATCCTTAATAATACATAAAAAATCCTTAAAATTAGTTGATTTGTGAGAGATTATTTCCTTTCTTTAAGAATGGCTTCAAGAGACTCACAAATATATCGAAGAAGGTCATCAACATAAAAAATGTATGTAAACAATTAGTTAATAAAAATATTAATCTACTACATAAAGCTACAACATAGAGCAACGTCGCTACGTAAGGTAATCTCTCATGCACGAAAGATATGTTATGTTAAACTATTAAGTCGTCAGTTTTCCTTGTCATTTTTAGTATGTTATATCTCAAAATCCTTTAAAATTTCATAATCCTCATTCTCTTAATCATCAACATTATTTTTAGGCGGTATATCCTTAATAAACCTAGTTTTTTTTCTGAATATGAATGAATATAACATACATTTTCAATTTAGTTCTAAAATTAATATTATTTTAATAAATATTAATATAGGGTGGGGCAAAAGTCTCGCGAGCATCTTGATTGCGCGCCATCTTGGTTATGTGACATTTAGCTCAGTTTCGCATTAACCATTGTGTTGTGTAGGCGTCAAAGTTTTATTATGGATAAATATACGCTACATAATGCTATCCTAAGGCTGTCTGGTGAAATTGAAGATTTTTCGTCTAAATTGATAATGAGCAATGAAGCCCATTTTTTCTCAGTGGCCACGTCAATAAACAGAGCAGTCGGTTTTGGGAATACAGATTCCTCAATTAATTCATGAAACTAAAAACAACTCTATGGTGTTGTATTCATGCTGGAAACATCATTGCCTTTACCGAACGGTACCAAGACATGATTCGAAATATTCTTGTGCCTGAAATGGAAAAGTAAGGACTACAGGATCTGCAGTTTCAGCAAGATGGGACCATTTCACACAGCTCGTTCAATAATTCAATTACTGAATGACGTTTTTCCACGAAGATTTATTTTGCCAAGTAGCTATTTAGCATGGCGAGATCTCCAGATTTAACTGCATCAGACTTTTTCTTATGGGGTTTTTAAAATCAAAAGTTTATGTGAATAAGTTGAAACGATGCAACATTTAAGACAATATTCGTCATAAAATTGAAGAAATTGTGCCTCAGATGTAGCAGGATGTCATGAAAAATTCCTTAAAAAAGAGAAATTTTTCAATCATAATGAAAAAAAAAAAATGTAAAGACCATATAGACTTTTTGTGAAAACCAAACTTAGCAGGACATTTGCCCCACGTTGTACTTTAATTGCATTAATTTACTGCGGTTAATTTAGTGTTAATTGATAAGATACTTACCTATTTTAGCTTCACTCAAAGTAGTGTGGAGAAGAAACCTAAAATAAACAAAATATTGTTAATATTTTATCTTGTTTTCCATTACGACAATGCTAGAACACATATATATTTAGTGATTTAGTAAATATTAAGATAGACTGGCTGCGGGATTTTGGAGGATCCATGGTACAGACCTGATCTTGCTTCACCCGATTTCCATGTAATCTCGTCTCTGCAAAACTCTCTTAATAGTTTTCGCAGAGTTCGAATTTTATTTATAGTGGGAATATTAGCTACCAAATTTATAACACATCATTTTCAACGACATCGAATAGGTGAACAAGAACAGAGACGAAAATGATTCTAGTTGAATTGGAGGTAGTCAAGTCATTAATGAGGTTTGTCCATCAAGAATAATAGCAACAATTGTAGTAACTGGTAATAATTAGACATTTATTTTAAACATAATATATTTTAGTAATGACTTAAATTTTATTTTATACTAAGATGTAACTAGAATTTGTTGAGAATGAAAGTCGAAGTATGTGAAATTCGGAGAAGAAGAAATTAGACAGCATTTTGCTAAGATATAAGAACACTGTACAGTGATACTATGAAATAACTAAATTTGTTAACAAAAGTAGACCTGGATCAAATAAACAAAATATAAAACTATCAATGACACCCCAATGATAGTCAATTCATTAATGGGATTTGTGGATCAAGAATAGTAACGATAATTTCACTGCTTCCATATATAGTGGTGGCTTTTTCATTTGGTTTTAACTATATTGGCTGGGCTTGACCCAAACGATTTTGGTTTTTTTTATTGGTAATGTTTATTTATATGGCTCCTGGATTTCTTGTTAATTGTTCAAATATGTAAATTAACTTAAATATGGTGTTTTTGTAAAAATAGAAAGGCGTATAGAAATTATTTTTATTATTTCATCTTATTCAATACTTTTTCAAATAAAATGTGTTATTTCCAAAATTTTATCATTTTTATTTGCCTCCTGAACGTATTTACCATATTCACCATTTAATATATATATTCGATGTTAAATCTAATAATTACGATAAGAATAAACAAAGCTGTATGTACGCATGTGCTAAACTCGGATTATTCTGTTTTAAAATTAAACTAGCGACCCGCCCCGGCTTCGCACGGGTGCAATGCTGATACTAAATTAAATACACTACAGAAAAAATATGAACGTTGTATATAAAAACATAGCGGCCCGCTCCGACTTTGCACGGGCATAAAATATATATGCCTATATCACTCAATGAAAATATGATTAAAATCGATCCAGTATTTTTGGTTCATTCATTACTGCCCTTGGCCTGCACGCATTAAATTTGGAGTAAAACAATTCCTCTTCCCCTATACTTACTATGAAGATTTCCTGCTATCTTTGGAATATCTAAATTCATACAATTTTTATTACATTACACATTTTTAAACGCAAATTTTAAATTTGTAATATCTCCGAAAATATTTGTTTAATTTACATGCTGTAAGGAACCATATTGATCTATATTAATTGCACACTGTATTTAAGGTACTTAATTCGATAAGGATTAATGCCGTATTGCTTAAAATAGCTTCGTAAATAAGCCATTTTCTCACGTAAAAAGTAAACAATAAAAATGGTTAATGTGGGTTATCCTAAAAGATAAACATATACCATAGCGGACTTTTTTGTAGACCTTTTTTTGGTGTACAATACTGTAGTACATTAATTTGATCTAACTCGTAGGGTTAGGCAGCGTTTTTGCTAATTGCTAAATAAGCCTAAAAAAATAGGTTAATTTACGACATCACGTTAGAAACCTCTAAAATTAGCAATGTCGCCTTAGTATATTATGCATGTATTATACATATAAACCTTCCTCTTGAATCACTCTATCTACTGAAAAAAACCGCATCAAAATCCGTTGCGTAGTTTTAAAGATTTAAGCGCACATAGGGATATAGGGACAGAAAAGGCGACTTTGTTTTATACTATGTAGTGATGAGCTGAATATGCGCATGCGCCAATTCCGGAGAAGACTGATGTGTAACGTATCCTAAGTTTTTAGTTACTGTATAGACAAATTGTTAGTTAGTCGGTACAGTACCACAAGTAATAACATATTAATAAATTTTAAATAAATACTCCTGTTGATTGAAAAACACACTTAAAATATTGTTTACTGTTATTTGTAGAAAATAGATCACCACGTGACACTCTCTGTTTGCCCATTATCTCCACGGAATACGTAAAAACCCCAACCCCGCCATCATTACAATAGACAAAACCTTTCACGTCGTCTTTTGCGCAAATTTACATGTCTATCAAACAAATGGACGACAAGGGAGAACGGCGGTAAAAACAAGGCCGGTTTTATTTGCAGCGATTCCATCGAACGCCTGTCAATTATTTAACCGAAAATTTGTTTTCCTCGAGACAAGACCGGTCGGTGCTGGCGACAGCTCGCCTTTCATCTTGAAATAATGAGGGGACAATTATTTTATGGAAAAATGTGGGTTTGTTATGTTTGTTCCTGTCTTGTTCGTTTAATAAAAGATGGACATATTGTGGTGATACTAATGATATATTGCCGAGTGTTTATGTATTTGTTATTCGTATGAAATTGTTCAATAATTTATACAAAAGTATATTCCTATTAAATAATATATCTGGGATCACACTTGTGCAATGAGTAATATTAAACAATGTTAAAAAGTAATACACTAATATCAACGAGTAGTAACTAGGGGTTTAATCTGGACTGGACCTACAGTCCAACGTGAGTTCTCGGGATTAAGCCTACCGACTGGCGAGTGACCAACTCAGAAATCATCCAGAAGATATCCGGTCTTACCCAGTCTGGTTACCGGCGTGACTGGAATATTTTTTTTGTCGGATTTTAAGTTCTTTCCCAAAAACAATCACAAATATTAAACAATCAGAAACATAAATTTACAACCACGCCCCGGCAGGATATGAACCCGAGACTATCGCAGCAGTAGGTAGATCGTCCTGTCGCCTTTACCACCGCGCCAACCAAGCCGACAAGAAAAATGTTGATTTTTTAGTTCAGACAAATTGTAATGTATTTTCATTTGTATAGTTTAGGCGTCATTTAATTGGTTTTTGGAATAGTCTAATAGCTAGCAAAGTTTTTGTATTTGCAAAATTAATTTAAAAATTGAGTATTTTACCTGTACAGATACGATTCGCACTCGTAAACGCAACCACTGCCGTTAGCCAGATAGGCCGGGTGCTGACCATGAGGGTGAAAGAGATCAAATGTCAAAAGATTAGACAATATAAAATATCGCGTTATATCGAATGTCTGGTGAAGATAAGCCAGAATAAGAAAGGTACCGAGCAAACACAAAACACGAGTTTAGCAAAAATAATGTCTGATCAGTCTGGTCAGTTGTTGAGTGTTTCGGATAATGGAGGTTCAGGTATCGAGGCTAGATGAAGTGTGTCAATAGTTAGACCTGCTAGAAGACCCCTCTCATGGTGGCTATAACCATAACCTTCAAGAAGGCCCGAGATCGTAGAATTTTCGAGCATTCCTTAAGAATCCGTAAGTCCCCAGCTGGAAGAGTTTTTGCCTCCCCGAAATTCTAAACGGATCGGGATACAGAAAAGGGTTTCTCGAGCAAGCCTTTTCTGCCACCACCAAGAACCCTAGGGAGCTTCAACGGTAAAACACTATGCATCGACAACGAATCATAGTTGAATAACATCAGAATTTGCCATCAGAACACAATTAGCAAAAGAATTAGAATTAAAAAGTTACAGGACCAAAACCAAAAACAGTAAAAGAATTACAGAATTGGTCAAAGGACATGAATTAAGAAACAGTTAAGAAAGTCAAGATTAAATCGGAATCAGTATTATGCGAAATCAGACAGACAATTTAGTAAGAAATTTGCATCCAATTCATAATTCTTTCACCAATTGTTTATATATTTTCTTATTCACTTAAAGAAACTCGTCTTTGTGTAATAATTTACGCAAAGAAGAGAGAAAATAAATTGTATTTCGTTTGCAACATTGTTTTCTGTCATTAACAACTCCTTAACGACTGTACACCAGCTCAAAAGACTGCTTGAGTCCTCTTGAGTCGTCTTGTCTGATCCGCGTTATCGTGAAGTTTTTTAATATACTGGTTATTGGCGTCCATTTTAAAACCTCTAAGGAGATTTAGTATTTACTATTTATGCAGTAGCAAAGGGCCTTAAGAATACTCCTCTATACACTGTTCTGAAACCGTTGAAATATGTTCAGATGGCTCTTCTTGGTACAGTCCCATATCTGGATGTTATATGTTCATATTGGTCTAAGGATTTGCTTATGCAGCAGTACTTTATATATGATGACAGGGCACAATTTCTTCCACATAGTTAATGAATTCTTCTAAATTTAATATCCCCTTCTTCATTCTTCATTTTTACATAAGTTTTCCATCGCAGATGTTTCTTATGTGTAAATGTGGTCTGGACAGATTTAAACAATCTCAAACTGATTTTCAATAAGTTGATCCAATCATTAATTTTGTTTACTTTATTTTCAATTTTATTACTGATTTTTCCCCATAATACCCCTAAATAAAGGTCCAATTCCAACACATTACCCCACAGTCTGGTTTTGGAGTATTTGCAAAATATTTCTCTTTTAAAGCAGATATTACCTTTTTCCTTGATAAAAATCGTTTTAACTATGTAAAAAGAGCTACAAGTTAGAGGGAACTAAATCTGCAGAGTAAGCTGGATATTTAAATAATTCACACTTTAAAACGTCAATATAAGGATTTAAAAGCAACTTATTACCTTTATACGTCGATTTATCAGTTATAATTCCTATTATATTTCAGAAATAGGAAAAGGAACCGATGATAAATAAAATATTGGTCGTGTGTAAGCTTACACGATTTGGTGAATGGATCTTCCACTATGTTTTTCAACAATACGCCTTCCCAATATCGATATTTTCCTTTGTACGCGTTCGAATACGAACGATTCCTCAGAAAAATAATTGGTGTTATTGCCGTAAATTGGAAATCGGTACAGTGAGATTAGGCTTATAAATATATATTTCAGGCATTTGTGATATTAATAAATAAATAAACGAAGCATAATTACAAACACCACAAATAAGAGTTGAGAAATTACGAACAAAACATAAGAAGACAAAAAGTGTGACACCTGTTGAGCTATATAAAAAGCCAGCTGTACCATAGTTAATTCAGAATAGCGAGTATATTCCACAAGAGTCTTGGTACCATTAATGTCCTTTGAGTTGATAGTGGTCTAATATAAGATAACAATAAATAAGAAAAGTCAAGCAATCAGGCCCTTGCTTGCATGTATTTTGATCAGAGATATATATTGGTCAAAATGTGAAGTACCCATGTAAAGAATTGTTAAATAACCCAACCTAACAATATTTTTGACATCTCTCCAGTTTTTCATTTAGTAGCATTCGGTTATTCAGTGTATGTAGATGTCATTCATGGAACTTTTGAATACATTGTTGTTTAACTTGAAGAAATTTATTGTTGAAGTTTATCAAACACTTTTAGAAACTTGCTGTATTGTCCTGTTAATTACAAAAAACCATCTGGGGCACAAGTAGACCCGTATGGAAATACAGCCAAATATATTGGCAAATCCCTTGATGTTAAATTCCGGTGGAAGCTGCATGTTAAGAAACAATGAGAAAAAGTGAATCTTATGTAGAAAAAATGTATTAGTTATTGGCTTTACCAACAAGCCTTCAAACCAGTGTGGACTTATGGTGCTCAATTCTGGGGTTGTATTAGTCAAAGAAAAGCAATATCATACTAGAATTCCAAAATGAGGTACTACGAGGTATTGTTGAGCTCCATGGTACATTCGTAATGACAATCTGCATAAGAACCCAAAGCAAGGAATTGTCGATAACGTTACTATAACGTTACGACGTTATCATCGATGTTGAGGCTGTCCAGCTCCGAGATAATGGTATAAAACAATTTGATCTTGTTGGATGAAGTTATAAGTAATACCCAGTGCATATTTAAAATAGTGACATAGATGTTAAGTCCAAAGTGCCAGCAGTAGAATAAGCATTTTGTAATTTTAAAACCCTAGCAAATTGGGATAAAAACAAATAGCATAATAGTGTTAATTTTCCTGATCGATACAATGAATAATTTAAAAAATCTTATTTAATAGACACTCATAAACATGCAAACAAGAGTAAAAACTACTTTCCTGTCATTGCAACGTCCGTTTAGCTCGAATACGCAACCATTTTTCACCACACAATCAATCCTACCGATTGTACCCGTCCATTATCTTCGTCCAACGCACAAAACATCCGACGTCATCGTCATTACAATAGACAAAAGCTGTCAGTCGCCGTCTTTTGCGCAAATTTACATATCGATCAGGCGTAGGAGAAGGGGGGGGTGGGGGTTCGGTAGAAGAACGGGGAAAACAAGACCCCGGAGTCCTCGAATGATTGTATTTGCGCTGATTTTATCAAATACCTGTCAATTATTTACCGGAAGATTTGTTTTCCTCCGAGGGTTGTTGAGTGGCGGCGACAGTTCGCCTTCGATTTGACATAATGAGGAAACAATTATTTTTTATTGCGTTTGCGTTCGGTTTCATTTGTTTGAGCGAAGGGGTAGCGATGTAAATACGTCAGCGGAGATTGATAAACGTTTATTCTTTCGGATAAGTTTTTCTTTATCATATTATGCCCGAGATAATGGCACCACTTTGTCTAATGAGATTTTTTAGACTCGGCGGCGCTAAATCCGGCAAATAGGCAAAAATATACTAAATGTAATACAAAAGAAATTACAATGACAATATACATTTACTGATTTACCAGTATGTAAAATCTTTACGAACTTTACCCGTGAAGAACATGCCTAAATATAAAGTCCTATATCATTTTTTCTATTCACCAGAAATAGTACCTGGATATCCTTAAATTCGGTGTTGATATTTGTTGGTTAAATTAAAGAAAAAAGGCGAAATTCAAATGCTGTTAAAAATTGGAAAGAAATAGTATGGGTAACATTTTGAAAAATCGTAGTTTCCTCAGTTTAATTTTGAATTTACTTACAATATATACATATATATTATAAGAATCATACGTTAACATCGATGTTATATTCTGATTAAAATTAATTTTATTGAATAAAATATCTGCTTCTTTATACGTACAAATACTTAAGAAATAATACCTTGTAAAATATTAAATGAATAAACTAAAAATAATACATGCTTGATTGTTGTTATTCCATTCTGTAAATAAAATCAAAACTACCGATATAGAAAATAAATTTCGAATGGAACGTAAACATTACAACAAAAATATTTCCCCATCCAAATATTGAAAATATTTCTGTATCCGAAGAGAAAACTGATTTGGCAATATATATATTTTCAAATATATACCCATAGACAACTGAATGGCATTGGGAGCAAAATACAATGGTGAAATGAAACTATAACAAAAGGATGGGTATTTTTAAAAAATACTTTTAAGTCTCCTTTTTATCAGGACTGGACCTGCTGTTTAACGTGGGCTCCGAACCACGGTCCTCGGCACTAGGCCTACCGACTGGCGACTGACCAACTTAGAAATCATCCCAGAAGACATCCGGACTTACCCAGCCTGGTTACTGGCGTGACTAAGATTATTGTCCTTTTTGATTTTACATACTCGCCTAGGACAATCACAAACATTTTTTTTTCATTGTGCTACAAAGTTTCCTGTCTTGCAGGAGACCCGACTTTAATTAACCTTCTATGGATTTTGTTAATCTACTGCTTTCTACCCTGTCTTATGCCTCATGTGCGAACTAATAGCTCACCAAAAAATGAGCACAAATGACAAATTAAATGCACAAATTAACGTATTTATTATCTTATTCGTAATGAAACTTTAAGTGAATTGGAAGTTAACACCACTAAAATTTACAGAAACATCTTAATAGCTGTTGCAGCTGCACTGAATATTAGTATGGACACAGTCACTGAAATAACTTAAAAAAAATCAAAAATATTATCTTGGATTCACCGAAAAGAAACCTCCTTCCTCATGTGAAGCCCGTGACGAATCAAGATCAGCTTGATGTTAACTCTTTATCAGATATTGATAGACTTGCAATTTTTATATTTAGATGAGACATGGATATTTAGATTTAGAATTTAGCTCGCTCATGGCAAGGGGTTAATAAAAGTAATGTTAAAGTTAAGGTAAAATAACTGTAGAAAATCTTATTGTAGAGTCTGAAAAATTTATGCGCACAGATATCTAAGTAATTGTTCAGAATATATATGAGAATTTGGTTAAAATGTGTGAGGAGAGAAATAATAGTAACTGTTAGATGTGGCAAATGCATTAGTGATAATGCAGTGATTAAATTTAGTTTTATCAAGAAAGATGTATACAAGTAGTAACAGAACAGACCAAGGAGAAATAGATATCAAAATTTCTTTACAAAGAAACCAGAACTAAGCGTAAAAGCTAAATATTTTCTCTAGTGAAATAATATTACTTGGATACCAGTAATAATCCAGGGGACACCATTACATAAAAAAAACGCGCGTAGAACTATTACAACTGCATAATTAATTGTAGTTTTAAGTCCTTCGATAATATATGCATTAGTATTTAGTATATTAGTATTTTGTTTAATTATTTTATTTAGATAACTTTACAATATCAATCATAACAGTATTCATGAAAATAACAGTTTGTCCAACGTTCGAATAAATAAATCTTCGCGAGAACATAATTGACAGCTATCGAGTAAAATCTCTGGTAAATTGGTCCAGTTTAACATAATTTTTCCCGCTGGGCAGCGTATCTGCCTGATGGGCGTGTAAATTCGCACAAAGGACGGAATGACAAGTTTTGTTTATTGTAACGACAATGGCGTTTGTGTGTTTTGGGCTAGATAATGGTCAGACGAGATGGATAAAACGGAATAGAGAATGTGTCCGGGCCGTATAATTACGAAAACTATTGTATTAAACAATAATATAATCAAATATTGTTTGTTATATATATTGTTTCAAATGTTATTCTGTTGGAAAGCTATTATTATGTAATAATAGGTTGTTAGTTATTTTCCAGTATATTTCAGGCCTTATTGGCTTACAAAAATGGGTCCATCATTGACTACAAAGTAACTTCAACTAATTTTGTTTCTATTTTTCAAAAGAAACTGTACGTGATGTTGGTACTTATTTTGAGGCTATTCTGGAGTTGACTCATATAGCAGTTCGTTGAGTATTACAATGACTGCAGTATGGGGACTGGTAATTTGGATAAAAACAGTACAATACAGACGATGATTGAGAGAAAACTGGCGGCCAAAGCTACAGTCTGTACTTACAAATAACTTTATCACAACTGAAAGTTGTCCAGATGGGACAACGATCGTACGAGTCATTCTTGAACATTTATTATTTCTGTATACTTACATATGCTATATTACTTTATTCTTTCTTATACATTCATTTATATCTATATCTGTTCAGAGTATTTGCTACAGATTATGTTTTGTGAGTATGTGCATTTGGTACGTATGCACGGTGATAGAATGGGCACTAATTCTTTTGCAGATAATGTAGAAAGTGTCTAGGAGAGAAGGCAATGACTAAATAGCAAGAAAAGGAATAAATTAGAAGAATATTATAAGAAAAATATACACAGATAGTAGCGGAAGAACCAAATAAGGATAACGACATTGGTAACAAAATAGAGAATATGTCTAACGTTTAAAATCAATCGATCAACAATCTCAAGTCGAAATACTTGAGAACATAGAGGAGATTTTTCAGATATTTCAACAAAAAATTGATCCAAAAGGAAAACGAAAGATGGAAATACGACAGTATTTTCCAACAGCCAAACGTAGAAAATTAAATATGTTTTACCAACAGCGCAATATATTACTTCCACTCATAGGTGGTGTGGAAAATTGTTCAATCTAAATATAACAACCTGCTGTCTTCTTGGTACATTTGTCTCCTTTTATAAAAATTCTATTACATATCAATATTCTGCCAAAAGAAGATTATTCTCTGTCTTAATATTTTATTTTATAGTTTGTATGTGTGTGTCTAATTACTTTTTCTTTCTTTATCAATTTATTCTACCCACTTTCTATTAACTGCATCTTATATTAACACTTTTTTGAAAATTCACATTTCATTTTAAAATACACAAGAAATACTTATACAAATATGACCATTTTTCATTCTTATTTTTACTATAATATTCAAACAAGACACTGCCCCAGGAAATTCAACCATCAAGGATTAGTAAGCTAAGTATAGACGTGGTGAAATGAGCACCGAAGACGGTCAACGCAGTGGATGGCCAAAAGAGGTTGTTACCGACGAAAACATTTAAAAAATTCACAAAATAATTTTGAATGACCGTAAATTGAAATTGAATGAATAATGAAGCTTAATAAACTCGAGTTTTTGCGTCGATATATGACAGTGGATGAAACATGGCTCCATAATTTCACTCCGAAGTTCAATCGACAGTCACCCGAGTGGACTGCATACGATGAACCCGCTCCAAAGCGTGGGAAAACGCAACAATCGGCTGGGAAGGTTATGGCGCCTGTATTTTAGGATGCGCATGGAATAATTTTCATTGATTACCTTGAAAAAGGAAGAACCATCAACAGCGACTTTTACATAGCGTTATTGGGCCGTTTGAAGGACGAAATCGCCGAACAACGGCTGCATTTGAGGAAAAAGAAAGTGCTGCTTCACCAAGACAATGCACCATGTCACAATTCAGTGAAAACGATGGCAAAAAATCCACCCATCTATTCCTGTTCTCTGATCTCAAAAGGATGCTCACTGGGAAGAAATGTTCGTCGAATGAAGAGGTGGTCGCTGAAACTGAGGTCTATTTTGAAACAAAGGACAAAGTTGAAACAAGAAAAGTTGTAAGGTCGCTATAATCAGTGTATCACCCTTGAAGGGAATTATGTTGAATAAAGCAATTTGCCAAAAAAAATGTGTTTTACTATGGCAGGCCTGAGACGTTTCAATTGGCCTGTACCAATTTGAAAAATTTATTTAAAATAATTAAATGGTGTTTTTCATAATGTTTAAGAAATATATTTGATTTTTTTTTAATATCGGCCAAAAAAAAATAGATATTTTTCGACATACCTACTGTATATACAAACGTTCTAAGTAGTTGCTACCCCTTTCAGTTAAAATAAAATGGTTTCAAGTAAATTCAAAGTATTTGTTCTAACCCCCCTCGCATTTTAAAACGTATATATTTCTTTGTATTAGTTAATATCTATATATCATAATGTCATCTTACGAAATAAACTGAAGTTACAGATGTATATTTGACATTTAACAATGTAATACAAACTAAAATGGAAACAAGCGTGGTATAACAAACAGGGTACAGTTTATGAATGAAAAGTTGACTTTAAAATTCATAAAACCGTGTACGATATTCGCAATATCATTAACATACATTTCGAATAGAAATAATATAGTTATATAAATTTAAACTAACAATAAGACACGCGAAAATGAAAGGACGGATGTGGATGTGGGACGATCGATACAGCTTTTGATTTACTGCCTCTTTTATTCGAACGATCGTAAAGACGAAATTAAATTGCGTCTCGAGATTTCGAGGCAGATTTACCTTAGTTCGGTTGTCGGAATTTGCGATTGATTCTGATCCCTATATCTTGGATGGTAAGTACTCGATAATATTAAGACTCTCGGCTGTTCTAAAATGTTAAAAACTGATAATCAGAACTTAATTGAACTATGAATTTACTTTATGTTATACAAACAAATAACAAAGAAGCGTTCAAATTGGCTCTCCAATAACAGGTTAATTGAAAAGTCCCCGGCCTAGCATAGTAAAACACATTTTTTTGGTAAAATTAGCTTTTTTTTATTCAACATAATTCCCTTCAAGGGTGATTCACTGATTATAGTCACCCTCCAATTTTTCGATGCAATTTTGTGGTACGATTTCTCCTTTGCTTCAAAATGGGCCTCAGTTTCGGCGATCTCTTTTCATTCGACGAAAATTTTTTCCCAGCGAGCATTCTTTTTAGATCTGAGAACAGGAAATAGTCTCTTGTGGCCAGATCTGGAGAATACGGTTGATGAGGAAGCAATTCGAAGCCTAATTCATGGATTTTTGGCATCGTTTTCACTGTCTTAAGATACTGTGCATTGTCTTGGTGAAGCAGCACCTCTTTTTCTTCATGTGCGGTCGTTTTTCGGCGATTTCGTCCTTCAAATGGTCCAACAACGCTATGAATGATGGTCCTTCATTATTCACAGTAGCCAATAAAAATTATTGTATGCGCATCCCAAAATATAGACGCCATAACCTTGTCAGACGACTGTTGTGTTTCCCCACGCTTTGAAGCAGGTTTATCGTGTGCAGTCCACTCGGAAGATTGTCGATTGGACTTCAGATGAAACGATGGAGCCATTTTTCATCCATTGTCACATATCGACGCAAAAACTCGGGTTTATTAGGGTGGATCATTTTCAAACACTGCTCCGAATCATCAACTCGTCGTTGTTTTTGGCCAAAAGTGAGCTCGCGCGGCACTCATACCCATAAAAATTCGTGAATTATATGATCTACACGTTCAGTTGATATCTCTAGAGTGTCTGCTATTTCATTCAATTTCAATTTACGGTCATTTGAAATCATTTTGTGGATTTCTTTAAAGTATTCGTCGGTAACAACCTCTTTTGGGCGTCCACTGCGTTCACCGTTTTCGATGCTCATTTAACCAGGTCTAAACTTACCATACCAATCCTTGATGGTTGATTTTCCTGGGGCAGTGTTCGAAAACTCGGCATCAAGCCAAGTTTTTGATTCAACTGTATTTTTACTCTTCAAAAAGCAATATTTTATCAAAACGCGAAAATCCTTTTTATACATTTTTTTCACAATAACAAAAGTTGCCTCACTCAAAATGCTATAATTCACAAACTAATGATGCTGCTGCCCCGCTACTAATGCCGAGGGCTGTCAAATTTATACACGCATCTTTTGAAGGCCTATTACACCATAATATCATTACTATAAAAATGTTTAAATCAATTCTCTTTAACATATATATTTATGCACATATCATTAAGTCATGATTTTAATGTAAAATATGTCCTCTTCATGCATATTACTTGAATCTTCCACGTTTATATGGCGTAAATACCAGCATCTGATCAATAGAAAACCAATAAACCCACGGCCTGATTTGTGGGAGACGTATTTCTGCTCGATCTCGGATATCGGATATTTTATTATGTCCCAGATTAGATATACTGTTTCAATACGTGTGGGTTTCATTATACTTCGACGAAATTGATGGTGTCAGTTGATATTTCATTTCCTGCTGGGTTTCGCGATGCCCACCGTCAGTAATTCCCATTCTTGTGCGCGTCTATTAAACGTAATTCGTATTAAATTATGGATACGGTATGTATTATTGAGGTTAAACAAGGGTTTATCTAGATACCTATCTCTAAACTTTACTTTACTAATTTTTATATATAGAGCGTCTAATAAAACAGTCAATGCACGTCACAGATCACGTCGAATATATTGCCGATTGTAGTTTGTAAATGTCTAAAAGTGGTTTTAGACCCAAAACGGATTTGGCTATAACATTCAGTTAGATGGATTAGTACTAATGGGTCATCTTGTCAAATATCTGAAGAATTTGTTAGAACAATAGTAATATTAATTAGATATTGTTAATCGGCAGACATTGTAAACTAAAATTCTAAGTTGATGCAGTAACATTGTGACGTGCTGATGTCATACATTTTGATGACGTGCATATACTGTTTTATTGGATATCTAAACACCACAGTTAATTATAAGTCGCTCCGTAATATATCATATTACTTTGTTTGAAAATGTCGAAAGCAATAGATATTCAGGGTTACAAATTGATTGCGGCTTTAATACGTTACTTCGAAAAGGAACAAGATAATGGAGGCCCCCTTTTGACTATAATTTCCGTTAGAGAAATAATTATAGATGATATTAAATAATATTAGTCTAATTAAATAGTATAAATATTAGTGTGGATAGTGATTAGAATAGATAGATCTATTCGAGACCAAATATAGGAGATATATAAGAACAGTAAGTAAACAAACTATTTTATCGATATAAACATAATTTAATAAAATTATTTCAGAGAAAATTCTCTGTCTGGAAAGTATACATAAAGGAATTAGGGACATGCAGCTTTTTGAAGGATGTAAGACATCCTTTCATACACCCTTACAGGGCATAAGGTTTAAATGGTGTAAAGATAACCCTCGGAGAGGTTTAATGGAACTTCCAGACATTACCTTAAAAGTAATTTATTTTTTAAGCACCATATAAAAAACTGATAAAACTGACAACTGATTTTGAGACCACTATATAAAAAAACGCGGCTAGAATATCTACTCCATGGATGGTGTGGAAAAGAGTTTAATGTAAACAAAACAAATCTAACCTACAAATTATTATACCTGTATTCTTAATTGTAGTTTTAAGTCCTTCGATAATATATGTGTTAGATGTACTATAATGTTAAAATAAATTATATTTGATAACATTTTTGTTCAATTATTTTATTTAGATTAGAATTTTCTTGTATGTCAAAGCTAAACTGAACTAGAACTCAGAGTTGATGCGGCAACGTTGCAATGTTTCGACGTCACAAATATCCATGACGCATTACTAAAAAGACTTTGAATAGACTATATGTGATTTTAAAGGCATTTTTAATGAAATAATCACATACTAAAAGTTAATTTCAATATTTTACTAGGACATTATTTTTACGTGATATTGGAACCATAAAAATGTTCTGCCGAAAACTATGATCAAAATATTTCAAGACCAATCAGACCCGATGCCGCCGACACACCAAACATAAATAACGGCCCCCTAACGCTTTGATCTACTTATCTCCACTCAAAATTAATAATAATTAATCGACCAATTCCCGATCTTCCATTTCGGTGGAGGCCAAACGATAACTCATCGGTCTTAAGTGTCTAGACTCGACAACCTTTCCAAATATAATTATACGCGATTCGTAAAAACGAAATATGTGGGATGTTTCCATTTACTTTAATTAATTCTCGGTAATTGGGCCATTAGACGTTAATTGAAGCCGGTGTATGCGCCAACGCCGTTCGGACTTCAGAAGAAAATGATTATTTCCGAAATTTATATCGGACATAACCGTTTCGGAAGACTAGGCCGTTAGGATTTTATGTTGTAACGGGGATACGGTTGCTACAATAAATATTATGAATATCCCGGGGGTACAAATATGATTGCGCCCTTGTAATGCTTCTATTTATTTGGTAATATGAGCATTTGGTAGGTGCGAAACTAAAGAAAAACCAAACCGAATTTTTTTCTTATTCTAATGTGGCGACAGCCAAGATCCTTTAGGTCACCACGAATTCACCACCAGCAAGTACAAAGGTTGGCAACGCCGGTGGATTGGTACCATGCAGTTCCGGGCGATAAAGGACCATCACGACGACGTCTCGTTCTCTTTTCTTTTCTCCATCCCCTTGTAATAGTACCACTTCCACAGCGCTACCGTACTTCCTTTACCTAACCTAATATCCTGTTAATTCTTCCGCCGACCACATGACTATCATTTAACATTGAAATAAACAGTATTTTTTAACCAGTGTTTTCAGTTCTCGTGCAAATTCCTTCCAAAAATAGTAGTGAGTGTTCTGACAAATAATCGCAGCGGCAGCCACACATTTCGACCGACTGACCGACCCGACGAACATTCCTACACTAAGATGACCAGCTAGCACTAAATGCTCTTTTCCTGCTGTCGGTTCGGGTTCGGGATAGTGAAGTGTTTTGCGCGCGACAGAGACCCTGGGTTACGACTGGGATTATCGTGGTTGGTTATCTACCGAGGTTTGTGGAGGGGTTGGGAATCTATCAAGGTATTGTCGTGTTCTAAGGTGCCTATGGAGATCCTTACACTCAGCATATTTGTGAAACTCTTCACAAACGGGATGCCTGATTCGAGATGTGTGGTGACGTTTCTCGTAAACCAAGGGGCATTAAGTCACGCGCGGACTTTTTTGGATTGCAACACTTGGAGTAGTTTAAGTTGTCTCTCAGAGACGTACCTGTACCACATCTGTGCTCCGTTGAGGCAGACTGGACGGACTAGCATTTTGTACAGAGTGGCTTTCTGGGGGGTTGGGAGTTAGTAGGCTGTACACGCCATTGTCTTTGCAAATAGTGTGCTATATTTGAGCTGACCGTTGGAATCTGCGGTCGAACTGGAGACCGAAGTATGATACTTTCTGTAGCCAGCTGATAGAGTCTTTATCAATTTGGAGGCGATAGGTGCGGAACTCCTTCTTGCGGTGGAACAGAATAGCCTGAGTTTTGCTCCGGTTTATCTGCAGCCTCCAGAATTTGTACCACGCGATCGCCTGGTTCATTTGGACTTGAAGTCTGTCGCGAATATAGTCGGGACTATAATCGGTTGTGAAAAAAGCGGCGAAATATTCGATGAAGAAACCAAATTAGAATTGACTGTTGTTTTAAATGTTACACTGCCCAACAATGGTTTTCTAGTCTTTCATGTAAGACTGGTCTCGAATACTTTCATGCCAACAATTCACGAAATTACAAATGGTTCTTTCATGTTATACCAAAAGAACAATAATTATGGACAAGAAATTTTAGGTATATCCTTGAATATCAATTTTTTAATATGTAAAACAATAAAATAGAGAAAAATGTGTAAAAATATATATTATACCTTAGAAAAACACCTTTTGTCAGCTCTTCTTGGATAATTAATTTTCTAAACTTTAAACATTAAATATAAACTAATTTTAAAGACAAGCAGTAATCTGCCATCATGTGACAGGCCCACCTACCCTGATACCTTTTTTTCATATATGATAAAAATATGTATTACTTCATTTAATACTCCATATTTATGATTATAATAGTAAATAAAAATAATACATTCTTATATTTGTATACTCCGAAGTTCTTTCAGTTAAGTGAAAATAATCTTACTCATGATGCTTTTGTTATTTGGAGTAATTGATATGGCTCAGTGAATGGAGGTAAAACGAAATGAAATAGTGGTGTTTACATTATGTGACCGTTATTTATTGGCAATATCAAAAAAAAGTAGATAGTAGAAAATAGAAAATAGATAAAACGTATGGCAGCTGTGTTACCTGGTGAAGAGGCTTGGGCAGTCGATGGTGGCACGTCTAAACCAAACGATGGTCGGTTACTGAATGATTGGAAAATCCCTTCAATAACATCCCAGGTAAACGTCTTGGGGTTGCCAGCTATTCGTTATCGTGTTCTAGTTGGCTCTGGTGGCACCCCGCCCGTGTTCAACATCTGGGATTATATTTCTGGATGTTTTGTAGACCGTTATTCCACGATGTAAAATTCGACATGTCCCAAGGTCGTTGCACTTATAATGTTATAATGCTTTATTGATTATTAAAACTTAATCGTAAATATTTTTAATTAAAAGCCTTAAAATCCTTAAAAAAAGGTCAGTGAGGGTAAGTTCTCCAGATGGCTTGCTTATATTTCAATATACAGACATTTGTTACTGTAATTAATGTTATATATCAAATATCTTTATGACCTTATACTGAAAATAATGTCAAAATAAGGTTTAGAAATATTAGCATATAATTTTTAAATTACTCTCATTAGTCTATGAGAGAATTTGATGATTGATGATGATGATTTACTTAATACATTGTAGTAGAATTCCGACCACAGGGCGAGCACTATTTATTATTAAGAGTTGTAAGGAAAAAGTGTAGTGTGCTAATAGGTGTAAATAGGAATAATAACAAAAAAATAAATCATGTCACACTTTTTGATGTTTTATTATATGATTTCTCGAGCGTGTGACATACACAAGTCATCCTAATAATTTTTACGGAACAATCGCATTGGCAAAATCGTGATATTTAAGACTAAAACACCATTCTTCGAGACGTTCGTGACTGTTGAAAAACACGAGGCCCGTTCTATATCAATTTCAATTATTCCCATCTCTTTGATTAAGCTACGTCGGTCTAGTTGGCTCTGGCCAAGGCAATCAATAACATCGTTCGCATTTAAGGCTACCAAAACGCTAAGGAGGCGACTCTAGCCTTTTTAAAGGAATATTGCAGGAAAAGGTATCCCATAAGAATGTACACTTTTCCTTTCATCAATTTGTCTTTGATATCTTTCTTGTAATACTTTTATGATTCTAACAATATTTTATTTTATTATTATTTTTTAAAATATTTTTAACAAAAAAATTGGACCGACTCAAATTTTAAACACAAAAAAAGTTTTAAAATGAGATATGTATATAATAATCGTTGTAATAACTAAATAAAAATAAACAAAAACCTTATTTAATCTACCTACTACACGTATTTTATATTCTGCTGTATACACACAATTTAGCTTAATACCTACCTAAACCTATTTATCCATTTACGTTATTATTTTAATTACTACCAACTAAACAGTTTGAGGTCGGTGCTGAGCAACAAATTAAATTTGTTTCGTTTATTTTTTATTTTTGTTATTAGCTTTGTATTGTTTGAACTCGGCTGATTATAAACAAATATCTGATTATTTTAGATAAGGAATGTGTGAAAACATTGTACATGCGTTTGAAATTTGAGCCATTTTCTTCAATATACCCCCCCTCCCCTCCATCAACAGATCCTGATTTCAATCTGAACGAATAAATGAAGAGTTTTGTAAACCGTTTCATAATTGACAGGGAAATCGGCGAACATACATTAAAAACATATATATACAGCCGAACATAGAACCTCCACCGTTTTCGAAGTCGGTTAAATATTTATACGATGTATATATTACTCAAAGTGTGTGTTTTTCCTCGATACTTTTTCCAACTTGCGGATTCTACCTCGAAAGAACGATGCGTCTTTTGAGACTAAGTAGTAATCAGAAGGAGCAAGGTCCGGAAAATACAGCAATTCCAAGTTAATGTTTCCAAGTATGTTTCCATCGGTTTTGCAACACGCTGTGGATCGTTGTCATGCTGAAGAATAACGGTGTTGTATCTTTATTCGTATAGCGCCCATTTTTCGACCAATTGACTCATTGATGGTTTCATTAAGTTTTATAGTACACTATCTCATAAACTGATCTCACAAAATATAGATACATATTCGTCTTTGTCATTGATGTTGACGTATGCCATGATTTCTGTCGATTTGGATTAATAACAATACGACGCAAAAAGACTTTCTGGTTTTACCGTTGCAGCAGAATTTCACGTCCTTCAATTCATACAGTTCACGCCTTCATGCCTTTAAATACTCGTTTTCAAATTTTTTAATCACATTCATGTTGAAATCTATGGAGAGTGATTGCCATGAGCTTCACACAGCCTTCGATGACCTTCAGTCGCGGTTTTCTTAAAATTGAAGTAAAAAAGCAAAAAAAAAATGAAATGACACATACTGAAAAGTAGAGTTTGTCAGTGAAAACGTGTAGAAACACCACCTGTTGTAAATCTTTTAAAATGAATATATAGATCTGTATAACCCTTCATTATTTTTAAAATTTAAAGCATTATTGCACGAAACTATCATATATTTATTAGTAGAAATACTATAACACTAACCACAACGTGTAGATTCTGCTTCAATAAAATTCGTGTTACTTTTGAATGCGATCCAAGAATCGACCAAATTTCTTCGACCGGAAAACAAATAGCGGATATATACAGTTGTTAAAGATATTCTAATAAGATTTTTAGTCTTTAGTTAATACAAATTCTAGAACAATTAAAACAGACTTATTCTATTAGAGATACAAAACGCGTGTTAATGTTAATATAGTGTCATTTCTTGTATGACTCTTTCCATACAGAGAATATCTATAAGAGAGTCTTGCCTCTTCTTTAGATAATAAATGCGAGCTCATCATAACTTGGATAACCTGATTGGTATAAATAAAATCTTTATATATTTCTTATTGCAGAGTTTCTCAATAATTTATTAACACTGTTGAATTTAGCCCTTTCTCTTTTGTCATATTATTTTATTTCTGTTCTGGCAAAATTCTTATTAATACATTGATCTATTTAGTCTGTGTTTATCATCTATCCATTTATATACCAATTAATGCTATTTTATTTATAATCAGCGTCTTAATCATTAAATAATGTTGTATGTGTATATGTTGCAATGACTCTTGCATAGAAAAAATTATGCAGTTCATCATGTAATCCAAAACTGCATGTATTCAGAAAACCGTCAAGAAATTGATAATATTGAGTGAAAATACTTTACCACAATCACTATAAAGTTGAGTTTTTCCGTGATAATTGTATTTCTTGTTGCTTTAGTCTAACATTTCAAGGTTTGACGTTTTAAACCAGTGATTGATATTTTCATTAAAGAGCATCAAAGAATCAAAGTTGTGCTTCTTACAAATAAGTGAGAATTATTGGCGAATAATCAAATATCAATGGCAATTAGTTTATTGAATTCTAGACGTATATTACCTACAGAACATCTCAAAACGATAGAATATGACACTAACAGAATACAGAATGAGAATGAGTAAAAGCAAAACGAAAGTAATGATGATGGAAGGAAAAGAATTAATAAATATACCAACTGCAGACTAAGAAAGAGAACAAGTAGATGCATTTAAATATCTGGGTATAAAAAGTAAAACTAATGGAAGGTAGTAAGTAGAAGGAAATGAATGCCGCGAATGTCAGAATTTTACAGACTAATCCTAATATTTATTGCAGGATGTGGATATCAGCAAAAGGTTATAAAAGCTGCAGAAACGAACTACATCAGATGAGTTAGGAGGTAACAAAAATCGACAGGAGAAGTACAGAACTAAGAAAATATCCCAATGGTAAATAAATAGAAAGGAGACAATTCAGTTGTTTGGGATATGGCGGAAATGAGAATGCAATTTAAACAAGCATGGGATGAATGTGTCAGAGAAATACGTCAGCAGTGAGGAAGTCAGTAAACATCATTTGGCAAAAAATGATAAAATTTAAAAACTATAGATAAACTATTAAAAAAAATACGCACAACTTATACAACACACCCTGTATTAAATAACTTGCAAGGAACATGTGTAAACATAAATTACTTCTACGAAAATCGAATAAATAAAGCCGTCTTTTACCAAGGATCTGAATTGATAGATGAATAATAAATTGTTCTAGATAAATTGAAAGATATGACAACGCGCAATACTGTGTCGCGTTTTTCTTGCGGCGTTCGTTTTTGTTTTTTTGGTCGGAGGGAAACTAGCTGGAACCCTTAATTAACGTTATATAATAGAATAACAGCTGGCATTGGTTACTATACACAGTTAAATACAAACAAACGCATTTAAATTATGTCAGGCCATAAAAACGTAATAGGCCGGGCATATGGCGCTTGTTAAAATATTCCGAAGGCCCCGTATATTTTGCTCGGGTTATTTTCCCTGTTTAGTTTACATTTTTCCGCGTAATTTAGGACACTACCGAGCGATATTTAGTGCGACAGTGTAATTGATATCAATTATAATTCTGAGACTGAGAAACTTGCCAGAGGTTTTAGTTATCTGTATAAACGTAAGAAAATCTAGGAAAACATGGAGAAGTTTAACACTTATTACCTCAAAATAATTCGAGCTGCTTGCTATTTGATTATTATTGTTATAATGACATTCTGAAAATAAAAAAACAAAATACTAGTATTATAGCTAGACTGAAACGACAAATGAATGCACTAAGTGGTATATTAAGAATTAGGATTACTATTCTACATGAATGAAGCCATTTTGAAGTTTGTTCCTCTTAAGTGTTTTTGACGTCTACTGTGTAGGGCAAAAGTAGCGCTACCATTTTGATTGCCTATAACTTTGCTCAAAGAAAAGATAAGTAAGTTTGATTTTCATAAAATGTTTACTTGGTCTTTACATTTTGTTTTATTCCAAAACGCCACTTCGCCATTCAATAATTGAATTGTTGAACGAGCTGTGGGTGCTGTGCTGAAATCACATGTCTTCTAGTCGTTGTTCTTCCATTTCGGGCACACGAAACTTTCGAATCATGTTTTGGTACCGTTCAGGAATAACAGTAACTGCAGTCTTGGTAATTTTCAAAAAAATAGGGACCAATGATGTTTCCAGCATGAATACCACACCATACAGTTGTTTTTAGTGGATGCAATGATGTTTCATGAATTAATAGAGGATTCTGTGTTCCCCAAAACCGACTGTTTTGTGAAAAATCTTCATTTTCACCCGACAACCTTAGGATTGCATTACTGTACTCAACTCGTTGATCAAGATCTCTCGATAGCAATTTTTGGACTAATTGAATTTTGTACGGGAACGCTTTCAAATCAGTTTTGAAGATACGCCTTAAACTGCGTGCAGAAATGTGTAACTGGGAAACACGTCTCCGAATTGATGATTCTGGAGACTCTGCAACACTATCGAGCACGAAAGCTACATTTTCGTGTCTGTCTGCTGTCGTACCAGGTGCCGACAGTATGCACTTGACGATTAGGATATTTTTGACGTAGTTTCCGCTGAGTGGAAATAATGGAACGATTATTTTCAATAAGTATTATCACTATTTCTGCTTGTTCTTGTGGCGTATATTTATCCAAAATAAAATTTGGACATCTACACACAATGATTATTATGGCTTTAACACAATGGGTAAAGCGGAACTGAGCTAAACGTCACATAACCAAGATGACGCGCAATCAAAATGGTAGCCGGAGCTTCACGTTGAAGCTTCACTAACAGGCTTCAATTTTGAGTAGGTGTCATTTGGTTGAAGTGGAGATAATAATATTTTCAGTCTGTTGAAGAGAACCCAACTTGTACAAAGGAAATTGCACTTTCGGTATGTTTTAGTATTTTACTTCATATTGAAAAAAGACGACTGAAGGTTATCGAGTGCTCTGTAAAGTTTATGGCAACCATACTCGATTTTATAGTTTGTTCCTAATTAACCTACGCATTAAACAAGAAACAACGAATGTAATCCATCACATTCGAACATTTTACGCGACTTTGAAAATAGAATGAAGTCATCAACTAAAATACGCAGTACTTTATGGTGTTGAGGTGACTAATTCATTGAACAACAGGTATAACAGTTAATTGTTAAGGGACTAGGATGCATTGTTGGAGATACCTGGTATGAAACAAACCCAAGATAAAAATAATGATATAACAAAGTAATCTAATAGAGTTAAAAAATAATAAACTGGAAATATGTTCATGCCAAGTTATAGAGAACATAGCGCATTATTATCAAAACTGCACACGTACTTTGGAAACAATTATTACAATAATTTATAAATAGCAGTGCCGAAAATAACTTCATATATCTAAGCTGACGTGAGTCATTCTATTCATGTGCATTTATGAGCTAACCGTGATATAAAACTGCGGATATTCGGAGGCGTAATTCCTTATATTACACCAACTACAAGGTTTATTGAAAAATTAGTAAAATTTTAGTAGCAGTCACATGGATAAGAATTTTTTTAAAACTCGATTATTTTAATCAGACAAACAGTACAACGTTTATAGAATATTTTAAGTTGAAATAAGAGTAATACCTGTTTCTTATTTCGACAAAGAAAAGCAATTTCTTCAAATGTAAGAACCCTTTTATACAAGGTATATGTTACGTGTATATGTGGTTTCTCTTTAAAACCACAATTTGTGACAAACTATGCCTGAAGCGTTATTATATTGTTGCCCTTTCTAATTATAGCACTTTTTCATATATTTTTCCAGATATAAGGTGCTTGCATGTATTTTGATCAGCGATCTCTTGGTAAAACTGCGTCAAAACAAGTGTTGAGTTAACATTTTTCTACATAAAGTAATAGTTATTTAGTATTATTGGTGTATTCGATGTATATAGACATAACCTTTGTAGTTTCACTTCAAGAAATTGGCTGCCGAAGGCCATCAAACAATGCTGTTTCACCATACTGTCATAAAGTACAAAAACGACACTAAAACTAAATTAAACTGTTCAGTTAAAAAAGAGTTTTACTAGCAGATACTACTACTAAAAATTCTGCTAGGAATAGGACTATTACAACAATCCTGGGCAGAAAAAATGACGAATTAGTCCAAGAGAGTCATCCATATCAACACCGAAGGTGAACATTCATAAATTCTTGCTGTGAAAGCAAAGTGGATCTTGCTAATCAATTATCTTGAAAAAGGCAGAACATTGACGAGGATTATTCCAACGCTCTTGACCAACTGGATGGTTATATTAGCAAGAGGTGAAGAAGAAATCATCTTTCACTAAGACATAAGGGTAGTGATGAGAAAACTGCGAAAGTAGGGATACGATTTGAATTCAAGAAAGAATTGCGTAGAAGTATAAAATCACTTCTTTAATTAAAAATTGATTTTTTCGAAGTTTTCACCTAATCCTCATTGATATACCTCACCACCATTAAGACATTAGAAAAAAGTGGTGTTTATTTTGTGAAGCCTTCTATATATCGACAGTAAACTAATAATATACCAGAGGAAAATTCTTTTTGAAAAAGTCCGCATGGTTTTCTCTGAGGTCACATTACAAATGAAGCAGAATTAGTTATTCGAAGATCACCTTTTGGAAGATATATCGACTAGTACAAGAAAAGAAATATAAATTAAGATCATGAAGAATAGATGAATAAACAGGCAAATTATTTCATTTTCTTAGAATCTGGGGTTTCCTAAAGAAATAAAGAGTCAACAAATAGACAAACAAACCTCTTGCACCATAACGGTGGTTGCAAGAGTTGTTGAAGAGATTTTTCGACACGGTATCGCCATTTTGATAGAAATAGGAGAAACATTTCTTGAAAATGATGGAAAATATTTTGAATTGTAAACGTTGTACAAATTTTATTGAATAAAAGTTATTTGAAAGTGAAAAAATGATTAGAACATATTTAACACTCCCTTGGGAACATATTGTTAAAGGTAAACTTGATAGATAGTGTTGATTTTTCTGAATAAATGCACAGAAGTGACCAATGACAGTAAACCAATAATATATCAGAGAAAAAAATGGTTTCCTCTGAGGTCACATTACAAATGAAGCAGAATGAATTATTCGAAGTTCACTTTTTGGAAGATATATCAACTAGTACAAGAAAAGAAATATAAATTAAGATCATGAAGAATAGAAGAATAAACAGACAAATTATTTAATTTTCTTAGAATCTGGGGTTTTCTGAAGAAATAAAGAACCAACAAATAGACAAACAAACATCTTGCATCATAACAGTGGTTGCAAGAGTTGTTGAAGATATTTTTCGACACGGTATCGCGATTTTGATAGAAATAGGAGAAACATTTCTTGAAAATGATGGAAAATATTTTGAATTGTAAACGTTGTACAAATTTTATTGAGTAAAAGTTATTTGGAAGTGAAAAAATTATTAGAACATATTTAACACTTCCTTGGGAACATATTGTTAAAGGTAAACTTGCCAAACATACAAAGACATAATATTAATGAGTCCAGTTTTCAAATTTCTGGACTAGATAGTGTTGATTTTTCTGAATAAATGCACAGAAGTGAAATAAAAAACACTCTTTGGTTGTTGTGTTGTTGTTGTGAAATCCTTCATACCCTTCTTAGCACTTTAAATACGACAAAATAAAGTTACGACAACCCCAAAAGTAGAAACTGATTCTCTTAACAGCGCCATTCGCGAAAATTACGTTTTAAAACGATACCTTGTAACCCGTTGTCTAAAACACAGAGGAGACACGCACAATTTTGCGAATCTAATTGGAACAACACGAATAATTAGCGTTTAATTAACGCCGATAGTAACAACGCCAGATTAGATTGTAAATATTGTTTAAAATTTGTCTTTGCAATTGCGTAAACGGTAGGCGTAATTACAGTGAGTTGCCGAGTGAAAAATTATTTAATTAAATGCTGGAAGAGGGGTTATTTTTAGTAGGTCTCTCGCTCAACACTGTACAGGTTATTATTTTAAATTAATTAGCGATTAATTAGGGTTGATAGGCGTTGATGTTAATTGTATATAAATATCTAAAAATAAATAATTTTTTCAGTAAATTATACATTTATTATGTGTCAATATGTTTTTCACATTTTTAACTAATTAATTTAATTTAATTCTTCTGTTATTTGTTAATTGCGCACTGAATTGACAGGCTTTACTTTTAACTATGTGTCATTTCGTCGAAGTGTGATTAATTTGTTGTTTTCGGTGCGTTGAAATATTTGAATTTGTACCGAGAAACTCGCATTTCCCACTGAAGGTCATCGATTGCTTTGTGAAGCTTGTGCCTACCATGATACATTGATTTTAACGCGTGAATACTGGTCTCGACGTTTTAACAGTGGTGATTTTAACACTAAAGTCAAAGCGCGTTCTGGGCAAATAAAAACATTGAACACGAAGATTTGTAGTTATTACTCAATCATGAACCATGTATAACGCAAGAAAAATTTGCAAAATCGTTGGGAGTATCATAGGAAATCGTTTGCAATGACTTGAAGAACATGGGAATGATCGAAAAGCTTGGATATTTTGTTCCGTATGAGCTGACGCCAAGAGATATTAAAATGTCTTTGGTTGTGTGTGAAATGCTGCTTGAACGACAAAATCGGAAAGGTTCCTGAATCGTATCTTTATTGGCGATGAAAAGTAGATCCATTAAGATAATTCAAAACGAAAAACAGCATGGATACTACCAGGTGATCATGCATCAATATCGACGGTAAAGCCGAATATCCACGGTTCCAAGCTAATGCTCTTTAGTTGGCGGGATTAGCTTGATGTGGTCAAAAAAACGACTGGAGTACAAGCAAAAACATCACAATGTAATTCTTCAGCATGACAATGCTCGACCACATGTTGCAAAAGCACTGAAAACATACTTGGAAACATTAAAATGGGAAGTGCTACCTCATCAACCGTATTCCCCAGACATTTGTTCCAGCAGCGGCTCACTTCTTATGAAGATACCAAAAAAATAAGATCCGTAAATTGTCTGAAAGGTGGGAAAATAAATATAGTGGGTATCGAAAGACAATACTTGGTCTACAAAATCGTTTATAAAGTTTCCATTTTTGGGCAAGAGATCTACATTGGCTAAAAAGTCATATCTCCCAAGAAAAACAGTCGACAAAAAGAACATTTTGCATAGAACTTTAACAGGTCCCAAAAAGAGTATTCTGTCACTATGGCACCTGAAGTTGAGTTTAATGAATGACTGTTTTAAATATTATTTATTTATAGGAAATTAAATTGATTGATTGATTTCTTTGATTTTTGTAGGGTATGATATTAGTAAATTATTGTTTTGGACGATGTGCAAGCTATAAAATTATTGTACTAATGTCATAGATAAATTCATATCTATAAGTTTCTCTGGTAAGTGCAAACTGACGTGATGTGAGTGAAAAGTAGTTCAACCAGGACATAGAAGTAATGGAGAAACCTTACCAAGGAGGTTCAACATGGAATATCAACATGATGGTGTAACATGGAATATGCAAGATGTACATGTGCTTTAATATTAATTATATTGTATTAATATTACTAAAGAAGTAAAACTTATAAAGAAAATATGGATTTTTAGCTTATGGATATCATATAATAAGTCATATTGTGAGATGATAATTGGTCACGGATGAAAAGTTGCCAAGTGACATAAATTGGAAAAGTTGTCAATTGGTAGAGATCAACTGCAGTTTCAAGAAGTTTCTCAAGTTTCAGTATAGTTTTTAATACTCTATAATATAGTCATTTTATTATTCATAATAATCATTAAAAAATAATCGAAAATATTAAATTAAGATCGTAAAACATACCTGTTATTCTATCCATGATCTATCACGTTCTTTACTGCTTATATAGTACCTGAAAAAAGAAAAACGTGAATATTAGCTATTGTGTTCATATAGATGGTATTAAATTTAAATAATGTCAATGCCAAATTGTTTTCCATAAATAATAGGTATCGTTTTTATTCCACTGGATAAAGCAACAACTACCTGCTAATATACATATATGGTACTATATTATGAGAAACATTATCTATATTAGAAGCATTAGTCTATCTATATTAGAAGAAACGTAGGGGAGATAACAAAGAAAACTCCTTTTCTCTGTTCAAAATTGGCTTTATTCATCAACGTAATCGTCATTAAGAGCCACACAATCATTTCAGCGCCGCTCTAACATTTCAATACCATTTCTGTAGAACGATTTATCTTTTGCCACAAATTAGGCCTGTCACCAGTCGGTGGTCGCTCGGATGACGTTCGTTTTGATTTTGGAGTGAAGTGTTTGATTCATGCTTCATACATTATCACATGTCGACCCAAAAATTCTGTTTTGTTATGTTTAAACAAGGCTACAAACACTGCTCAGAATCATCAACACGTTCTTGTTTTTGGACAACAGTGAGTAAATGCAGCACTTACTTTGAACACAGCTTTCTCATAGACAAATGCTCATGCAATATAAAGCCAATAAGTTCTTTTGATAACTAAGTAACTCACGCAACCTCACTTTTCGATTCCTCAAAGAGATTTTGTGTGTTTTTTAAAATGTTTTCTGGTTACTACCTCCTTGGACCTTGGACCTCCACTGCGTTCTGTATCATCGGAGTCTCTAGGGCTACGTTTGAAGTCAGTAAATGAACGTTTTATTGTTAACACTTTATAGGACTATTAGAACACGAAATTGTTTTTAATACATTGTTTTAAAAATAACAAAACTAGTGTCACTCTTATGAGTAGAATATCATGACATTTTAACAACTTTCAAAACAAACACACAACCAAAAACTCGGGTTTATTACGCTTGATCATCTTCAAACAGTGCTCCGAATCATCAACTCGTCGTTGTTTTTGGTCAAAAGTGATCTCGCGCGGCACCAACTTTGCACAGAACTTTCTCATATCCAAATATTCGTGAATGATATGATGTACACGTTCAGTTGATATCTTTAGAGTGTCTGCAATTTCATTCAGTTTCAATTTACGGTCATTCAAAATAATTTTGTGGATTTGTTTACTGTTTTCGTCGGTAACAACCACTTTTGGGCGTTCACTGCGTTCATCGTATTGGGTGCTCATTTCACCACGTCTAAACTTAACATACCAATACTTGATGGCTGATTTTCCTGGGGCAGTGTCCGGAAACTCGGCATCAAGCCAAGTTTTTGCTTCAGCTGTTTTTTTCCCTTCAAAAAGCAATATTTTATCAACACGCGAAATTCCTCTGTATCCATTTTTTCCACAATAACAAAAGTTGCTTGACTCAAAATGCTATAATTGCAACAAACTAATGATCCGACAGCTGTCAAATTTATACACGCATCCTTTGAGAGTTAGGGCTAACTAAAAACATACAGATTTAAATCTAGTAGCGCCATCTATGTGTCAGGCCGGGGACTTTTCAATTGACCTGTTAGGACTATAAAAACTCGAAATTGTTTTTAATTCATTGTAAAAGTAGTGTCACTCTTATGAGTAGAATATCATGACATTTTAACAAATTTCTTCTGAACATTAGTACCATACGAAAAAGCGACCTGACTAATGCGTCGCCGGGACTTTTCAATTTGTATGTTATTTTCCTCCCAAAGCAGGAAATTTTCTTTCCCGGAGCAAAAAATACCTGGGCATAATCACAGCAAACTATTATAAAACAACAACTGAATAAAACATTGATCTATTAATAATTTGATCAAAGTTTGCGACATAAACATTACATGTATAAGTCATCGCCTCGGACGTCAAAACGGAGAAAATCACCAACGTCAACGAGAAAAGAAGAAAAAAATGAGTCCAATCCCGATATCTATAGCCGCAAATTTATACCGTCGAACGCTTTTCATGGATTTTTCCCGAAATGGAATGGAAAAAGAACGTCGTCGTCGTCGCAGGGAGAGAAAAAATGTTCGCATTAGTCAGAGATCGCGCTGGAAACAACTGAACGACGAGATGGAGCAACAAGTCGGGCGCCGGCCGACCACCGCGCGCTGGCTGCACTCTGAAGAGCCCGAAACTTTATTAGTTCCGCCCGAAGGATTTCTCCTTTTATTTGACATCTGAAATGTAGCGTTCGCATTATATTTCTCTGCGAGTTCGAGTGCCGAACTTCGCAGGGGGAGAAGTTCGAGGATTATCGGGAATTAATAGCGAACGGTTCTTCGATTCCTTGTAGTTTTTACTTATCGAATGGTGGAGATGTTTTAACGGATTAAGTCACAAAATATAGAGAGTATAGAATGTTTTAGTCTGTTCGTTTGCGGTTAGATGGTTAGAAGTATAAATTCGATAGGAAATTTAATTTTTAGTTAATTTTGCGACTATACAATAGTACGGTGTTGATATAAAGGGAACAGGGACAGACCTGTATGTGTTTATATAAAATAATTAATTAATAAATAAAATAAAATTAATAACACAAACAGGAGGGGGGTGGGGCAAAAATATAAATAGTGCATATAGAATTTAAAAATGAACATAAACACAATACTGTAGGGACCGCTACGACCCTTTAAGCCACCACGCATTCACCTACAGCAAGTTCAAAGGTTGGCAACGCTGGTGTATTGGTACCATGCGGTTCCCGGCTATCAAAGACAACCACGACGACGTCTCGCTCTTTATTCTTTTCTCTACCCCCTTGTAACAGTACTACTTCCACAGGGCTACCGTACTTCTTTTACCTAACCTAATATCCTGTTGACCACATGTATCGATTTAAATCGAAATAAACAAGTATTGAGTGTCCCGACGAACAATCGCATCGTCAGCCACACATTCCGACCGACCGACCAGACGAACATTCCTACACAATTGGGGATCCCGACGTGATCAAAGTGCCTAACAGGTAAACCAACTCAACATAAGCTACTCGATAGGTGCTTGACACGTGCATGGAGGGATAGCACGAGGAATAGAATCCATCAACATCACATGGTCGACGTTATCCCACGAGACTGGTCTGATGGACGAAAACCACAGAAGTCCATCATTCATAACATCAAGACATGAACACCCTTGCATCACGAAACGGGACACGTAAGGCACCACCCTTATAGGTCCCTCAAACAAATTGGAACGCCCCAAGACAAACGACATCCTGCTACATCTTCGATGGCAGCTGATCCGGTAAAACTTCTCGCTCATGTTGGAATCCCCATCTCATAAGCAGTCCTTAGGTGATTAATTTCGTAATTGCGGGTGCACTTCGGAACCTGTATCACAGAGAGGTACGCTCCACGGCAGTTCCACTAAGAGGGGTATGATGTAGCGACCGCTACGACCTTTTAGGCCACCATGCATTCACCTATAGCAAGTTCAAAGGCTGGCAACGCTGGTGGACTGGTACCATACGGTTCCCGGCTGTAAAATACCACCACGACGACGACTCGACATCTTGTAGCAGTACCACTTCCACAGCTCTACCGTACTTCCTTTACCTTAACCTAGTTTCAGTTCTCGTGCAAATTCCTTCCACAAAATGGTAGTGAGTATACGGACAAACAATCGCATCGACAGCCACACATTCCGACCGACCGACCGACCAGACGAACATTCCTACAATACTATAAACACAAACATAACAAAATAAAGACTCTATCCAGGCAGCACACACTAGCATCCATACCGAACTGGCGACACTTATCTTAGCTTAGGCTAGACTCTGTGGAGAAAATCGATTTCTCGAATCCAAATCCAAGGAGTCTCTCTATATTTTCTTCTGTTAAGGAATTTCTAAGATTTGCACCCCATGCATAGCTCTAATCTGAGTGAGTCGTGGACAGTCGTCCAGTGTGTGGTAGACTGAAATAGGGGCATGGTGACAAAGCTCACAGTGCTCGGTCAGGCGGGCTCGAAGTCATCAAGAAACCGTGTGAGAAACGTTAGGCCTATAAAATGTATTATATTATATAGTCTGTTCAAAGTTCTTCTGTACATACGTCATTTAAATGTATGACAACAAAACGTCGCAATGTTGCCGCATCAACTCCGGGTTTTAGTTCGGTTTGGCTTTGACATACAACAAAATTTTAATCTAAATAACATAATTGAACAAAAATGTTATCAAATATAACTTATTTTAACATTATAGTACATCTAAAAACTACAGTTAATTATACAGTCACACTAGTTTATAGGTTAGAGTTATAACCTCTTTCATCACAATTGCTTTCAAGAATTTTGTATACGTCTGACAACCGAGCGACTTTGACAGGCTCATTCGTTTACGTGTTCGAACTAATCAGACAGCATTGTGTTTCGTTCTAACTAGAATAAAATGAGGAGGAAAATATTGTCTGATTCTAAAACGAATTTACAAATTGCTACAGGCAATACATTAAACATCTTGATGACATACGTACAAAAAATTATTCCTTATTTTATTTTATTTATATTAGAATCTTATTACTTAACAAAGCTAAAATAATCTAAAATGCCAGAGACAAATGCGACAACATTGCGACGTTTTGACGTCATAAATTCAGATGGCGTGAGTTCACTACTATTTTGTATAGACTCTATTAGTAAACAATAGCTGTATCTTTATAATGTTTACACGAATACCTCGACTAACAGTCTTTAATCGTAGAATCCAAAAGCTAAACATATATTTTTATTAGGAGTTGTAATGAAAAATGTGTAGTGTTCTACAGAAGTTTAGTTACAAAACAATAGTTATAAAATCAAAACAGATATACATTAGTCTTCTTTATCATTATTCAAAGCAAATTAACAATGCTGAACAAGTAAAAAATGTTATCCAAGATTAGTGGGACAAGGTTATATTAAAAATCTAGATAAAACTTTACCGAAGGGATTGGTTGAAGTAGTGAAATACCTATTATTGAAATAAAAAAAATATCGATCAGTTCTTTAATTTATAGCTATGTCGCGTTATTCGAGCGACACGTTTTCTGCGTAAAGAAACTATTAGTAAAAAATAGGTGTCTCTTTATAACGTTTGCATGAATATTTAATTGTAAAAACTAATAGCTAAACTTTCATTTTTACTAGGAGTTATGATGAAAAATATTTGATGTGCTAAAGTTCTGTCGTACAATGTGCAACAGCAAATGTGAGATTCTAAACCTGATTTTCAGGAAATACCAAACAAAAAATAGCTCAGCAGTCATAAAATAACGTATATAAAATAGAAACAGATTTACAATACCCTTTTTTGTCATTATTCAAAGCCCACAATCGACCGAAATCATGACAAGGAGCATCACAACTAAAAACGCCGCACAACAACCGAAAGCGTATACGCGCGCAAACGACAATCGTTCTGAGGTTTTTTCCGAAGCCCCTTAGATACGAGAATGATTTTTTGGGATTGTTTTTTCCGTCTAGCGATGGCATGTGTGTGTGTGTGTGTATCTGGTGTTTATCCAGCATTAACGGAGCACTAAAACCCGAACAAGTTAGCTGTATATACGATCGGCTAATCCAAACAAATATTAAGCGGCCGATAAAATATCACTTTCAGTCGACGTGACGTCACGGAAAAAAGGGAAAAATTACACCGAATATTCGGGCGTTGTTGTTTGTTAAATCATTTATTTTATTTCGGGTAGACGTTCGATGCTGTTTTATGTGCTGGCGAATTGAACGTCGGTTTCCGAGTGTTGACGAGTGAAAAATACTTTGAAGGATTTTATATTAAACTAGCGACCCGCCCCGGCTTCGCACGGGTGCAATGCTGATACTAAATTAAATACACTACAGAAAAAATATGAACGTTGTATATAAAAACATAGCGGCCCGCTCCGACTTTGCACGGGCATAAAATATATATGCCTATGTCACTCAATGAAAACATGATTAAAATCGATCCAGTATTTTTGGTTCATTCATTACTGCCCTTGGCCTGCACGCATTAAATTTGGAGTAAAACAATTCCTCTTCCCCTATACTTACTATGAAGATTTCCTGCTATCTTTGGAATATCTAAATTCATACAATTTTTATTACATTACACATTTTTAAACGCAAATTTTAAATTTGTAATATCTCCGAAAATATTTGTTTAATTTACATGCTGTAAGGAACCATATTGATCTATATTAATTGCACACTGTATTTAAGGTACTTAATTCGATAAGGATTAATGCCGTATTGCTTAAAATAGCTTCGTAAATAAGCCATTTTCTCACGTAAAAAGTAAACAATAAAAATGGTTAATGTGGGTTATCCCTAAAAGATAAACATATACCATCGCGGACTTTTTTGTAGACCTTTTTATGGTGTACAATACTGTAGTACATTAATTTGATCTAACTCGTAGGGTTAGGCAGCGTTTTGGCTAATTGCTAAATAAGCTTAAAAAAATAGGTTAATTTACGACATCATGTTAGAAACCTCTAAAATTAGCAATGTTGCCTTAGTATATTATGCATGTATTATACATATAAACCTTCCTCTTGAATCACTCTATCTATTGAAAAAAACCGCATTAAAATCCGTTGCTTAGTTTTAAAGATTTAAGCGCACATAGGGATATAGGGACAGAAAAGGCGACTTTGTTTTATACTACGTAGTGAAGTGTATTTTATTGTTTTGAATAATACTTTTAATTAATTGTTTGTCTAAGTCGATATATGTACACCTGCACGTGCGGTGCCTAAGGGCTGCAGTGCTTCCCGAAAAAACTACAGAAGCGCCGAAAAATAATTATGTAATCTCACTATAATATTTTCTTTTAGTTACAAAAAAGCAAGTCCCACTTAGCATTCGCGGATAAGTGATAAAAAAATGCAATAGAAGTGCGAGCGACCGAAGGAACGTGGACCAGCGAAATAACCTGCCATAGGTAGGCTAACGACTCATGCTATCGCTATTATTTATCTAGGCCACACGATCGTGCTCTGCGAGCTCCTTTAAAAACACCCACGCGACACTCCGCTAAAAGCTTGGAACAGTCCTTCTGGATCCAAGCCTGGACCAAAGCCTTCGACAAGGTCTGGCACGACGGCTTAATCGCAAAATGCGTGCGGTCAGGCCTCCCAGAAGACACTCTCCAGTTGAAAACAAATCTATACTCGCATACAACAAGGCTGCCCGCTGTTCCCAACCATATTTAACATCTTTATTTCAGATCAGCCGAGAAAAGAGCACGTTGACGTCGACAACACAGCTTTCTTCACGGTCGCCAGGTTCGAAGTTACAATTCATGACGTTTACAGAAGCAGCTCGATCGCGCGATCATGTGGTTCAAATTCTGCAAATCAACCCCCTGAAAACACAGGTCATCATTTTCCATAAGAAGCGTTACGCACTGTGCGTCTCGCAACTTAAGATCGGTACCGCAATAATTCCATGGCTCAATAACGTAACGTACCTAGGTCTCCACTTCGACCGACGGTTCGGTTGGCATTTCCAAATCCAGGAAGCAATCCAGAAGGATGCGGAGATAGCAAATCTGCTATCTTCTCTGATCTGCCCTTCTAGCAGACTTCCCATCACCATCAAATGTTTATTTTACAAGATGTTAATTCGGTTCGTACTTCTCTCCGAATCTAATGTCTACTTCAAGTTTGTTACACCCAACCAGGTGAAAAGGTTTCCAAAATAAGCTCTTCAGGAGAACATTAAACACTCCATGGTTTGTCAGAAATAATCAAATTCATAGGGAAACTGACACTCCAGAAATCAAGCATATCTCAATCATTCCACAAACAACAACTCAGCTCAAGTTCTTGGGGGCAGCTTAGCGCCGCGTCACCGCTAACCTCCCCCCCTTTCCAGGCCTAAACGACCTCAACTGTTGCGGCAGTATCCAGTCGTGTGTTAACTCAAGTTCGCGAATCAATAGAATCGCCGGGTCCTCGTTTCCAATAACGGCTGCCTGATCAGCGGTTGCCTTATCACCAAATTTAATGCAGTAGCAGTAGCGATCTACAGGGGTCAACTGTGAGGCGGTTTCGGTGTATTGGTAACCCCAGGGGCAATCCCACATAACCCGGTCCAACTTGTCATACAAAAAAAGGATGCATAATCGCATCCAGTTGAGAAGCAGTGGAGAGACAATATCCCCTAAGCAACGAGAACATAGTTTTAATAAATCAAAGACCTTTAAACACACTAAATTAAAAAATTCGCATGATTCGTTTGTAAGACAGTTCTTGTCAAAAAGCTAAAGCTAAAAGTCGATAAATCGCCGTGACGTTTATCTAATTTAAAAAATAGGACAATAACACATTCCTCGCAGCGGACAATTGAATTCGGAATAAGATCATTCGCAGCGGCAGGTGAGAGATCATCCGGACCAGTGTCGGGGGGAGTCGGTGAGTTATGGCGTCGGCGATAAAAAAATGCGGCCTATCAGGGCCGGACCCTGAAATATTTAAGGGATCCGTATCCACTGATTTATTCATACGGACGGGGAACGTCTGGCGCAAGGAGAGGACGCCGAAAGGCGCATATATATTGGATATTGAATTAAAATATATACATTTTATGTATCTGCGAGCTTTCGGTTGCCGTTTCAGAAAAGCGAGAGGCAAAAAATAAACGATAACGCTCATTCGTAACTGTACTTTTGTTGTACGTTTTCGGTCTTTCGATATTTTAAAAGTTTGAGATGGTGTGAAATATATTGCTTTATAAAATCACACCTCAATGATAACAATTCAATTGAAAAGTCCCCCGCCTGACACATCGATGGCGCTACTAGAATTAAATTCATATGTTTTTATCCTAACCGTCAAAAGATGCATGTATACATTTGACAGTTCATTAGTTTGTGAATTATAGCATTTTGAGTGAAGCAACTTTTGTTATTGTAAAAAAATGGATAAAAATGAATTTCGCCCTGTTGATAAAATATTACTTTTTGAAGGGAAAAATACAGTTCAAGCAAACAGTTGACTTGATGCCGAGTTTCCGGACACTGTCTCAGGAAAATCAACCATCAAGAATTGGTATGCTAAGTGTAGACGTGGTGTAATGAGCACCGAAGACGGTCAACGCAGTGGACGCCCAAAAGAGGTTATTACCGACGAAAACTTTTTAAAAAATCCACAAAATGAATTTAAACGACCGTAAATTGAAACTGAATGAAATAGCAGACACTCTAAAGATATCAACAGAAAGTGTACATCATATCATTCACGAATTTGGGTACGAAAAAGCTCTGTGCAAAGTGGGTACTGCGCGAGCTCACTTTTGACCAAAAACAACGACGAGTTGATGATTCGGAGCAGTGTTTGAAGATGATCAAGCATAATAAACCCCAGTTTTTGCGTCGAAATGTGACAATGGATGAAACATAG
This sequence comes from Rhynchophorus ferrugineus, assembly GCF_030347505.1. Lineage (NCBI taxonomy): Eukaryota > Metazoa > Arthropoda > Insecta > Coleoptera > Curculionidae > Rhynchophorus > Rhynchophorus ferrugineus. The sequence continues at coordinate 73,633,315 of NW_027472582.1, read as the reverse complement.
TTCCATCATTTAACTCTGAAGTCAACGCATTGAAAAGATCAAATTTACCATTAAGAGTTGATCTGAGTCGAGTAAACAAAACATATAACATAACATTACTCTGTAGGTGGAGGAGTGAAACAAACAAGGAAAAAAAGAATATATTTTTATAAAAGAGTATAGGTAAATACATTTTTAGTTTGTAAAAATAATGATGCCTCAATACATCAATGATGACTTCTTTCAGGTGAAAAGTACGATGGTATGGAAGGTGAAGATTTTGTTTTGAGATAGATGAGTCATATACAAATATGGTTTCTGAACTTTTCGTAAATATTATATAAATAATCTTAAATAATATCAAGGCTTTAAGTTAATATGGTTTATGAACTTTTCGTAAATATTATATAAATAATCTTAAATAATATCAAGGCTTTAAGTTAATATGGTTTCTGAACTTTTCGTAAATATTATATAAATAATCTTAAATAATATCAAGGCTTTAAGTTAATATGGTTTATGAACTTTATATGTTTATGGACTTATATCAATCATATATATATATATATATATATATATATATATATATATATTTTAGTTTATATTTTCGAATGATTCTCAATTTTTATATACTCTGTAGGAATGTTCGTCGGGTCGGTCGATCGGTCGAAATGTGTGGCTGCCGCTGCGATTGTTTATCAGAACACTCACTACTATCTTTGGAAGGAATTTGCACGGGAACTAAAAACACTGGTTGAATCAAAGTTGTTTATTCTAACTTGCGATTGATACATGTGGTCGATGGGAGGATTGACAGGATATTAGGTTAAGGTGAAGGAAGTACGGTAGCGCTGTGGAAGTGGTACTATTACAGGGGGACGGTGATAAGAAAAGAGAGCGAGACGTCGTCGTGATGGCCTTTTATACTCCAGAACTGCATGGTACCAATCCACCGGCGTTGCCAACCTTTGTAGTTGTTGATAGTGAATTGGTGGTGGCCTAAAGGGTCGTGGCGGTCGCCACAACTCGGTAAACAAAATTACAATACTCAATTATTAAAATGTACATTTTGATTAGCATTTAAATTAAAATATTTCATAAAAATGATTGATAGTCTTCATATACCTATATTTGTTAGTCATTAAATGAGTTCCCAGCATTTCCTTTACTATTGTGACATGTTTGCTTATTTTTAGACATAAAGAAAAATATATTAGGGTAAAGTTTTAAACTTCAGTTACAAAATAAGGTAAATGCGCTTGTGCAGAGCTTGCCACGAGAGCGCTTCTTCACTCAAACGATTAATTCAAATAAATGGAACTACGCATGTGCTAAACTGAAATTACCTTCAGTTTACAGTATCCTTATTTTCGCCGCGGCATAGTATCGTGGGCGGCAACCGCGCGCACTAATAAATACCCGATAGTCAGAGCAAAGACCTTTACGTCCAGCGACGACCTCAATCTGCCCGGATGAAATGTGGAACGGCACGATCCGACACAGCGGTCCGTGCTCGCCGCGCGATCCCCGGCTTTGACATTTGCGAGGAACAGCTCCCGATATATCGGGTATCTCGAAAAAACATCTTGAGCGAATGCAACTCGCATAATGGGAATGAAATTTCAGTAGATGAAACGAAACACCGCCGATGGTATCGTCCGCAGATTGAGAGCGCTCTTTCGAGACGTTACGCGACGACAATAAGAGTAGTAATAAGCGGACGAATCGTTTGTTCAGTTCATAATTCAGTTGTCTTCGTCGTTTTGGTGATTTGCATGACCCGCGAAACGTCCTACGGATCTTTGATCTTTCGATTCTTTTATACTTAACAACTTTCTCAAGAATACAACAGCTGGATTGAAAAGTCCCCGGGCCTACCATAGTAAAACACATTTTTTGGCAAAATTAGTTTTTTTTATTCAACTTAATTCCCTTCAAGGGTGACACACTGATTACAACTTGCCGATAACATTTTTGTAGTACGATTTCTCCTTTGTTTCAAAACAGGCCTCAGTTTCGGCTCTTCATTCGACGAAAATTTCTTCCCAGCGAGCATTCTTTTGAGATCTCAGAACAGGAAATAGTCGCTGGGGGACAGATCTGGAGACCACGGTGGATGAGGAAGCAATTCGAAGCTAAATTCATGGACTTTTGCCATCGTTTTCACTGACTTTTGACAGGGTGCATTGTCTTGGTGAAGCAGCACAGCAAAATTATTCCATGCGCATCCCAAAATACAGACGCCATAACCTTTTCAGCCGACTGTTGCGTTTTCCCACGCTTTGGAGCGAGTTCATCGGAGTGAAATGATGGAGCCGTGTTTCATCCATTGTCACATATTGACACAAAACTCTTATTTATTACGCTTGATCATCTTCAAACACTGCTCGATCATTAACTCATCGTTGTTTTTGGTCAAAAGTGAACTCGCGCGGCACCCACTTTGCACAGAGCTTTCTCATACCCAAATATTCGTGAATATTATGATCTACACGTTCAGTTGATATCTTTAGAGTGTCTGCTATTTCATTCAATTTGAATTTTGCGATCATTCAAAATCATTTAGTGGATTTTTTAAATGTTTTAGTCGATAACAACCTCTTTTGGGCGCCCACTGCGTTCACCGTCTTCGGTGCTTGTCTAAATTTAACAAACCTTAATGGTTGATTTGCCTGGGGCAGTGTTCGGAAACTCGGCATCAAGCCAAGTTTTTGCATCAGCTGTATTTTTTCTCTTCAAAAAAAAATATTCTACCAATACGCGAAATTCCTTTTTATTATCCATTTTTTTTTCACAATAGCAAAAGTTGCTTTACTCAAAATGCTATAATTCACAAATTGATGAACCGACAGCTGTAAAATGTATACATGCATCTTTTGACGGTTAGGGCTAACTAAAAACATATGGATTTAATTCTAGTTGGGTCGGGGACTTTTCAGTTGACCTGCTTCTTGTTTTTCTTGTTTCATTTTCCTTACGGTGCTCCACAACTTTTAAATTAAGAACTATTATTGTTTATTAGGTGCAAATATAAAGAATTGTTAAAACAACGTAAACAAGCTGTTAAATTCAGTGGTTTTGACATGTCTGTACGTAAAATAATAGTTTACTAATTAGTAAATTAATAATTTGCCATTTCCCAAGAAGGACAACACAGTGTCTTATTGTTCTGAAACAAATTGTCAGGTCGCAAAACAAAGAAAGGAAAAAAATTATATTGTACAAGTATTTCTCAATAAAAATCTTAAGTCTAATATTAAACATGATCAAAATACATGCAAGCATAGTGTATAACTGAACAAAAAAAAAAGAAATACATTCCCACACATCTAATACTAAATAATATCAATAGCAATATAAATAAACAGTATTTCAAACATTGATTTAGTCTAATAACTGTTACGTCTCTTTACATCTCTAATTTTTCGAATTTTTATAACAATAATGATTTTTATTTTAATCTCTAGCTTATAATATTTGCCAGTTTTGCTTTACTGATATTAAAGTGACGATAACACCACTTATTGGTATCGTAATTAATTTTTTCGAACGACATTCGAATTATTTTTTTCTTATTGAAGGACACAATGTAATGAAGTAAACACAAATAATGGCTTTGCGGTCACTATCCATTATAAAACGAAGTAAGTTGATTGATACACTCTTGTTTTGTCAGTCTCACATATCAACAATTAACTCTATTTCGGCCGGAGTTACCCTGGATAGAATCTGGCTCCTGTGTTCTGCTGATAGCCCAACATCAAACTAACTTACTTAACATCAAAGTACTTGGAATATTTGTCGCTGACACAGTTATCATGGTAAAATATTCATTTCTGCCTAAGACTGTAGAAAAAGTACAAGTAGCAGTCAACAAGATCTACAATGGACTAGAGACTGGAAAATGCAGTTAATTTTTGCGTTTAGGCGAAATGACAAAACCCTAATTATATTACTTGATGGATGCCCGATTGATAAAGTCAAGCAATTGTACTGATTAGTCGGAAGATATTATCAACTTGACCTAAAACCAAAGAGATTGGTTTATCAGTTAATATGGACCGTTGGGATACAAATATGTGATTGCACTAAAACATCAAACCAACTAGTAAATTCAATACCACTTTACGGTAAATGATGTGGCTCAGTAAATGGAGGTAAAATGAAATGAAACAGTGGTGTTTACATTATGTGACCGTTATCTATTGAGGTAATATAAAATATAAAAATACAAATGATAAAACGGATGGCAGCGGAGTTACCTGTTGACGAGGCTTGGGCAATCGATGGTGGCACGTCTAAACTAAACGATAGTCGAGTACCGAATGAATGGAAATCATAGAAAAAATAGAAATTTTACGGTATAGGCGCCCTTGGGGAAATGTTTTGTTTAGTTCAATCAACTGTAGCGCTGCGATCGCAAATTGTGATTGGCTAGTTTAAATTCCTGGTGCCGCCACTAACATGAAATGTGATTGGTCGATCCAATTGTGTGTCCATTTTTATGTTTGTTGTTTGTAGGTTATGGTTTTTGTTTAGATCACGAAATTTTCGTTTTACGTTGTGCATATTTTCTGTTTTACATTAATTATCATAGAGTAATAATATAAAAATTGATGACAATGCGTCAGTGTAGTTAAAGATGTAGTGTACCGGGGTAAAATTCTACTACGGAAATTAAACATCGTTTCCCAAAGAATGATCTCACTCCTTTCCAAAAATGAGTTGATCAAGTAAATAGTAGTAAGTTACCTGGATAAACCACAATGTAAATATATCAACCTCATGGTGTTTGTTATGGACATTTTAGTGAAAATTTTAGAATTATTCTTCCCTCACGAACAGGTATTAGGGTAAATGCATATCCATCATTGGTTTTATCAGGTACATATAAAATTATCTATCTACTACATGTCTGTTTATATATTGTTTATTTACAGAAATTCAAAACCTTATGAAGATGTTAGTAGTAATAAAATTCAATTAATCTACCAAGTTGTTCGTATGCTGTCACTGTGATGTCTCTACATAAAGAAGTCTTACAAGAAGGTAATAATTAAGATAACTGGATAATTAGTAGTAATAAATACTACTTTTAATTGTAAAATACCCCTAAAATATTTGCAATACTTTAACTTTTTAGAACAATCAGTGTTCAATCATTTTATAGTAGAGGAATTATATATTTAAATTTGATTGCTTTGTTAAGAAAATATTTGTTATGGTGTTAAGATTGCTTAAAGAATTTTGTTGGATCTATTAGAGGTCATGGAGGTAGAAAAAGCATCCTTCACCTAGTATTGTCGAGAAATTTTTAAAAGGGCTCATCACTTCAATTTTTTCACATCATTCTCCCGGAGAAAATTGTGAAGAAGATGAACATGTTAGATAACTTATATTCTTTTTTAACGGGAGATCTAGTACCACTTGAGTTTGTTAAATCACCAACTGAGTCTATATTTTCAGTTCCAGAGAATTTTGCTCTGAGGAAAATGAGTCTAATATTGTATTTTAGTCTTATTTCAGGCTATTTAACAAAACTTCTGAAAAAGAGACAACACGCAATATTTGTCTATATTCTATATTAAGTAGTTCCACAGATTAAATACTCTAAAATCTAAATATTTTTAAAAAACACATACGTTTTTAGTGTTTCAATTCTCCAATCCATAATGATTTTCAAGACCAAATTTTAAGATATTATGAGGTGTGATTGTATTTTTGGTTTAATGAAGTTAATGCAATATCAACAGGGAAGGGTTTAAAGTTTACCTTCAATATATCAAGTTAGAACTCTAATAAATCCCATAAAATTGATGGCACTAAACATATATGGGAAGGCGTTATAGAATAATTATAGATATTTTAATATTGCCTAGAATAGAGTTCATATTTTTTTTTTGCTTTTTGTTTATGTATATTTATATTATTTACACTTATGTATATTTGTATAGGATTTTATTTTAATAAATTAATTTTAAAATTTAAATTCGATTTTTATTTAAATACTATTGGCCAATAAATGTGACGTCACAAAATAATCAGGGGAAATGGCAGACCAATCAAAGCAAAGTATTTTCCTTACAGGTTTCTACATAACTATTTTAAACTAACCAAGCAAATTCGCGTTGTCAGCGTCGCCAATGATTGGACTAAGCGAAACTTTGCCCCACTACTTACCATTGCAGTTGCACACCCCTGATGGAAATACCCTTCAATAACCTCCCAGATAAACGTCTCGGGGTTGCCAGCTATTCGTTATCGTGTTCTAGTTGACGCTGCTGGCACCCCGCCCGTGTTCAACATCTGGGATTATATTTCTGGGTACTTTGCTGACAGTTATTCCACGATGTAAAATTCGACATGCCCCAAGGTCGCTACACCTCTAATAATACCATACAAAAAAAAACCTTATACGAATACAGAAATGAAAAAAACAAAAACAAATAAAATATCATTACTAGATGTTAATAGAAAATAACGTTTGTATGAATATCGGACATCCAACACCGAATGACATTCATATAAACGATCACAGACGGTATTTAAAACATCGTTACGGTCTAATAATTATTCACTTCAATTTCATACAAATCGTATTGGTTTTATTCGGACTCACGCCGGTCCAATCCATTAAATATCATCAGCATGAACGATAATCATCGACGCTTAAATGAAGCAATTTTTTTCATTCCTATTAACTGAGTGGGAATGGCCCGTCCTAATAAAAGTATGCACGTCCAGTAAAAAGGTTAAACGATGATAAATAGAGAGCGTGTTGATCATTAAATAGAAACAGTAAGGTGAAGTGTAACAGGGCGCTATACACTGTTACATAAATGTTTGAAAATACGCGTTGATAGAACACTATGTGAATCAAACAACGACGTAGTCAACGATATAAAATTAGTTGGATACGTCTTAGGCCTATAGATTAGTTTGAAAGTTAATTTGAAGCTTTATGCTGAAAAATCGGTTTTCGGTAGCGTTGGGAACTATTGCACGGTTCGACTGTTATATTAAATTCGTGATGTCAGACAAAGATGTACGTACCCTTTCCTGTATAAATTGTGAGAGAGGAAAGGACGGAGATAATTGCTTGGAGCAGTTAATTTTATTTGTGCTTATATTTTCCAGCGGTAGTATAAACGAGACGGAGAAGTACATATTCCTTCGCGTACAAACTTTAAAAAAGAAAGGGAAAAAATAATTACTGAACCCTATTAACATTCAATTTATCATTTCATTTTAAACGAAATTGAATTAGCTTTATATTTGCATGTACTGTGGATCTGTAAAAAGAAATGGAATTTTTCTACGGAATGGAATAATACCCCACAAATGTTTTATCGTATTTTAGTATGTTAATTGCTATTTTTAAATAATATACTATAATACATATAGACAATAAAATAGAAGTTAAACAAATCCTAAAAACTAAAGATGTACAATAACCATAAATACTAAATAAAAATTAAACATATACCTAATCATAGAAAAAAAAATCTATGATATAATTAAAAATGATCGCATAATAACTATTAAGCTGTTTTAAGTAAAGTTAATGCTTTATTTATTATTGAACGGAAATGTTTTTTTAACAAAAATCGAGAGAGTAATCGAAATATTACCTATTATTGCCATAAAAACAATCAAAAATATTTATTCACAATTTTAATGATTTTACGCTATTACATTAACGATCTTAAAAAATATCGTTCCAAAAAGCTGTTATTTTAATATACAATATCATAAAACTATATATATATTGCATATAAATCTATGTAAGCATAAATTAGGTACATTTTTGCCAAGAACGACAGAGTCAGAACGTTAAAAATCAGTCGAATGAAACCAGAAGAACCAAAAATAGTAACTAAAAGTAAACGACTGAAATAGTCACTGGTAAAAGTAGTAAAATCCGTCAAACCAAAAATAGCGACTCGATTGTAAAAAGTAGTAAATTATTAAACAGTTAAATAGTCGTTTTCAGTCGATTGTTCCCAACGCTAGATTTTGGTATCTTGACGAAAAGTGAAGCGCAGCTTAGACAGGTTCGGGCTCATGTAACGAAACAAGTAGTAATCAGAAGGATCAAAGTCTGTACATGTGGGATAGCACCTTCCGTTTTAACTAATTTTCATTTGCACTAATTTTGCAACATGTGATATGGCTTTGTCGTACTGAAGAATCCCAGATGTAGTTTCCAAATTTCTTCACTGGAAGTTGCCACAACAACCTCAATCCTAAAAAGACTCCTCATTTCTGATATTTCACCTGGGTTATTGGAAGAACTGCCACGAAAGGCAATAATCATGTTGACATATTCAATGCCTGTGTGAGACTGAAGCATGTTCCGAAATATCTTAAGGTAGCTCGAATAATTATGCTTGAAAAACCTGACAAAACGGCAGAAAAAGTTCGATCTTACAGGCCTATTTCACTACTACCTACGAGATCAAAATTATTTAAGAGACTGTTGTTAAAATATATTAAACCATTTGTAGATATTGGATTTCGAAATCACCACTCCACAATCGATCAAGTGCACAGAGCAACAGTGATTGTTGATGAGGCCTTTGAAGAAAAGAAATACTGCTCTACAATATTCTTAGACGATGCTCTTGACCCGGTATGACATTTGGGATTAATCTACAAAATGAGCAAATTGTTACCGCGGTATTACAGTCCATTGCTGGAATCATATATTTTCGACAGAAAATTTAGTCTCACACGAAAAGGCATTCTTAACACCTAAACCTATTTCAACTGCAGTTTCACAGGGTAGTGTCTTGTGACCACTCCTGCATCTGCTCTATATTGCTGATATCCCAACAACAAAAGAAAGTACTTGGAACACTTGTCAATGAGACAGTTATCATGGTAAAATATATGCCTGAGCAGTGGAGAAAGTAAAAATCGCAGTCGATAAGATCTACAAATGGACTACAGACTGAAAAATAAAGCTCAAAATTTAATCATGCTAATTTTGTGCACTTGACAATGCACTTATCAGTATAAGTTAAATTGTAAACATCATGTCGGACAAATAGCAGAACAGATGAGACCCAAAATAAAGCAACTCTACTGGTAAGTCGGAAGATATTCTCAACTTGACCTAATGCCAATTTGGACTTATTGGGCAAATATGTAGTTGCACTAAAACAACAAACCAACTAATAATATATACGTACACAATGCACCCAAAACAAAACTCTACGATTAATTATCAATGTTTATCGCTACATAACGCACTGAAAAAATATTTGTTCACACTTGTGACGAAATACACACAATTCTTTAATACCCAGCTACGCCAGCTGTTTTGACCTATTATAAACTAATTTATAGGCCTGATATTAAAATATACTTAAAACAAATGGATCTTTTGCTGAAATTTGGCTACAGAATTCATCAAAATAAATGACCGCACTGTCTTTATGGCTATTTACGTATATATCGGGACAACGAAACCGCTAGAATTTCTTAACTCGCCGTTAACGATCAATATTTACACGACTTATTATGTATTAACTTACAAAGCGCTGTGAATAAGTGAGCAAATACAGGATAAAGTCATTGATATTTGCTCAAGATTAATTCGTACTTAAAAAACGCAATGTTTGAAATATTTCAGAATTATATGCAGAAACATTCCTAAAAAATGTACAGTTTACAGCCAAGAAAAGTACAAGAAATGATAAAAATACTATAGTATAGGATAATAACTATCACGGAATGGACAAATGATTATAACCGATAAATACTTTACAGAAACAACATCTATAAATATTTACCCAATCATTTAACAGTGAGTCACAGGTTGTGTCCAAAAAGTGAAATATTATGATATAAGAAATTATATGTTTCAAAGAAGAACAATTGGCTACAAATGGTTCAACAAATTTCTAGTCTTTTTATTTCAATGCCCTGTAACTTTTTGATGTAAAACTTAGTAACTCTTAGGGAAAACTTAGGGAAAGTTTTCTTTGCTTCATTTGAATAGTTTTGTTTTTTTATTTGTTTGGTGTGAGAAAATACGATATATAGTTTAAAGAAACAAAGTATTCGTGTTAAATTATGAACACACTATTTTCTAGTATTTCTGAGACACCAGCATAAGACTTGTGATAATCTTCTAAAAATATTATGTCTATACATACACATTTGTAATCAACTTCATGTTGGGGCTTCACTGACTTCACTGTTCAGTATGTGTCATTTGAAGAGAAAGGCGATTGAGGGCCATTATTTGAACTTGTGAATACTGTTTTCGACGTTTTAAAAGGGACGATGTTAAGACCAAATAAAAAGAACGTTCTGGACATCCAAAAAAAAAATTGAAGAAGAGGCATTACTTGATGAAATCATCAATGGGTCTTATCGCTGTCGACCAGAACTGATACGTTTGAGAGCAGCATTGTGCGAAAAACGGAGCAAATATACAACAATGTTATTCTTCAGCAAGACAACGCTCGACCACATGTTGCCAAACCAGTGAAAACACGCTTGGACATATTGAAATAGGATTGTTATTACACCCGCCGTATTCTCCAGACCTAGCTCCTTCTGATTATGTCTTGTTCCAATATATGGGTCGTGAACTATCTAAATAGCGCTCTTGTATCAAACACCAAGAAGATGAAGATGAGATAGAGATATTCATAATTTGGGTGACATGAGCATCAATGTTCATCAAAGGCAATTTTCCCTAAAAACAAAAGAACAAAGCAACAGACAACACAGACATATCTTTTTATCTATTATTTTGAAACAAACAAAAGTTGTGTTATTAAAACACCTACAAGGCATAAAGTAATAGTTGACATAGCATGACATCTAAAAACGTACCATTTGAGGGCTATCGCTATGCAGAAATTTGGAAAAAAAATTGACTGAAACGTGTCAGATCACAAGTACTTATTGGTACTAGAAACAAGCAGATAAACAAGAAATATACTTAAGAAACGAGAAACTACTTTTAGTTTAACAAATGCCCCTTAGAATTAAGTACCACATTGTTCCATTATATTATGATAATGACCACATTTGTAGCATCGAAAGATTGTTAATTTGATATCACTGTTTTATATTTTAATTCGATATGATGTCATTGTTACTTATTCAGTTCGGTTGACATTTCGCTTCGTGATAAATGAGTTTTTATGTAACAAATAATAGCTAGTTGAATTATTTTTGTTTGTAGTCGAGTGACATCATCCGTAGCGTATTTTCCTCTATTCATAATTAATCAGTGATAATAACATAGCATGAAACCGCAGTTTCCCATTAAAACATGTTGTTATTAACCACCTGACAAGAATCTCTATAATAAAAGTACAAAGAACTTAGTGTCGGTCAATTTTGGACAATGAATTCGAACAAAGATTATTTTATTTGAGGATTAGGCGATAAGTGGCTACCAAATGCTTGTGGGAACACTGCTTCGTTATGTTTCAGCTTTTCATTGATTGGTTCATCCGACGATAAAGTACGTTTTAGGTGCAATTACAGAATTACAGAATGTTTAAAGAATCCAAGAGAAAACAAATCGAGTACCAGACAAATTGACGTAATTAGCGATGAATAAGGTATGATAATATCAAATGGAAAACTGGATATCATGGGTTAGTCTCAGAATATATATTATAACTATATAATACATTAAACATAACATGTTATAAAAATATTATGAATAGCAATGAACAGACATCAAGTCTCATTCCTTATTTTATCATCTAAAACAATACGATAAAGGTACAAATGAAGTAAAACAAGTTAAAATATATAAAAACAGTCAAACAAAATGGTAAAATAAAGTGTCTTAACATATTAGGTGTAAAAAACCGAGAACAAAGTATCACAGCTGATGTTAGATGTAAATTCTATATAGATAGTCAAGCAGACATGACCAAAACCTCCAGGAGGTGAGCAGAAGTAGGAGAGTGAAGCTAGAAATAGCAACGGTTAGGAATAAATGGGTCATTGAGATAAGATATCCCTCTCGGTTACAAAAGATGGAGAAATAACGAGCAGTTCTTGACACAGAAATATTTATTTGTATTTGGTGGAAATTATTGATACAATTTCTGATTAAATAATTAATAATATTAATTAATATAAAGGTTGAAAAGAAGTAAAACAAGTTTAAATATATAAGAACAGTCAAAGAAAATTGTTAAAATAAAGTGTCTTAAGATATTAGATGTAAAAAACCGAGATCAAAGTATCACAGCTGATGTTAGATGTAAATTCTATATAGATAGTCAAGCAGACATGACCAAAACCTCCAGGAGGTGAGCAGAAGTAGGAGAGTGAAGCTAGAAATAGCAACGGTTAGGAATAAATGGGTCATTGAGATAAGATATCCCTCTCGGTTACAAAAGATGGAGAAATAACGAGCAGTTCTTGACACAGAAATATTTATTTGTATTTGGTGGAAATTATTGATACAATTTCTGATTAAATAATTAATAATATTAATTAAGATAAAGGTTGAAAAGAAGTAAAACAAGTTTAAATATATAAGAACAGTCAAAGAAAATTGTTAAAATAAAGTGTCTTAAGATATTAGATGTAAAAAACCGAGAACAAAGTATCACAGCTGATGTTAGATGTAAATTCTATATAGATAGTCAAGCAGACATGACCAAAACCTCCAGGAGGTGAGCAGAAGTAGGAGAGTGAAGCTAGAAATAGCAACGGTTAGGAATAAATGGGTCATTGAGATAAGATATCCCTCTCGGTTACAAAAGATGGAGAAATAACGAGCAGTTCTTGACACAGAAATATTTATTTGTATTTGGTGGAAATTATTGATACAATTTCTGATTAAATAATTAATAATATTAATTAAGATAAAGGTTGAAAAGAAGTAAAACAAGTTTAAATATATAAGAACAGTCAAAGAAAATTGTTAAAATAAAGTGTCTTAAGATATTAGATGTAAAAAACCGAGATCAAAGTATCACAGCTGATGTTAGATGTAAATTCTATATAGATAGTCAAGCAGACATGACCAAAACCTCCAGGAGGTGAGCAGAAGTAGGAGAGTGAAGCTAGAAATAGCAACAGTTAGGAATAAATGGGTCATTGAGATAAGATATCCCTCTCGGTTACAAAAGATGGAGAAATAACGAGCAGTTCTTGACACAGAAATATTTATTTGTATTTGGTGGAAATTATTGATACAATTTCTGATTAAATAATTAATAATATTAATTAAGATAAAGGTTGAAAAGAAGTAAAACAAGTTTAAATATATAAGAACAGTCAAAGAAAATTGTTAAAATAAAGTGTCTTAAGATATTAGATGTAAAAAACCGAGAACAAAGTATCACAGCTGATGTTAGATGTAAATTCTATATAGATAGTTAAGCAGACATGACCAAAACCTCCAGGAGGTGAGCAGAAGTAGGAGAGTGAAGCTAGAAATAGCAACGGTTAGGAATAAATGGGTCATTGAGATAAGATATCCCTCTCGGTTACAAAAGATGGAGAAATAACGAGCAGTTCTTGACACAGAAATATTTATTTGTATTTGGTGGAAATTATTGATACAATTTCTGATTAAATAATTAATAATATTAATTAAGATAAAGGTTGAAAAGAAGTAAAACAAGTTTAAATATATAAGAACAGTCAAAGAAAATTGTTAAAATAAAGTGTCTTAAGATATTAGATGTAAAAAACCGAGAACAAAGTATCACAGCTGATGTTAGATGTAAATTCTATATAGATAGTTAAGCAGACATGACCAAAACCTCCAGGAGGTGAGCAGAAGTAGGAGAGTGAAGCTAGAAATAGCAACGGTTAGGAATAAATGGGTCATTGAGATAAGATATCCCTCTCGGTTACAAAAGATGGAGAAATAACGAGCAGTTCTTGACACAGAAATATTTATTTGTATTTGGTGGAAATTATTGATACAATTTCTGATTAAATAATTAATAATATTAATTAAGATAAAGGTTGAAAAGAAGTAAAACAAGTTTAAATATATAAGAACAGTCAAAGAAAATTGTTAAAATAAAGTGTCTTAAGATATTAGATGTAAAAAACCGAGAACAAAGTATCACAGCTGATGTTAGATGTAAATTCTATATAGATAGTTAAGCAGACATGACCAAAACCTCCAGGAGGTGAGCAGAAGTAGGAGAGTGAAGCTAGAAATAGCAACGGTTAGGAATAAATGGGTCATTGAGATAAGATATCCCTCTCGGTTACAAAAGATGGAGAAATAACGAGCAGTTCTTGACACAGAAATATTTATTTGTATTTGGTGGAAATTATTGATACAATTTCTGATTAAATAATTAATAATATTAATTAAGATAAAGGTTGAAAAGAAGTAAAACAAGTTTAAATATATAAGAACAGTCAAAGAAAATTGTTAAAATAAAGTGTCTTAAGATATTAGATGTAAAAAACCGAGAACAAAGTATCACAGCTGATGTTAGATGTAAATTCTATATAGATAGTTAAGCAGACATGACCAAAACCTCCAGGAGGTGAGCAGAAGTAGGAGAGTGAAGCTAGAAATAGCAACGGTTAGGAATAAATGGGTCATTGAGATAAGATATCCCTCTCGGTTACAAAAGATGGAGAAATAACGAGCAGTTCTTGACACAGAAATATTTATTTGTATTTGGTGGAAATTATTGATACAATTTCTGATTAAATAATTAATAATATTAATTAAGATAAAGGTTGAAAAGAAGTAAAACAAGTTTAAATATATAAGAACAGTCAAAGAAAATTGTTAAAATAAAGTGTCTTAAGATATTAGATGTAAAAAACCGAGAACAAAGTATCACAGCTGATGTTAGATGTAAATTCTATATAGATAGTTAAGCAGACATGACCAAAACCTCCAGGAGGTGAGCAGAAGTAGGAGAGTGAAGCTAGAAATAGCAACGGTTAGGAATAAATGGGTCATTGAGATAAGATATCCCTCTCGGTTACAAAAGATGGAGAAATAACGAGCAGTTCTTGACACAGAAATATTTATTTGTATTTGGTGGAAATTATTGATACAATTTCTGATTAAATAATTAATAATATTAATTAAGATAAAGGTTGAAAAGAAGTAAAACAAGTTTAAATATATAAGAACAGTCAAAGAAAATTGTTAAAATAAAGTGTCTTAAGATATTAGGTGTAAAAACCCGATAACGAAGTATTACAGCTGATGTTAGACGTAAATTCTGTACAGATAGTCACGTAGACATGGCCCTGGACCTTCAGGAGATGATCAACAGTAGGGGAATGAGGCTAGAAATAGCAGCGGTTAGAAATAAATGGGTAATTGAGATAAGATATTCCCTTATCTTTCAAAATATGGAGAAAGATCGAGTAGTTCTTGACACATACGTATTTATTTGTATTAGGAGAAAGCTATTGATATAATTTCTGATTAAATGAAGGACATTAGTTTTGAGATATGAGTTATCCAACTTTATACGCCGTATACTTACCGTCTTACGATCCCCTGATTATCATAGGCCGATTTAAATCCCATCCCAAACTTTAATTTCATCCATTCCTTCGTAGAAATTAATGTTAAGAATCTTAAATATCGTACATCTGTTGGAAATAAACGCAAGAACGTCTGTTGGCGTATGGTAATCGATAAACAGCTGCACATTATAATCTATCATGCATCGAAGACAAGAGTGTGTTTATATTTAAGTCAATAAAGGCCCCAAGTTAATCTTTTTCCGTTAAAAGATGATTGTTATAAATGGAGTATGAAATTCTGAATGAAAAATAATCTTTCTGTATATCAGTTTACATCTGTTGTAGAATGTGCAAGTCTTGTTACTGTGATATAATCTGTTAGTACAACAGTTGGTGCATTCATTCTAAATATACTTCAGATAGTAATGCGTTGCTTCCTGCGTTTCATAGTATAAAACATATTTGTGTGATATTTTATGTAGTTACAGCAATAATTCAAAAGTTCCGTAAAAACTACTAAGTTGATAAAAAGGAATTTCGCGAGTTGATAAAATATTGCTTTTTGAAAGGAAAAAAATAACAGACGTGGTGAAATGAGCACCGAAGACGGTGAACGCAGTGGATGCCCAAAAGAGGTTGTTACCGACGAAAACTTAAAAAAAAACAAAATGATTTTGAATGACTGTAAATTAAAACTGAATGAAACAGTAATAGCGAAAGATATCAACTGAAGGTGTACATCATACCATTCACGAATATTTGGGTATGAGAAAACTCTGTGCAAAGTGGGTGTCGCGCGAGCTCACTTTTGACCAAAAACAACGACGAGTTGATGATTCGGAGCAGTGTTGAAGAATAAACCCGAGTTTTTGCGCCGATATGTGAGAATGGATGAAACATGGCTCCATCATTTAATCCGAAGTCCAATCGACAGTCATCCGAGTGGACTGCACATGATGAACTCACTCCAAAGAGTCGGAAAACGCTACAGTCAGCTGGTAAGGTTATGGCGTCTGTATTTTGGAATGCGCATGAAATAATTTTCATTGAATACCTTGAA
The DNA here is from genome assembly GCF_030347505.1 of Rhynchophorus ferrugineus. Taxonomy (NCBI): domain Eukaryota; kingdom Metazoa; phylum Arthropoda; class Insecta; order Coleoptera; family Curculionidae; genus Rhynchophorus; species Rhynchophorus ferrugineus. Next base: position 73,616,817 of record NW_027472582.1, on the reverse strand, counting down.
AAAGGAAGGACCATCGACAGCGACTATTACGTAGCGTTATTGGACCGTTTGAAGGACGAAATTTTCGAAAAACGGCCGCAATTGAAGAAAAAAAAGTGCTGCTGTGAAAAAGAAAGACAATACACCATGTCACAAGTCAGTGAAAACGATGGCAAAAATCCATGAATTGGGCTTCGAATTACTTCCTCATCCACCGTATTCTCCAGATCTGGCCCCAGCGGCTATTTCCTGTTCTCAGATCTCAAAAGAATGCTCGTTAGGAAGAAATTTTCGTCGAATGAAAAGCTGATCGACGAAACTGAAGGCATATTTTGAAGCAAAGGACATATCATACTACAAAAATGGTATCGAAAAGTTGGAGGGTCGCTATAGTCAGTGTATCATCCTATCATCAAAAACTAATTTTGGCAAAAAATTTCTTTTATTATGGTAGGTCGGGGACTTTTCGATAAACTTGTTATAGAGGATCTTGAACTGTAAGCCCGAAATATATTTGATGTGCTGCAAAATAAACTATCCCAACATCAAGGGAGGTATCAGAATATGAAGTATATTGCCCTCTTGAAATTAAGAAATTGATAAGTGAAGCACGAAAAGCTAGAAGAGTATGGCAAAGAAATAGAAACGCAGTAGACAACATGATATTTAATAGGATTAGCAATCAGACAAATCAAAAAATTAAAGAATATAAACAGATTTGCTTCGAAAAAGTGTAAGTGAGTTAATCTCGGAAGAAAACAAAGATTATTCACTCCTAAAGTAACTTGAAGATTTAGAAGAACAATTATTATAGTACCGCCTATTAAAAATTACCAAAATAAATGGGTTCGACACCACGATGAAAAAGCTGAATTATTTTCAGAACTTTTAATTAACGTATTCCAACCGAATGATATAGAATGTGCAATAGATATCAATTCTGTTTATCAGTCCGATGTAGTTGTAAATCGGATTTCTCCAATGGAAATTGCCACATAAATTGAAAACAACCTCAACCCCAAAAAGGCTCCCGTAATTGATGATATTTCACCTGGGTTATTAAAAGAGCTGCCACGAAAAGCAATAATCATGTTGACAAATATATTCAATGCCAATTCCTTTTTGAGACTGAACCATGTTTCGCAATGTCTCAAGGTTAGTCGAAGAATTACGCTTAAAAAACCTGACAAACCCGCAGAACAAAAAGAGTGCTTGTGTACCACAATGTGCTCACCAATCAGCTAAATGTAAGTGATAACAGTGAAGTACGTAGACTAAAATATTTAACACCATTCGATCTGGTTATAGGGCACATATCATTCTTTTTAACCGACCTCAAAAAAGGAGGAGGTTCTTTATTCGACTGTAATTCTCCGTCAATTATGGACCGATTTTCAAAATTCATTTTTTATTCGACAGAGTACACCTCCGAGGTGGTCCCATTGGAACCAAGTCAGGATCATATGGAAGAAGGGGGAAAATAGAGGGAAAATCTCAAATTTCAAAGGAATGTACAAAGTTTTCAGATTATTTTTGTGTAAAATAATCAGATATTTAGGTGTAATGGTATTTCTGAACTGATGTGACGGAAAATCGGAAGTAGTTAAGTATAAAAGCCATTCAGTGTGCTTTTTAAGTACTAACCATATCACATGAAAAGGCGTAGAAATACTGTAGGCAACTGCTACTATGATGTAATGAGTAGACCGTTCAGCTCACATGTGGAGGTCGCAGGTTCGAGTCACGACTGGTACAATAATATTTTGTTATTCTACTTTGATTAAGCCACATAAGCTAAATTGTGTGTCTGTAGCTCTAATATAAAATACATGTAGTAGATATTGGTAGGTGAAATAAGGTTTATATATATTTTAATTTAGTTATTACAAGGATTATTATCAACATATGTTATTTTAAAACGTTCCCTTTTGTGTTGCAAATATAAGTTTGGTTATTTTTTACTTTTTAGTGAGTTCCCTATTTATCTTCTGAACTCGGTTCAATTTTTCTGTTATTTTTAAACATCATTATCAATCTGTATTCATATTCCATTTTTTCCATCTGTTTAAAACTCAATTAAGATATAATAAATAAGCAAATAAATACAATATCTGAACAAGAGTCCTTACAATTTCTTAAAATGTGTATTTCAGAAACGCAGAGTAATAGTGTATAAAAAATCCATGAAACTGATGCCTTAAAATGCTCTACCGCGTTTAATGAATCGAATAACTCCCTCCCATAACAGATAGCGAGCGTAAAAACGCAAATATCTCGTACGTCATTCCTTTCGACACAAGTTTCCCTTCATTCCGTCAACGACACAACATATATACCCGAGTGTATACTAAAATGCTAACTAAAATTTCGACGACGTTACATTTTCTCGTCGAAAAATACACGACAAAACGTTCTATCCAAAATCAAATATTCCCCCACGGTCCCCATTTGAATAATGCGTCGAAAGCATGTGTAAATTTCGCTCTTCGCGAAAATGGAAGCCTTAAATCCGAGACGATTCGATTTTGTTTCTGCGAATTTCAATATCCGGTTAAATGAAGAACTACGAGGACGTCGACGGGATAAAAGAAATGCTTATATTAACGCGGTTGATATAAAATTACCGTTGCCCAAGTACGCTCACGAAATAATCCCATTATCTGGCGTGTAACTTGAGAAAAAAGACCCTATTAGTGTTCTTGGTGGCCGTCGTTTCTTCCTACGAGCGTCTCCTAATTTAGATTGCAAAAAACGTGTTTCCGGTAAATAATTCTAATGATATTTACACACACGCGTGTTTAACAGGTCAATTGAAAAGTCCTCGGCCTGACACATAGATACCGCTACTAGAATTAAATCCATATGTTTTTTAGAAAGCCCTAACCCTCAAAAGAAAGAGGCGTATATAAATTTGATAGCTGCCGGATCATTAGTGTGTGAAATACAGAATTTTGAGTGAAGCAATTTTTGTTATTGTGAAAAAAATGGATAAAACGGAATTTCGCGTATTGATAAAATATTGCCTTTTGAAGAAAAAAAATACAGTTGAAGCAAAAACTTGGCTTGATGCCGAGATTACGGATACTGCCCCAGGAAAATCAACCATCAAGGATTGGTATGCTAAGTTTAGACGTGGTGAAATGAGCACCGAAGACGGTGAACGCAGTGGATGCCCAAAAGAGGTTGTTACAGACAAAAACATTAAAATAATCCACAAAATGATTTTGAATGAAGTGAATGAATTAGCAGACACTTTAAAGATATCAACTCCAACAGGCTGATTCAGAGCGATATCTCCTTACAACCCATAACGAATGTGATTCGAGATATTAATGTGAAGTACTCTAAAATATTCTTAGTGCATCTCAATGCCAAACAGTTAAATGTGCGCGATGACAGTGCATAGGCTCAAACGCAAACTACTATATGAACTGATTAATAGACACATAGAGTGAGATTTAATAATCTCTAGAATAAGTTAGAATAGTCTTTACAATAAGTTAGGATAGACTTTAAAATAAGTTAGAATATTATCTAGCATAAGATTTAGGTTATAAGTTTTACACCAGATCACTTACTGAAGCGAAAATCATATGATAATACTTATTGTCCGCGGGCAGATTGTTGAAGTCCTAAGAGATTAATTTAAAAAAGTTATTGATTGACTTAAAGGATAGATTCCTCCTCAAAAATATTTAAACGTTAAACTATTAGAGTTATATCGTATAGTTGCAAAGCAAGACCAACAATGTTAAGTAACAGACCCAAAGATTTGTGAAGAATACACTGTTGCAGTTCGACATAACATGCCTTCTGATTACCTATAGGTCGCAATTTTTTTTCATAAATGCCCTTTAAATTGAAAAATGATTAGAATTAAAAAGGGATGAAAAATCTTTATTTACAGTAGCTAACCCAGTTTCACAACACCCATTGATAGATCAGAATTTGTACATTCGTTTTAAAATCAAACAATATTTACCTTCTCGTTTTATTCTAGTTAAAAAAAGATACAATGGTGTCTGATACGTTAGAAGAGGTAACCGAACAAAATTCGCCTGGTTGTCAAATGTCTGCAAAATTCTTCAACACAATGATAATAATTATAGATTATAAACCAGCAAACGTTGTTTTGGCACTTTGTTGTTTTGCTTGTTATTAATCATTGATATGCCCAAAGTGATTGAAAATTCCGCAGCCATCAGATAGTTACAGTCAGAAACAGCTTGTGTCTCTAATCATCCTCAATATATTCTCTAACCATGTCAAAATAAATTATATTTGATACTAGAAAAATACAATCGATAAATATAAAAATTGATAACATTATTTTTGTTTCATTATTTTATTTAGATTATAATTTTGTTATATGTCGAAGCCAATAAAAACTAAAACTTACAGTTGATACGGCAACATTGTACGTTTTGACGTCATATATTTAGATGACGTGAGTTCACTGGTTTATTGAACAGACCTGTTTGATGGTAAAACCCAAGAATTTTGCCTTTTTTTCTAGAAATTCCCTAAATTTAATGGTGATTTTCAGTCATCAGTCCCTTTATTTTATCGTAGATAAATTTAGTTGAAGACATTGATGGTCGAGAAGACCACACCAGTATTTTTTTTCACTCGAATAGTTTTACTCAGAACAAGGGCTCAGGAAAGAAAACAGTTAGCCACAAAAGATCTCATTGATAGTCTCATCTAATTAAAAAGAGATACACTGGTATCTGATACGTTAGAAGTGGTAACCGCACAAAATTCGCCTGGTTGTCAAATGTCTGCAAAATTCTTCAACGCAATGATAATAATTATAGATTATAAACCAGCAAACGTTGTTTTGGCTCTTTGTTGTTTTGCTTGTTATTAATCATTGATATGCCCAAAGTGATTGAAAATTCCGCAGCCATCAGATAGTTACAATCAGAAACAGCTTGTATCTCTAATCACCCTCAATATAATCTCTAATCATGTCAAAATAAATTATATTTGATACTAGAAAAATAAAATCGATAAATATAAAAATTGATAACATTATTTTTGTTTCATTATTTTATTTAGATTATAATTTTGTTGTATGTCGAAGCCAATAAAAACTAAAAGTTAAAGTTGATGCGGCAACATTGTACGTTTTGACGTCATAGATTTAGACGACGTGAGTTCACTGGTTTATTGAACGGACCTGTTTGATGGTAAAACCCAAGAATTTTGCCTTTTTTTCTAGAAATTCGACAAATTTAATGGCGATTTTCAGTCATCAGTGTCTTTATTTTATCGTAGATAAACTTAGTTGAAGACATTGTTGGTCGAGAAGACCACACCAGTATTTTTTCACTCGAATAGTTTCACTCAGAACAAGGGCTCAGGAAAAAAGACACTTAGCCGAAAAAGATCATTTGGAATTATGTAATTACTGTACGAAAGAGGAGAACCAAGAAGTATTAAGCAACGATCTAGACACGGAGATATTAATAAAAGAAGCAAAGCCCTTCCTCCAAAATGTTTGAAAACGTTAATGAGAGATGGGATTATAAATTAAAGATAAAAATTCTATAGATTTTGAAGATTTTATATTCGTTTTCACCAAAAAAATTAAATTAATAAAAAACTTGGTAACTTCTATGGAAAAATTAAATTAGTTTAAAGAACTGTTTAATTTCAATTGGTATCTAATACGACTCCGACTTTTCGAAAAAGTACTGGTTCTATTCATTATAACATAATGAGAGATCGAGAAGGGTTTGATTTTTTAAGACTTCAACGATTTTTAAGTTTATAACTGCAACAATTGTTGCTTTCACATAACTACGAACACTTTCTGTATCTGACATGAATCTTCATGTGATTTCATTTTCATAGCAATCTCATACCCTAAAATCTTCTGTACGCAATAAGTGGTAAACCAAAACTTCCTGCAAATGGTGCAATTTCCCTGCCTCTCAATCACTTCCTGGTCTTTGGCGTTTGTACAGAGCTTCTGGTCTGACACTTAATGATGTTTTAGGAAGCACGTCCTAAATATGTTCCTTTCAACATATTTGTTCAGTGATTTTCAAGTTTCGACAAACAAACAATTAGATACACTTAACTAAAAATAATTCTATATCCTGAACAAACAAAAAACAAAACCGATCGAGTTGTCCTATTAAGTTGAAAATTCGCGACAATCAATAACGTGTGAAGTTATCGCTTTTGTCGAAAGATAAAAGGCTTTTATGGGAACAATGTAACGTAATTTGGAGCGGCACAAACACACACACACACAAAATAATAACACCGAACACATGCTCCTGGGAACTATTTTTTTGTTTATTCCGAGAATAGAATATTGGTTGAGTGGTGTAAGAGTCGGGTTGGTTTAGGCAATAATAATGTCAGTCGACATGCGAGTGTTATTTTGACGTTTAAATGACGTAAAATGAATTTGTTTATTTCGATACAAGAATGGTGATTGTATATACTGTAAATACAAACGATTAAATATAAAGCACCTATAGATAGGCCACAGTCCCGATAAAAAAAAGCAGAAAAAATATTATATCTCAACTTTCAAACCTATTAAAAAATACATAATATAAATATAAAGAGTTGTGTTTTTCGTACTTTAAATATATTTATTATTAGACATTTTACGAACTGCGAGCTTAGCTTGGTGTGCAACGAAAATATATGAATACCAAGAAAAATAAACAATTTATATCGTTCAAAATATATTGTTTGGCTTATTTATTTTTGAATATAATCATCTAAATCAAAAGGGCGCTTTGGGTATTTTAGTTAAGACTTACAAACATGTATTTATATGTGCCAAAAGCAACATAATTAGTAGGAAAATGCTTACCTTTTATATACAATATAATTCGCCTTCCAATATCAATACACTTAACTAAACTTTGAGAATGTAACTCGTTTAATAAAACAACCAACACCATGCACTGTCAATCGAATAAACTGTCAATTCCAGTTTGTAGAAAAGCATAATTCAAAAACAAATCCTTCTCATTTGGTCCTAGTTAAAAAGAAATAGAATTTACTCGGACGCGTCAAGAAAAAATCAGTATATAAATTTACTATTTTGTCAAGTGTCAAATTCGGCAAAACATTTAACTGGTCAATTGAAAATCCCCCGGCTTGACACATAGATGGCACTACTAGAATTAAATCCATATGCGTCTATAAATTGGACGTCCAAAAGAGGTAGTTACCGACGAAAACATGAAAAAAATTTACAAAATAATTTTGAATGACCGTAAATTGAAATTGAATGAAGTATCAGATACTCTAAAGATATCAACTGAACGTGTACATCATATCATTAATGAATATTTGGACATGAAAAAGCTCTGTGCAAGGTGGGTGCCGCGCGAGCTCACTTTTGAACAAAAACAACGAGGAGTTGATAGTTCGGAGCAGTGACGAATTTTCGCGTCGATACGTGAGAATGGATGAAGCACGGCTCCATCATTTCACTCTGAAATCCAATCGACAGTCATCCGAGTGGACTACACACGATGAACCTGCTCTAAAGCGTGGGAAAGCGTAACAGTCGGCTGGCAAGGTTATGGCGTCTGTATTTTGGGATGCGCATGGAATAATTTTCATTAACTACCTTGAAAAAGCAAGGATCATCAACAGCAACTATTATATAGTGTTATTGGATCATTTGAATGGGCGAAATTGCGGAAAAACGGCCGCATTTGAAGAAAAAGAAAGTGCTGTTTCACTAAGACAACGCACCGTGTCACAAGTCAGTGAAAACGATGGCAAAAATCCATGAACTGGGCTTTGAGAGTAGATGAGATTAAAATTATGAATTATGAGCAGGTTCCTCAAACATGAAGGAAATATGTTTTTACTCAATATACTGAGTAAATTTATGATAGGACTTTTATGAACTAAATTATGCTTAATGTGTCTTGTATTGTTGTCGATGATAATTATTAAATATATCCCTTTATTACACTTACCAAATTATTTAGTGATGTACATATTAGGTACTCTTTGTACTATTTTTTTTCTTGTTTATTCTGGTATATTTTAAAAAATGGTCTATATAGTGGAATGACTGATTTTGTTGCCAAAAGAGAGTATTTATTAGATAATATTTACTAATAAGACTTTCTGACATTAACTTTTATATTTTGATTTGAAATAATAATAATAATAGGATAGATTCATTTTTTTTAGTATTTAGTACAATATATAGTCTTGACCTTATATTTGGCAACACGGCATGATATTGCAAGCAAAGCTTTTCTCAAAAGAAATGGCGATGAACCGTATTGCTTTGATTAAACGTTGGGCATTTGTTTGTTTAACTATTATTCAGCATTTTAACGGGATTAAAAATATTGAGAGTCAAAGGTAGGTATAGTTTCAATTGTTACAAATAGGATAAATTAAGTAAATAACTTAAATTTTGCAGTGAAAGTAAATTAGTATGTCAAGTTTGTAATATTACCTACTAGCAAGAGAAAGAAAGATTTCACCATGAGCTTGCTGCACAACTAAAGCCGATAACAAGAAGAATCATCTGCTTTCTCTGTGTCTCCAATTTAATGATTTTAGTATCCATACATACTGAATTTCGGCAGCATCTTCGTCGGATCCATAATATAAATGTTAAACAATCTAATCTATATTTTAAGAATTTGTAAGGTTTTGAAAGTTGGAAGCCACAGGACGATAAAGTAAAAAAATATTGCTTAAAGAATTTCTTAAAAAAGAAGATGTCAAGAAGCTTATATACCACTGTATAAAAAGTTATCTTTAAGGTAGTATTTTCCATAAAACTATTGATATGATTATTATCTTATAAATAAATTTTAGGTAGGGTACGATAAATCAAGAAGGGCTACAGACAAAAAATTAATTTGAGTCTGTCTACATAAGTATTTTTTTTTTGTTAAGAATGTTATAATATTCAATATTGAAGCAAATACAAGTAGCCAATATGAATCCCCGAGTAATATTCCACAATTGCAATTTGACAAGGTAATGGGGAATTGTATATTTAAGTAATTTTAATTAATCGTCCAGTTTATAGGCTTTGCAGAAGTACAGGAAAATATTGCAACCATCAATGAAAAGGTAGCAATTTAGAAAATTATTGTACTTGCTACACCTGTATGATTTGTTGATAAGGAAATGTAATCTGCCAAAATATCAAAGAAGAGAAACGCAGATCTAAGCAGAAATAAAAGAAAATAGTTGAAAGGTATATAATATATATAAATATATATATATAAATATATATATATATAAATATATATATATATATATATATATATATATATATATATATATATATATATATATATATACATACTGAATTTCGGCAGCATCTTTGTCGGATCCGTAACATAGATATTAAACGATCTAATCTATATTTTAAGAATTTGTAAAGTTTTGAAAGTTGGAAGCCACAGGACGATAAAGTAAAAAAATATTGCTTAAAGAATTTCTTAAAAAACAAGAAGTCAAGAAGCTTATATACCACTGTATAAAAAGTTATCATTAAGGTAGTATTTTCCATAAAACTATTGATATGATTATTATCTTACAAATAAATTTTAGGTAGGGTACGATAAATCAAGAAGGGCTACAGACAAAAAATTAATTTGAGTCTGTTTACATAAGTATTTTTTTTTGTTAAGAATGTTATAATATTCAATATTGAAGCAAATACAAGTAGCCACTATGAATCCCAGAATAATATTCCACAATTGCATTTTGACAAGGTAATGGGGAATTATATATTTAAGTAATTTTAATTAATCGTCCAGTTTATAGGCTTTGCAGAAGTACAGGAAAATATTGCAACCATCAATGAAAAGGTAGCAATTTAGAAAATTATTGTACTTGCTACACCTGTATGATTTGTTGATAAGGAAATGTAATCTGCCAAAATATCAAAGAAGAGAAACGCAGATCTAAGCAGAAATAAAAGAAAATAGTTGAAAGGTATATAATATATATAAATATATATATATAAATATATATATATATAAATATATATATATATATATATATATATATATATATATATATATACATACTGAATTTCGGCAGCATCTTTGTCGGATCCGTAACATAGATATTAAACGATCTAATCTATATTTTAAGAATTTGTAAAGTTTTGAAAGTTGGAAGCCACAGGACGATAAAGTAAAAAAATATTTCTTAAAGAATTTCTTAAAAAACAAGAAGCCAAGAAGCTTATATACCACTGTATAAAAAGTTATTATTAAGGTAGTATTTTCCATAAAACTATTGATATGATTATTATCTTACAAATAAATTTTAGGTAGTGTACGATAACTCAAGAAGGGCTACAGACAAAAAATTAATTTGAGTCTGTCTACGTAAGTATTTTTTTTTGTTAAGAATGTTATAATATTCAATATTGAAGCAAATACAAGTGGCCAATATGAATCCCCGAGTAATATTCCACAATTGTAATTTGACAAGGTAATGGGGAATTATATATTTAAGTAATTTTAATTAATCGTCCAGTTTATAGGCTTTGCAGAAGTGCAGGAAAATATTGCAACCATTAATGAAAAGGTAGCAATTATTGGACTTGCTACACCTGTATGCCAAAATATCAAAGAAGAGAAACGCAGAAACGCATATATATATATATATATATATATATATATATATATATATATATATATATATATCTACTAAGATAAAACACAAAATATTAACATTATTGAGTTTATAGGTACTTGAGGTGTTCCATGAAATATACTATAAATACCTTCCTTTATTTGGAAACTTTCTATTGCAATTTTTATTGTATTGTAATTAATTAGTAATGATTGTGAGAAGTATAAAGGACTGTATATGTATATGATATATTTGTAGTATTGTATATTCAAATATGTGGTAATTTAGTAAAGTTTTATGGCATAGTTAAGGTTCATTGTTTTATATCCTCTAATTTATAATTTAAAATTAATATTAAATTTCAAAATATATAAATGAATATAATATAAAAATTTAGTATTATGCTGTATTTTTCTTTTTACCTCCTCCAAAATGTTTCGTAAATTAATGTCATGCTCTTAATGGTTTTTTAGTCATTTTTACTACATATACATATGTATGGTATATATAGCTTAATATAAAATTTGTGAACATTATTCTTTTGTGGCGATCGTCGCCACGACTTGCATGAAATGTTTCGTAAATTAATGTCATACTCTTACTGGTTTTTTAGTAATTTTTACTACATATACATATGTATGGTATATATAGCTTAATAAAAAATTTATGAACGTTATTCTTTTGTGGCGATCGTCGCCATGACTTTATTTTAATAACTAATACAGAGTATATTTTACGCCTCTAAGACTAACTAGACGCCTCTAAAACTATACCGATATCAGAAGTTTGGCTATAGATAAGACACAGCTCTACTCATGACATCCCAAGCAATACTGAGAATACTCAAATATTTCCAACATTGGGGACGCGCGCGCCAGCGCAGTATAGTCAATCTACCGGACCACGATGATTTTCAATGTATCCCGACGTTTGGTTCTGATGACATTGCGCTGACATTGCACGCAAAATAGTCGGTCAGATGTGGAATCTGTCGCTTTTGTTTCGGTATAAACGCGTCCGTATACGAGCCACATGATATGTCAGTTATAAAAGACCGGAACAGAAAAAAATAATTGTCTATCTGTGAAATTCCTCTGTTTGTTTCGACCGCGATGTAAAACACCGATTTTTTCCTAACATTAACAACATCCGTCCGATGATAATCGACGGTTAGACAGTTTCGCAACCAGTTTTGATCGAAATTAGACCGTATATAGATCGAGATACTTTTTGTATTTCGGTAACGTTGATTCGTATTAAAAAAAAAACCATTAAAAGGAGGTAATGAAGTTATAGTCTATCCGATTAAACAGCCAACTCGCGCCGTCAATATTTATGACGTCAGAACGTCGCAATGTTGCCGCATTGACTTAGAATTTTGGTTTACAACGTTTGCCGGTTTGTAACCTATAATTATTACCACTAATGTCTCGATCATGATTTGTATAGCTGTATAGATCATTTTTTTGTAAAATTATATGAAGATTTTTCCTTTCATATGAACTAAATGAGGAACGGGCAGTATACATATTTATATTACATAAAAGTAACCATTTTAAACTGGTTTTTAATATTAGAATATTAAAATATGAGAAATTGATGGGGGATATGACATTTTCATTATTATTTTCGGAAATTATTTGAAAAGTTGTTTCATCATTGGTCTGTATAACGAGACAAAAGTTGTTTAAAGCCAGTAACGAACATTGCCACCATACGATTAATAAGGTAATTTTTTAGTTTTGTAAATTCGATTGTGTTAATAGATAATTATTCTGGTTCTCTTAAACTCCCATAGTTTATAACACACTGTACGAAAAAATTTGGTCAAAAACGAGAATGTCTACATTTATTACAAGATAAATATATGAAATAACCAATAACGGAATAAAAAAACAATTAATTAATGAATACCTTCGAACTCTTTCTAGAGCTTGCAAATAAGGTTTGGAGAAGAACATTGTTAATAAATTCCGAGAAGTTTCTACTGCATGAAGATTCGTAGAAATCGTAGAAAATTAAGCAAAATTCGACTAAGGTGGTGATGTCGAACATTGGTGACATTACCCTGACATTGTACCCAAAAGATTTGGTCCGAAAACGATATTTGAGCTGTTTTCTATTACAAGTGAAATATATCGATGTACGAAGAATAGATAATATCATTTCTAAACATAATTAAAGAAACATAATTTCCAAAAAACTCGTGAAAAAAATCTTTCCTCTAACCACGGTACTCTTCATGGACATAGTGTTGCTCACTATATTATATAATTATATTAGACACTAATTTAGTTCTAAACTTCATAAAATATAAGTATATTAACGTCTATCTAAATATCTTGGGGGCTATTTTAGCAGGAATGTTTAATGAAAAACATTACAAATAGTCATGAAGTTTAATAGATTTTTTAATAGATTAAAGTCAAATCCAACTAAACATTGTTTGTTAAAACTTCCAAATTCTTATGTCATCTAATCTACTTGAAATATCCAATAACAAAAATAAGATTGCGATTTTTTAAATATTACAAATGATCAGCAACATTTTCGGTGTTACTAATTTTAATTAAGTTTTATAATTTAACCGAATTATTCGTTGAAAGTTTCGAACTCTTTTTCTGGTTGGGAAATAAGGTTCGACAATTTTTCTTACTCTATTTTGTCTTACATATTCTGCACTATTTTAATTTAACTTAACCGTTTTCTTTTAAAAGATTATTTTTAAGAAATAATGAAGAATATTATTGGTAAAATAGAAGGTTTTACTGGATGAAGATTTAACTAACGGATTTGTTAAAGCTGAATGAAAATTCGGACAAACTTGCTGATGTTCGACGTTGATGACATTGCCCTGACATTGCACGCAAAATAATTGGCCAAAATTGAGATTTGTTGCTTTTATTACAAGATAAAGGGATTCATATGTGAAAAATATAATATCATTTATAAAAAATAACAGAACGAACAAAATAATCAGTTATCAGTAAAAAACATAATTTTCAAATAACTCGTGAAGAATAAACCTTTCCTCTAACCACGCTACTCTTCCTCGACACATTGTTGCTCACTATAGTATATAATTATAGTTAGAGACAATTAAAAACGCTATTTTTTGTTAACGTTACACAAACCGAACGAATTTAGATGTAAGTACTTCTAAACTTCATAAAATATAAATATATTAACGTCTGTGAAACATCTTGGGGTCTACTTAAGCCGGAGTGTTTAATGAAACGAATTACGAATAGTCCTGCAGTCATGAAAGTTGAATTAAACTAAACAAATTGTTTGTTAAAACTTCCAAATTCTTATATCACCTAATCTACTTGAAATATCCAATAACAAAAATAAGATTGTGATAAATGATCTGCTACATATTCGTTGAAAATTTCGAACTCTTTTTGTAGTTGGGAAATAATGTTCAATAATTTTTCTTACCCAATTTATTTTCACATATTCTGTACTATTGTAGTTGAACTTTGATACTAACAGTTCTCTTTTCATAGATCATTATTTAGAAATAACGAAGAATATTATTGGTAAAAAAGATGGTTTTGGTGGATGAAGATTTAACTAAGGGATATGTTAAAACTGAACGAAAATTCGGACTAACTTGCTGATGTTCGACGTTGATGACATTGCCCTGACATTGCACGCAAAATAATTGGCCAAAATTGAGATTTGTTGCTTTTATTACAAGATGAAGGGATTCATATGTGAAAAATATAATATCATTTATAAAAAATAACAGAACGAACAAAATAATCAGTTATCAGTAAAAAACATAATTTTCAAATAACTCGTGAAAAATAACCTTTCCTCTAACCACGCTACTCTTCCTCGACACATTGTTGCTCACTATATTATATAATTATGGTTAGAGACAATTAAAAACGCTATTTTTTGTTAACGTTACACAAACCGAACGAATTTAGATGTAAGTACTTCTAAACTTCATAAAATATAAATATATAACGTCTGTGAAACATCTTGGGGTCTACTTAAGCCGGAGTGTTTAATGAAACGAATTACGAATAGTCCTGCAGTCATGAAAGTTGAATTAAACTAAACAAATTGTTTGTTAAAACTTCCACATTGTTATGTCACCTAATCTACTTGAAATATCCAATAACAAAAATAAGATTGTGATAAATGATCTGCTACATATTCGTTGAAAATTTCGAACTCTTTTTGTAGTTGGGAAATAGTGTTCAATACTTTTTCTTACCCAATTTATTTTCACATATTCTGTACTATTGTAGTTGAACTTTGATACTAACAGTTCTCTTTTCATAGATCATTGTTTAGAAATAACGAATAATATTATTGGTAAAAAAGATGGTTTTGGTGGATGAAGATTTAACTAAGGGATATGATAAAACTGAACGAAAATTCGGACTAACTTACTGATGTTCGACGTTGATGACATTGCCCTGACATTGCACGCAAAATAATTGGCCAAAATTGAGATTTGTTGCTTTTATTACAAGATAAAGGGATTCATATGTGAAAAATATAATATCATTTATAAAAAATAACAGAACGAACAAAATAATCAGTTATCAGTAAAAAACATAATTTTCAAATAACTCTAACCACGCTACTCTTCCTTGACACATTGTTGCTCACTATAGTATATAATTATATTTACAGACAATTAAAAACGCTATTTTTTTGGTAACGTTACACAAACTGAACGAATTTAGATGTAAGTAATTCTAAACTTCATAAAATATAAATATATAACGTCTGTGAAACATCTTGGGGTCTACTTAAGCCGGAGTGTTTAATGTAACGAATTACGAATAGTCCTGCAGTCATGAAAGTTGAATTAAACTAAACAAATTGTTTGTTAAAACTTCCACATTGTTATGTCACCTAATCTACATAAAATATCCAATAACAAAAATAAGATTGTGATAAATGATCTGCTACGTATTTGTTGAAAATTTCCAACTCTTTTTGTAGTTGGGAAATAATGTTCAATAATTTTTCTTACCCAATTTATTTTCACATATTCTGTACTATTGTATTTCAACTTTGATACTAAAAGTTCTCTTTTTATAGATCATTGTTTAGAAATAACGAAGAATATTATTGGTAAAAAAGATGGTTTTGGTGGATGAAGATTTAACTAAGGGATATGATAAAACTGAACGAAAATTCGGACTAACTTACTGATGTTCGACGTTGATGACATTGCCCTGACATTGCACGCAAAAGAGTTGGTCAAACTCTGAGTTTGTCGCTTTTATCCCAGCACAAACGCGTCTGTATTAAAATATCGGTTACAAAAAACCGGAACATAGAAAAAAAAAACAAATCCGCCAATTTCCTTTGTTTACTTTTGACGCGATTTTCTTGCGGACGTTAGTAAAACATCCGTTCTAACGCAACGATAATCAAACTAGAGAGATACTTACCAGTATTTTTCGTTAGAGCTGGCGCATTAGAAAAAAAAATGGCAAACAAAAAATCCAAAACCAAAAAAAAATCCACCAAAAGAAAAAGGCACTTTCTCGGGCGACTCGCGACAGTCAAACTTCGACGACCCCTCTTCCTACACCCACCCCCCCGACAACTCTCTCACCCTATGAGTGTATGTTGCCCGAATGGCTCATCGCCACCAGCACCGGATCCGACTCGGCCTCGCCGAAGACTGAGCGCTTTGTCGGCGAAGCAACACCAATTTAACTCGGCGGTCGGGACGCGAGATGTCGCGCGCGCCTCCCGCTCTTCCTCTATTATTACGTCGATAGTAGTGCTGTTTCTGTCTGGAGTGGATGCGGCGCGCGTCCGCCCCCGCAATGGCCCGACGCGTTTTTCCAGCACGTCGGCCGACCGGCCGGTGGCGGGCGACGTTGCCAGCGCGCGCGCGCTCCTTATCGACGCGCGACTCGCTTTTGTCTCTCGCGCTTGGTTCCTTACGCGAGTTCGACGTTCCCGTCGTTCCGGGGGGGGTTTCTTCTGCGATTCCCGGGTCCCCCAACGACTGTAAATTCGGTTTGGGGCTCCTCTTGCTGGGCTTTCCATGATGGTTGGGTCTGCTGCTGTAAATTTTCCGATATTAACAGTGAACGAAATGGTGTTAGAATTTGATTAAAGTTTTCATCTAGTGATCGGTGGTTTTGTATAGTGATTCTGTTCGAATTTTTGGTCTTCCAAATTCGAATTCTACTATTGTACCTATTGTATCTTAACCACAATATTACAGTTGTTTCTGGAATGCCTTTGGAGTTTTTATAACGCTCTTCATAATAATTAGGTCTGTAGGGTTCCCCCTCAATATTAACTGTGAACGAAATTATCTTACATTTCAGGAAAAGTTTTCATCTAGTGATTGGTGGTTTGGTACAGTGACTTTATTCGAATTTTTTGTTTTCCAACTTTAAATTCTACTATTGTATATCCAACAAGACAGGACAATAACCCCTTAAGAACAATATTACTGCTGTTTCAATTATATTTCCTCAAATGTTGTTTGTTAAGTGTTGACAATATGAACGCTATTGTGTTAGATTTCAGCGAAAGTTCCTATTTAGTGATCGATGATTTTTTACAGTGATTCTACTCGATTTTTTGGTTTTCCATATTTAAATTTTGCTGTTGTTTACCAAATAAGGCAGACAATACTTCCTGAGCCATAAATATTGAAACTTATAATTGTTATTTTAATCAGATTTCTTTGCATTTTGCTTGTTGAATGTTAACTGCCTGTAAAATGTATTTTAGAGTGTTAGAGACTGAGACAATAAGACTATTTTTTAATAATAATGTTTCATCAGTCTTATTAAAAGAAAACTGTTGTTGCAATATACTTTTGAGGATGTAGTTAGTCCCTGAACAATTTTTTTTTAAAATTAGGTGCATTCTGAATGCTTGCTTGGTTTGGTTTTACCAAAAATGCTAAAAAGTCATAGAGATCCCTGATTCTATAGATACAATTCCATTATTTGTAAATATAGTTGCCGTGTCCCTTTTTCAATAAGAATTTGTCAGTACCTACTAGATAAACATTTCAACACAAAACTGTTTCAAGTGACAGCTATTCTTATCGAAAGTTCTAAACAAAATATCATATCATTACATTACAACAAATAATATATCTAAAAATGTCCGTTATAGGTTTCAGTTACAATTTACAGCGGATACTGTTTCAACCAAGATTACGCATTAATATTTTTGTTGGTTTCGTGACATTTTCAGGATTTTTTTTACAATTTGTTGATATATCCTTACTATTGAAATATTCATTGTAGTTATTTTGTATGTTTATTCAATAATAAAATCCAACGAAAGAAATTTTTGTGAATTTCTTATATACTAGTTTACTTTCACCTTTAACCATGTAGTTTTGGATGCTGAAACTTTTTTTGGTATTAGCTTTATGTCCCCAAAAAAAAAAATATGATGTGTAAAAACGATAAAATAAAAGTTTTTTTTCCTAATTTAAGTTACAAAATATATTTGGAATCATATTTAATTAGTCAATTATTAATATTAGGTGCATATTTTGTTGTTTTTCCTTGTCATTTTATCTGTAAACTCTCTTGAAAAGCTTTTTAATACAACATATTTAATTGATATTTAATTGTCCTTAGTATCATATATCCATCTCTTTTATTCTTTTTATCTTTATTTCAATCATATTTTTTAAATTTAACTTCCTTCGTAATTTTCGGTATATACGCTTTGAGACTAATTTTAAATAATAATCTTTTGTTAATTAAAAGAAGACTATACCTTCAGCATGTACCCTAAATTATGTAGAGTACCTGTGATGATGCAGTTAAGGGTTCTTACATTGAGAATTGAACTACATTTTACATTACATACGCTTAGTACAATCTTAAAATACAACTTATTACTATATTATATTAGATTATTACTACATTAGATTTATTACTACTGTTCTATTGTACTTGCATTAATATACAAACAGGGCGAGTACGGGATTAATACATCAGTATGTATTTCCCAAATTCAATAAAAGTTTGGTTGGTTTGGTTCGCTTCAATCTTCTGATTTCTTACGCATTGTCAAGTAACTGTATTGCCTCCAAGTTGCTGTGATATAGCAACCTTATTTCATGTTTTAAGACGAAATCTCGGATCACTTCGTGTATCCATTTGATTTCGAGGTCATCGTGCAGCTCTTCGTTGGTTACGTAGCGATAAGCATTGATAATTAATCGTAGAACTTTGTTTTCACTGCGTTGGATTACTGATTGGTTTGATGTGTTGTTAGTGTAACCGTATATTTGCATCCCATAAGTTAAAATAAGTTTTGTAATTAACAGATAAGTCAATCCTCTTAGATCTTATTTGAAGTTGGGACTTTATAACGAGTAAAAGGTCGTTTTACTCTACCAATTTCTTCGTG
The DNA here is from genome assembly GCF_030347505.1 of Rhynchophorus ferrugineus. Lineage (NCBI taxonomy): Eukaryota > Metazoa > Arthropoda > Insecta > Coleoptera > Curculionidae > Rhynchophorus > Rhynchophorus ferrugineus. Next base: position 73,597,839 of record NW_027472582.1, on the reverse strand, counting down.
ATCCAATTAACAAAGAAATAAACCCACTAAAACATTTTTTACACCGTACGACACGTCCCATCAGCGTGATCTACGGTACCACAAAGCTAGAAAATTTTCACTTCTTGACCTTTTCCATAACAAAACCGTCTGCATGGGAACCCAAACAAAGCGGCGGTCCCAAAATGCGCCGTTGCCGCACTGCCGACCTCGTAAATACGACGACGACGACGACGAGAAGAGAACGGACTTTGGTCGGGTGCGCTAGCGGTTTATCTGGTTCATATTCCGTGTCAGCTGTTCTGTGTCTTCGTGTTCGAATTCTGCCCTGCACGGCACCGGGACGTTGCCGAATCGGACTGCTTCGTTGTTCTCTAGATCAAGATAAAAGTCGGTGGCTTAGTTCTTCTGTTTACGTTTTTTATATATATACAGTCACTGTTAAGTGTCATCTACGAATAACATCTACAAAAACGCATTTAAATTGTTGTAGCCATATTCCAAAAGAGTATAGTGAAGGTTCGCGCCAAATTTTAAGTAAATAGGTTCAGTAGAACTTGAGATATCATGCAAACTATCTCGAATAAAGTAGTGTTGAGAAAAAACATTTAAGGTTTCGTGCTTAGATGGCGAGACATTAAAACACTAAACACTAAAACTGCCATTGATTGAAAAATAATAGAAATTACTAATTATTTATAAGATAATAATTATTTATTTATTTGTATATTATAGACCCATCATCCTCTGGGTCTATTTAGGGTCTATTTAGGAACATATATTCTTTATGCAACAGATTTACAGTATCAGTTAAACTATACAATGTTATTACAAGTATGTTGCAAGATGACAAGCAAAATATGTAAAAGCAGCGTACAGATACATTAATATATGAATGCTACGAAGAATATAAGGAAACAAATAACAGAACCCTGATAGATCCTATTAAATGGATGGCACTAAACAAATATGAAAAAGGAAAAAGACGGAAGAGATACTTTTGATATGTAATGCACCAAAGTTTTCTGTTTATGGTTTTATATATAACTAGCGACCCGCCCCGGCTTCGCACGGGTGCAATGCTGATACTAAATTAAATACACTACAGAAAAAATATGAACGTTGTATATAAAAACATAGCGGCCCGCTCCGACTTTGCACGGGCATAAAATATATATGCCTATGTCACTCAATGAAAACATGATTAAAATCGATCCAGTATTTTTGGTTCATTCATTACTGCCCTTGGCCTGCACGCATTAAATTTGGAGTAAAACAATTCCTCTTCCCCTATACTTACTATGAAGATTTCCTGCTATCTTTGGAATATCTAAATTCATACAATTTTTATTACATTACACATTTTTAAACGCAAATTTTAAATTTGTAATATCTCCGAAAATATTTGTTTAATTTACATGCTGTAAGGAACCATATTGATCTATATTAATTGCACACTGTATTTAAGGTACTTAATTCGATAAGGATTAATGCCGTATTGCCTAAAATAGCTTCGTAAATAAGCCATTTTCTCACGTAAAAAGTAAACAATAAAAATGGTTAATGTGGGTTATCCCTTAAAGATAAACATATACCATAGCGGACTTTTTTGTAGACCTTTTTTTGGTGTACAATACTGTAGTACACTAATTTGATCTAACTCGTAGGGTTAGGCAGCGTTTTTGCTAATTGCTAAATAAGCCTAAAAAAATAGGTTAATTTACGACATCACGTTAGAAACCTCTAAAATTAGCAATGTTGCCTTAGTATATTATGCATGCATTATACATATAAACCTTCCTCTTGAATCACTCTATCTATTGAAAAAAACCGCATCAAAATCCGTTGCGTAGTTTTAAAGATTTAAGCGCACATAGGGATATAGGGACAGAAAAGGTGACTTTGTTTTATAGTATGTAATGAAGTAAAATATTTTTCTTACAGGTGCCTATAATGGAAATATAAGTTGACCAACAAAATTATTCGAATGGCCAACTATGGCGCCCTCTGGATGTTGGGCAAAGCAAAACTATGCGCCAGAGTCCCCTATTGAGTTGCATCTCTTTTACTCTATGGTCCAGTTTACTGTTATCACTCGACGTTTTCGCGTGATTATCACGTCTCGGTCTTGTACGTACCAAAACCGATAAAACGGACCATTATACATCGGGAATAGTTGTAACTGAAAAGCTAACTCTTCCACCATAGCCGCCATCGCCGCGAACGTTCCCCATTTTCCTCAGATCGCTCGATTCCTCGCCTTTTTCTATTTTCCCGTTCGCCGGTCTCGGGTTTCTCGGTCGCCGATGAATAAATAATTGGTTCCGAGATCGTGTTTCGGTTATTATTGCCGTTTTGGCTCGGTTACCGAGTTTCTTTCTTGGTCGGATGGGGGAGCGCAGTTCCGTACCGATTTTTTCTTGTTTCATTGTTTCGATTTTAACTGTCACAGCAACTGCGATCTCTGTATTCGCTCGCTCTCGACTCGGATATTTTGGTGTTGATGATTCCGAGCGGTGTTTGAAGATGATCAAGCGTAATAAGCCCGAGTTTTGTGCCTCGATATGTGACAATGGATGAAACATGGCTCCATCATTTCAGCTCGAAGTCCAATAGACATCCGAGCGGACTGCACACGATGTCTTAGTGATAGTGGTTACTATTTTCAGTCGCTAGTTTTTTGACTATCGACTGTTTCGACTGTTTTGCGACTTTCGACTGTTTTCAATCGATAGTTCCCAAGTGCTCATGTATATTCTGAACAAATATACACATATCTATGTACATATAATCTTTCACAATCTAGAATATGATTTCCTACAGGTATCATATATTAATTATATAGTCACCTTTAGTTGTGCCCACTCTCATCATTCAGTCTTGGAAATAGTGAGTATTGAATCATAATCCACATTCAAAATTTTCATTCAAGTGAATAATTAAGCTATTAATTTCCAGTATATCTAAGACCAGTTCATGATTCCATCATCTGTCGCTTTCCTCTTCAGTATGTCTGATTCAGTTCATCAAATGAATTATTAACAAATAATATGACTAAAAGAACCTAATCAATTGTTATTGCCTTACTTTTACTGTTTTCCATCACCTTTTTTTTGTATTAACGCTGTTTTTATTGCCATCTTGCCATGAGGTATTGTCTCATTTTGAAATATCCCTGTCTTATCTAAATACACAAATTTAAATAATAATAATAAGTTTGTATTCTTTTGAAATCAATGTCTGGAATTTCTAGTAGACGTCGGTGGTTTTCTTTACACCATTTAAATCATATATTACCCAACAGTGTATGAAGGGATATTCTACAGCTGCATATCTTTAACCTTTCTATAGATACTTTCCCAACTAAGCCTTTCCTAACAACCAATTATATTGTTATATTGGATGAACTGAAATAATTGTATTAAATTATATTTATTTAAAAAAAGTGTGTCACTTTCTCCTCTATTCCTAATAAACTGTGAAGTTTTAAGGGTAGACCTTGGTAGGAAACTTTATCCAGTCATAGAAAGTGTAAAACACTTTTAGAATTTCAACCACGTGACTGTATGACCGTACTGCTTCTGTAGTCGTTCTTCCATTGCGTCCTCGAATTTTCTCGAAGAATACCGTGTGGTCCATGTAGAAAGTGACATCAACCTGGTCTCTGCTCTGAAGATCTGTCATAAACAGTTGGAATAAAGTGGGAGCCAGGGCAGAACTTTGCTATTTAAACGATGATGAATTTACAGTAGGAAAATATTTTATTGATGTTCACCTGGATCGATATGCTCGAAAGGAATTGATGAGAACGGTTGGGTCTTCAGGTGGATCTAGCCGGACGAATTTTCTTCTCAAAAGCTTTGCTTAAACCCAGGAAGACTGTTTCAAGCTCCTGGCGATTGTTAAGAGCATTAGAGCATATAAGTTCCTGTCAACTACAGGAATCACTACTACTCTAACATCATAACATCAAAGAAGAGATTACTGAAAACCTACCCTTTGTTATAACATCCATTAATATAAAATTCTAGATGCTAGAAGCCATTGTCAAAGCTCTACCTTAAGCATCTAATCAGATTGTTCAATGCCAAATATTCGTATAATTCATCATTAATGTTATAAGTTCATAAAATGCCGTATTTACACTTATCTAATAATATTTGTTAGGTTTGTAAAACGATCAGGAAAGTAGTAGTTATTTAGTAGTGGCACTCCAATTTACGTAGCCTGTCTTTGCCTACTCGCCCATTAGGGCAGAAAATGATGTCTCAAGAATACATCGGTTTCGAATGTAATCATTTATTGAACGAATGCTCCTCTAGAAATACAATTATGAAATATATTCTTGTTTCTTTTAATTCGGTACTAAATCGTTTTATTTATCAATAATTGCATTAGTTTTCTAAAACCAAATTCGAATATTTAGTCCAATTAGAAAACAATATCTAGAACTTAATTATTAATAATATTATGTTCAGTTCTCCAATTCGCTTTTCAGTTTATTCCATAACACATTCAATATTAAAATATTTTTAACAAAAAAATTGAACAGACGGCATTTTATGTTCTAGCCTAGGTGATTTGGCAAATATTCTAACAAAAATTACGCTTTTACCATTATAACATAGAAGCAGTTATCTACAATGTTTCTACGAGGTCTTATATGCTATAGTTAGCGCTCAAAAAGCAATTTGAATGGCTTTTGCACTGAACGACTTCCGATTTTCCGTCACATTAGCTCAGTGACAACATTATACACAAATATCTGATTATTTTAGATAAATAATATATATATATATATATATATATATATATATATATATATATATATATATATATAGCTTGTTTGCTGAACATTGGTTGGATGAGTCTTGGTTGTTTTTAACAGTGCTAGAGGAACCATATCTTTAAATATTTTAAAATGGTATTTGCTGTATTCATCAGAGTAACTTAAAAAAAAGGAGGAATTTGTTGTATTTGGCCTATCAGTAATCTATTGTTAGAAAAATGTTGTCAAAGGCGTAGAGTACTTTTGAACGATACTGGAAATAATAGTTTTTGTTTTGTTCACCAGACTTAAAAGAATACTTTTTGTAACTTATTCTGAGTAGCAATAAAATGTTAGTTTAATATGACTATTACTTCTTTTCAACCGATCTCCTCCGCACTGTCCTCTCCGAAATCTTTATACCCTCCTCATTTAGTATCGCACTCAAATGAGCAACACTCTTTTTGCGACATTCGAGGCAGATATGTCTGATTTTTCGATCGGTACGAGGTGTGGTGATTTTTTTTCTATCAATCAGGCTTTCTATTATGAACTTGAATTTTAATTTGACCGACGACAGACTTTGAAACCCCAGCAATAGCCGAAATCTATCTCTGGGAATGTGTGGAGTGTACTAATAACGTTTGCATCTCTATACGTTTTCTTGTAGATGTGTCCAAAGCCTTACCCGTCTTGAAAATTTGAGGTAATTGCGTCGAAACATTAACAAAATGTAAATTCGTAGATAAGCCAAAAGTATATTTGTGTAGTTTAGACATAAAAGTTGGCTAGACAATACTGCAGAGCGTGTGATTTAAAGCATAATGACTAAATGAGAAATAAGGTCGCATAATTGGTAAAAGACGCGAGTATACTGTGTTGCGGCTTCACAAAAATAGTAATAACGATGCCAGTACCTATTTAAGATTAAGTAATCTGATCTATTCAACCAAATATAATAACTAGCGTTGGGAACTATCGACTGAAAATAAGTCGAAACAGTCGATAGTCAAAAAACTAGCGACTGATAATAGTAATTAATATTTTCAGTCAAATGCACGGTTCGACTGTTTTTTCCTAATTCGTGATGTCAGACGAAGATGTACGAATCCTTTCCTATATAAATTGTGAGAGAAGAAAGGACGGAGATAATTGCTTGGAGCAGTTAATTTTATATGTGCGAACAATACAATAAAGTTTAAGCAAAACCTAAAAACCAAAGATGTACAATAACCATAAATAATAAATAAAATTTACTCTTATCTAATCATAGAAAAAAAACTAATCCATGACATAATTAAAAATGATGGAGCAATAACTGTTAGAGCTTTTTTAAATAAACTAAATTCTTTATTTACTATTGAAAGGAAATATTTTTTAACAAAAAATCGAAAGAGTAACTGAAATATTACCTATTATTGCTATAAAAGCAGTTAAAAGTATTGTACTATTTATCATTCACAATTTTAATATTTTTACACTATTGCATTAACAATCTTGAAAAATATCGTTCCGAAAATGCTGTTATATTAATATATAATATATTGTTATTTACAAGCAAACTACCAAAAAAGCCTAAATTGGGTACATTTTTGTCAAGGTCTCTGTTAAGATGACAGAGCCAAAACGTTAAAAATCAATCGAATGAAACTAGTAGGACCAAAAAATAGTAACAAAAGTACACGACTGAAACAGTCGATAGTAAATGGTAACACAATCAGTAGGACCGAAAATAGCGACTGAAAGAGTCGATAATAAAAAGTAGTTAATTACTAAACAGTTAATAGTCAGTTTCAGTCAAAAGTTTCCAACGCATTGTCTCTAATAATTTGGCCAGCTACTATATATTGAAAGAGTATTCAACATTTTTACCTCTCGGTTAAAGATAATCAAAAAGGATAAAGCACTCAAAATATATGTATTTTGGGGTGAAATAAAAGAAAATCAATCTTAAGTTGTTTTAAGATGGAGATGTTTTGATAAGCAAAATATATGCCAAATTTTCAGACACGCTGTCATTTCAAATAACGAGAAGGAATCTCGTGTTATATCACCGTTTGTAACAATCTTCAGGACTTTATGTTCTTCTTGGTAAAAAAATACATCTAATTCAATGGAAACAACTGCGTTCTCCAATTCGACCCCCATTATCAGTTGTTTCGCAGCTTCAACAACATAACCGTTGATTAAAAGAACGAGATTCCTCCGTTAATGTCTCAATTGATATCCGAAATTGCCCCGGCCGGAAGGCGGGTCATAACGGGCCCGACTAGACGTGGACGGGGACGGGCGGGACGGGACGAGGGAGGGGAACGGTCCCCCTTCGTTCCCTTTTCCCCTCTTCGCCAAAGGCTCTGTTTGCGATGCCATAAAAGGCCGATTTACCACGACAGATAATACCTTCGTCCAAGACTCTTAAATCGATTCGGCAAACAGTTTGATGAAAAAAGAATTTGCATAAGGGAATCGATAGCTTTAGCGTCTTGGTTAGAGTGCGGCGGCGGTGGGGTGACGTCTGAGACTGATAGACCGCTTGGGCGGGCGTGGGTATATGAAAAAATTTGATTCTCTTTAATGGAAAACAAAAATTTGGTGGGAGGCGCTTTGTGGTTTAACAGGAGAGTCTTTTCAGTAGGTCAGTTGAATTAAAATAAAACTCATATACAGTATATTCAAAGTAGCAGTGAACTCACATCATCAAGATGTAACAGGTCAATTGAAAAGTCCCCGGCCGACCATATTAAAACACATTTTTTTGGCAAAATTGTTTTTTTTATTCAACATAATTACCTTCAAGGGTGATGCACTGATTATAGCGACCCTCCAACTTTTCGATACCAGTTTTGTAGTACGATGTGTCCTTTGCTTCAAAATCGGTCTCAGTTTCGGCGATCACCTCTTCATTCGACGAACATTTCTTCCCGGCAAGCATTTGTTTGAGATCTGAGAACAGGAAACAGTCGCTGGGGGCTAGATCTGGAGAATACAATGGATGAGGAAGCAATTCGAAGCCCAATTTATGCATTTTTCCATCATTTTCAGACTTGTGACACGGTGCATTGCCTAGGTGAAGCAGCACTTTCTTTTTCTTTGGCGATTTTTTCCTTCAAACGGTCCAATACCGCTATGTAATAGTCGCTGTTAATGGTCCTTTCTTTTTCAAGGTAGTCAATGAAAATTATTCCACGCGCATCCCAATTACACTCTTTGGTTTGAAGGAAGTCCATCTGACACACAGAAGAAGAAATTGTAGAATCGTGAATTAGCGTTAGATTGGAACTTAACAGCTTAGCAGCTAACAGTTATTGGCTTTAATACTAATTAAAAATATGACAGTGAATGGATGAAACTTTCTGGATGTGGGATTTATAATAGTTCTATTGGACTATAGCTACTGCTTTAATAGAAGAAATCATTTTAGTTAAATATATACAACATTTTTCAAAAGTCTCTAAAGCCTGGCCGGTTAAATTTCTGAATAAAATTTGTTTTATAAATAAATACAGTTTAAATATCACTCTTTAATCCCAATTGGAATTCTAATTAAAATTATTTATATCTGTATTATTTAAAAAATAGGAAAAACATACCGTTGTACTACAATATAGATTCGGATTGTAAAAGCGTACGGAATTTTTTCATTTCTCACATTTACGATCCCAAGCATTCGAAGAAATGATGCCGATTGAAATAGATCACGTAAATATTTACGTTTTCCTTGAAAAAAACTCCAGAGGTTTATGTTGCTGGTGTTATTCTATATACAAAGTGTTTATTGTTTGAATTAATGCGTAACATGTTATTAAAATGGGATTATTTTATATAACAATGTACTGAAACTTTTGATTATTTGACCTTGTTTTACATCCATTATTTTAGATTATGTTAGCACTGTTTGAAAATTGTTAGCTAATATTGCGGTATAATCTACATATATATTATGTAAAATGTTTAAAAAAGAGTGAGTCAGTTTAATTTCTATAAATAATATCCTCAAAATTAAACAGCAGTAATTTTTTTGGTCACCCGATGTGACAGGATGACTAGAGTAGAAACAATTGAAGGTGAATATAACATTAATGGCATTGCAGTGTGAAACATTGGCACACATAGATAAACATGTGTAATTTCTTTGCAGAAATGATAAATTAATTAGGGATAATAAGAATGTAGTAATTAAATCTAATTTTATCAGGAAATATGTACGCATGATACGAAGGAGAAATATGGTGATATCAAAATGACTTCATAAGAAAATACTATAACGAAGAAAAGAAAAACTGAACGTAAAAAGGTGCTCTCTAATGAACGTAAAATACATTAAATGTATATATAATTTACCTTATATATAGTTTCACCATTAAATCAATTATTTATCATATTTGTGTATTTTTATTTATAAAAAACAATTATGAGTAATATGATGTATTTATAAAAGTAGAATAGCTGGACATATATTAATTATTTTTTTATTATTTCGTTTAATTCAATACTTTTTTACTTTTATAACTTGGGAGACGTCTGTTTCTCTATGAATTTGATTGTTCCTGACGAACCAGGGGGCATTGATTATTCTCCTGAGAATTTTGTTTGGAAAGACTTGAAGACGTTCCACCTGGCTAGGTGAGACATATTTTAGATAGACACTGCAGCCGTATAGAATGACTGATCGAACCAGCATCTTGTACAGGAGATATTTTATAGAAAGAACCTGCTGGCCCGGTTGATAAGCGGGAACAGCAAATTAACAATACCTTGACCTTTATGGGGGGACCTTTGAATGTGAGAATTCCACCTAAACTTGCGATCGAAGACAAGATCGAGATAGGTGGCTTCTTCTGACCATGGGATTTCGGCGTTCTCGACTTTAAGACACGATATGCTCGGTGCAAAATGCTTCTTGTAGAAGAAGAAGGCCTGGGTTTTCTGTGGGTTGACCTGCAACCTCCAGAAACGTAACCACTGGACCGTCACATCGAGTTGTTTTTGGAGTCTGTTTCGGATGTGCAGTGATACTCTTGGAGAAACAAAGTAAACAGTGTCGTCTGCGTAAAAAGCTGCCTCAATTTGTGGTCTCCTAGGGATATCTGAAAGAGCAACATTAAATAGAGCAGGTGCCTTCTGGAACTCCTGCGTCGATGGTTTTCCGGCTAAAGAGAATATATTTAATCTCCACCTGGAACGATCGTACTGACCGAAATGATCTGATAAGAGCTGTTAGGTCATCAGATAGACCTAATCGGATGCATTTTGCCACTAAACCTTCGTGCCATACTTTGTCAAAGGCTTTGGTTACGTCCACGAAGACCGCTCCAAGTCTTTCACGTCAGTTAAAAGTACAGTTGATTTTTGCGACCAACCGATGGGCCTGATGAACGGCTGAGTGTTTGGCGCGGAACCCAAATTGCTCATCTGGAATGATTTTGTTTGTCTTCGTAAAATCACTAAGAGCATAAATAATTACTCTTTCAGCAAGCTTGGAAATGGAACTTGGTAGGCTGATAGGTCTGTAGTCAGAAGGTGATGACTTAGCTCCTTTTTTGGGGATAATTGCGATGAATGCTTGTTTCCATGTGGATGGAAAGTGTTGCAGCATCAGAATGGCGTTGATGATATTACTTAGTTCGGCGATCTGCTTGTAGGGAAGATTTTTGAGTTGGGCTATCGAAATATTATCGAAACCCGGGGCCTTTTTGTTCCAAATCTTGCTGATAATTTGCGTGAGTATTTTAGGAGTGACTAGATGGTTTAAAAGATAACTCGGAGGTACTTGAAAATGAACAGAGATGGCCTTCCTAATGATTTCCTCGTTATCAGCAGCGAGGAGCTCGGCCTTCTCGTGGTCACTGACCGCGAAAGTTCCTGTCTCCGCTGACTTTAGGGGGGTATGACGTTTTGCGCCTTCCCCACGAGCCGCCAGAAAATTGCGTTGCCATCCAGCCTTTGGTCCGTTAGAAATGAGTTCCATTTCTCGGATCGCCAGGTTTTAATCGTTTCCTTTAATTATCATTTTACTCTGTTGGCCTCCCTTTTGTCCGCTGAGTTGAGGGTGGCACGAGATCTACGATAGAGACGATTTTTGAGTCGGATCTGTGATATGATGCCTTCAGAAAATTGCTCACCTTGAGACTTTGAATAAGATGGAATTTTGAATGATGAATGCTGATAGGCGAAATTGAATTAGTGTATTAAGCCTCCAGGGGATACTACTATATAAAAAGCACACCTAGAACTCTACTTCACAGTTGGTGTTGAAAAGAGTTGAATATAAATATAATAAAGCATAACCCTAACCTACATTTAATTTATAAATGTGCAATTAACTTGCGACGATTCGACGTCATCAATTTATATGGCTTCACTTCACTGTTTCATTGAATATACTATATGTGAAGTGAACCAGTGTGAGTACATCCATCAAATAAAAAAGCAGTTTGAATTTTAGTTCTTAGACCTGGACCTGAATAACATTACCACAGGCAAAAATACTAGATATTCAAAAGTAATTATAAATATAAAATAAACATAAATAATAAACGAAGACCATCGTTGATCCCCACAAAATTAAAATTTACATCACGGTCCCGATTAAGACATTATCCGGATTTTTAAATTCGATATAAAAGTCATTTTCGTAATGTTTAGCCCTTAGGGCGCCGCTTACCTCCCCAAATTATAAAAATCTCCGCTCGATTCGCCTCGCGCCCCTTTTTCCTCTCTCCCCTTCGCCCATTAGCACACTAACTCCCCATTAAGGCTCGTCCGCCCCCCGCCACCCTCTTCCTTCTCCCAGATGTCACGGTCCCGCTTCGATTTCGGTGGCGGCGGCACTAAAAGCAGCGTGACTTTGACATCGAAGTTCGATGAGTGTCTTCCGTTCTCCCCGCTGCCGCCCTCACCCAACACACCTTGTAAAAAGCCCAATTTTATAAGTGACAACGTGCCCCGGCAGGTTTCGCGAATTCGAAACTAATTTCCGACCATTTCCCTCACAATGACTCGACCGGTTCCAATCGTATTGTTCGGGTAATGGAGACCGGCTGTCTGTTCGAAATACACTCCTGATTGTGTGTTATGGTGGCTGGTTTTTTTCTAGGCGGTCGTCTTTTTTCCCCTTAGAGCTGGATACATTTTTTTCCGTCGACGCGGTAATCGGTGGTATTGAACACCAGAAACTGTACGGAAGGTTCGTGATATTATATGGGTAGTTAAATATATAGTCTATTCAAAACAGTAGTAAATTCATTTTACAGTAAGATAATATTTTCCTTCTAATTTTGTTCTATTTGGAATTTCCTCAGTGTAGAGCAGATATAGGAGAGCTCCCAAGACGCTACCTCGTGGAACTCCAGCCGAAATAGTTTTACATGTCGAGAACGCCATTTCGTGCGATACTCTAAATTTTCTTCCGAAGAGATATGACTCCAGCAATTGATAATAGTTACACGGTAACAATTTGCTCATCTTACAGATTAATCTCAAATGCTAAACCAAATCAAAAGCTTGGGAGACATCCAGGAATATTGCAGGGTAGTATTTTCCTCAAACGCTTTTTCAATAACCGTAGCTACTCTGTGCCCTTGATCGATTGTTGAATGGTGATTTCAAAAACTAAACTGGAAATCTGATATTATTACAAATTTGTTAACATGTTTAAATATTAGTTTCTCAAATAGCTTTGATATTGTAGGTAGCAGCAAAAGCCTGTAAGATTCGACTTGTTCTGCTGGTTTGTCAGGTTTTTTGAGCATATTTATTTGTGCCTTAAACAGGCATTAAATATAAATGTCAATAAATTAATTATATCACTCAATGGATTCCCGATTCCTCAACCAGAATCAGCTAAATATCTTGGAATCCATCTTGATGGTAGATTAAATTGGAAACATTATGTTAGACAAAAAGCAAAACGCATTAGACCCAAAATAGAACAACTGTACTGGTTAGTCGGTAGATACTCTCAACTTGATCTAAAATCAAATAGGTTGATTTATAAGACAATCCTAAAGCATTTTGAATCTATGGGATACAAATATGGGGTTGTACTAAAAATTCAAATCAACTAGTCATACAACGCTGTCAAAACAGGCTTCTTCGATTGATTACCAATGCATATTGCTACGTAACAAACGAATAACTGCACGATGACCTGGATATCAAATGGATTTGCGAAGTTATCCAAGATTTCGCCTTGAAACACGAAAGAAAATTGCTAAATCATACTAACGTGGAAGCAACACAACTGTTGGACAGCACGCAGGATGTCAGGAGATTGAAGCGAACCAAACCATACGAACTTATATATATAAGTGTACTCTTATATATAAGTGTACTCTTATATATAAGTGTACTCTTATATATAAGTGTATACCTTTAGTGTAAACTATAGTTATAAGTTATTATAATTTTATAATTGAGGAATACATATTGATGTATTTTCTCGCTCTCGTCTTGCTTGTGAATTAATCCAAGTACAAATGAAATGTAGTAATACATTAATTTATAATTAAGATTATACTAATAAAGATGTTACAAAAATATTCTATTTAAAAAGAGATAGAAAGTTGTTTGAGAAGTTCGAACATGTAACCAAATGAGCCTGCAAACATCGTCCGCTTGTCAAACATCCGAAAAATTCTTCTAAATATTATAATTACGGGTTATAAATTGGCAAACCTTGTTTTAACGGTTTGTTTTAATCAATTTCGAATCGCTGCGGTTTTTATTGAAAATATTTTTTGCACCTTACAGTTGCACTGAATATTAGTACGGGTACAGTAACTCAAAAAATAAAAATAATATAACCTTAAGTTCACCAAAAAGAACCCTTCTTTATGCGAAACAGGTGACAGATCAGGATCAGCTTGATGTTAGCTGTATCAGAGATCAAATATAGGAAATGTATAAAAATAACAAGTAGTTTTTTCGATCGAAACATAATTTAATATAATTATTTCAGATAAATATGTTAGTCTGGAAAGTAACCATAAAAATCAAAAGATATGCAGCTAATTTCGTGATGTAGATCAATAAACTAGTAGAATAATAACAATAAACTGTATGACTCATGTAGAACTTAAAATAATATTATGCATAGTATGAAAATAATTTAATTATTGCACCAGAACTATTATCAGTTGCTGGAGTCGTATAATTTTGAAAGTACTCAACATTCAAACTTATTTCGGTCAAAGTTTCCCTAGGTAAGGCCTTGGGACTATTCATTTACATGGCTGATATCCCAACTACAAAAGAGTACAACCAATGACGCTGTTATTATGGCAAAAGATATATCTCCTAATGCCTAATACTGTAGAAAAAGTGCAAGTAGCAGTCAACAAGAACTTCCACTGGACCAGATACTGAAAAATACAGCTTAATAGCTCCAAATCCATCTTTGTTGATTTTACATTGCGGCAAAATGACAGAAACCTAATTGTATCACTTATCTAATTATATCCACAATATCTACAAATGGGCTGCAGACTGGAAAATGCCACTTCATAGCTCAAAATATATCCATGTTAATCTTGTGTTATGGTGAAATAACAAAAACCTAATTATATCACCCCACTCCTCAAGCAGAATCAGCTAAATACCTCGGAATATATCTCAATGGTAAGTTAAATTGGAAACTTTATGTTAGGAAAAAACCGGACAGATTCGACTCAAAGTCAAGCAACTGTACAAAATAAAAATATAAAATCAAACAGATTGGTTTATCAGTCAATCATGAAGCCAATTTGGAACTCTATTATGTTAATATGGAGTTGCATTAAAATATCAAACCAACTAGTAATCCAATGCTGCCAAAACAAAGTTCTTAACGTAATCAACAAAGAATTGTACGATGACCTCGAAATCAAATGGAATTACGAAGTTATCTCGTCTTAAGTATGAAATAAGTTTGCTAAATCACAGCAATGTGCGAGCAATATAGCTACACGACAATACGTATGAAATCAGAAGATTGTAACGAATCAAACCACACAAACTTGTATAGTGTGCAAGTGTAACTATTAACTTTAGCTTAAATAGAGCGTGGGGAAAAAGTCCCGCTACCATTTTGATTGCCTATAACTTTGCCCAAAGAAAAGATAAATAAGTTTGGTTTTCATAAAGAGTATACTTGGTTTTTTCACTTTTTTATCGTTTTGACTGAACATTTATATCGGCTAAATGGTGACCGCGATTCGCAATGCAACTTTCGGCCCTTTTAAGGCATCTTTCATGACATCCTACAAAATCTGAGGTTGAATTTCCTCAATTTCGTGCCGAATATTGTCTTTATGATGTTGAATCGTGTGGGGCTTTTTCATATAATCTTTTGATTTTAAAAAACCCCATAATAAAATGTCTGGTGCTGTTAAATCCGGAGATTTGGCTGCCACTTCGCGAAATTAGTGTTCGTGGAAAAACGTCATTCAATAATTGAATTTTTGGACGAGCTGTGTGTGCTGTGGCCACATCTTGCTAAAACCACATGTCCTTTAGTTTTTGATTTCGAATAATGTCTTAATAGTAACAATAACTGCAATACCTTGGTAATTCTCAAGGGAAAAAATAGGGACCAATGTTGTTTCCAGCGTGAATACCACACTCTACACTTGTTTTTAGTGGATGCAATGATGTTTCATGAATTAATTGAGAATTCTGTGTTCCCCAAAATCGACTGTTCTGTTTATTGACGTGACCACTGAGAAGAAAATGGGCTTCATCGCTCATTATCAATTTAGATTATAAATCTTCAATTTCACCAGACAGCCTTAGGATTCCGTTACTGTACACAACTCGTTGATCAGGATCTTTCGGTAGCAATTTTTGGACTAATTGAATTTTGTACGGTAACATTTTCAAATCAGTTTTGAAATTCGCCTTTAACTGATTGCAGAAATGTATAACTGGGAACCACATCCCCGAATTGATGTTTCTGGAGACTCTGCAACACTATCGCGCACCGGAGCCACATTTTCAGCGTTACGAGACATCCGTTGTCTTCCAGAACGAGGCTTGTCTGCTGTCGTACCGTACTGTCGAAAATTTGATTGTAAACGATAAATTGTGGTTTTGTGATGCACTGGACGATTACAATATTTTTGAGGCAGTTTCTGCTGAGTGGCAATAATGGAACGATTATTTTCAATAAATATTATCACTATTTCTGCTCGTTCTTGCGAGTATATTGATCCATAATAAAATTTGGATTTGGATTATTGATATAAAAATAATTATATAACCGCAATTGAAATTGTATTTCATCATTTCATCAAGAATCCTTTACAGCAGAAGCTTTGGTTTCAATAATATTATTAATAATTAACTTAAAATAAACACGTGACGCACTCTATATTTGGAAATTATAAAAGAAATATAGAATTTCGTGGGAGCAAACTTTTATCCCACACAAGCGCGCGCTCACATACACTAAAATAAGATATATAACATAGTTGATGGCAAACTTATACGTTGGCCTAAGAGATATCAAACAAAGTTACGAAAGTGCGAAAGTTCTATCTTAAATGAAATAAGTATTTATTATATAAAATTACTTGCCGTAGGAGTTTAGAACGCTCCTTGTTTACCGGTTTCGCGTACAAGGAATTGTTGAAAGCATGAAATTAACTTGAGATTTTAATAGATTTATACGGGATACTCGTATAAAATTACCTAAATATGTTATGGTTAAGGTGTTGTTGTTCCCATAGAGAATTAAAGATTTAACTTTATAGGAAATTTTAGGGAAATGTTTGGACCAATTGGATTAAGTATCAAAGAAATGTATGATCGTTATAGCACGTTTTGTTGTTGTAAGTTGGTGTAAGTTTATCATATTTTCTTCTTATATTAATAGTTGCAGCTCCAACAAAATAATAGCTCCTGAATGCAAATCTATTAAGAGAGGATTAACCCGTATTCAGTACACGAGGAATTTTGGTGTAAAGTTTATTGCCCAAGTAAGATTTAATGGTTCATTTCATTAAAGACAAAAAAATGTAAATATCCAAATAAATATATTGGCTTAATGTTACTTAACCAAGATAGTTTTTTTGGATCTAGCTCATGAATTCATGAATATAAATCCTTGGCTAGTATATTTTAGAAATCGTTTGAAGCGCTCAACATAACTTTTTTTAATATCATTGGCCTTTATAAAATTGTGAAGAGTATAAACATAAGGAATCTTTAAATAATTTACATTTTATACTAACGGGGGATGACTCTATAACTTCAGTACCAGATGTTACTATATGAATAAACGAGTCAACGTAATATTTTACACCCTAGAAAATTGTTGTATTATACTGTCAGTACGTCTCTTTATTTTAAACCTGCAATATTGCCACGTCGATAATATAACATGTTTTTGTCAAATATGTTTAAAAAATGTAAATTTAAAACCATATAATTGTACACTACATAATGATTTTACAGATAGAGTATTACAAATAATAAGATGTGCTATATACTTTTGGGTAAACCCATAATAAATCTCGAACAGATTAAATTGATGGCACTAAGCAAATATAGAAAAGGGAAAGTTCTTTGTTTATTATATATATATATATATATATATATATATATATATATATATATATATATATATATATATATATATAATATGTATATTTTATAGATATCAATTAAACGTGACGTCTTGGCTGTCACGTGCCGCACCTGCGTGGTAAACTTTATCAAAGAACCAATGAAATGTTTTCACATCAAAATATTTTTTATAGGTGCCTATAATGTAGATTTTGATTCCGTGTGTGTTATTCCTGAGCTGAATATTAGTGTGGGTACTCTGACTAACATCGGTTGCAAAATTAAGAATAGTATGTTAAATTCAACCAAGAAAACCCATCTACATATGACGTGGGTGACGAATATTTCCCATCTTATTATGGTTCTATTCTAGATCAAATATACGAAATGTATAAGAACAGTGATTTCAAAAACTATTTTATCATTATTGTTGATATTAATTGTTAGTCTGGAAAGTATATATACTTTCGTATGATCAGAGAATTAGTGACATGCAGCTCTTACGGGGCTGACTCCCTTACTGGCGAAGAGGTCTAATGAAAATTCCTCCAGGAAAATATAACTACAAAAAAATGCGCCTAGAACTATACCTCAGGGGTGGTGTGGAAAAGAGTCCAATGTAAATATAATAAAACATGTCTAACCTGCAAACTATTATACCTGTGCTCTTAGTTGTAGTTTTACTATATATTGTTGATATAAAAATATATTCGCTGGGTAATATGTTATATAGTTATAGATGAATACTCATTAATAACAATTTATACTAACATGTTTAATAAATCACGTTGTAAAACATTGTGCAAGTGATGACATCATCCATAAAACCGTAATACTACAAAGGTGGTCTAATCGTTATTGGGTAGACACGCGCTGTAACTGTATTTTTTAACAATTGATTGCTATATATAGCCATCGTCCGTAATATAGAACAACATTTAAATTAAAAATAACACGCAACATATAGCAGGTAGCAAATATGTTGTCAATAATAACTATTAATTAACTTATCTCGATCTCAAGTAATCTTCTAGCTTTGGATTAAATAATGATCGTTGATAATATATCGTTGAACTTGATGATAAGAAGTGAAAAGAGGATGATCATATTGGTGTTCAGGTTCAGGTGTTAAAGACAGATTATGACTAAAAAAAATTAATCACCATTTAAGTAGAAATATGTTTGAGTCCATCAACTTTGAATTCATATTTTTTCTTAGATATTTGTAGGAGGAATAGTACCATCTCTTTATGTTCTTACAGACACTAAAGGTGGCAGAGATTTCAAATAGTAAGAATTGTTACTCTTAATGCAATCTAAAGTGATAGCAATTGGTTACATTACTTCAATGAATTCCTGGATGTATTCTAGTTGTATTACCGAGAAAGTGTTAGTCGTTCTGAACCTGTCAAATAAGTCATTTAATTTTGATTTTGAACTTCTCTTAAGTTGCACTCTATAGTAATGAGAGTTCCATCTAATGGGACATAATGGACAGTTCCATCCAAGAGAGTGTTTTATAACTAAAATCGATTAGGATCTTCTAGGCATATTCCATAACCAAGTGTATTTAGCAATTGCGGTTTAGTGAATCCGCAGGAGAGCTTAGTTTGATCTTTTGGTATATATACTGGTAACAATACCTCATAATCTTCATTTGAATCATTGAATTGATTGCAATCTTTGTCAGAATGCAACAATTAATAAAATGTATTTATGTTCAAACGTATTTTGAAGCCATAAGTATTTGAAATAACAACCACAAAATACCCCAACGTCAGGTATATGAAATACTAAATACAACTACCAAATATCTATTTGCATTTCAATTACGTCTTTTAATTATAAATAATTTAAATACTGCCCAACCCTAACAATAGCACACAATGGATTTTAATAAATCATTTCAATGAACTCAAAATAACGATGAGAAAAAAACCTATATATTCTCAAATTTCCAAAAAAACATACATTTCTTTAATTAATAACTCTATTTTCTGGGTAGTTAGTGTTTCCGCAGTAAAAGTTAAATTGATTTTATTCCGCAATTTCGACGACAATGAGAGAGTTTCGTGATGGGAGGCTATAAAGAGGTGAGGGTAAGATTTTCCAGCTGAAGCAACTCTTGGAAAAAAAACTACCACCACTTTCGGCGAGCAGAAATATGATTGACCTCTTTCCTGTTGCCGGGTGATTGTGTATCGGAAATAAAACCTGTTATATCTGTTGAAATATTTTACTTAGGTACTAAAATTTTTCATTGGCTGTCATTTTAAAGTAGTGAGACTTATAGATGATTTATTTTGCCAAACACGATAATATTGAAATGTTACTTTTAGTGTTTAATTATTCTATATATATATTGTTTATATATACATTAAAATTATACTCAAACTCTTCATACAACTTGTATGAATTACACGTCATACTAGATAACAACAATACTGAGTATCATGCAAAAAACAAGGAACAAAAAAAGAAAAAATATGAAAAACGTAAAGGACCAATTGAAGGGGATTTTAATTATGCGTAATAATAAGTTGCTGTTGTTTAAGCAAATTCTAAAATTGATTTGCACTTCTAGTTGCGGGAAAATTCTAAGAGGTGTTGTAGATTCACTCAGATACTATAGGAATGATTACTGATACTATAGGATGACTTCAGATACCGACTGATATTCAGGAAATAAAGAGAATATCAAAGAAATATGAGCAGAGACATTACCTCTTATCTTAATACTGAAGTATAACAACTCTTTTAAGTGCAGATTATTTAATCGAAGATAGAGCAGTATTAATTAATACAAAAACGTTTTTAACTGTAAAATCAAAATATTAACTCTTTTCCTTATTTTAGAGAATTATAACCTTAACTATAATATAGTCATCATCGTATCGACCATACCCAAACTTCTTCAAAAATCAGAATCGGTAGCAGGGAAACAGTAATATTTGTGCACTCACTCGACTTTCTCCAACACTAGGTTTTTTCTTTAGAAAATCAACTAGCTAAGGACGCTGTTCTTTAAGGTCGCTGTTGATCGTCCTTCCTTTTTCAAGGTAGTTAATGAAAATTATTTCATGCGCATCCCAAAAGTTCGCTCGGGTGACTGTCGATTGGACTTCGGAGTGAAATGATGGAGTCATGTCTCATCCATTGAACTGAATTGAATTGAACATCCATTGAATTGCAAAAACTCGGTTTTATTATGCTTGATCGTATTCAAATACTGCTCCGAATCATCAACTCGTCGTTGCTTTAGGTCAAAAGTGAGCTCGCGCGGTATTCACTTTACACAGAGATTTCGCATACCCAAATATTCGTGAATGATATGATGTACACGTTCAGTTGATATCTTTAGGGTGCCTGCTATTTCATTCAATTTCAATTAATGGTTATACAAAATCATTTTGTGAATTTTTTAAATATTTTCGCCGGTAACAACCTCTTTTGCATGTCTACTACGTTCACCGCCTTCGGTGCTCATTTAAACACGTCTAAACTTAGCATACCAATCCTTGATGGTTGATTTTATTGGGGCAGTGTCCGGAAACTCGGCATCAAGTCAAGTTTTTGCTTCACTCAAAATGCTAGAATTCACAAACTAACGATTTGACAGCTATCAAATTTATACACGCATCTTTTGAGGGTTAGGAGTAACTAAAAAACATATGGACTTAATTCTAGTAGCGCCATCTATATGTCAGGCCAGAGACTTTTCAATTGACCTGTTATTGGTACATCATGATGCGTGTAGGAATATTTCACAAATCTGGGAATGTTTCGGGATCAAAAGAAATTAATGCAAAAGAAGAACAAAAAGAACTAATAGCCGGTTGTAATATTACGGGAAATACGCCACCGATCGAACAATAACACCTGTCGTAATCAATGTCGAATTGATTTTATTTCACAGTTCCTGGGACAATGTGAAAATTTCGTGATGATCGGCAGTAAAGAGATTTCCCTAAGATTTTCCAGGTGAACCGGTCGCCTTTAGGGAAATCGGCCTTCGTTAGCGAACGGCAATTTAACTGGCCCCGTTCGTGTTGCTAGGGGGGTGTAATTACAGGCTCGAATATAGGGTAGGTTGAGTTTCAACAAAACGCGAATAAAAAAACTGAAGACGAAAGCCGAAGTACATGGAGATTCAATCGGTATTGCTGCATTAGTATTAGATAATTTTTATAATAGTTTCATGAAATTAATAATAATAATAATAATAATAATTAACAATATCTGATTAGGAAAATTACGGAGGTCACTATTTATATTTCGGAAATTGGCAACACTGTTTCATGTGAGTCCTTCTGATGGTTCCATCGTAAAGTTTGACATTTTTGACGATATACGTACTCAGAACATTTTGTCGCACGGACATCAAATGGAACTCAATCGTAAACAATTTCTTGGAATGATTTTCGACGTAGATTATCACAAGAGTGCATCAATCAACTTAATTTGACTTTTGGCGATGGAGCTCCATCAAAAACCACCGTGTATCGCTGGTTTAGTGAATTCAATCGTGGTCGTAGTTCGCTGTCCGATGAGTTTCGTGAAGGTCGTCCAAAATCCGCCGTTGTGCCAGAAAACATCAATGCTGTATGCGAAATGATTAAGCAAGATCGTCATGTGACCTATTGTGAGATTGAGGCATCCGTAAGCATTAGTTCCACCAGCGTATATGCGATTTTACATGAACACTTAGCTGTACGAAAGTTATGTTCGCGTTGGATCGCACACAATTTGACAGTCGCTCAAGAAAAGGCTGGTGCAAAGAAATGCTTAGGAAATTCAATCGTGGTGCTTCGAAAGACGTTTATAAAATGGTGACAGGTGACGAATTATGGATATATTCGTATGAGCCCGAAATATGGGTCTTCCAAGATGAACCAAATCCAACAAAAGATGTTCGCGCGCGAAGCACTTCAAAGAAAATGGTGGCCTATTTCTTCGGGAAAACTGGTCAAATTGCAACAGTGCTTCTAGAGGATCGTAGAACAGCAAATTCTGATTGGTACACAACCATTTGTTTGCTAGAAGTCTTCGGTGAAATAAGGAAAACAAACAAGAGACGCCGGATTGTTCTTCATCATGACAATGCGAGCTCTCACACATCGGCTCAAACAAGAGACTATTTGAGAACTCAAAACATCGAATTGATGGGTCATCTGCCGTACAGACCTGTTCTGGCACCCAGTAATTTCTTCTTGTTCCCCATAAAATATCGCAGCTATCTTACAAACGGCTCCAAAAAATTTGATAAATACATAGGTGTAGGATTAGTTTAGGTCTATATCAGGTATACAGTAAAATCTTTCCTGGTTTCTCTAATAGATTTCGCTAGGTTTGAGCGTACATTATAGAGTATATATGAGGTTTTATTTAAATAGGCGAAACCGAGGAAATGTTTTGTGTGGTCCGTTCAATGCTGGCTCTGAGACCACTTTTATGATTGGCTCATTTCTATAACGTTATTGTTTATTTCAGTTTGTTTACGACGCCATTTTTGTGTGTCTTACAAAAAATACAATCAGCATATTTTGTGTCTTAGATAAAATCACTATTATTCGATTATAATGTATCTTCATCATCAAAAGTGTTGTGCATCCAGTGTATGTGCGGAAATAAAAATCCGGGTAGTTTTCCTTGGAAGAAACAACCCTAGTTAGGTAGATTAAGGATGTTAGTGTGACTTGGCATTGCTTTTACCTGTTACGTATATAATTATTTATATAAAGCATTTGTGTTCACATATATTATTGTATATGGGGCGATGGCAAAATGATATTAAAGGTAAATGTGGTTATATTACATGAAAAGATTTTGTTATCCTTTAAAAAGTTGTTTGTAAAGTGCCATCAATTAAATACCTAATAATTTTTAAGGGATTCATTAACTTGACACAAATATATATTGTTCCAGATGAAGATTAAACACCAATAGACTAGAATTGTGCTGATGTTTGAATATGATGTGGGGCTTCAGTAAACTTTTGATATTTTGTATGTTTACAAGGTTGTTTTGATACATTGTTTTAAAGTATCTTGAAATATAATTATGTATTGTAGTGTGTATCACTGGTGTGCCCTTGATCACTGATGTTTTAGTGATTGAGAAACAATTAGATATGTAGTAAATATTTGCAATATAAAAATAGGTGATATTGAACTTATCTTTTTAACATATCAAGTTTTTAATAAGTTAAAAAAGTAAGTTTGAAGCTTTAGTTTTTTTATTAACGTATATTTATTGCTGTTATGCTGTTTGCCATGCCTGTTACACATAATATTATCGACTTGTTTATTTACCATAATATTGTCATGTTTAATAGTATTGTCGATTTGTGTTTTTAATATATTGTTTTCGCAATACTGCCCGTGTCTGCCTATGAGTCCCTAACAGTTTATTTTTTTTACAGCTACTTTTTTACTTTTTTTTACTAGCTTGTATTGTATTGTGTATATATCCAGTTACTACAGGAACAATTACTTATGCCGAGACCTTCATAGAGAAAGTTAATAGATTCGCAACAAGACATGAGGAAATATTCCACCTCTATGTTAACATCGACTGACCTAAATGCCAAAAGATATTGTTCGGCTGCTTTTCTAGATATATCTCAGGCTTTTGACAAAGTATGGCATACGGGCTTGCAGGTTAAACTAAAGAAACTTCTCCCTCATCCGGACTATCAGTTACTAAAATAGTATCTCACTGATAGACATATATTCAGGAGTTCCGCAAGGAGTGTACTGGTTCCAGTACTGTGTCATATGTATACGGCCGATCTGCCCACCACAAAAATAACTACTGTGACAACATACGCAGACGACACAGCAATCTTGGCATCCCATGAAGATCCAGTCACAGCATCAATAAACCTACAAACCCACCTGTATCAAATACAATTATGGTTGAAGACATGGCGCATTAAAGTCAATGAAACAAAATCCACCCATGTAACGTTTACCCTGCGTAGAAGAACATGTCCACTAGTGGATATCAATCATCGTCAACTCCCCCAAGCAGAGCAAGTTAAATATCTTGGTATGCACTTAGATCGACGCCTAACCTGGAAGAAGCACATACTCTCTAAACGAAAACAACGTCGACTGAAATTTTATCAAATGTATTGGCTCATCAGGCGCAAATCCAAGTTATCATTAGATAACAAGTTGTTGCTGTAGGACCCTATACACAAGCCTATTTGGTCATATGGAATCCAACTATGGGGTACCGCTAGCAAATCTAAGATATCCATCATTCAACGGTGCCAAAATAAGGTGTTGCGTGCCTTTGTTGATGCTCCGTGCTATATTTCAAATAAAGTGATACAACGCGATATTCCTCTAGAACCTATAACGAGTGTAATTCAACGTGTTTTTCTGAAGTACTTCGAAAGAGTGTCAGTGCATCCCAATGTACTCGCTAATCAGCTAAACATGCGACGTGATAGTGAAGTGCGTAGACTAAAACGTTCAACACCACCTGATCTGATTACTGGATATATGTAAACTTTAGAATAAGACTAATTAATTAAGATAATATTCTATACAGAAGATAGCTTAATGAAGTGATTTTCTGCATGCCATGTAAATATAATATAGACATAAGAAATACTTATTGCCTATAGGGCAGATTGCGGAATCAAAATACAAAGAGTAAAAAAAATAACATGTTAACACCGAAATGTTGCAACTCTTGAATAACACTGCACAAGAGCGCAGACTCAAGGGAACCAAACATTATGATCTTGGTTACTTGCGTGGTGAAGTTCAGTCTCCGTAGAGATAAATTTTACGTTAGTAGAACCGCTTCATAGCATAATTACAATAAATCAGTTCCTTGTAGAAATAACAGTGGACTCAGGAGTGGAATAGTAAACTTACTGATGAAGACAAGGGAGAATTAATAGAATGAGTAAAGGGTACTAAGACGGATATTCAAATTAAAGAAAACTATTATTGAAATAACTCTTATTCTTGGCGATATTTAGCAGATATTAATGATGGTTCTTTCAAAAGATGTCACACCATTTAACAGCTTTCTGGCACATTTTATTTCATAGTAATCGAAAAGGTGTAACTGTTTTTTTCCTGAAGAAATGAAAAAAGTGTTAATAATACTGTATATTTCTTGATACAAAGTCATTTGAAGTTAGCGTACCAGCTTAACAGTTCTAGATTATGTCGCTACGACAACGTTAATCTAATAAAATGTTACCCGTGGCAACTCTAACTATAATATTCCGAAATCGTAAGGACGAATTCGGAATGAGAACCAAAGATATGCAAATTATATTAAGACGAATTTGATATAATGTTATAAAGATGCAATAATATGATTCCCCAAATGTTTTGTGTCGGAATTAAGTTCTAACAGATCTATTTTGTCAAAAAATTAGTAGAAATTTGAACGTTTATCCAGTTATGAGTTTGTTGATTGTGTTTTTCGTTCATAACAGTTAGATCACCGCAATCACGCCTTGTATTAAAAGTTTCATTT
This sequence comes from Rhynchophorus ferrugineus, assembly GCF_030347505.1. NCBI lineage: Eukaryota > Metazoa > Arthropoda > Insecta > Coleoptera > Curculionidae > Rhynchophorus > Rhynchophorus ferrugineus. The sequence goes on along the minus strand of NW_027472582.1, from coordinate 73,572,041 downwards.
TCATATGGATTTTTAGTAAGTTTTGATAGACTAACTGGTGGTATACATGGTGCTACAGAAGTATCAAGCGAGTCAATTTCTTTTCCGAAGAAATCGAAAGCTTCGCTGGGAAAAACGAAACCAATAGCTCCAGGAAGGCTCAGCTACTGCTTTTTTTGTTGTTCTAGAATGACCAGCTAGAACCAAATGGTCTTTTGATGATGTCATTTCGGGTTCGGGATAGTGAAAAGTTTTGCGGGCGGCAAAGACCCTCGGTTACGATTGGGATTGTCGTAGTTGGTTATCTACCGAGATTTGTGTGAGAACTGAACTATAGATTGTTACTGGATATACAGTGTGTAAATTATAATAATAATAATAGTTAGCAGTAAATTAATAGTTGGTCTAGGAGACTAGTTTTAATAATAAATAAATTTTTAAAAAATTATGAATTTCTTGGTTCAAAAGATAGAAAGTCATCAACAATATTTATTTACGCACCAGAAAACAAAATTAACAATATTGTGTACCAAAACGCATTAGAATGAACACCATTTAATTTTTATTTTATTATTTATTTTCTCGGAATTAAATATTCATAGTTTGTAATAATTCCAATTAATATTTTAGCTGATACTTGATCATTCGATGATTTAAAATTACAAAAAACAGTTGTATTTTTAATATGCGATAGTTAAACTACGAGGGTGGTTCAAATATTGTCTGGTGTGATGCTGGTTCGCGGTCGATGATCATGCGGCTCATTCTCGACGGATTCTTGAATGCTTCGGCCCATTTAAACGCGGCAGACCTACTCAGGCACTCACTGCCGAACTTATTTCGTAATCGCAGAAACATTTCTATTATTTTAACGCCTTCTTACACTAAAAAACGAATGAAAATACGTTGCGCCTCGGCGGTCGGCACTTGACGTTAACTATTGGGATCATAAAAACAACAAAAAAATATACAAAACAGTTTTATAATTTCCGTTTCAGTAATTTTAATGCTATTAAAAAATGGTATAATTAATTTTAATATTTAGTGATCCTGTCCTTTGCTGTAATAAGAGCATCTATGCATCTGGGCATGTTCCCAACACATGTTTTCGCATCTTCCTGGAGTTTGGAGTTGTGATACCATTCTCCAATGACAGTTTCAATTAACTGCTACTTGGTGGTAATCTCTTCTTCGGTAATAGGCTCTTCCCACATATTTTCTATGGAACTGGTGAATCCCCCGGCCAAGGTAAAACAGTGATTTTTTCCATTAAATATGTATTAATACTTCTGGCTTTGTGACATGGTGCCGAATAATCCATAAACATATAGATATCATCGTCAGGATACCATTCATTGATCTGCGGTAGTAACTGAGTTTTTAGTATACGCTTATGCGTCTCCTGCGCTTGTCTGAGGTAACAGAACAAATCATGACACTAACCGAGTGTTTAACTATCTCTAGAAGGCAAGCGGCGTGGAATTATTCACCAGGGCGTCTTGCAAAAGAACTTTTTAAATCAAAATTTGGAAATATGATTCGTTATGCGTTATACAGCCATATCTCGATGTTGTTTAGGCCATTGGAGTCGTTTCTTTTTTATGTTGTCGGTTAGGCGTGGCTTTTGAAAAGCTGTAATACTATTTAAATGTCTAAAAACCAACAGCCTCCGTATTGTCCTCTCCGAAATCTTTACACAATTTTGGTGTTTCAGGTGAATGGAGATAAAACGAAATGAAACAGGTGTTTACATTATGTGGCCGTTATTTATTTACGATAAAAAAATTTTAAATTACAAAATAGATAAAACAGATGGACAGCGGCGTTACCTGATGACGAGGCTTGGGCAGTCTGAACCAAACGATGGTCGGTTACTGAATGATCAAAGTACCCTTTAATAATCTCTCAGATAAACTGCTCGGGGTTGCCAGCTATTCGTCATCGTGTTCTAGTTGGCGCTGCTGGCACCCCGCCCGTGTTCAACATCTGGGATTATATTTCTGGATATTTTGTAGACAGTTATTCCAGTATGTAAAATTCGACAAGGTCGCTACACTATCGTCATTTATTATCGTAGGTAAATGAGCAATGCTCTTTTATGATTTTCGAAGCAGACTTTTCTCGATCGGTACTTTTTCTGCCATATTAACCAAACGATTAATCTATAATATTTTTACTTTTGATTTTAATTCGAATGCTGGTAAACTTTGAAACTCCAGCAATAGCAACCATCTCTCTGGGAATGTGTGAAGTGCAGTAACAACGTTTGTATCTCCCTACATTTTCTTGGAGACGTGTCCAAAGCCTTACCTATCTTGATAAGTTGAACACTTGAGGTAATCGCGCTGAATCATTAATAAAATTGAACGGAGTATTACGACGTACCTTTCGATTATTTTAGACATAATGGTCGGTTAAAAGTAATGAAATTATAATATCTTATCAATACAAAAATAATACTGCAGAGCGCGTGTTTTAAAGGACAATGACTGAATGAGAAGAAACGTCACATAATTGGCAAAAGACGCGCGTATACTGTGTTGCCACTTCACAAAAATAATAATAATGATACCAGTACCTATTTAAGATAAAATAACCCTTTAAAAACAACACTATTTATTTAAAAAAATATAATAAACTATAAATTGTATAAATACGAGTACTGTCCTTAATACCCACTATACCCACCTACTGTAATTATGCCGGTACTGTTAAAAATAAAATGTATTCATGATCCATAGAGGACTCGATAAAGCTACACAATTAAGAGTTGATTAGTCAAATGTTTGACAATTCGGAATCGGCCGACCAACTGGTACAAACGACGGCAGTTTAAGCGACGAGGGGGTTCTCCGAGGTTCGTAAATCAAACTCCCGAAGACCAGACACGGGGCCTAGGCCACGCGGCAGGTGCCAGAACATCTGTCCCCGTCTCAGCTGTTCGGGTTTCCGGGCCCGAGCTCGATTTTTTTAGGGTTTCGAGCCGTCCGATCAGCTGTGACGACTGCCTGACTATTGTCTGGAGGCGCCGTCAGCGGTTTGGCTCAGCGTTCAGGGAGAAGTACCTGTAGATGTAAAAAGAAATGGTATTGTTTAAACTCTCTTGTATTGTTTATATTTATTACAATATATCATTTGAAAATAGCAATTAACCTATTACAATACGATAAAACATTTGTGGGGTGTTATTTCATTCCATAGGAGAATTCCGTTTCTTTTTACAAATTTTTTAACATTCAAATATAAAAGTAATTCTACTTCGTGTAAAACGAAATTATTAAAAATATATATAAATCTATGTAAGTGTAAATTGGGTACATTGGGTCGCAGCTAGGACGACAGAGCCTGAACGTTAAAAATCAGTCGAATGAAACTAGTAGAACCAAAAATAGTAACTAAAAGTACACGACTGAAACAGCCGATAGTAAATAGTAACAAAATCAGTCGGACCGAAAATAGCGACTGGAAACAGTCGACTGAAACAGTCACTGGTAAAAAGTAGTAAAATCAGTCAAACCAAAAATACCGACTGAAACGATAGTAAAATGTAGGTAGTTACTAAACAGTCGAGAGTGGATTTCAGTCAATAATTCCCAACACTAGTCTTAACCTTATTGTCCATTGGACAGACTCTTTCATCTCATAAGACCAACTCTTTGTTACCTCTTTTCCACTAAATAAATTGTGTACGTTCTGTGTCTCTGATTCCATTTTATTCCTTGCTATTCGGTTTCTTAAATTGGTGTGACCTTGGATTTATACTTCTTTATTTCTTCAATTAGTAGTGTTCCCGGCCTATCATAGTAAAACACATTTTTCTGCCAAAGTGAGTTTTTTTTCAACATAATTGCCTTCAAGGGTGATACACTGATTATAGCAACCCTCCAACTTTTCGATACCATTTTTGTAATGCGATCTGTCCTTTGCTTCAAAATAGGCCTCAGTTTCGGCGATCGCCTCTTCATTTGACGAAAATTCTTTCTCAGCGAGCACTATTTTGAGATCCGAGAAGAGGAAATAGTCGCCGGGGGTCAGATCTGTAGAAATCGGTGGACGAGGATGCAATTCGAAGCCCAATTCATGGATTTTTGACACGGTGCATTATCTTGGTGAAGCAGCACTTTCTTCTTCTTCAAATGAGGCCGTTTTTCATCGATTTCGTCTCTCAACCGGTCCAATAACGCTATGTAATAGTCGCTGTTGACGGTCCTTCCTTTTTCAAGGTAGTGAATGAAAATTATTCCATGTGTATCCTAAAATACAGACGCCGTAACCTTGCTAGCCGACTGTTGTGTTTCTCCACGCTTTGGAGCGGGTTTATCGTGTGCAGTCCATTCGGATGACTGTCGATTGTCAATTATCGACATCAGAGTGAAATGATGGAGCCACGTTTTATCCATTGTCACATATCGACGCAAAAACTTGGGTTTATTACGCTTGATCATCTTCAAACACTGCTCCGAATCATCAACTCGTCGTTGTTTTTGGTCAAAAGTGCCCAAATATATACCCAAATATTCGTGAATGATATGATTCAGATAATAAAGATATCAACTTTAGAGTGTCTGCTATTTCATTCAATTTCAATTTACGGTCATTCAAAATCATTTTGTGGATTTTTTAAATGTTTTCGTCGGTAGCAACCTCTTTTGCGCGTCCACTGCTTTTACCGTTTCCGGTGCTCATTTCACCACTTCTAAACTTAGCATACCAAGGCTTGATTGGTTGATTTTCCTGGGGCATTGTCCGGAAACTCGGCATCAAGAAAAGCTTTTGCTTGAAGTGTATTTTTTTCTTCAAAAAGCAATATTTTATCAGCACACGAAATTCCTTGTCATCTATTTTTTCACAATAACAAAAGTTGTTTCACTCAATATGCTATAATTTACAAAATAATGATCCGACAGCTGTCAAATTTATGCACGCATCTTTTGAAGGTTAGGGCTAACTAAAAACATATGGATTTAATGCTAGTAGCTCCATCTATGTGTCAAGGCGGGGACTTTTCGATTGATCTGTTAATCCATATTTTTAAGCAAGCACCTAATATAATAATTTTTTCGTTTACTATTTTTTAAATAACATTTTCGGTCCTGGTAAAATGTCGAACTTACCAACAAAAACTCTGTAGATATAGTAGACCGTGTAATTATTTATGGGTCATCGGGTTGCCGACGCCACTGTTCCATTCCCACGGGACGTCCTAAATTATTCGAGCTCGACAGCTGAGCATTCTCGAAAAGGCACGGGATCGGGCCGGGTATTCATTAATAGAGAAATCAAAAGACGTGATAGATTAGCTACGCCGTAATGAACATTTAAATTGGAAAGCAACAGGACGGGGTTCGGGATTTGCATCGATTACCGTCCGGCCATCTAGAAATATATCTATTTTTTGTTTTAATTAAACCTTGAACTTCGGATCGGCGGGCAGGATCCGCAGTTTTAGGGGAGGTAACTGTTCTGTTTGTTTTTCGAGTAAATTCGATTCGATTTTGTTGTCGCAGGATTGAGCTTGTGGTTGAGCGTGTGTGGGTGGGACAAATAGAATGTTTTTTTTTTGGGTCGAGCTGATAGACAAAAAACCGGCTTAATACCGTTAAATATAGCGTAGAAGTTAACTTTTTTTAGTTATTTCTACTAATTTTCTTTACTGATGAATATATTAGCACTGGTCACAACTGGTTAACTTACAATGTGTCTTTACACCGACTTAAACTATAGTCATAGAGTAATAGAGATGCGACTCAATAGGGGACTCTGGCGCATAGTTTTGCTTTGCCCAACATCCACAGGGTGCCATTCAAGTAAGTTGATTGGTCAATTTAAATCTCCATTATAGGCACCTGTAAGAAAAATATTTTATTGTGAATACATTTGAGTGGCTTATTAGTAATGTTTGGCACGTGACAGCCTTGATGTCATATATAATTTACCAATGAAATTTAAATAAAAAACAATTTTTTTCTAAAATAAATTTATTAAATATAATTCAATTAAATTAAATATAAATATAATATTTAAAAATAAATATCTGATAATTGTTTAGTGCCATCAATTTAACCCTAACCTTTCCCTCTTAATATTCTGTTTTACTCAAAGATATATAGAACACATTGTTAGTACTTAATATTTTATCCAAAAGATTATGGAATGTACAATTAAAGGGTTTTAAATATACTTTTTTTTAAACATTTGACAAAAATTTTGTTATATTATCGACGTAGCAAAATCGTTGAATAAAATAAGACATAGCTCAAAGAAATACTGACAGTATAATAAAACAATTGTGTTGGTGTCTGGGGCACGAGATATTGTTTTGCCTCTATAGAATCAGTCTCAAATTGTGGGTTTACTGATTTATTCATAATTGTATGTCACACTTAATACCTTTTTTCAAAAGTTTTACTAAAGAACCTGAGATATATACACTACAGTACAACGTAAAACTTTGTTTGATCTTATAAGAACATCTAGATAGAAGTTATAGAGTCAAGTAATTAACGGTAAGAATGAGTAGAAAGGGGATACTGGCTGAATGAATACAAACTTTACCATTACCTTCTGGAGTTCCTTCAAATATCGATAATACTTGCTTCGAACACCCTAGTTGTAAGCCTGGAACGATGGAAATAGGCACAGCAAATATAGTAAGACAGTTTAGAAATGAATGGTAACAATTATGAACAGAAATGTGACTGACTACTTCAATTTACCTTCTATATCATTTGGATTTTAATCCACTTCCATTGGTACATATTCTAGGCTCGTGGTATTATTTTCGTCATCACTAAATTGTCATAAGTACATAAAGGAAAGTTTAAATGTATCACAAAAATGTCTCACAGGGTAACGATCATAAATCTGTTTCATGTTTAACCCAACCAGTTTAGGATCTTTAATGTTTTCTACTTATTTCTTAAAGATCGCCGGCTACATTTTTAACTGAAAACGATGATGCATTTCCTCACTATCTGTGAATCCGGGCACACGACACTTTTTAGAACGAGAATGCATTTCAACTACCGACTTGTATATACTACTAAAATAAAATCAGAATTATTTAATATAATAATTATTTAATAATATATACGTTAAAAGTTAAACACGTATATACGTACGTTATGTACGTATCTAGTTAAAAAGAGACACAATGGCGTACAAAATAATCAAACCGTAGAACGACATGAACCAATCAGATCCCGTCGCCGATCTTACCATAGGACGTCGCGAAACATTTCGCCAAAATTTCCTATGAAATTAAATCTCTATATCTTTATGACTATAATCTATGTAATGAACTTTTGGACATACGTTATCGAGATATTGAATGCTTTCCTTCCGAAATTTGTAAATTTGTTTCAATACAAGACAATATTTTCGTTCTCATTTTATTCTAGTTAAAAAGAGACACAATGGCGTACAAAATAAACAAACCGTAGAACGACATGAACCAATCAGATCCCGTCGCCGATCTTACCATAGCGAATAAAACAAGTGATATGTTAAAGGTGGCGACATCTACATGTTGGACGTCGCGAAACATTTCCTATGAAATTAAATCTCTATATCTTTATGACTATAATCTATGTAATGAAGTTTTGGACATACGTTATCAAGATATTTAATGCTTTCCTTCCGAAATTTGTAAATTTGTTTCAATACAAGACAATATTTTCGTTCTCATTTTATTCTAGTTAAAAAGAGACACAATGGCGTACAAAATAAACAAATCGTAGAACGACATGAACCAATCAGATCCCGTCGCCGATCTTACTGTAGTGAATAAAACAAGTGATATGTTAAAGGTGGCGACATCTACATGTTGGACGTCGCGAAACATTTCGCCAAAATTTCCTATGAAATTAAATCTCTATATCTTTATGACTATAATCTATGTAATGAAGTTTTGGACATACGTTATCAAGATATTTAATGCTTTCCTTCCGAAATTTGTAAATTTGTTTCAATACAAGACAATATTTTCGTTCTCATTTTATTCTAGTTAAAAAGAGACACAATGGCGTACAAAATAAACAAACCGTAGAACGACATGAACCAATCAGATCCCGTCGCCGATCTTACCATAGCGAATAAAACAAGTGATATGTTAAAGGCGGCGACATCTACATGTTGGACGTCGCGAAATATTTCGCCAAAATTTCCTATGAAATTAAATCTCTATATCTTTATGACTATAATCTATGTAATGAACTTTTGGACATACGTTATCGAGATATTTAATGCTTTCCTTCCGAAATTTGTAAATTTGTTTCAATACAAGACAATATTTTCGTTCTCATTTTATTCTAGTTAAAAAGAGACACAATGGCGTACAAAATAAACAAACCGTAGAACGACATGAACCAATCAGATCCCGTCGCCGATCTTACCATAGCGAATAAAACAAGTGATATGTTAAAGGTGGCGACATCTACATGTTGGACGTCGGTATCAAGATATCTAATGCTTTCCGTCCGAAATTTGTAAATTTGTTTCAATACAAGACAATATTTTCGTTCTCTTTTTATTCTAGTTAAAAAGAGACACAATGGCGTACAAAATAAACAAACTGTAGAACGACATGAACCAATCAGATCCCGTCACCGATCTTACCATAGCGAATAAAACAAGTGATATGTTAAAGGCGGCGACATCTACATGTTGGACGTCGGTATCAAGATATCTAATGCTTTCCGTCTGAAATTTGTAAATTTGTTTCAATACAAGACAATATTTTCGTTCTCATTTTATTCTAGTTAAAAAGGCAAGCGTTGTTTTAATGCTTTGCTTTTGTTGCAAATTTGTAACTGTGTACTTAATTGTAGTTTTAAGTCCTTTTGATAATATATGCATTGGATTTACTTTAATGTTTAAATAAATTATATTTCATAACAGTATTTGTGTTTAATTATTTTCTTTTCATTAGAATATTGTTATATGTCAAAGCCAAACTGAACTAAGTCAGAGTTGATACGGCAACATTGCCACGTACTGACGTCACAAATTTAGATGACGTAGGTATAAAATAACTTTGTATAGACTATATAATCCCGATTTAGTTCAAAAATCACCCTGTATGGGGATTAAAAATTATGGAGCCTCCATCAAGTAATGGTAAAACATTTAAATTACTGGGTCCCTGTATATTTAATTCAGATTAAAAAGAAATAATATCATGCACCCCCCGACCTTAAAACACCTGTACCAATGCGGAGATGAGCCGATACGGACCTAGGGGCCCGAGTTTACTTGAAGTTTTTTATTAATTTAAGTATTCTGAGCAACAAAGACAATAACGCCGCCGACTTGGTTACATTTAATTTTTGGCGGCCGCGGTCTTCTATTGTTCCTGCGAGAATTCAGCTCTCGGGGAAAATTGTGGCCTTTTGTTTCCAGGCAGTGGCTTTGCGGCCGACTCAATTTCTCTTATGTGGATTTTCTAATTTTTGAGGTTCGTTTTTTATTGCGGTTTTGGCTTTTCGAGGCTGGAACGTTGAATGTACGCCGGCGATGAATCGTAATTAATTTAATCTATTAATCTTAATTGGCTATTAAAGGTGATTATCGGTGGTAGGACGGGGTTTTGTTAAAGGTTTATATTATGTGTACAATTATGTTACCGCCCTTATTATTTTTCGGATATGAAAGCGTCTAAACTTTGATTACGAGCTATGGGGAATATCCAAAAGGTGGGAAGATCAATTGAATGACAGCGAATGGAAAATCGAAAACTCTGTAAAATGCTGCTCCAAAGTCATTTCTGAATCGAGTAGTGACGGGCGATGAGAAATGGATTTATTTTAAAAACACTAAGCGCAAGAAATCATAGTTATTATCTATTCCAACTATTTTTGCTGACACACTGTAAATATGAGTGTATTACTTTTAGCTAGCTTAGCTTCTTACTTTTAACTCACCTAATTATTTTTAATACAGTTTTATTATTATAGCTTTTACCACAATTTAAAACATATTACTTATATTGTAATATTAAAAGTCCGAGACCTGTTTACCTCCACCATTTTGTCAATATATACAGGGTGTTGCTTCATGATAATACCTTCTTTAAATATATGATAACTTTAAATAATAAATAATGTATTTTTAAGTTATGATTAGTCGTTTTTCAGAATCATTTATTTCATTGCTTTTTTTACCATTTTTTTGCAAATGTGGTAATATTGTTGATAGTCATTTACAATTAATTTTTAGTTGTCTTAATTTGTAATTAAAACATCAAGTGATGGGCGCTGAAAAAATAGCGCAAGAAGAAAAACAGAAACCAGTGAGAGACAATTATTTGAATTATAAACCTGTAACTCTTAAATTAAAATTGAATTTTAACTGCAAAGAGACGCTATTATACAACTTGCTTAATAGAGCATTATAAAAATTATAATGACTTCGAAACTTGGAAAACAACCAATTTATCGACCAATTTCTCCTCTACCAATAATATCCTAGATATTTGAAAAGCTCCTGTAAAAAAGTTAAAACCAATTATAGATAAAAAAAACTTAATACATGTGCATTAGTCTGGTTCCACAGACATTATTAAAAATCTACAAAGAAAAACAAGTTTGTTCAGCTGTATTCTTGGACGTAGTGCAAGCCTTCGATAAAGTTTGACATAAGAAACTCTATGCCGAAATATTACTTTGCAGCCAAGATGTTTAGAGTCTTAGAAGAAGAAGCTTATTCATAGGAGCAAAAGTATGATACAGTAAGACAGTTTTCAACTCCAATACATGCACTAATGATACTACTGATGTAAATAAACGAACTCAGACATGGAGAATAAAGATGAACGAGTGTAAATTAGTGCATATTAAATTCACCTACTGGCTGTTCATATACCAATAAATATGAGTAATACTATTATTCCATATAGTATCAATGCAAAGTACTTTGAAATGGATCATCACGCAAAACTTCGTTGAAAGGAGTGTATGAAATTAAAGAGAAAAAAACTGTAAGTAGGATACTGAAATGAAACTGAATATTTCGTATATAATAACTTGCTGCTCTACAAGTAGATTCTAAAACATATATGGACCTATGAAATTCAGTTATGGGGATATTCCATTACCACGTCACCACCCATACTATAGGAACAATTACTTACAGCGAAACTTTAAAACCCACTTTTATAGAGGAATTTAAGAGGAATTAACTCCATCTCAAACCGAAGATCTGCAACTATTGGTCAAAACTGAACTAGTACGTAGAGAGTGAGAGAACCAAACCATTTGAACTCTTGTAGTTATGTCTTTGCTATGTTTAATGCCCTTGCCCTTAAAAGATGCCTTTTAATGCACTTTACTAGTATCTTTTATTTTATTAGACTAATTAATTATTACTACTATTATTAATTTATTAGGGCCAATAAGTTTTCCCAACTATATATAAAATTAATGCTATTTGGATTTTATAACTTTTAAAAATTTAATCTTACATTCTGCAATTACCCTTGTTCTTTCATATTTTAAAACCAATGTATGTTAAACCACTAAGAATAACATAACAATTTAATTATTATACATATTGAATTATTAATGTAACACACAATCTAAATATTCTAGATTTATTTGTTGCTTTCACTTGATCGACTGTTTGGATCGACTCGAAAAGAATGTACCGCCATTGGAAAAGAAAGAAAATATAGCCATAGAGAGTTTCTTTGTGAATATAGTATATTCTTTTCTATGGTTTATTCTATGCAGGATAGTGCGCATGTGCCATACTCGGAGATCGTTGTTAAGTAATGGATTCTCATTTTTTTCATCACTTTCGCTGAGTGGAAAAAGAGGACCACAGCGTTAGGCTCACGAGATGTGAAATCCCCAGCCTCAGTAACAGATTCAGATAGAGTGATGGATGCTGCGCCCAAAAATTGAAGTTCTCTCATAAGAAAATACAATAAACAAACAGATTCAGACAATTCAGTCAGAAACAGACAGATTGGCGTGGCGCAGGTTAGAGAATAAAAAAACACAGTAGTAGTAGATGTGACCATAGGGTTAAAAACTATTTATAAAAGCGGGCAATTTATATCATTACAGATGGGAGTTCAAATATCCACTTAACAATTTAGACATCACCGTCAATACTGAAAAACTTTAAAATTATTCTAAGAATTGTTTCATCCTCTTGATTTATTTTAAAATTAAATACCATACGTAACAGGTCAATTGAAATGCCCCGGCCTGACACATAGATGGCACTACTAGAATTAAATCCATATATTTTTAGTTAGCCCTAACACTGAAAAGATTCGTGTATAAATTTGAGAGCTGTCGGATCATTAGTTTGTGAATTATAACATTTTCAGTGATGCAACTTTTGTTATTTTGAAAAAAATGGATAGGAAGAAATTTCCCGTGTTGATAAAATATTGCTTTTTGAAGGGAGAAAAGCCAACACTTGAAGCAAGAACTTGGCTTGATGCCGAGTTTCCGGACACTGCCTCAGGAAAATCAATCATCAAGGATTGATATGCAAAGTTTAGACGTGGTGAAATGAGCACCGAAGACGGTGAACATAGTGGATGCCCAAAAGAGGTTGTTACCGATGAAAACATTAAAGAAATCCACAAAATGATTTTGAAAAATAGCAGACACTCTGGAGATATCAACTGAACGTGTACATCATATCATTCACGAATATTTGAGTATGAGAAAGCTCTGTGCAAAGTGTGTGCCGCGCCAGCTCACTTTTGACCAAAAACAACGACAAGTTGATGACTGAAGCAGTGTTTGAAGATGATCAAGCGTAATAAACCCGAGTTTTTGCGTCGATATGTGACATTGGATGAAACATGGCTCCATCATTTCACTCCGAAGTCCAATCGACAGTCATCCGAGTGGACTGCAAACGATGAAGCCGCTCCAAAGCGTGGGGAAACGCAACAGTCGGCTGGCAAGGTTAAGGCGTCTGTATTTTGCGATGCGCATGGAATAATTTTAATTGACTACCTTGAAAAAGGAAGCGACTCTTACATAGCGTTATTGGACCGTTTGAAGAACGAAATCGCCGAAAAACGACCACATTTGACGAAAAAGAAAGTGTTGCTTCACCAAGACAATGTACCGTGTCACAAGTCAGTGAAAACGCAAAAATGGCAAAAATCCATGAATTGAGCTTCGAACTGCTTCCTCATCTACCGTATTCACCAGATCTGGCCCCCAGCGACTGTTTCCTGTTTTTAGATCTCAAAAGAATGCTCGCTAGGAAGAATGTCTCGTCAAATGGAAAGGTGATCGCCGAAACTGAGGTCCGACTGAAGGACAAAAATGGTATTGAAATGTTGGATGGACGCTATAATGAGTGTAGCTATCACTCTTGAAGGGAATTATGCTGAATAAAAAAACTAATTTTACCAAAAAATGTGTTTTACTACGGCCTTACTTTTACTGGTATGCCGGGTACTTTTCAATTGACCTGTTTTAGGCCATTTAATGCATGTGTCTCCTCAATATATGGTACTTTATTAAATACTGATATGTGTGCGTTGTTTCTGCCATACTGTAACACAGTGGTAATCATACCGGTTTAATTCATATAATCCATATAATACGTTTCGAAGTATTAAATTAATTTTATGCCGTTTCATATTTACCTTTCCGTATAAATTAAACGAGCCATATGCTTCTATAAATATTTATAATATCTGTCTCTAATTTTATATTGTTGGACGGCGGTTTCGTAGTTTCCAGTTTAAATGCATTTCGGTAAAGTACACCACTTAAACATGAATGTTTGATTTGATATTTTACAAATAGGGACGGACGTGTTTTGTTTATCATGTCTAATTAAATTGGATTCAACTGTATGTTTATAGTACCGCATGATCCGAAACATGGTTTATTTTGAAACAGAATCATTTGCTAATTACACAGTCATTACGATAAAAGACCTGTCTGAGTGTAAGGCAATAAAGATGCCTACATGATGAAAAGTACAGAATGTATAAAGCAAACTAAGTCACATAAACTGTTCTAAAGGGGTAGAAGTAAACCCATCTTAAATTCGTTTGATTTCATTTTGTTTTTTGGAAATATATACTTCATCGTGTCGCTTTTCATGTGTTCATCATCAGCACCACACAATTTCCACATTGTTCTTTTAAATTCTTTTATCAGCACTGTGGTCGGTGCTACAACAATGTATTATTCACAAATATTTCATTCCAAACCATCAATTTCGCTTCCGTTATAAACACGGAACAACAGAACAAATAAATAGATTAGTCAACCAAATTACCAAAAACTTAAACGATAAAAAATATTTCTCCGCTGTATTTCTCGATATATCTCAGGCCTTCGACAAGGTGTAATACACTGGACTGCAAGTTAACTTGAAAAAGCTTTTGCCCCATACGCACTTTCAACTGCTGAAATCATACCTCACAGACAGACATTTTATTGTCAAACTGGGTGGCGAATACACTGATCTACAACCAATATTTTCGGGTGTTCCGCAGGGCAGTGTTCTTGGCCCATCGTCATATCTGCTGTATAGAGCTGATCTACCTACCTCAAGAAACACTACTGTTGCAACATATGCTGACGATACAGTGGTTTTATCATCACAAGAAGCCTCCATCTTCATTTTAACAAAGTTAAATTGTGGTTGAAAATGTGGCGTATCAAAGCAAAGGAGACAAAATCTACCCATGTGACATTCACCCTTTGTTGAAGAACATGTCCCTCAATAAAATTGCCTAAAAATCATGAACTTCCGCTAGCAGACAACGTTTAATATCTGGGAATGTATTTTGATCGACGTTTGACATGGAAAAATATATATAGTGACAAAACGCAAACAGCTTGGGGTTAAACTAAACCAAATATATTAGCTGATAGGGCATACATCTAAATTATCTTAAGTCAACACTTACTACTACTAGCAAATCTAACATAGATATCCTCCAGAGATTCCAGAATAAAGTGTTGCGAGTCATCGTCGATGTCCCATATTACGTGTCCAACAAACTGATTCAGCGCGATGTCCCCATAGAACCCATAACTAGTGTGATTAGGAGTGGGATCTTCTACATGTCAGGACAGTTACAATAAATAAAATAATACTTATTGCCCACGGGCAGATTGTTGAAGTTCTAAGAGATTAATAAAAAAATATTTCATCATTTGACCGATCATTGTCATGCAAGAAAATTACTTTGCGCGTGTTACTGTTATTAGGTATCCCTTTGAGTAACACTGAAGCATCAACAAAATCTCGAAACATCTATTTCTCCCTTTTGTTTTTCTCCAGATTTCCTATTTACAAAATTCCGAATAACAATTTCCACTCTGCCTCTTTGAAAGTCCCACTCCAATTAGTCCCGTTGGATACGAAACTAAGGAAATATCAACGTGTGCAAGAAGAAAACTCTTGCGAACCCACACGACAGCAACAATACGCAACCGAGTTTCACCTTCTCGAGGAACGTGACTCTTTCAGCTGCCATCCAGAAACCTCCTTTCGTCTCTGGCTACCCCTCACCCTGCGACCGCCGCGATCAAACGCGGCCGCTCCGGCAACGTCGACGCATCGATCCGGGACCTAGGGGGGCACGAGGTCACGTGCTCCGCCACGATTTCCATACGGGAGAGAGCGCGGCAACAGGTGGATCGGCCGCTGTTGCTCGGTGTCGACGCCGTCCGCTGGGTTGTGGGGGGTCGGTGTGCCGGGGGGCTAATCTCTTATTCGGGAAGACACGCAATTTGAACGGTTGCAATTGAGGAATTGTGTGGGCAGGAGCAGGGTGAGTGGGATAGGAGGTTGGCGTCTTGTGTTCGAGCCTTATGCGGTACGCCGTAGATAATTCACCGGAGAATACGAAATGACAAATTACAGATTACGGAGGAAACGGTTATTATTTTATATATGGAGAGTAATCTGAGAAACCGACAGAACACGTTGAAACTTGCAGGCTTTTTTTCGATGATACCTGCGATATCCAAACTATTTGAGAAACTGCTGTTATAGCGTATTAAACCATGTATTAAAAAATTTGATTTCCAGTTTGGATTTCGAAATCACCACTAGACAATCGCCCATGTGCACAGAGTAAGAGCGGTTATTGAAAAGGCATTCGAAAAATGAAGTATTACCCACTACTTTTTAACCGATTATGACATTTGGTATTAATCTACTTAATGAGGAAGTTGCTTGGCTGGAATTCTACAGGGTAGTGTTTTGAGACCACTTTTGTATCTGCTCTAAACTACTAATGTTCCAACGACAAAATAAACAGTAGTTGTAATAAATGCCTACGACATAGTTAACATGGCAAAAGAACACAAATTCCCATATTTGACCATAGGTTCAACTGGTTCCCACACATAAATCATATCAAGGACAAGTTTTTGGCAGAAATACGCCTACTGAAGACTCTCTCCAATACTTATTGGGGAGCACATCGAACATCACTAAGCAATATATATCAAGCATTGATCAGAAGCAAATTATACTATGGAAGGCAGTGCTATATTACCGCGCCCTTTTCATACGTGAAGAAACTGGATCCCGTCCAATACGCCGCTATGAGTATCATACTGGGATCATTCCGCATTAGTGCAGTTGTAAGTCTACAATGCGAAGCAGATATTCCATCACTCGAATCACGGCGAGAGCTCCTCCTCCTAAAATCTCCCTCATATTCCGTTCAGAGTTGGACCAGCTCAACACCTTTTCCTGACGGAAAACAGACTAGATCAATATCAAGAAAAGGCACATAAGCCCTTCATCAGTCTTTCGGAGAATATGTAATCGAATGATGATTACCATCCCAGATGCGAGCACAAAATCACTACTATACCGCCATGGCAGTTCTCAAAAATACATACAGATTTCTCTGTGAAGGATCTGCATAAGGAAACAACTATTCCCTCTACAATAAAAAGGCTCTTTCGACAGATAATTGAAGAGAACTATCTGAATATTCTGATCATCTACAGAGATGATTCAAAACGAGAATACTTTGTGGGTGCTGCTTACACTTCTAGCCTACTTGAGAAACACTTTTGGCTTCCATCACTAACTAGTATTTTCTCCGCGGAGCTGCTGGCTCTCTATATGGCCCTATCTGCCTTAGAAGAATCATTGATTAATGGATCGATACTAATCGCATCGGATTCTATGATTTCCCTAGAGAGCCTAAGTTCGGCAAGGATAGTTCACCCTCTGGTGACATACATTAGAGAACTACAGACAAAGCTACAATATAGGGGGCAAGAATCACATACCTCTGGGTCCCCTCTCATAGGGTAATACCCGGTAATGGAAGAGCTGACCTCCTGGTAAGCAAAGAAGAGGAGTCAATCAAATTATATGAGCTATTTAAAAAAACTTACATGAAGACCCTCTATAGATAGTTAACCCAACTGGATTGGGAACTTCTCACAAAAAATAACAAATTATGGGAAATCAAGCAGATATAAGTCAAGTATCCTCGCGCGACTACGAATAGTGCACTGTAAACTACACTGGTGATCTGAGGCGACAACTAAAAATACCGAGACCATTGGAGGAATTGGCCCAACCTGCTGATTAGCTACCTGAAGACCGTACCTATACTAATTCAGCATTTGTAACATCCATTAAGTAAAGGACAATTTTAAATATTCCTATAGTACTTAATGTCTCATAACTCATTGTAATCCCTAGCTAAATAGCCCAAAAGGCTGACGGGTTAAATAAAAAAAACATGGGAAAAGATGTATCTCTGTCGAAGGCTGTAGAAAAAGTACAAGTAACAGTCAACAAGATCTACAACTTCACCAGAAACTGAAAAGTACAACTTAATAGCTCCAAATCGGTCTTTTTTAATTTTGCATTGCGGCAAAATGATTACAATCCTAATTATATCACTTGACGGATGTCCGACTCCTCAAGCAGAATCAGCAAAATACCTCGGAATACATCTCATGTTAGACAAAAATCAAAGCAAATTAGATTCAAGTGAAGCAGCTATGCTGGTTAGTGGAAGATACCCTCAACTTGATCTAAAATTAAAGAGATTGGTTTATCAATCAATCATAACGCATATTTGGATCTATGGGATGCAACTATGGGTTTGCACTAAAAAATCAAACCAACTAGTAATCCAACGCACCCATAACAAAGTTCTACGATTAAAAGTGATCCAAAATTTTACCTTAAAACATGAAACAAACTTATTTCAACTTAATCACAACAAAGTGGAAGCAATACAGCTACTTGACAATAAGCAGGACCACTAAAGATTCAAGTGAACCAAACCACGCGAACATGTGTAGTGTATAAGCAACAAATTAGATTTATTTTGTTCGTAATTTAATTTTGTGTATATGTCACAACATTATATTATTCTTTTTGTATTGTATGATCTCGATGCCGACAAACACACCCTATATTATATCAAAAATCATCCTCTACTTCTAACTTAAAACAATACTATATCTGAAAAATCTAAATTACGAAGTGTATCAAGTTTCCTCGAGACTTTTGACAATCATAACGGAGTAAGGAAAGTTTGTGTCGCTCATTGTATTAGTCCTAATGATACAAGGCCCATCTTTTTGTTTATATTCACCCTCGGTATACTGTTGTTCGCGAGAACACTATACCAAAAACAATAAGAAGGATGAAACAATAAGTGTTCTTTTGTCGTCCTTAGGTCGGAAACTTTGCTATCGAAGTTACGACATTCAAGAGGCCCATTTTAAAAAGTTTTACTAGCTACATCTAAAAAAGTTTACTGCGTATCTTGAGTACAATAACATGTATATCATTTTTTTGATATTGGTTTTACTTTTGGTAGTTTACAGTTATAAACTAATTATATTATTATTTTGTATTACTCAGTATTTGATTTTAAATAACTTCTGATAGATGACTCTACCAACGTTCAGGAGGTGTCAAATCTACCAACTTATTTTAAATTAAAAAGAATTTAAATATTTTAGTTTTCTTTTATCAACTAAAAGTTTATCTGGACTGGACCTATTTTTTAACGTAGACTCCGAACCACGGTCCTCGGTATTAAGCCTACACACTGGCGAGTGACCAATTTAGAAATCATCCCAGAAAACATCCGGTCTTAACCAGCCTGGTTACTGGCGTGACTATAAACATAGAGTAATAGAGATGCAACTCAATGCAGGGGAAAAGCGCGGCGCAAAGTTTTGCTTTGCCCAACATCCAGAGGGCGCCATAATAGGCCATTCAAGTAATTTGATTGGTCAATTTAAATCTCCATTATAGGCATCTGTAAGAAAAATCTTTTGTAAATCTGTAAAAAAAAACGTTGGCGCATTGCAAATCAAAATTATCTCTCCCGTCTTTTTTCTTTTTCATATTTGCTTAGTGCCATCAATTTAATAGGATGTATCAGGGTTCTGTCTTTTTATTTTCTTGTACTGAAAGCAAACTTTCTGAGAGTTTTTCTGAATGTACAATTGAAGAGTTATAAATTTACTTATTTTTTCAAGCATTTGACAAAAATTGTTGTTATATTATCGACGTGGCAAAATCGCTGAATAAAATAAGACATAGCTCAAAGACCTGCTGACAGTATAATAAAATAATTTTGTTGTATTCTGGCGCACGAGATGTTGTCTTGCCTCTATAGAATTATTCATAATTGTATGTCACACTTAATTTCTTTTTTCAAAATAACCTGTGATGTACACTACAGTATAACGTATAACTTTGTTTGCTGTTATAGGAACATCTGGACTGAAGTTATAGAGTCAAGTAATTAACGGTAAGAATGAGCAGAAAGGGGGATACTGGCTGAATGAATACAAACTTTATCATTAGTTTACCATTACCTTTTGGAGTTTGTTCAAATATCGATAATTCTTGTTTCAAACACCCTGGTCGTGGGCCTGGAACGATGGAAATAGGAGCATTACAAATAAAATAAGACAGTTTAGAAATTAATGGTAACAATAATGAACAGAAATGTGACTCACTTCTTCTATTTACCTTCTATATCATTTTGATTGTGATCCACTTCGTGGTATAATTTTCGACATCACTAAATTGTTCATAAGTACTTAAAGGAAAGTTTAAATGTATCACAAAAATGTCTGACATGGTAACGATCATAAATCTGTTTCATGTTTAACTCAACCAGTTTAGGTTCTTTAATGTTTTCTACTCATTTCTTAAAGATCGCCGGGTACTTTTTTGGAAAACGATGATTTCCATTTCCTCATTATCTGTGCATTGGGGCACACAACACTTCTTATAACGAAAATGCATTTCAACTACCGACTTGTATATACTAATAAAATAATAATTATTTAATAATATATACATTATTAAAATCTAACCACACTGTTCTCTGTATAGGGTACATCGAAAATGGCGTACAAAATAAACAAACCGTAGAACGAAATGAACCAATCAGATCCCATCGCGGATCTTAACATAGCGAATAAAACAAGCAATATGTTAAATGTAGCGACATCTACTTGTTGGACGTCACGAAACATTTCGCCAAAATTTCCTATGAATTTACATCTCTATTTCTCTATGACTATAAATGACAAAATAAATTTAAAAAAACCGTTTCTAAATGTTTGTATACGATAGTAAATATAAGAGGGATGGAAAAATGGCTACTACAAGAATTAACTGAAATTACTGAATGTTTTGAACGATTGAAGAGGATACAAAATTTAACGATCGTAGATTGTTTGCTAGTTTTCTTAAAATTAGTAAGAAAAACAAGGAAGAATGCGGTTAGAAAATTAAGCACAGGTTTCTCGTAGATCACTTGAGTTCAACTTCTATGCCTCATTGGATTATCAAGTTATATTAAGTTATTCAGAAATATATTTTCAAGCTCCTTAAATAATCATCGAACACTTACGTGTTTCAAAATATTCTTCATTATGCTTCAAAAGTACAAAATTGCTTCTAATGTATATATATATATATATATATATATATATATATATATATATATATATATATATATATATATATATATATATATTTAATAATAATAATAATGGGTGATAATAATTATTAATAATATTTTTTAAGACCAAAAAAACTTCTTTAAACCTATTCTAATTATACTCGACCAGGTTATACCGTTTTTATAAAATAACGCTGTGGTTATAAATTTTAATTTAAATATCTTGTTTATTTTTCTGGCACTTTTATATTGTAAATTATGATTTCTAAAGTTGTGTATATGTTTTAAGTTTGTAGATTTTTTATTTTGATTAGCAACTTTGTATATAACTTAAATAACACCTTTATTCTTTTATATATATAAAAGAAAATGTATTGCTGTTCATTGGTCTCGCTACTCGCGAGCCGATTTAGCTAACATTGCTTTTAAAATACTTGTATTAACCCTGGGAAAATGTTTACGGTGATAAAATACGGAATAATTTCGAACAAAAAAAAATAAAAACAACAATTTTGTTTTCTCAAAGTGTCATTGCCATTGTCATTAAGAGTTTTACTCTCAGGAGGGATCGACATGATTGTCATAGAGTATTATATAGAGTATTAACTTGTTTTTCGTGCTCTTAGCAGGAAAGCGTTGAGAACGCCATTTCGTTGCATTTAATGGTTAATTATTCGAAATACCATTAGAGACACCTGCAAAGAAATGATTTTATTAGGAAGACATTTTATTGAAACAAACTCATTTTTGATATTTAGGGGAAGTGACAGCAAGAATTTTGAGAATGACAAAAAAGGCGTATAACCATAAAATTATGAACCTCTTTTCAGATTCAGTTAAAAACCACATCAAACTTTTACCGAGGTTAAAAATTAGTTAATGGAAGTGCCGTAGTACCGACTGTAAAATATAAATAAACGCTAAATTGTTACCTGTTTAAACGGCGTTTCGGTATAAAGCGCGGACTAACCGTTGCTTTTAGCTCAATTTCTAATTATCATCGTTTCCTTTAACAGTGGCAAGAATACGCTTGCTAATTAATATGAGATTCAGTTCGACCGAAACAAAGCTTTAGACAAGCTTTTTTAGGACCAAAAAAACTTCTTTAAACATATTCTAATTACGCTGGACCAAGTTGTATCGTTTTGTATGAAAAAAAGGCCTGTTTATAAGTTTTTATTCAAATCTTGTTTATTTTGCTCGCGCTTTTATATTGTGAATTATGATTTCTAAAGTTGTGTATATGTTTTAAGTTTGTAGATTTTTTATTTTGGTTAGCAACTTTGTATATAACTTAAATAACACCTTTATTCTTTTATATATATAAAAGAAAATATATTGTTGTTCGTTAGTATCGCAACTCGCGAACCGATTTAGCTAACATTGCTTTTAAAATACTTGTATTAACCATGGGAAAATGCTTACGGTGATAAAATACGGAATAATTTCGAACAAAAAAAAATAAAAACAACAATTTTGTTTTCTCAAAGTGTCATTGCCGTTGTCATTAATAGTTTTACTCTTAGAAAGGTTCGACATGATTGTCATAGAGTAGTATATAGAGTATTAACTTGTTTTTCGTGCTCTTAGCAGGAAAGCGTTGAGAACGCCATTTCGTTGCATTTAATGGTAATTATTCGAAATACCATTAGAGACACCTGCAAAGAAAATACTTTATTAGGAAGACATTTTATTGAAACAAACTCATTTTTGATATTTAGGGGAAGTGACAGCAAGAATTTTGAGAATGTCAAAAAAGGCGTATAACCCTAAATTTATGAACCTCTTTTCAAATTCAGTTAAAAACCACATCAAACTTTTACCGAGGTTAAAAATTAGTTAATGGAAGTGCCGTAGTACCGACTGTAAAATATAAATAAACGCTAAATTGTTACCTGTTTAAACGGCGTTTCGGTATAAAGCGCGGACTAACCGTTGCTTTTAGCTCAATTTCTAATTATCATCGTTTCCTTTAACAGTGGCAAGAATACGCTTGCTAATTAATATGAGACTCAGTTCGACCGAAACAAAGCTTTAGACAAGCTTTTTTAGGACCAAAAAAACTTCTTTAAACATATTCTAATTACGCTGGACCAAGTTGTATCGTTTTATATGAAAAAAAGGCCTGTTTATAAGTTTTTATTCAAATCTTGTTTATTTTGCTCGCGCTTTTATATTGTAAATTATGATTTCTAAAGTTGTGTATATGTTTTAAGTTTGTAGATTTTTTATTTTGGTTAGCAACTTTGTATATAACTTAAATAACACCTTTATTCTTTTCTATATATAAAAGAAAATATATTGTTGGTCGTTAGTCTCGCTACTCGCGAGCTGATTTAGCTAACATTGTTTTTAAAATACTTGTATTAACCCTGGGAAAATGTTTACGGTGATAAAATACGGAATAATTTCGAACAAAAAAAAATAAAAACAACAATTTTGTTTTCTCAAAGTGTCATTGCCATTGTCATTAATAGTTTTACTCTCAGGAAGGTTCGACATGATTGTCATAGAGTAGTATATAGAGTATTAACTTGTTTTTCGTGCTCTTAGCAGGAAAGCGTTGAGAACGCCATTTCGTTGCATTTAATGGTTAATTATTCGAAATACCATTAGAGACACCTGCAAAGAAAATATTTTATTAGGAAGACATTTTATTGAATCAAACTCGTTTTTGATATTTAGGGGAAGTGACAGCAAGAATTTTGAGAATGACAAAAAAGGCGTATAACCATAAAATTATGAACCTCTTTTCAAATTCAGTTAAAAACCACATCAAACTTTTACCGAGGTTAAAAATTAGTTAATGGAAGTGCCGTAGTACCGACTGTAAAATATAAATAAACGCTAAATTGTTACCTGTTTAAACGGCGTTTCGGTATAAAGCGCGGACTAACCGTTGCTTTTAGCTCAATTTCTAATTATCATCGTTTCCTTTAACAGTGGCAAGAATACGCTTGCTAATTAATATGAGACTCAGTTCGACCGAAACAAAGCTTTAGACAAGCTTTTTTAGGACCAAAAAAACTTCTTTAAACATATTCTAATTACGCTGGACCAAGTTGTATCATTTTATATGAAAAAAAGGCCTGTTTATAAGTTTTTATTCAAATCTTGTTTATTTTGCTCGCGCTTTTATATTGTGAATTATGATTTCTAAAGTTGTGTATATGTTTTAAGGTTGTAGAGTTATTATTTTGGTTAGCAACTTTGTATATAACTTAAATAACACCTTTCTTGTTATATATATATATATATATATATATATATATATATATATATAAAAGAAAATATATTGCTGTTCGTTGGTCTCTCTACTCGCGAGCCGATTTAGCTAACATTGCTTTTAAAATACTTGTATTAACCCTGGGAAAATGTTTACGGTGATAAAATACGGAATAATTTCGAACAAAAAAAAATAAAAACAACAATTTTGTTTTCTCAAAGTGTCATTGCCATTGTCATTAATAGTTTTACTCTCAGGAAGGATCGACATGATTGTCATAGAGTAGTATATAGAGTATTAACTTGTTTTGCGTGCTCTTAGCAGGAAAGCGTTGAGAACGCCATTTCGTTGCATTTAATGGTTAATTATTGGAAATACCATTAGAGACACCTGCAAAGAAAATATTTTATTAGGAAGACATTTTATTGAAACAAACTCATTTTTGATATTTAGGGGAAGTGACAGCAAGAATTTTGAGAATGACAAAAAAGGCGTATAACCATAAAATTATGAACCTCTTTTCAAATTCAGTTAAAAACCACATCAAACTTTTACCGAGGTTAAAAATTAGTTAATGGAAGTGCCGTAGTACCGACTGTAAAATATAAATAAACGCTAAATTGTTACCTGTTTAAACGGCGTTTCGGTATAAAGCGCGGACTAACCGTTGCTTTTAGCTCAATTTCTAATTATCATCGTTTCCTTTAACAGTGGCAAGAATACGCTTGCTAATTAATATGAGACTCAGTTCGACCGAAACAAAGCTTTAGACAAGCTTTTTATAACCAAAAAAACTTCTTTAAACATATTCTAATTACGCTGGACCAAGTTGTATCGTTTTATACGAAAAAAAGGCCTGTTTATAAGTTTTTATTCAAATCTTGTTTATTTTGCTCGCGCTTTTATACTGTGAATTATGATTTCTAAAGTTGTGTATATGTTTTAAGGTTGTAGAGTTATTATTTTGGTTAGCAACTTTGTATATAACTTAAATAACACCTTTCTTGTTTTATATATATAAAAAAATGTATTGCTGTTCGTCAGTCTTGTTAAAGCTCGATAACGACTGGACTGATTTGGCTAATTTTGCTTTTAAAATATTTGTAGATGTCCTGGGAAAGTTTAAATGGTGATAAAATACGGAATAATTTCGAAAAAAAAAAAAAACAGTTAAAACAATAAATTTGTTTTCTCAAAGTATCACTCTCACTGTCATCAATAGTTTCACTGACAGAAAACACCAATATGGCATATAGAGTCTTAATTTGTTTTGCCTTGTTTTAGCAAGAAGGCGTTCAGAATGCCATTTCACTGCATCTTATTGGTTAATTTTGAAATACCATTACAGACACCTGCAACGAAAATATTTCATTAAGTAGTCATTTTATTGGTTGAGGATTTCATAGGCATCACCTGACGTCTCATTCTACTAACCAATTAAATTTGAAATAACACCCAAATAAAATTTCACTTTTTTCTGTCTCCAGGAGAGTCAGTAAAATGATTTTTCTTTGACAACTTGGTACAAAACAAATGTACGAAAATATTGATTGGATTTTTTTTGCATTTCTAATAAGGGGAATAAATTACCGAACCTTAAAAACGCGAATTATAATCTGTTCTCGAATTAAAAACAGATAGGGATTAATTATAAATTCCCAATCTATATGAAAATCGAACATTCAAATTTAGACGGAAAAAAATAACGAGGACAATATTGACTAACATTTACGGAATCAATTTTAAATAATTTATTGGCATTTATTATATTGAATTACTACCGCTCTACAAAATAATAAGATTTAAATGGTTTATTTATTGCATTACATTTATTTTATCGAAACGCAAGGCAATTCTTGAATAAAATGTTTTTATGGTAATGTTCTTTCCAGTTTTCGAAACAGTTCCTGAATCAGTTGAAATCATATCAATAAAAGGAGCATTTTGAGCATTAATTGATATGAGAATTATTATTATGTAAGAATACACACACATATTTCTTGTTGATTGCCTTAGTTAAACGATGTATGCCTCTATATTTTCTTCACAGTAGTATAAGAGTAGAATAAAAGAATAGAATAAAGAATAAAATGGAAGCACTATTAATTAATTTGTCTAATATTTAGTATTTATTACTTAGTATTATTGATTTACTCTTAAATATTAATTTGCTGCGATTTCTTTGAAAATATTTTTAGCGTATTGCAGCTGACCTGAATGTCACAAGTCCTGGACACGGTCACAAGTACTTTAAAAAATGAAAAATGTTGAAATTCATAAAAAACCGTCATCGTACGAAGAGGATAACGAATCAAGATCAGCTTGATGTTAGCTCTATCAGACATTAAGCACATGAAATGTATAAAAGCAGTGACTAATTCATACAAACAAAATTTCAATACAAACATAATTGAATGCAATTATTTTAAAAGGAACTGAAAGGAGTCTGAAAAGTATCGAATGGAACCTCCGGATATCGCCTTTAAAATAATACAATTTTTAAAAGCATATAATAAAATGAAGGAAGACTTATTATTTCATTTTATGTATTTAGATGAGACATTTCAGAAGATTTCGGTATAGAACCAATAGTCACTCATGACAAAATGATGATAAAAATAGTGTTTTGATCACAAAATTTGACGAAAAAAGGTAAACGTTGGAATAATAATTTATTATGTTTTATTAGTCATGACATGTATTAATAATTGATTACAGATATATTGTATTTTATGCTAGGAAAAAGAATGGTTAATAAAACTTTCGGTTTGGATGAACTGGATCAGACATATTGAAAAAGAAATTCACAAATGATAGAAAAGTGTATAAATGTTAAATAGATTAGAAATTAACAGCTTAGTTATTTGCTTGAATGAAACTTTCTGAATATGAAAAGATCCAATGCTGCCAATTTCTAAGACAGGGTGATGAGAGTGGAGACAAATGTGAGTAATTAACATATATGTGCGTAATTGTTCAGAATATACATGAGCATTTGGTTAAAATGTGTCGGGTGAGAAGGAATAGTAACTGTTTTGCAGATATGGCAAATGCATTAGGGAGAATGCAGTGATTAAATCTAATTTTATCAAGAACGATATATATAGGTATTAACAGAACAAACTAAGGAGAAATACAGTGATATTAAAATGTTTTTACAAGGAAATATTGTACCAAAGGACACGAGAACTAAGCGTAGAATTATGTTGTACGTCAAAGAAAAACTGAACTAAAACCAGGGGTGTACCACTCCAATGGTAACTAGTGGGGCAATGTTTCACTTAGTTTAATCACTGGCGGCGCTGACAACGTGAATTTGATTGGTTAGTTTAAAATAGTTATGTAGAAACCTGTAAGGAAAATACTTTGCCTTAATTGGTCTGCCATTTCGTCTGATTACTTTATGACGTCACATTTATTGGTCAATAGTATTTAAATGAAAATTAAATTTAATTTTTAAAATTAATTTATTAAAATAAAATCCTATACAAATATACATAAATGTAAATAATATAAATATATATAAACAAAAAGCAAAAAAACTATATAGTGCAAATAAAAAACAATTATGAACTCTATTCTAGGCAAAATTAAAATATCTATAATTCTTCTATAACGCCTTCTCATATTTGTTTAGTGCCATCAATTTTATGGGATCTATTAGAGTTCTAACTTATCTTGATACATTGAAGGTAAACTTTAAATCCTTCCCTGTTGATATTGCATTAACTTCATTAAACCAAAAATACAATCACACCTCATAATAACTTTTAAAATTTGGTCTTGAAAATCATTATAGATTGGACAGTTGAAACATTAAAAATTTATATGTTTTTTAAGATATTTAGATTTTAGAGTATTTAATCTGTGGAACTACCTAATATAGAATGTAGACAAATATTGCATGTTGTCTCTTTTTCAGAAGTTTTGTTAAATAGCCTGAAATAAGACTAAAATACAATATTAGACTTTTGTTTTCCTCAGAGCAAAGTTCTCTGGAACTGAAAATATAGACTCAACTGGTGATTTAAAAACCTCAAGTGGTACTAGATCTTCCATTATAAAAGAATATAAGTTATCTAACATGTTCATCTTCTTCACAATTTTCTCCGGGAGAATGGTGTGAAAAAATTGAAGTGATGATGAGCCCTTTTAAAGATTGCTCGAACATACTAGGTGAAGGATGCTGTTTCTACCTCCATGACTTCTAATAGATCCAACAAATATATTCAATAGATTTCTTTAAAGTAATAAATCCCCTAGAAGTAGCAATTAAATTTTTTATTGATGACACCGTAACAAATATGTTCTTAACAAGGCAATCAAATTTAAATATACAATACCTCTACTATAAAATTATTGAACACTGATTGTTCTAAAAAGTTAAAGTATTACAAATATTTTAAGGATATTTTATAACTAAAAATAGTATTTATTACTAATAATTATCTAGTTATCTTAATTATTACCTTCTTGTAAGACTTCTTTATGTAGAGACATCACACTGACAGCATACGAGCAACTTGGTAGATTAATTAAATTTTATTACCACTAACATCTTCATAAGTAGGTTTTGATTTTCTGTAAATAAACAATATATAAACAGACATGTAGTAGATAGATAATTTTATATGTACCTGAAAAAAACAATGTTGGATATGCATTTATCCTAATACCTGTTCGTGAAGGAAGCATAATTCTAAATTTTTCACTAAAATGTCCGTGACAGACACGATGACGTTAATATATTTGCATTGTGGTTTATCCAGGTAACTTACTACTAATTACTTGATCAAACCATTTTTGTAAAGGAGCGAGATCATTCTTTGGGAAACGATGTCTAATTTCCGTAGTAGATTTTCACCCAGGTACACTAGATATTTTACTACACGGACGCATTGTCATCAATTTTTATATTATTACTGCATAATAATTAATGTAAAACAGAAAATATGCGCAACGTAAAACAAAGATTTCTTGATCTAAACAAAAACCAAAACCTTCAAACAACAAACATAAAAATGGACGCCCATAGAAAATGCTGACTTCACATCGACCAATCATGTTCGATGTTAGTGGCAAAGATCTCATTTCTGACCATTGAAAATGCCAAAACAAATAACAATTTCTCGAATAAATCGTAAATAACCAATGACAGAACGTTTACGGCTGAACGGCAAAGCGTCGTCTCGCGAATTCTCGATTTTAATGAATAAATATGCCTCCCTGATGGGGTTGTAAATTTCATCGGCGCCGTAATTTCGTACAAAACGTACTAATGGGTCGGTTTTAGTTGACGAAGCTCTCGGTCCATCGTAAAAGTATTCACGTTTTCGAGTATCTTTTTGTTTAATTAAAATTTAATTCGAGCTTTAATTGCCTTAGTTTGGGACACATTCTCGCCAACTTTTTCACTTAATAATAAACACGTAGCGGAACCATGTTTAATGATTCGGAATAAGTGCATATCTAATTTTGAGGCACATATCATGAAGCTTTCAGTAGAAATTAAAGGTATAATCTATCTACAAAAATTATGAAATGTGAAAAGTTTAAATGCAAACACATTTATTCTACCTCCCTATGATACTGCTGACTCAACTCTGTTGCAATGCAAACGAAACCCTTCTGTCTAGACAACTCACATCTCATCATCATCCAATCTGAAATACAAAAATTCTTTTAAATGTACTTGTATAGATGTCTCCTGTACAAAACGAACGTAAAATACTGCTGATAGTTGGATTTGAGACACCCAGGCTCGGTTAGTAGATGATAGCGTTGGGAACTTTCGACTGAAATTGACTATCGACTGTTTAGTAATTGACTACTTTTTACTATCGAAGGTTTTAGTCACTATTTTTGGTTGGACTGATTTTGAAGCAACAATTTCTTTTTCTTCAAATGCGGCCGTTTCTCGGCGATTTCATCCTTCAAACGGTCCCATAACGCTATGTAATAGTCGCTGTTGATGGTTCTTCCTTTTTCAAGGTAGTCAATGAAAATTATTCCATGCGCATCCTAAAATACAGACACCATAACCTTGCCAGCTGGCTGTAGCATACCACTCATTTGG
The DNA here is from genome assembly GCF_030347505.1 of Rhynchophorus ferrugineus. Classification (NCBI taxonomy): domain Eukaryota; kingdom Metazoa; phylum Arthropoda; class Insecta; order Coleoptera; family Curculionidae; genus Rhynchophorus; species Rhynchophorus ferrugineus. The sequence continues at coordinate 73,541,837 of NW_027472582.1, read as the reverse complement.
CGCGGGTTCGTCGTGTGCAGTCCACTCGGATGACTGTCGATTGGACTTGAAATGATGGAGCCATGTTTCATCCATTGTTACATATCGACGCAAAAACTGGGGTTTATTATGCTTGATCATCTTCAAACACTGCTCCGAATCATCAACTCGTCGTTGTTTTTGGTCAAAAGTGTGCTCGCGCGGCACCCATTTTGCACAGAGCATTCTCATGCCCACATATTCGTGAATAATATGATGTACACGTTCAGTTGATATCTTTAGAGTGTCTGCTATTTCATTCAATTTCAATTTACGGTTAATCAAAATCATTTTGTGGATTTTTTAAATGTTTTCTTCGGCAGCAACCTCTTTTGGGTGTCCACTGCGTTCACCGTCTTCGGTGTTCATTTCACCAAGTCTAAACTTCGCATACCAATCGTTGATGGTTGATTTTCCTGGGGCAGTGCCAAATTTTTGCTTCATCAACTTTATCAACACGCGAAATTCGTTTTTATCCATTTTTTTCACAATAACAAAAGTTGCTTCACTCAAAACGCTATAATTCACAAACTAATGATCCGACAGCTGTCAAATTTATTTACGCATCATTTGAGGGCTAATGCTATCTAAAAAACATATGGATTTAATTGTAGTAGCGCCACCTATGTTTTTGTTTATCGTTGCTGTCAGTTATCGCTATTATATATTATGTTGTTTATTGGCTAAATGTTGTAATTATGGTTTATTGGTAATCTGAATCATACATAAACGTCAACAAACGTGGTTCCTGCCGGTTCTCGGTGACAGCGTATCTAGAGTGTTTGCCTCTGGCTTTTTTCCTTCTACAATTTTACATTCATCATAGTCGAAGCTAGAAATGAGTGCACTATAACAACAGAGTTACTTATTTATTTATTTATTTATTTACTAATTTATATATTAGAAATTTTAGCTTTATCCTAGCGAGTACTGCTAACCCTAATTGCAGGATTTCACGCCTTGCGTCTCGAGGTGTTTTACAATTACTGCCATTATCGGTAAGTTAATTTTCCTTCTTAGTGTTTTGTTTTATGCCACCATAAACTCAGCGACACATAAGAAAACAAAACAAAAATGACATCATTGAATTTTTATTGACCCACCGAGTGAGTCACGCTCGCTATGTCGCCGTGTGCCGTCCGTACGCATTTAAACCTTATGTCATCGACTAACGCGACGGTCACCATTGACCCAGGACGTAAACATAACGTTTACCGTTGATATAACGAACGGGGCGATCAAAAGAATCCTAATTAATTTGGTCCGGCCGTCGAGTTCGAGGACTAAGAGGCTTAACAGGACCGTGGTGGGACGAGGAGTACAATGAGACGGGCAGGAGAATTAGACGGAATACGCGTTCGGTTGGAGTTCTTTTTAAAAGCCGGATTAGGTTCGTTTTTTTTGGTTTGGTACGGGCCGTAGTTGAGTTTGATATTAATTAGAAAACGTATTTTTTATCGCTCTTAAAGGAAACGGTTTCGGTTCGTAATTTAGATGGATCTACCTGATATTTTTTAATATATTTATGGAATATTAAAAGCTAATTTGCAGATCTGTAGCACACTGGAGTGGTAATTTTAAACCCAGTGCGTTAAGTAAAAATTATGTATTGGCGACTTTAAAAAATAAATTAGGAAATTTAAAAAATAATCAAACAAAAAAAAACGTTTTAAAACAAAATATGTACATAATAATCGTTGTAATAACTAAATAACAATATAAGTCGGAAACTATCGACTGTTTAGTAACTAATTACTTTTTACTATTGACTGTTTCAGTCATGTACTTTTAATTACTATTTTTGGTTCTACTAGTTTCATTCGACTGATTTTTAACATTCTGGTTCTGTCGTCCTAGCCGCGCCCTTGACAAATATGTACCCAATTTATGCTTACATAGATTTATATGTAATCTATATAGTTTCATTATTTTTTTGGTAGTTTGCTTGTAAATAACAATATATTGTATATAAATATAGCAGCATTTTGGAACATTGCATTTGGAGCATTTTTCAGTTGCTACTTTTTTGACTATCGACTAGTCGATAGTTCCCAGCGCTACTTAATACCTACCTAAACCTATTTATCTATTTACAATATTATTTTAACTACTACTAACTGATCACTTTCAAGTTGGTGCCGAACCCGAAAAAATACAAAAATAATAATATAATTTTGTGTCATGTAAAAATTGAATTATGAACAAAAGAAGTTCCTTGATGGAGTTGTATTACTTCGCTATTGCCATGAAACTGCAGTCTGTCCTTATGTCTCCTTGCAGTTTTCTTGACATCACACAGTGACGGTGGGTATCTTAATATCTCGGTTTAAGTAATCAGTCCTGTAGTATATCGGTGCAGCGACTATACTTCTCAGTTCTTTTCTTTTCTATTTTAAATGTTCCTTTCAGTGGTTTTGCATCCAGATTTATTCCGAGAAACTTGCTGCTATATGTTCTTGAAAGTGGTGTTGCTATATGGAATTTTTGAATTTTCTGTTCGTTTATTTTATTTGTCAAATATGGGAAAATTATTTATATTGTCACTTGCCTGTTGCAATTTTTGTGTGACATCAGCAAATATAGCCATCGTGATATTGTCCATTTGTGGTATATGACATGTAAAGAGTAGGAAAAGAATCGGGGCTAATACACTTCCTTGTGGTACACAAGGATTCGAGAGGTAAGATTTTTGTGTAACAGTATTTTGAATGATATATTGAGTGCAAACAAAATTTTATAAGGACAGTACAGGGGATTTATCATAAGCCTTAGTAAATCTGTATAGTTTCGACGGACATTAAAGTGTCATCAGTCAAACTAATGTTTAATTTGATAAGGAAAACGGTCCATTGAATGTCTCCGGCCTGACACATAGATGGCGCTACTAGAATTACATCCATATGGTTTTTAACCCTCAAAAGATGCGTGCATAAATTTGACAGCTGTCGGATTATTAGTTTGTGAATTATAGCATTTTGAGTGAAGCTACTTTTGTTGTTGTGGAAAAAAGGATAAAAAGGAATCTCGCGTGTTGATAAAATATTGCTTCTTGAAAGGAAATAATACAGTTGAAGCGAACATTTGGATTGATGCCGAGTTCTCGGATACTGCCTCAGGAATATCAATCATCCAGGATTGGTATGCTAAGTTTAGACATGGTGAAATGAGCACCGAAGACGGTGAACGCAGTGGACGCCCAAAGAGGTTGGTACCAACGGAAACATTAAAAAAATCCTCAAAATGATTTTGAATTACCGTAAATTGAAATTGAATGAAGCGGAGCCTCTAAAGATATCAACTGAAGTTGTACATCATATCATTCACGAATATTTGGGTAGGAGAAAGCTTTATGCAAAGTGGCTGCGCTTTTGGTCAAAATCAACGACGAGTTGATGACTCGGAACAGTGTTTGAAGATGATGAAGTGTAATAAACCCGAGTTTTTGCGTCGATGTGGGACAACGGATGAAGCATGGGTCCATAATTTCATTCAGAAGTCCAATCGACAATCATCCGAGTAGACTGCACACGATGAACCCGCTCCAAAGCGTGGGAAAATGCAACAGATGGCTGGCAAGTTTTTGGCGTCTATATTTTGAGTTGAGGACTGAAGCCTATTTTGAAGACAAGAATAAATCGTACTACAAAAATGGTATCAGTGTATCACCATTGAAGGGAGTTATGTTGAATAAAAAACTAATTTTTCCAAAAAATAAGTTTCACTATGGTAAGCCGTGGACTTTTCAATTAAACTTGTTAATTCTAAGACCTGTTAAAAAGCCTAAAAAAGTTGAATAAACGTTCAAAAAGTTTTATACTAACTAACATTTTTATAAGAACTTATTGAATGATCCCCATCTTATTCCTTTACTCTTCATGAAATAATAACCGAAAATACCATCCGAAACTGACTCATCGAGAGGATTTATTTTAACTAGTTACGAGAACGTTTCGTACGCTATCTAAACCCATTAATAACAGTTTCTTTTTAGAACCGCGTCGGTTCGATATTAAAAATGTAAGTTCGTTTTGCCCCCTTTGCCAGTTAGCTGCTAGCCCCGCGACAACGCGACTAACGATTTTTACATTTTTCACAATTGTGCCAGCTTGTAAAAAAGCAAGACCGTAAAATGCCCTAGATGGAAACAAATAAACTGCAGGGAATGGAGCCGCGCAATACAGACAGCAGCGGCGCTGCTTTTCAAAACAGGAAAAAATAGAAAGTTATCGCGTTATCCTTCTCCCCACTCCCCCACTGGTTTGTGCCGTGGTCTCGGGAGAGTTTTACTTTATTTGCCTACTTAAATACGTTCGCAAAAATTGTCTAAATACGTTCTGTTTAAACAACAAACATTATGACATAAAATAACCGAAAAAATAAATATGATTGCTGGTTATATTGTTTGTATCGAGCTGGCAAAACTTTGACACTAGATTGTGATTGTGTATTGTGTGATTAAGTGTAAAATAAATTCAAACAGAATACGAGAATGTTCACGGAACTGAAGTGAGTGGGCATTCCAGACACACTAACTATGAAATGTTGTAGAATATTGACGAGCATTAAGTAAAAACATCATCAAAACTTGAAAACAAAGTCAGATAGTGGATACTCAATAATAACACAATCGCCAGTTGGAAACTGTAAGAATAGTATTTATGAAATCAAGTGCTTATATTTGCTAATGCCAATCAAATCGTATAATCGTAGAAATTGTAAATATACTGAAAAAAATTATGACAATTTGATGATACAGATGTCAACGTTTGACAAGACAAAGCTGACAGTCGATAGTAACCTGTAACTACAACACAAAATAAAACTTTAAATTATATATACTTGGTGATAGATGTTACAAACTTACAAGCACTCAATATATTTTCATTTACTCTACTTGCTTTCAATAAGGACATTTGGATTCATATATTGTCTGTACGTAGTTGAAACTTCTGTTTGCCATAACGCCCACCTACTAATGTGCAAAAAACTTGATAATATCACATTGTTCAATGATATATATGTCAGTTACCCTTAACCTGGTGCCCGTCCAACTATTTGACACTAGATATTTGATATTAGCTCATTGCGTATGGCAGAGCTTCCCATTCAGCCTGCAACATCCTTCAGAACTCTTACAATATGCGATCTAGCGTTGGGGATTCAGTGTCTTTTACACGGTATTACAGGTCTTAAGAATACGTCGTTAAATTTAGTCATTTAATGTTAGTAGGCATCTGCACTAACAGTTTAACTCCTTTCATGGACTAAGGTATGCATTTTTGTATTTGGAATTATGTTACTAGATCCATATTTATTGTTACTTACAATAAGCTATAGAAAACTCTTTTTTGCCCCTCAATCAGTGAAACCGTAATATTGATACATACGCGTATATAGAGAAGATAGTTGTCAGAATTAAAGTTCTTGGGGTTTTCAATGATCGTTTCAAAGAACTTGGTCATGATGTTCGGCGTCCAGCAAGTGGAGGAAAGTGCATCTCCAGCAGTTCTGCTAACTGCAAGATCATCAATGCAGCGAGATTGGAGAATCTCCATGAGAAACATTTCCCATGAGACTGGGATAAGCAAGTCGTTGTTTCATTGAATAGCCAAAAAGAAACTCAACCTCACAGCATACAAGCTCAAAAAAGTTCAGCTTCCCACAGGTTAGAACAAGAGGGCACCGCTCAGAAGGTGTCAGCAGCAAGACCCTTCATCACGTCGACAGAATGGCCTCCGTACTCGCCGTATTTCAACTCAATGGACTACAGCATGTGGTAAAGTTTACAGTAAAAGGTAATGTGGTAAAGTAAGCAGTTTCAAGGGCCTGGGCCTGTGCTAAACGTCACTAAAATTTGATGTCGCTAAAGCAACCACTACGTCAATAATGGGACCGATTGTCGCCAGAAGACCTTCGAACCATTGCCGAAAATTGCAAGTCACTGTTAAACTCGTATATCGCCACGTCCATGTTATTGTTATTCATTCCTGTTTCTTTGGGACACATCGTTTTTAGCAATCGTAATACAAAAGTAAAGACAACCATTAAATCATTTTACTTAAATAAGCAAAACTGACATTTATATATTTGACTTTACGAAGTTAAGCAGACAACATTTCATAAATAAGACGGTTCAAACAACTCCATTCGTTTATTCAGGATAACAAATGCGAATAGTTGTCCATTCCGAACTTTTAACTTTTATTGCAACTATGTTAGCCTGCTTGTTGGTGTCAACCGACTTCGGTCTCCTACTTGTGTTGTTAATTTAGCACAAGTAGTTTTGATTTAGTATAGACATTCGTTTTTTAGAAAATTATAAAATTAGGATAAAAAATAATGTGGATTGTTCAGAATAATATTGTCATTTAAACTATATCATATTATTGAATTTAGTCTGTGGTTACAGTGATGTTTTTATTTATAAAACATATTAAACTTTGAAGGGAAGAAGAGAAAGATTGAACCTAATAGTTGGACACCATAGATCTACCCTGGCTTCAAATTTTTTTTATGTAATAACAATTTGTTGTTAAATAATATATAATGTTCGCTTATTAGTAAACACTAAACCTTTTTCTTTTTACCAGTGAGGTTCTTTTTTGTACATTTTCACTTGTTTCACTTTCTGGATATACTTTCTCCACACCATTATATTTGAAAAGGGTGAAAAGGGTTATAGAATTATAAAGCCTAATACCTACATATTAGTTTGAGTTTATTAACAAAATGAATGTGAAAATATCTGTTCAGCTATCCTCCCATAACGTGTAGTGTGAAGGGCTTGGTAATAAGTTACAGAAAATGTTACCGAACCAACACACTGAACTATTGAAATCTAACATTACAATTATAATATTCAAAGTACGAAAGAACTAAACCAAACCAATTCCAGATTCTCAGTTTTGATAAATTGTGAAGTATCGTATTTCTTCACAAGTGTCAACGTCCTTAAACAGTTTTCTCTTGCAGACCTGTCTAATCAAACTTTTGATCGTGTGCTAAGTTCTTTAGAAATTCATAAATTCAGAAATAATTTTACTTGAAAAAACACCCTTTATATGCCCTACTAAAATTTGAACAAACAATATAACACATGTAATGTTAATAAAATCGAATAAATATTGCTTGTTCATAGTCGGACATAAACTCCAACAAAAAAACAGTCCATAAAAGCGAGTTAAACAAAAGTTTTCATTTGCGGGATAATAAATACGATTAGCTGGACATTCCCAACTTCCAACTTTTATGGCTGCAATATCGCCCTGTTTGTTGGCGTCAACTAACTTGAGTTTTCAATTATATTATTAACTTAACTAACAAGTATTTGATTAATGTAGTAGCTGTTTCGAGGGGGATAACTCAATTTGTCCATTTAATCCAGTTTATCCGATATATATTTACCTCGGTGTTTATGTACAGAGCGATGTCGATGATTAGGACTAATTAAAAAGCAGGTGATATGTACAAATAAATAAATAGGTCAGTTTTTGCATTTAATGGGTATTTTAGTTTAGAAAATTATTTAGAAACTAAACAACGTCAACGTAAGATAATTTGAATTTTTAAAAATTCTCTTAAAAGTACGTTTTTAAAAACCTTAGCCTTGAAAGTACGAAAAGAGAATCGATCTTTTCAAATTTAATTATTTTAGGTTAATTCATTTTAAGGTTGTAGAAAAAGTAACTTCGATTTTTCTGAATTAAGTAGCATATCTAGTACCTCTTATTAAGTAGTAAGTCATGACAGGTTAATTGAAAATATATATGTTTAAATTTATATGTTTCTTAGTTAGCCCTAACCCTCAAAAGATGCGTGTATGAATTTGACAGCTGTCGGATCATTAGTTTATCAATTATAGCATTTTGAGTGAAGCAACTTTTGTTATTGTGAAAAAAATGGATAAAAAGGAGTTTCGCGTGTTGATAAAATATTGCTTTTTGAAGGGAAAAACACAGTTGAAGCGAAAAATTGGGCTTGATGTCGAGCTTCCGGACACTGCCCCAGGAAAATCAACAATCAAGGTGGTATGCTAAGTTTAGACGTGGTGAAATGAGCACCGAAAACGGTGAACGCAGTGAACGCCCAAAAGAGGCTGTTACCGAGGAAAATCTTTAAAAAATCCACAAAATGATTTTGAGTGACAGTAAATTGAATCTGAATGAAAGAGCAGACACTCTAAATAGCATTCACGAATATTTGGGTATGAGTAAGCTCTGTACAAAGTGGGTGCCGCGCGAGCTCACTTTTGACCAAAAACAACGAGTTGATGATTCGGAGCCTTGTTTGAATCAAACGAAATAAACCTCAGTTTTTGCGTCGATATGTGACAATGGATGAAACATGACCCCATCATTTCACTCCTAAGTCCAATCGACACTCATCCGAGTGGACTGCACACGATCCACCTGTTCCAAAGCGTGGGAAAATGTGACAGCCGGCTGGCAAGGTTATGGCGTCTGTATTTTATACCTTGAAAAAAGGAAAAAGACCATCAACAGCGACTATTACATAGCGTTATTGGACCGACATTTGAAGAAAAAGAAAGTGCTGCTGCACCAAGACATTGCACCGTGTCAAAAGTCAGTGAAAACGATGGCGAAAAACCATGAATTGGACTTAGAATTGCTTCTTCATCCACCGTATTCTCCAGATCTGATCACCAGCGACTATTTCCTGTTTTCATATCTTAAAAGAATGTTCGCTGGGAAGAAAATTTCACCGAATGAAGGGGTGATCCTCGAAACTGTGGCCTATATTGAAGCAAAAGGCAAATCGTACTACAAAAATGGCATCGAAACGTTGGAGGGTCGCTATAATCAGTGTATCACCCTTGAAGGGAATTATGTTGAACAAAAAAATTGATTTGGCTAAAAAAATGTTTTATCTAGGTAGGCCAGGGACTTTTTAATAGGCCTGTTCAAACCCTGGACTGATAATAGAGCTGGTCATGTGGTTCGGGAATGTAAAATGAACCATTTAGAGTTCCACTAAAAATATTGAGGTAAAAACCCATAATGGAACAATAAGACAGACTGTTTAACACTATTTTAAAAATTTTCTTCCACTTTTTCCATTTTTTAAAAATTATCTTAAACTCCAAACCAAAAATATTTAATAATATTTAATTAGACATTAATAATAAACTAATATTTCTTCATTTACTGTATAGCGTAATAGTAGCAGGTCTACTTCAAGGGTTTTCGTAGATTCGTCACGAATAACGAAGAAATAAACAGAAATAGGCGTCAAAAATCGAAATAACTACCTTCAAACAGAACGTACCTAATCCAATCAATTAAAGCCCCTCCTAAATCTATTATATCCTAATCGAATAATTTAATTAGTTTTCCAAGAAACATTGTCGCCGGTCTCACTCTCGCGTCTGCCGCACCCTTTGAATTAGTCCTGTTTATAATTCGGTCCATTTTCCTATTAATTATTTTACATAAACGACGAGGCAAAGTAGCAATTGACGCCCGTAATTATATATCCCTTTTCGTTTGCGGTGATAAATGAGCAGTCTCCTGATTTATGTACCCGTACCGCCGAAAACACCGCGCAGAATAAAACAACTCAACAGATTAACATTGCAAATTATTATTTCCATTATTCAGGTTATGTTTGTTAGTGTCTCGTCTCGTCGTCGAGATCGTTACAAGGGTAGAGATGACAATCCTATTTACCATTCCAGTCGATTCATCAATTTTTCTGCCCGCTAATCTATGGTTTTTCGGAATATCGATCAATTAACAATCGAGCGTCGAAAACAGAAGAACATCAGTCGAAATGTTTACATCTGGGACTCTTTCTAACGTTTGAACTAACGGACGGTATGATGCACCATGGTCAAAATCAACTAAAAACTGAATTTCTGACTTAAATTTTAGTATTTTTATTGAATTGTTGAGCAGACTATTTATTGGTTTGGTTGGCGTCGTTTTAACAACAATTTTAAACTGGTCAGACATATCCACAGCAGCCAAGAATCAGGACTAAATCAAGTTTTGAACTATTTACATCATGTAGAAATCATTTCTTTTCAAGTTGGTAAGTACTTCATATTGTTATAGATAAAATCTACCACGAAGTTTTGTGAAGTTTTTTATATTTTAGAAATATCTAGCCAAATTTCTGTAAATCTTGAAGCATTTTAAGTTTTGTGCGAGTTTAAAAAAATCCATTTGCATCACATCCAAGACGTTCGCTAAACTATTCGTAAACTAACTTAGTATTCCCAAGAAAGATTTGAATTGTTGTGGGTTGTGATTAATACAGTTTCTTTTAGTTTCGGATGTTACAATAAACAATAAAGATTTAATAGACATTTGGTTAGAAACTCCAAAATATCATCGAATACCGTTGGTTTATCAAAAATATTGTTATTTTTTAATGTTGAGGAACTATCAAAACGTTTGAAAGATAAAATAATGCATTGGAGTAATGTATTTGTGTTAAGAATGACCATTAAATATGATAATGTTGTTCTTGCAGGCGATTTTTAGTAATTTACAAGAAAACAAATGCGAATAGTTGTCCATTCCGAACTTTTTAACTTTTATTGGTACTAAGTTTCCCTGCTTGCTGGTGTCAGCCGACTTTAGTCTCCTACTTGTTTAGTTAATTTAACAAAAGTAGTTTTTGATTTAGTATAGAAATTCGTTTTTTAGAAAGTTATAAAATTAAGATGAAAAATAATGTAGATTGCTCTGAATGACATTATCTGTCATAAACTATATTATATTATAGAATTTAGTCTGTTGTTATAGTGATCTTTTCATTTATAAAACATATAAAACTTTGTAGGGAACAAGAGAAAGCTTCAACCTAATAGTAGGGCACCATACCCTGGCTTTAAATTTTTGGCTATTTTTATGTAATGGCATTTTGTTGTTAAATAATATTTAATGTATACGCTTATTAGTACACACTAAATCTATTCCTTTTTACCAGTGAGGTTATTTTTTGTACATTTTCACTTGTTTCACTTTCTGGATATACTTTCTCCACACCATTGTATTTGCAAAGGATGCAAAGGATTTTAGAAATATAAAGCCTAATACCTATATATCAGTTTGAGTTTATTAACAGACAATCGATGATTGACCAGGTGGATAGAATAACAGATGTAAGTGAAAAAGCCTATGAATGTGAAAATATCTGTTCAGCTATTTTCTTAGATTCGAAGCACAAGCCTCCCATAAGGTGTGGTATGAAGGGCTTGGTAATAAGTTACAGAAAATGTTACCGAAACAACACACTGAGCTATTGAAATCTAACATTACAACTATAATATTCAAAGTACCAAAGTACCAAGTACCAAACCAATTCCAAGTTCCTAGTTTTCTTTGAGAAGTTATGAAGCAGCTTACTTCTTCAATCAGAATGTTTAGAGTTAAACAAGAAGAAGCTTACTCTACAGCAAAAGAAGCAAAAGCAGGTGCACCACAAAGAAGTGTCCTAGGGCCAATGCTTTATCTACTCTACACTTGTGATATACCACAAATGGAGAATATTACGATGGCTACATTTGCTGATGATACTGCGACTATAGCTATCGGAGACAATAGTGTTCACTTAGAATTAGACCGTACAGGCAGCAATAACATAAAATAATACTATCATTCCCTATAGCAACAACGCTAAATAGCTCGGAATGAATCTTGATGCAAGACTTCGCTGGAAGGAATATATAAAGAAGAATATAAAGAAACTGGAATTAAAATATAGGAAAATGTATTAGTTAATTGGAATAAAATCACAATTATCAGTATATAAAAAATTGCTATTATATAAGCAAACACTGAAACCTATACGGAGTTCAATTATGGGGATGTACTGCAAGAAGTAACATAAACAAAATACAAATTTTTCAGAACAAAGTCCTGAGAAGTATTGTGGGCGCACCCAAATACTACGGAAGTAACTACCTATATCGAAACCTTCAGATACCCACAGTCAGCAAGAAATGAAGAGAATTGCAAGGGGGCAAGAAGAAAGGCTCCATTCTCATGAGAATATTGAAGTATTGCAAGTTTTGTATACCACCAGAGCAGGAGACAGACTCAAAAGTATCACCATCTGATCTTCTGTAGTGTCGTGTAGTGAGGTGTGTTTAACAAAAAATACAGAAGTGACAGGTATAAACATTATTTCACCAGGGACTGAGATAGGGCCGATGGGTCCTCCTAGTTATATAACTAGATTTAAGTTATCATAAAAACAAATTATAGGTTAGTCGAAAACGACTAGTAACAATGTAACATTCAAATAATAAAAAAATTATAAAATATTATTATTCTTTATTACAGTGATCTAGCCTTTTGCTACAAAATAACTGGAATTCGAAAATGATGGTTAGGAGACGGTAAGTGACGTCAATGTTTCGTAAAGCTTTTGATACGCTTTTGACTTAACGAGGTACATGTTAAAATTTTGTGCTTATATTTCTAATAAAATATTATTATTCTTTATTACAGTCATCTAACTAACTGCTACAAAACAATTGGAATGCAGAAATAATTGTTAAAAGATAGCAAGTGACGTCAATGTTTCGTAGAGTTTCTGATTTATGTTCTACTTAACATGGCTAATTTTGAAATGTAGTGTTATTGTTTCTTGTAACATATTATTATGATTGTTTATTACTGCCATCTAATCTATTGCAACAAACCATCTGTGTAATTACCACTGTTTATATTCAGTTATAACGAAAATATTCGATATAACATTTTAAGAAGGAAATGAAGAAAAACGACCGGCAACACACCCTCGTGCCGTACACGAAATCGCGCTGTTTTCGATGATTTAGCGACCATAAAATCGTTGGGTCGCAATTAAACTGAAAGCCGTCTTTACACCGGAGGCGATTATTCGGACAAGGGCCATCGCAAATAGAACAAAACTGACCGTAAATTGTTATTAAAATGAACCTTTGTCGAGGGGGCTTTGTCGTTCGAAAATGTACCGATTTAAGCTAAGGCCGCGGCTGAGTAAACCTGTGAGGAAATTGAGTGTTTCGGGATTGTCGGGGAATTGAATTTAAATATTTGCGGAAGTCTTATTGGTTTATTTAAGTTGGACGGGTGTGGGACGTATACACAGTTTGTCACATAATCGCAGTTGGCTTTGGTTGATTATCAGATTATTAACGAATTTCGAAATAAATTACTGGAGCAATGAATTAATTTTAATGGTTTTTAATTCTAAAATATTATAGAATACATGTCATGAAAAGTTAATCCAAATTGCACTCATGTTCCCTATATTATAATAATTATTATAACATGAAAATATGTTATTATAAATAACACATTTATTAATAAATTAAATACCGATGAATAGTTGTTCTCTGTTGATATAAAATACCAGGAATCTTGAGGCACCCTCTTGCCCTAAAATGCGTTAGAGAAGTAAGCATTTTTACTGTTAAATACTTAGAGATACACAGCCCTTTGTGGGATAGAGAACACGCCTTCATACACTGTTGCCTAGGATTTAAATGATGCCCAGACATTGCTTTTAAAATAATAAAATATTCATTATTTTAATAATAAAACTTTATAATGAAATCAACGAAAATTTATCATTTTAATTTGTGAATTTAGATTAGACATGGATATTTCAGAATGGGACCAATATAGCCAATCGTCACTCTTGGCAAGATGATAATAGAAATAGTGTTAAGACAACAGGTTGATGGAAAAAAGTAAACGTTGCAATGACAATTGATTAGGTTTTATTAGTCATAACATTCATTAATAATCCATTGCAGATATATTGTTCTTTATGCTGGAAACAGGAATGGTTAACATTTTCGGTTTGGGTGAACTCTATCAGACACGTCGAAGAATTAATTGAAAAATGATGGAATTGTGAACAAATATTAGATAAATTAAAAATTAACAGCTTTATTATTCGCTTCTCTTCGGGATCTCAGACGAAGATGTACGAATCCTTTCCTGTGTAAATTGTGAGAGAGGAAAATACGAAGATAATTGCTTGTAACAGTTAATTTAATATGTGTATATATTTTCCAACGGTAGTGTAATCGAGAGGGAGATATATAAATTCTTTCACGAACTACATTTAAAAATGAAAAGGAAAAAAATTATAATAATACATAAAATGCAATTTATAATTTAATTTTAAACGAAGTAGAATTACTAATATACTTGAATGATCTGTGGATCTGTACATCAACATCTGTTACATTAACAATCTTGAAAAATATCGTACCAAAATGTTATAATATTAATATACAGTATATTATTATTTACAAGCAAACTACCAAAAAAATCATAAAACTGCACATAATACATATAAATCTACGTAAGCGTATATTGGGTACATTTTTGTCATGGTTGCGACTAGGACAACAGAGTCGGAACATTAAAAATCAGTCGAATGAAACAGTCGATAGTAAATAGTTACAAAATCAATCCGACCGAAAATAGCGAATGAAAGCAGTCAACTGAAACAGTCACTGGTGAAAAGTAGTAAAATCAGTCGAACCAAAACAGTCGATAGTAGAAAGTAGTCAATTACTAAACAGTCGATAGTCAATTTTAGTTGATAATTCCCAACCCCAACCAAAATATTTATATTTTCTCGACATATTCAATTCGTTCCGTTTAAAATTAGCGATCGAAGTTGTAACAACGTCCGCCCTCCATCGATACCGTCCTCTTCTTTATCAAATTCCGACGCCCGGCCCGCAAGAATTAATAAATCCCGACGGAATCGTTGTCGGGACTGGGAAAGTTGGCAAGTTTTAAGGCACCAACGCCAGATAATAGAAAATATAATGCCTGGAAGGCTCGGACTTTAATACACACACCCCCTGTTGATTTACTTTCGTTTGTATTTTTCCCCGTGAGTTTCGGGACACTCGAAACGAACATGTTTTCATTATGCGCGACTACGGCGCGACGCTGCCGAGTCTACGGGCGCCGAATGTGCGAGTGTGTTCCTTTAACGGCGAGGAGATTATGAAACGTTGAGGGTTTTATTTTATTTAAGCTGCCAACAGCTTCAGAACACCACAATTAATCTTAACAATCTAAATTTACGAAGGGTTTGAACTAAGCATCCATAATATTATAGCTCTTCATTCAATAAGTCTTTCAGTTGATCCATCACCATCAGTACATGTTATATAATACTGCACAGACTAGCGTTGGGAAATATCGACTGAAAACAGTCGAAATAGTCGATAATCAAAAAACGAACAACTGAAAAGAGTAATTACTATATTCAGTCAAATGCACGGTTTTTTCAGTCAACGCACGACTGTTTTTATCCATTCGTGATGTCAGACAAATATATACGAACCCTTTCCTGTATAAATTGTGAGAGAAGAATGCTTATATATTCCATAAAACTATATATATATATATATATATATATATATATATATATATATAACCTATAAATCTATGTAAGCATAAATTGGGTGCATAAAAGGTCGCGGCTAGGATGACATAGCCATAACGTTAAAAATCAGTCGAATGAAACTAGTAGAACCAATAAATATATTATATAGTAACTCGATAGTAAATAGTAACAAAATCAGTCGGGCCGAAATTGCGACTGAAACAGTCGATAGTAAAAAGTAGTCAATTACTAAACAATCGATAGTCGATTTCAATCGATAATTCAGAACACTAGCAGAGACTATTCGGTCATTTGTTTGACTATTTGAATGGTGAACGTGTGAGACCGGTTGGTTTGTTTATCCCTCAGTATATCTTTATATCGCCGTTCAACCAGTTGTCTCTTCGTTTTGTTAAATAAAATAATATTCAAGTAGATTAATAATTTCTAACCGACTTCAAAAAAGAAAGAGCTTCTATGTTCGACTGTATATATATATTTTTTTTAACGTATGTTCGCCGATTTCTCGGTCAATTGTGGGACTATTTTCAAAATTCTTTTTTATTCGAAAGAGTGCACTTTCGACGTGGTCCCATTGGAATCAAACGAGGATTTATTGGGAGGAAGAGGAGGAAATCTAGGGAAACCCTCAAATTTTAAAGGCACGTACATAGTTTTGACATATTTTTTATCTAAAATAATCAGTTATTTTTGTGTAATGTTAGTTCTGAGCGGATGTGGCTAAAAATCGGAAGTCGCTCACTGCAAAAGCCATTCAGTTTACTTTTAAAGTATTAACTAGAGTATATAGGGTCTCGTAAAAATATTGTAGAAAACTGCTTCTATGGTGTGTTGGTTAAAACGTTTCGTTCCCAAGCGGAGTTCGCAGGTTCGATTCCCGACGTTAACTTTTTATTGTTGTTTAGATAGAACATTTGTCAAATCACCTAGGCTAGGTAGCAGACACAGGGGCTTAAAATGCTCCTTATTATCTTTGTTTCTTTATTCCTATTATTCCCATCGTAATATTAAATAAAATAACTACATAATTTATTGAGTAAATATCTAACACTAAAAAGAGAAAAATAAAATATTTTAACAATACAATTGGAAAGACTTCAAAAAATATATAAGGAACTCACAAAAAATTAAAAAATAATCAAACAAACAATATTATTTTAACTACTACCAAATGATCTCTATGAAGTCGGTGCCGACATGCACCAATTCAACATGCAGTTTATAGTGAACGGTCACCAAATGCGGATTGCAATACCTCAGCTTCTTAGCCGTAGTTTATTGGAATCTGGAGTCACCAAAGCTTGAGAACCATTCCATAGAGAAGTACTACGGAAATTTGAGTAGAAACATTGTTATTTCGAAGATATTCAAAGGCAAGCTGACAGACGAAGGCACCATCAATACACAAAAACAATTTTTATAACAACTATAAGCTGTCCAGATGGAATTACAAGAACGTACATCCCTGTGGCCTTTTCTTTAGGAAGAAGGTATTATGTAATACGACCAAGTTTATTCGGTCATCTGTTTTTTTAGCTACTTGAATTGTGAACGAGTGATATGGGTTGGTCTGTTTTTACCCTCAGTGTCGTCCCTTACCGCTGTTGAAGCAGGCGCCTCTTTTCTCCTTTTGAAGGATCGCCTCCTATAACCAATCCCAATGAACTAAATCAACTGCCTTTTTTGATGAATTAGACTTTATGTTGCTCCAATAGAACGACTAATCGACGATTTTCATTCAGTGTTTTTATTTTACATACATCACCTGTATAGAAATATTCAATGTCATGAACCTTAGTAAATTTGAGAAACTTATTTGTTATTTCCGAACATCTATAAAATGATTTAGCCTATTATTTAGTTTTGTTCATATATATTTTTGTACATTCAAGATTCTTCTATGTTTTTCTGCACTGATACACTTTTAAATTTGTGAAATTGACTGAAGAGATTTTATTTAAATTACTTTTTGTTACTGACATGTTTAGTTAGACTAGTTGTATTAAGTATTTCATCTTTTTCCTTTATCATCACCATCAATTGTTATCGTATCTTCACGCTTGAATTAGTGTCGCAGAACTTTCTTTTGGAGCAAGTTACTTTCATCAGATGTCTGAGTCATCAAGTTAAGCTTCTTCCAAATCAATATAAAAAAATAACTCTCTAAATTTGGCTTTAAATGTTTTGAACTTAGTAACAAACAATAGAAGAATTGAATATAGTAACTAACTAATGCTGTAAACGCAGTAAAACCTAATAATTTGCTAGTTTCTCATTATGACTCGAATTTGTATAAGTACACAAACCAAGGCGCTCTCAAACGTGTAGCAAATCCACTCTTCAGGCGGTAGGTACATCAAAGGCTTTATCCCGAAACACGTACATTAGACGTGAGCTTCTGTCGTGCGCCATAATAGATAATAGACTAACACATCTAATAGAACAATAAGTTCGTTGAATGTAAAAGACCTAAAACCTGTTTATATTTACATATAATATTAAATACTGTTCGAGAATCGATGGTATTTAACTTAGGTTACAGTATATACTTAACAGGTCAATTGAAAATTCCTCGGCCTGAAGCATAGATGGCGCTACTAGAATTAAATCCATATGTTTTTTAGTTTGCCCTAACCCTCAAAAGATGCGTGTATAAATTTGACAGCTGTCGGATTATTAATTTGTGAATTATAGCATTTTGAGTGAAGTAACTTTTGTTATTGTGAAAAAATGGGAAAAAAGGAATTTCACGTGTTGATAGAATATTGCATTTTGAAGGGAAAAAATACAGTTGACTTGAAATACAAAAACTGGCTTGATGCCGAGTTTCCGGTCACTGCCCCAGGAAAATCAACCACCAAGGATTGGTATGCTAAGTTTAGATGTGGTGAAATGAGCACCGAAGACGGTAAACGCAGTGGACGCCCAAAAGTGTTTGTTACCGACGAAAATCAAAAATCCACAAAATGATCTTGAATGACCGTAAATTGAAATTGAATGATATAGAACGTGTACATCACATCACTCACGAACATTTGGGTATGAAAAAGCTTTGTGCAAAGTGGGCATTGCGCGAGCTTACTTTTGACCGAAAACAAGTTGATGATTTGAAGCAGTCTTTGAAGATGATCAAGCATAATAAACCCAAGATTTTGCATCGACATATGACAATGGATCAAAACATGGCTTCATAATTTCACTCCGAAGTCCAATCGACAGCCACCCGAGTGGACTGCACACGATGAACCCGCTCCAAAGCGTGGGAAAAAGACGAAAACAGTCGGCTGGCAAGGTTATGGCATTTGTATTTTGGGATGCGCATGGAAAAATTTTCATTGACTACCTTAAAAATGAAGGACCATCAACTAACTAACAAAGCGACTATTACATAGTGTTATTAAACCATTTGAAGGACGGAATCGCTGAAAAACGGCCGCATTTGAAGAAAAAGAAAGTGCTGCTTCACCAAGACATTGCACCGTGTCACAAGTCAGTGCAAAAGATGGTAAAAATCCATGAATTGGGCTTTGGATAGCTTCCTCATCCACCGTGTTCTCCAGATCTGACCCCCAGTAACTCTTTCCTGTTCTCAGATCTCAAAAGATTGCTCGTTGGGAAGAAATTTTCGTCGATTGAAGAGGTGATCGTCGAAGTCTATTTTGAAGCAAAGGCAAAGCAACTACAAAAATGGTATCAAAAAGTTGGAGGGTCGCTATAATCAGTGTATCACCCTTGAAGAGAATTATGCTGTATAAAAAAAATTTTTACTATGGTAGGCCGATGACTTTTCAATTGACCTGTTACTGTGTGAAAAAGTAATCTATGTTCAAATGAAATATCTTTTTCGATGATTTATTTAGACTTTATGTAGACCCAATAGAACTTCTAATCGATGATTTTCATTCAGTGTTTTCGTTTTACATACATCACCTGTATAAAATCAGTCGATGTCATAAACTTTAGTAAAATGGACAAACCTATTTGTTATTTCCCGAATACCTATAAAAGGGGATCCCGTTATTTACTTTTGTTTCAGGCCTGTAGTACTACAGGATGTAT
The DNA here is from genome assembly GCF_030347505.1 of Rhynchophorus ferrugineus. NCBI lineage: Eukaryota > Metazoa > Arthropoda > Insecta > Coleoptera > Curculionidae > Rhynchophorus > Rhynchophorus ferrugineus. Next base: position 73,522,364 of record NW_027472582.1, on the reverse strand, counting down.
TTTGAAACTGTTCGTTTTTATTTACTGCCATCAGTGTGATCTGTTTTACGACGACGAAGTTTTTCTCAATGGAATGGCGCGTCTGACTAAATTGGAATGGGAATTTAGGAAGATGTCAAATAATAATAAAAATAAATCTTTTTTTATTCTGCCCCAATAAATATCGTTCGCTTTTATGGCAGGAATAGTAATACAGCAGGATAATCCTGCCAACCATCTTAATTGTATTATGTTGTAAGCTAAAAACTGTATCACTACATAGTATAAAACAAAGTCGCCCTTTCTGTCCCTATATCCCTATGTGCGCTTAAATCTTTAAAACTACGCAACGTGTGAATGAGTGATTCAAGAGGAAGGTTTACATGTATAATACATGCATAATATATATGCATAATATAATAATATATGCTAAGGCAACATTGATAATTTTAGAGGTTTCTAACGTGATGTCGTAAATTAACCTGTTTTTTTAAGCTTATTTAGCAATTAGCAAAAACGCTGCCTAACCCTACGAGTTAGATCAAATTAATATACTACAGTATTGTACACCATAAAAAGGTCTACAAAAAAGTCCGCGATGGTATAGGTTTATCTTTTAGGGATAATCCACATTAACCATTTTTATTGTTTACTTTTTACGTGAGAAAATGGCTTATTTACGAAGCTATTTTAAGCAATACGGCATTAATCCTTATCGAATTAAGTACCTTAAATACAGTGTGCAATTAATATAGATCAATATGGTTCCGTACAGCATGTAAATTAAACAAATATTTTCGGAGATATTACAAATTTAAAATTTGCATTAAAAATGTGTAATGTAATAAAAATTATATGAATTTAGATATTCCAAAGATAGCAGGAAATCTTCATAATAACTATAGGGGAAAAGGAATTGTTTTACTCCAAATTTAATGCGTGCAGGCCAAGGGCAGTAATGAATGAACCAAAAATACTGGATCGATTTTAATCATGTTTTCATTGAGTGACATAGGCATATATATTTTATGCCCGTGCAAAGTCGGAGCGGGCCGCTATGTTTTTAACGTTCATATTTTTTCTGTAGTGTATTTAATTTAGTATCAGCATTGCACCCGTGCGAAGCCGGGGCGGGTCGCTAGTTTTATATAATATGTGATAATCTTGGCAGGTTTTTTAACATCTGGTTCTTTAAAGGTACAACTAGAATTAAAAAATAGCAGTTACAGGGTCTCTGACCCTTAGGCCGTGGATTTCTGGTGCAAGTTCAGGGACTAAATCTTTGGTGGTGGATTGATACCTGACCATCACTAAAGCACAGATACACATCAACATTCGGCAAAACTCACAATCAACTACATGTTGTCGTTTACACAACTGATCGTTTATTTGGTAGGCAAGGGTTATATAGCACGACTAATAGTTCACTTGATATTTTAAGAAATTTGTTTTAATCTCCCTTGACGTCACATGATGAACGTTGTTCTTACATTGTAAGGGTTTCGTTAATATTAGAATATAAATGAAGCGATAGTGTCGTTTGTGTAGTCGATCTAACAACTAGCTATTTCATTTCCTTCAGAACAAATAGTTTCCAAGTAAGTCAAGTTTTTGTTTTGAACTGTATACCTTTCGTTACTTATATATAGAATATACATAGGAAACATAAACAAAAAAATTAATAATATCAATATAAATAAAAGTTCTAAGTTAATAGTAAAATTAACACAGAAATACATAAAAAGTTGATTTTTTGAGGTGGATTATATCTCGAGGGGGTGCGTAGAAGTAAGGAAAATCTGACATCTTAAACATAATATTCAGTATTCGTATCAGTTCACCAACTGGAAAGTCCATAATAAAATAACTCTTGTTTTTGACTTTTTATAATAATGGTTATTTCGATATAGTTGATTAAAATTGTAATATTTTAGTCAAAACTGAACCATATTCCCTTTTATTTTGAGGATTTTTCAAAAATTATATTGTTTTCAGAGGTATAGTTGTTTTACTGACGCGACATCTAAAAGCGAAATTTTAAACGCGCTTTAAACGATGACATTTTACCGAAACGATTTAGTTGAGATTTGGTGTGAAGCTTCTCAGTACATTCTGTTATTCAAATTCAATCAAATTAAATTAAATCAAATTTAATAAAAACGAAACATTCTTTTAACCAAATATAATCATCATCGAATATCGATAACAGTTGTGACTTATTGAAAATTAACAGAACAATCTGCCATGTTCACCACATGTTATCCTCTTCGATATTTATTTTGCTGAAGATTCACAAAAATGGGAAATCTTGAATAACCTCAAAATACGTATTAATATTATGAAACTTGGTATATCAATAGTAGTCAAAAATAGTTTTCCTTTAAAGTTATATAAATATCCGTTAATAATCTCCAAGAATAATTTAAATTTTGAAATATACTCTTAAGGATCTATTTTTAAAGGTTTCAGCTTGGAAAATAGGAAAACACCCAAACAAATGTAATCACCACAGAAAATCGGTAACAGTTGTGACCTATTGACCATTAACAGAACAATCTGCCATGTTCACCACCTGTTATCCTCTACGATAATTATTTGTTTTACTGAAGACTCTCTTAAATGAGGACCTCAAAATAGGTGTTGATTATCGGATATAAAATTCCAAGTACATTATTAGGAAGATATAACTGAATAGCATATAAAAAACATTGAAATCACCAAAAGAACTATGAAAATTAAACTCAAAGAAAGACCATGTTGAGATTTTACGGTTATTAATTGTTATACTGAGATTAGTTTTAACAAATAGCTTTATTTAATACACCTATAATGGTTTAATGGCTGCTCAGTACAGAGTACCATTTACTGCACGAAAACCACATAACGTTAACCATGAATCTTTACAGAGCAGGACGTAGGCGTTGACTCAAACTTACTATTCTTATTTCAGTCATGAGCAGCTAGAACAGAAAACATATTTTTGGAAATATTCGAGTTAATGAGAACCGAATTGTTCCTTTTCTATAAGCATTTAAAAATTCTTTTCCACTATTGTGGTTGATTGAATGCTTCATGGTTGACAAAATAATCAGGCCTATTTATCACATATTTCATAACCCCATTTTCTAAACAGTTGAAGGTATAAGCGAACTAATGAATTAATCTATATACAATACAAACAACAACAACGTGGTATCTCTCTTGACTGACACATTTCATTATTGTACTTAACACACATTCCTTCTTAGGAAGAATATTTACTTTAACAGACCATATTCTAAAAATAACAGAAAACAATCACAAACCGAATCAGTCCGACTAAAAACAATTCGACAGATCGATCGACCCTCCGCGACGGAGTCTGATTCGTTCTAATCAAATTTCTAGGATAATGTCGGTGAATTATCTCCCCTCGTGCACCCCCGCGACCCTTAACAGCCACCAGCACTTGAAATTTCGGATGCACGTCGAGGACTGTCCGAACGAGTTGATCGAATTAGAGTCGAACGAGTGCACGTTGTGAATCGGGCCTAAACTTCGTTTTAAGCTCGACCTGGAATACCTGAGAGGGGTGCGGCGGGGAGGGAGGGGTATAGAGGTTTGATTTTGTTTCGGTTTTCTTGGTCGCGGTCAAAGAATATGTCCCTGTGCGGTACGCGTCACGATATGTTGTTGTTTTTCCAGAAAGATTGGAGAAACATCAAATGTCTATCCTACGACGATAAAGAGACTTTCTAAGAATGGTGTTTAAGTCGGATGGATTCAATCATTAATAAAGCAGCAAAATCGGTAGAATAATAACACAAGAATAAAAATATTTTAAACAAAATAATTCAAACGACTTCCAAAAATAAGGAAATAACAAAACTAACAAAAAATAATCGAAATTAAAAAAAAAAGTTTTAAAATAAAATATGTACATAATAGTCATTGTAATAACTAAATAAAAATAAACAAAAACCTTATTTAACCTATCTACTACACGTATTTTATATTCTACTATATATACACAATTTAGCTTAATACCTACCTAAATCTATTTATGAATTTACAATATTATTTTAACTACTGATTTTTAACGTTCTTCATTTTTTGTTTATGTATATTTTAATATCTCCTTTTACCAACTATGGGTTTATATGGACTAAAAATTAAAATTGTGAATGATAAATTTAATTATGTCATGGATATTTTTTTCTATAATTAGGTATAATAGGTCAATTGAAAAGTCCCTGGTCCACCGTAGTAAAATAATTTTTTTTGGCAAAATTAGTTTTCTTTTTATTCAACATAATTCCCTTCAAGGGTGATACAATGATTATAATGACCGTCCAACTTTTCGATACCACTTTTGTAGTACGATTTGTTCTTTGCTTCAAAATAGGCCTCGGTTTCGTCGATCACCTCTTCATTCGGCGAAATTCAAACACTGTTCTAATAATCAACTCGTCGTTGTTTCTGGTCAAAAGTGAGCACGCGCGGCACCCACTTTACACAAAGCTTTCTCATACTCAAATATTCGTGAATGATCTGATGAACACGTTCAGTTTCAATTTACGGTCATTCAAAATTATTTTGTGGATTTTTTTTGTCGCTAACAACCTCTTTTGGGCGTCCACTGCATTCACCGTCGTCGATGTTCATTTCACTACGTCTGAACTTAGCATACTAATCCTTGATAGTTGACTTTCCTGGGGCAGTGTCTCGGCTTCAATCCAAGTTTTTGCTTCAACTGTATTCTTCCCTTCAAAAAGCAATATTTTATCAACACGCGAAATTCCTTTTCCTCAATTTTTTTCACAATAACAAAAGTTACTTCATTAAATATGCGATAATTCACAAACTAATGATCCGACAGCTGTCAAATGTATACACGCACCTTTTAAGGCTTAGGGCTAACTAAAAAACATATGGATTTAATTCTATTAGCGCCATCTGTGTATCAGGCCGGGGACTTTTCAACTTGTATGTAATGTTTTTTGACTATCGACTGTTTCGATTGTTTTCAGTCGATAGTTCCCAACGCTAAATAAAATATATTGCACCGATTTTTTGCAATAAAGTTTCAAATTAAAAAAAATCCTTTAAAACTATTTGGCAGGCCATAAATGTTAACAAAAATCAACCCCCTGGTCTATTCCAGGCTTCGTCGAGACGGCTCTTCGCACCCCTTCGTCCTCCCTTCGGGCGAATTTGAATCATCGGCCGGTCCCGTGATTTACCACGACACGCCACCCACCCCCCTCAGGCGAAAACAAACACAATTCCCGTTCTGGGCGGACGCGGTCGCATTTTTTCCCTATTTTCCATTAATTTCCACGCGAAATCTATCGCGTGCTCAACCCCGCCCGTGTCAGAGCCGCGCCCCCGTGGCGCTCCCTGCGGCTTCCGCGGCCGCACCTTCCATTAACTAATGCCCGGGGCTTGGCCGATGGCGATGGGGCCCAAGGTAAACGTCGGCGACGCTGTCACGACCGGGAGGAAGGGCGGGGCCCTCGACCCCGTGCCGACGATGACACCTGGACGTGGACGTAATCGGCGACCGGAACGATCTCGACGACGATTTTTGCATTCTCGCGAGACTGATGCTTTGATTCGCCTAGTACCATCGTATTATGCAAGGTACTAGTCGAGACGTTAAGCTAAACACTGCTGGATTCGATTTTTCGAAAAAATCGATTTTTAATACATTGAAATATTGAACCAAATCACATGATCTTGCTTAGTGTATAAGTATACTCTTAATTTTACTGGCTGATGGTACTGGCTGGCGATGCTAAATCGCCACTTCACGAAATTAGTCTTCGTGGAACTACGTTATAATGGAATTGTCGAAGGAGCTGTGTCTGTTGTGGCCCCATCTCACTGAAACCACATGTCCTCTAGTCCTTGCTCTTCCATTTCAGGCACAAGAAAATTTCGAATCATGTGTTGGTACCGTTCGGTAGTAATACTAATTGCACACCTTGCTCATTTTCAAAAAATAGGGACCAATGATTTTGCCAGCATGACTACCACACCATACATGTTCTGTTTATTGACGTGGCTACTGAGAAGAAAATGGGCTTCATCGCTCATTATAGATTTAGACGAAAAATCTTCATTCATTTCACAAGACTGCCTTAGGACTGCATTACTGTACTCAATTCGTTGATCAGGATCTCTCGGTAAAAATTTTTGGACTAATTGAATTTTGTACGAGGACCTTTTCAAATCAGTTTTCAAAATTCGTCTTAAACCGCGTGCAGAAATGTGTAACTGGGAACAACGTCTCCGAATTGATGTTTCTGGAGACTTTGCAAGACTAGTTTGTTTGTAGTAAGGTTTGCAAATCAGAATCTGATAAATTTTCCGTAGCATTAGTAGTTTTTTCTGGAGTGTTTGGTGATAATGGTTCAGTTAATTTATCCAGATCTGTATGATCAAAATCTCTATAAGAATCTGCTTTATCCAACCTTGACCTAACTCGAGGTATGATTATTTTTTCTTTAGTTTGTTCTGACCTTTCAGAATTTTCACCCGTTAACTGACTTAGGAACGCAGCTGCAGTTATGGGTTTTCTTGAAGCTTTAGATGCTTCAGCCATTCCAACCACAGTATTTATAAGCTGTTCGAGTTGTTCTTGAGTAACATCATTCTTCCCTTGTGCGACTGAAGCATTGGCTAGCTGCTTGGCTATTACAGCCTTGTTGATATGACCTGACTTAAACTGCTCCGTTTTACGTTTTCTTTCGCCTCCATAGTGAATAAGGCTAGTCGTTCTTTGTATTGCTTTTTTAAAAGCCCGTTCTTGAATCGGATCCTCTGCAAGACTATCACGCACCAGAGCCGCGTTTTCAACGTTACGGGGCGTCCGTTGTCTTCCAGAACGAGGCCTTTCTCCTGTCGTACCGTACTGTCGAAAATTCGCATGTAAACGATAAATTGTGCTTTGGTGAGGCACTGGACTATTGGGATATTTTTGACGCAATTTCCGCTGAGTGACAATAACGGAATAATTATTTTCAATAAATATTGTCACTATATCTACTCGTTCTTGTGGCGTATATTTATACATAATAAAATTGGTCGTGGGCACAACACAATAGTTAAAACAAAACTAACCAAGATGTTATGTTTTCGCATAATTCAAAGAAGAGAAACTATTACTGTGATGAGGTTCCTAGATTAATATTTTTTTGTAAATTGTTTTACATATAATATTAGTAAGTCTTACTTTAATACCTCGTAAAAATGTGAAATATCAAATTGTAAAATGACAGTAAAATCATTATTTTATTACCAAAATTGAAAAATAGTGTTCCTGAATAGCTTAAGATAAATCGTACCATATCTAACATAATAATTTTTCGAATATATTATAAGCTAAACCATTATTTAATTTCAGTAACTACTTGCAGACATAATTCACAATAACTATGTATAAACTTACTGAATTATTACAAACGTTACGATATGACAAATGTTACGCGTTTTCTATTCACGAAAACAACACATCGTATAAACAAGCACCAAATTGAATGGTGCTTTCGCGGATAAATGGAAAACGTATAATGCGGTGGGATAATACGCCTCTCCATAGATGGAATTTTACAGTTAGAGAACTTAATGAACCAAACTAGCAGTTTCCCAACGCTCCGCTATATTTACTTGACTTATCTTCGATAAACAACAATTTCATTAAAAGAGGTCGCTGCTTAAAAGGTAACGTTTTCATGCAGGCCAAAAGATCAAATGTACCGCCAAAATATAACGCCGACGTTATGTTTTGTTCGTGCAATTTTTGTGTTATTATATGTTATCACATAAAGGTAAAAGTAGGTTGCTTGAGATCCTTATCTTTTTTTAGGGTGTGTTATTTATAACATTCTGAATTATTTCTAAAGCTCCTTGAGTAATTTTAAATATAGTCAATTCAAAATAGTAGTGACACGTGTGTCAATATGCGTGTGTCTAAAGTTGTAAATTCGTTTTACAGTCAGACAATATTATCCTTCTCTTTTTATTCTATTTAAAAAGAGACAGAATGCTGTTAGAGAAGTTCGATCATGTAACCGAAAGAGCTTGCAAAAGTTGTTCCTTTGTCAAACTTTGCAAAGTTCTTCAAAATATTATAATTACTGGTTATAAACCGGCAAACGTTCTTTTAACGCTTTTTTTAAATAAATTACAAATCGCCGCGGTTGTTATTAAAAATATTTTTTCGCCTTGCAGCTGCGCTAAATATTAGTACGTAAATATCTCAAAAAATAAAAAACAATATAATCTTAAATTCACCAAAAAAAACCGTCTGTATGCGAAATAGGTGACGAATCAAAATCAACTTGATATTAGTTGTATCAGAGCTCAAATATACGAAATGTAAAAAGCAGTAAGTGGTTTTTTCAATCGAAACATAATTTAATACAATTATTTCAGAGAAAATTGTTAGCTTGGAGTATCCATAAAAAGTCAAAACATATACAGCTATTTGAGGGATGTAGAACATCCCTTCATACACTGTTGGGTAATATAGGATTTAAGTGGTGTCAAGATAACCCACGAAGGATTTTAATGAAACTTCCAGAGATAGCTTTTAAAAAAATACAATTTTTAAAAACATAACAAAATCAAGGAAGAATTATTATATCAATTTATAGGTTTCCCGTGTCACTGCTGTTTTGAATTGACTGTATTTATTTATGTTATTGAAAACTATTATAAAACGTGATGTTCCCAATCCTGATAGAATCTTTCTTAACAAAAATTGTTAATAAATAAAATACGAAAGTATTAACAACTGATAGCGCCAGGTACCATGAATTTCGATGGCATCTAATTATAGTGAATGCAGGAGTTCAAGTACTTGGGATCAGTACTTGGATCAAGTACTTAGTGTGTAGGGAAGAGAGAAAATATTACAATGAAGACTTAAATACTATTCTCTCAAACGTTTATTTTGTCAAATTTTGTGTATGGCACCAAGACAATCAAACCGATTATTTGAAATCCGATTCTTAGCGCAAAATCTACATGGTTCTTTCCAAGATCGTGTTAGAAATTATGCATTCGTTTCACGACACAAACACGACAATCTATGCACTGTTAAGGAACATCTCAAGAGACGCAGATTGTAATTGTCTGGACATATCTGTCGAATGGAAGGTGAAATAATTTCTTACAGATGTCTCTGGCGAAATCAACCTTGTGGATAAAATATGTAATGGGTAGTTTAAAAAAAATATATTAATATTTTTCGATGCCCGATTTGGCTAGGTTGAAAACCATTCAAACTCTTGCCGCATCAGCGGAGTATTGGCTGAGAAGTAAACGCGTTTACTACATTCCACATGGTTTTAATATATATTTTGTAATATATCGATTAACAACAATTACATTAAAAGAGGTCGCTGCTTAAGAGGTAAGGTTTTCATGCAGGCCAAAAGATCAAATGTACTGCCAAAACATAATGCCAAAGTTATGTTTGGTTCCTGCATTTTTTTATTATTAATTGTTATCACATAGCGACTGGTAAAAGTAGGTTGCTTGAGATCCTTATCTCTATTTTAGGGTGGGTTATTTATAACACTGTGAATTAATTCTAAAGCTTTCTATAATAAATATTTATTTGTGTTATTGAAAACTATTAAAAAACGTGATGTTCCATAAGATAAAATCTATCTTAACAAAAATCGTCAATAGAGAAAATACCAAAATATTAACAACTGAAGGATCGCCTGGTACTATTAATCTGAACGACAGTTCCAATATAACTGAAGTTATAGTGAGTGTAGGATTACAATAAGTACTAATAAATAAGTACACAGCATGCATGACTCCGGACAATTTCTCGTATTACAAAAGTTTGATAAACATAATTTTTCAGGGAATATTTATTTTGAGGTATCTGACGGAACTAAGTTTGGCAAATAAGCTGTACTTTGAAAGCTTTTCTATTCTAACTTATTTTTGCAAGGGTTTTTATAGTGTTTGATCTAATACGTTATTTTGATGAAAACTTATATTTACCTTCCGTATACATAAAGTTTCAATAATAATCTTAGATTATTTACATTCGATTATTGAACTAATTTATCATTAAAGCAATCTCTATAACTATGAAATATTAATTATATACAACTTCACGTTGATATGTTGGCTGTTTCCTAGTTTTGTTTTCTAGGATGTGAAGGTTGAAATAAAATGAAGGATTTTGTGCTATTTAGCGCAGAAACCTCTTTTGAAAGTAAACTAATACGTATATCAGACCAAATGATTATGCATCCAAATGCGAAAGAGCAATTGCACCAAGATGCAATTCTTAATAGTAATTTAAATAGTAAGTTTTTCATTAATTAATTTATATCGATAATATAATTGAAATACATACGGGTATATTCCCATATGCTTTGCATTAACCTATTGAAAAAGGGAAATACAAAGGCCATTCAAAATCTTACCGCACCAGCAGTGTATTGGTTGAGAAGTAAACGTTTTTACTACCTTCCATATTGGTTTTAGTATATATTTTATAGAGTTTAGATGTTTTACATCATTTTAAATACTTTTTTTTGAAGAATCTCTTTCGTGTCTAAAAACAACATTCAAAAAGTGAAACTACAATATCTCAAATATATACACAGCATGGATGAACTCCGGACAATTTGTTGTATTACAAAAGCTTGATAATAATATTTTTATAAGGAATATATATTTTGAAGTATCTGACGGAGCTAAGTTTGGCAAATAAGCTGTACGTTGAAAGCTTTTCTATTCTCACTTATTTTTGCAAGGGTTTTTATAGTGTTTGATCTAATACGTTATTTTGATAAAAACTTATATTTACCTTCCGTATACATAAAGTTTCAATAATAATCTTAGATTATTTACATTCGATTATTGAACTAATTTTTCATTAAAGCAATCTCTATAACTAAGAAATATTAATTATATACAACTTCACGTTGATATGTTGGCTGTTTCCTAGTTTTGTTTTCTAGGATGTGAAGGTTGAAATAAAATGAAGGATTTTGCGCTATTTAGCGCAGAAACCTTTTTTGAAAGTAAACTAATACATGTATCAGACCAAATGATTATGCATCCAAATGCGAAAGAGCAATTGCACCAAGATGCAATTCTTAATAGTAATTTAAATAGTAAGTTTTTCATTAATTAATCTATATCGATAATATAATTGAAATACATACGGGTATATTCCCATATGCTTTGCATTATCCTATTGAAAAAGGGAAATACAAAGACTATTCAAAATCTTACCGCACCAGCAGTGTATTGGTTGAGAAGTAAACGTTTTTGCTACCTTCCATATTAGTTTTAGTATATATTTTATAGAGTTTAGATGCTTTACATCTTTTTAAATACTTTTTTTTGAAGAATTTCTTTCATGTCTTAAAACAACATTAAAAAAGTGAAACTACAATATCACAAATATATACATAGCATGGATGAACTCCGGACAATTTGTTGTATTACAAAAGCTTGATAAACATAATTTTTCAGGGAATATTTATTTTTAAGTATCTGAGGGAGTTAAGTATGGCAAATAAAAATGTACGTTGAAAGCTTTTCTATTCTAACTTATTTTTGCAAGGGTTTATATATCGTATGATATAATACGTTATTTTGATGAAAACTTATATTTATCTTCCGTATACATAAAGTTTCAATAATTATTTTTACATTCCTTTATTTACATTCGATTATTGAACTAATTTTTCATTAAAACAATCTCTATAACTATGAAATATTAATTATATACAACTTCACGTTGATATTTTGACTCTTTCTTAGTTTTGTTTTCTAGGATGTGAAGGTTGAAATAAAATGAAGGATTTTGCGCTATTTAGCGCAGAAACCTCTTTTGAAAGTAAACTAATACATCTATCAGACCAAATGATTATGCATCCAAATGCGAAAGAGCAATTGCACCAAGATGCAATTCTTAATAGTAATTTAAATAGTAAGTTTTTCATTAATTAATCTATATCGATAATATAATTGAAATACATACGGGTATATTCCCATATGCTTTGCATTATCCTATTGAAAAAGGGAAATACAAAGGCCATTCAAAATCTTACCGCACCAGCAGTCTATTGGTTAAGAAGTAAACGTTTTTACTACCTTCCATATGGGTTTTAGTATATATTTTATAGAGTTTAGATGTTTTACATCATTTTAAATACTTTTTTTTGAAGAATCTCTTTCGTGTCTAAAAACAACATTCAAAAAGTGAAACTACAATATCTCAAATATATACACAGCATGGATGAACTCCGGACAATTTGTTGTATTACAAAAGCTTGATAAAAATATTTTTATAAGGAATATATACTTTGAGGTATCTGACGGAGCTAAGTTTGGCAAATAAGATGTACGTTGAAAGAATTTCTACTATAACTAACTTATTTTTGCAATGGGTTACTCATACAAGGTATTTTGATGGAAACTTATATTTACGACGTTTTAACGTCACAAATTTAGATGACGTATGTACAAAATAACTTTGAATAGACTATATATATATATATATATATATATATATAAAGTATGTTAACCCCCTTAAAGGCGAAATTCTGAATAAATCCGACAAGAAAAACTAACGTAAATCTGCGCGCGACTATTTATTAAATACGGCCGGTGAAATTTTTAAACAAATTGACAAGGATTACGGCATGCGAAAGGCGGCAACCATAATTTTGCACGATTTACGACCTTGTTAAATGGATTAAATGATTCCGAACTGCTGATATAAGCTGCGCAGTACGTTCCTAACGAAACGACCCCTTAAATTTTGCTGGAAACGTGGACGTCGGTAATTTCCTCGAGAATGCCGCTCGACGTACTTTTATAGAGGCGCCCGATTTACATTGTTTCGCCGAATCGGCGGCTACATTTTTACTGGAGCGCAACAAAATCTAAACTCGGAATCGATTCCGTCCTTAAAGACGTGTCCGTTTGTTTTACCGACGGCAAAACGGTCTCGGTTTTGTGGTGCGAAATTGATTTTTTTATACTGACGGTTTTAGGAACTATCGACTGAAAACGACTATCGTCTGTTTCAGTCACTATTACTCGGCCAGACTGATTTTACTACCTTTTAGCTGACTTCAAAAAAGGAGGAGGCTCTATGTTCGACTATGTACAGTCTATCCAAAGAAGTTTTGTACATACGTCATCTGAATTCTAATCTGAACAAAATAATTACACAAAAATACTATTATCAAATATAATTTATTTTAACAATATTGTAAATCTAGTGCATATATTATCGAAGGACTTAAACTACAGTTAATTAAACAGCTACAGTAGTTTGTAGGTTAGGGTTGTGTCTTTTATATTTACATTGTTTTTCTTTCCATGCTACTTATTAGTTAAAGTTGTATCCCCTGGGGGCCTAATCCACCTAATTAACCATTGTATATCCCAGTAATGTATTTTACTTTCATTAGAGAGAATATTTACCTTTTACGCTTAGTTCTTGTGTCCTTCAGTACAGTATTTCCTTGTGAAGATATTTTGATATAACTGTATTTCTCCTTCGTTTGTTCTGTTAATACTAAACTCAATCACTGCTACATCTTCAAAGCAGTTACTATTGTACTCTCCTAATATACTTTAACCAAATTCTCATGTATATTTTGAACATGAACAACACACACAACATTTCCTACAGTTATCACCCTGCCTTAGAAATTGGCAGCACTGAATCATATATTCAAAAAGATTCATTGAAGTGAATAAATAGGCTGTTCATTTCCAATCTATCTAACATTTGTTCGCAATATCATCATTTTTCAATTTCTTCTTCAATGTGTCTGAACGATTTCATCCAATCCGAAGATGTTATTAACCATTCCTGTTTCCAGCATAAAAATCAATATATGTGCAATGAATCATTAATAAATTACCTTTTTCCATCTCTCCATGAGTGAGCATTGGGTATGAGTCCCATTAGTTCCATTCTGAAATATCCATGTCTCATCTAAATACATAACTCGAAATAATAAGTCTTCCTTCATTTTATTATATGCTTTGAAAACTTGTATTCTTTTAAAAGCAATATCCGGAAATTCCATTAGATCTCTTCGATACTTTTTCAGACTAACAGTCTCCTATGAAATAGTTGTATTAGATTATGTTTATATCTCTGATATAGCTAACATCAAATTGACGGGTTTCTTCTCTTAATTAAATATTATATTTTTAATTTTTAAGATATTTCAGTGACCATGTATACACTAATATTCAGTTAAGCTGCAACACTAAGCTCTATTAATCAGTTCGTATGGTGGTTTGCGTTTAAGCCTATGCACTTCACTGTCATTGCGCAGATTTAACAATTTGGCGAGTGTATTGGGATACACTGGCAGTCTTTCAGAGTACTTTGCACTAACACTTTGAATCACACTTGTTATAGGTGTTAAGGGGATATCGCAATGAATTAGTTTGTTGGAGACGTAATATGGGTCATCTCTGAGGATAGCTATGTTAGATTTGCTAGTAGTAAGTTCAATACAATTGGTCCAAATGTGTCTAAGTATTGATTTATCTAGTAAAACTTGTTCTCCAAGTATCAGCCAATACCTTGGGTTTAGCTTAAGCCCAAGCTGTTTACGTTTTGTCACTATATATTTTTTATATGTCAAACGACCATATGTCAAACGTCCTACTTGCGGGAGTTCAAAATTATTCATTTAAACTGAGGGACAGGGTTGCCAAACATAAATAAAGCTTTGTTGTCGATAACAGTTATTACCTGACAAAATATCGATTGCAAGTCCAAATCAAGTTTGTTCGCAATACTCCTGTGAGTTCAGATCAATGTTGTCTATTATGAACGGATGGAACCTGGAGAAACAGTTAATACTGATCGCTATAGAGAACAAATGATCAATTTTAACTGTGCATTGATCGAAAATCGTCCACTATACGCTGAAATGCATTTGAAAGGGGGCTTTGAGAGAGGGTGTGAGATTTTATTTCACCAACTGTACTCTCCAGACCTAGTCCCATTCTGCCTGGCTAAATTGAAAAAACCTCGATGAATGCTTTGGCTCAAAGAAGAAACTGTTCTTTTGGAATGACGTCCATATTTTGTCTGAAAGACCAAAGATTTCCGGAAAGAAATTACCGATACTCCATGTAAACGTCGAATTTTTGGTAAGAACTGATCGAACTAATTTACACGGTCAATATAAAAATTGATTGAAACCAATTTCACGCAATGTTCTACCCATACGTTTAAACCATAAGATAATATTGTGGGAAACAACCGTTTTAACCATAAAAAAAACTACAGCTAATAAGCGAACGCCTGTCCAATTAACCCATTACGCAATCCACGAACGTAGCTGGGCTATCAACTCAGTTCCAATTGACTACATCTTCTTCAATGACCTAATCGGCCTATATATATGTAATTAATTGTTATAGAAATAGAATTAGTTATAAATTATATAAAATTGATAGGTGTAGGTTGGCGGTATCGTTAGGAGAGTTCCTCGAGGTATAAAAGCCGGGCCGAGAGCAATCATCAGTCACAAAGCATGACCTGTTCGGAGTATCATGTCGTTGATGTTATCTGATATGATGGGAGAAAACGACGATGATAACAGTGAACTGAGCGAGCACGCAAGATTCTTGACCAAGGGTGAGTCATAAGTATAATTAATTAGTTTAATCAGTTGTTATATATATATATATATATATATATATATATATATATATATATATATATATATATATATATAGTTTAGTGTAATAAAATTAATCGAAAAAGTATTGGGGCTTTTCGGTAATGCCCTTATGCCAATTTCTTTTGTTTTATTGTTACCATTGGTTTTTACTTTTTAATCATGAACTTATAGTAGATATGATTGTTTTAGGTATCTTTCTGCTATGTCTAGTTTTAGTTTTCTGTGTATACTATTGTCCCTCAAATATAAGAAAACATTTTTTAAGGAGAGCGAATTAATTTTTATAGAATTTTGTTAAATATATTTTTATAAATAGTTAGGTAATATTAATGAAAATGAAGGTAATGCTATAAACCCAGAAAGAAAAACATAATATCATAATATCGGAATAGACGAAGAAACGTCGCCATTCAATTTGGTATGATTTCTGCTTATATTTTCGAAATCCAACAATTTTAGTGATTTGTCATGATGTCTCGGTTTTAGTTTAAGACTAAATACTTGTTAAACTTCAAAATAGTGCCACATACTAAAAACTAAAGGTAGTAACAGAGATTCGGCACAAATATATTTAAATAATAATAAATAATAATATATAATATAATATAATTTAAATAATCTATTAATCTTTATTTACATAAAGTAAAAACAATTATTCTTTTGATATTCAGTCTTATGTAAATGGTTCTACTCTGTCTAATAGTTTACGAGTATGTTTAACTTCGTAAAGACATTACTTCTAAGGAAGCTATCAATATCTTCAATGATTGGTCGACTAAGTACATCGTACATCTTTAAAAACAAAAATGTTCCAACAAAAATGAACAAACCAATTCCCAAACTAGTGTTCACATGAGAACATATCACTATCAACACCACACAATATGTGCCTTTGCATATATTTGACGAAAATGGATCTCCCTTTCCAAAAGCCCAATAAATTTGGACTGAGTAAATGAAGATTTTCTTAACCTAATATTATAAATCCTTTGAAATTTCCAGACACTTCGCAATAATATCAGATCAATTGGAAATTACCAGGCCTACCATAGTAAAACACATTTTTTTGGCAACATTAGTTATTTTTATTCAACATAATTCCCTTCAAGGGTGATATACTGATCATAGCGACCCTTCAACTTTTGATACCATTTTTGTAATACGATTTGTCCTTTGCTTCAAAATAGACCTCAGTTTCGTCCTTCACCCCTTCATCCGATGAAAATTTCTTCCCAGCGAGCATTCTTTTGAGATCTGAGAACAGGAAATAGTCGCTGGGGGCCAGATCTGGAGAATACGGTGAATGAGGAAGGCATTCTCCGCCCAATTCATGGATTTTTGCCGTAGTCTTCACTGACTTGTGACACGGTGCATTGTTTTGGTGAAGTAGTACTTTTGGCGATTTCGTCCTTTTAGCGGTTAAATAATGCTATATAATAGTCGCCGTTGATGGTCCTTCCTTTTTCAAGGTAGTCAATAAAAATTATTCCATGCGTATCCCAAAATACAGACGCCATAATCTTGCCAGCTGGCTGTTGCGTTTTCCCACGCTTTGGAGCGGGTTTGTCGTGTGCAGACCAAATGATGGAGCCATGTTTCAACCATTATTACATATCGATGCAAAAACTCGGGTTTATTACGCTTGATCATCTTCAAATACTGCTCCCAATCATCAGCTCGTCGTTGTTTTTCGTCAAAAGTGAGCTAGCCCGGCAATCAATATGTACAGAGTTTTCTCATACCCAAATTTTCTTTAATGGTATGATGTACACGTTCAGTTGATACCCTTGGAGTATCTGCTATTTCATTCAATTTGAATTTGCGGTCATTTGAAATCATTTTGTGGATTTTTTAAATGTTTTCGTCGGTAACAACCTCTTTTGGGCGTCCATTGCGTTCACAATCTTCGGTGCTCATTTCACCACGTCTAAACTTAGCATACTAATCCTCGATGGTTGATTTTCCTGGGGTAGTGTTCGGAAACTCGGCATAAAGCCAAGTCTTTGCTTCAACTTTATTGTTTCATTTCAAAAGCAATATTTTACCAACACGCGAAATTCCTTTTTATCCATTTTTTTTCAATAATAAAAGTTGTTTTATTTGGAATGCTATAGTTCAAAAACTAATGATCCGACAGCTGTCATATTTATATACGCGTCTTTTGAAGATTAGGGCTAACTGAAAAACATATGGATTTAATTCTAGTAGCGCCATCTATGTGTCAGGCCGGCGATATTTCAATTGACCTGTTAGTAGTAAATTATCATTTTCTATAATTTTTATATTATGATTTCAATTAGATATCTTTTTTATTTATTATGATATACAATAAACCATAACAAGAATGTTCCTAATATTTCACTAGAGTATCTTTGAATCATCTGTAAATTATTTGTGTATATATATATATAAATATCCTATATATGATGTGATTTAGTTTACATTTTTTAAACTGAACCTTTGTACATATTTAATTAATAAATCGCTCAAGTAAACTTGCTGTACATATCAAGGCTTCGTTAGATTTGTCGGACGTCATACAATCGTCAGTACGGGGTGGTTTACCCCTCGTTACAGCTAATGCCATTCCGGTTTTAGGGGCTTTCCTGCTGACGCCGTCGCACGACCTCAGCTTAGACAAGGCCGCCAACATTTGCGACAAGCTGAACTTCCGAGGCAGCTTCAGCCTGACCAAGACGGCGACCGGAATACTGTTCAAGTTTTCCGAACCGGAGGATTTTCAGCAAGTGTTTAGGAAAGGATTTCACAAGGTAATGTCTTATGCAAATCGCACGGTTGATTTATGACGCGTCGTGCATTTCGTACGGTAGATTTTTAATGCAAATTTGTTTACGTTATAAATTGTAATTAATTTTTAGAATAGTGATCGCCCTGTAGTCGAAATTCGATTAGAATTTTTAGTGGGTGCCCACTGCGTTCAACGTCTTCGGTGCTCATTTCACCACATCTAAACTTAGCATACCAATAATTGATGTTTGATTTTCCTGGGGCAGTGTCGAGAGACTCGGCATCAAGGCAAGTTTTTGCTTAAAATATATTCTTTCCTTTAAAAAGCAATATTTTATCAAAATAACAAAAGTTGCTTCAGCCAAAATGTTATAATTCACAAATTAATGATCTGACAGCTCTCAAATCTATACAAACACATTTTGACGTTTAGGGTTAACTAAAAACTTATAGATTTAATTTTAGTAGCGCCATCTACGTGCCAGGCCGGGAACTTCTCAATTGACCTGTGATGCCATCTTTTCAGCCACATTTGTATTTGATTTATGTGGTTTCTAGGTTCTATGGCTGGGAAGTACAGCTAGAAAACGCAATTTCTTCGAGATCCATTTTGTAACAGGAACAGAAACCTTCCTTAATTTAAAAGAGCCTATTGGCCGCCTAATCGGTCTTGTAAATCTGAACGGATTTTAAAAAACTCCCGCAGCCAACAAAACCGACAAGACTTTATTAAAAATCGTCATTGTTGCCACTACATGTGTGGCCTTCGGTTGCCGAGAGCAGCTGCAGCGAGCCGGCACCAAAGAGATCGCGAATATCGTTTAAATTTTCTAACGCCGGGCCGAACTTTTCGCCAACACACAAAGTTCGATATTTCCCGTGGTTTTGTGCGATGCGGTGTGTGTCGTCCGGAATGCGCCGGGAAACTTTCGCCTATTGTCGTCCGAAGTTATTGGATTCGGCCCAGAATGGGACCGGCTTATTCCTGAATCGCGATTCGGGATTATAAGCAGCCGCCGGAGCTGTTTTCATTTCACGGATCTTCGGAAAAATTCGACGATATATCGGACGACAAAAACGTAATGTATTCATGCCGTCGAGGGCGTTCGTAAAATGCGGTTAAAACGCCGTACCCGAGGCGTTTTATTAGATTGTCGTAAAAATAATGTCAATAGGCGTTTTAAGGCATCATATTTCGGCTATGAATAAAATTTTAATCGTATTTTCTTTAGGAGAAAGGCAAAAAAACGTCGGTAATCGTAATTTTAAAGATTTACTGTCTACATTACCACTAGTCACTACCTTTCCTATAAAAAAACAAGTTTATAAATTAATTTTAAAGGATATATAACCGGTGGTATCACTATCGTCTATTCAAAACAGCATTGAACATTGAACTATAATGTTAACATCGCATTTGAATGTTGTAATATATAACAGGTCGATTGAAA
The DNA here is from genome assembly GCF_030347505.1 of Rhynchophorus ferrugineus. Taxonomy (NCBI): domain Eukaryota; kingdom Metazoa; phylum Arthropoda; class Insecta; order Coleoptera; family Curculionidae; genus Rhynchophorus; species Rhynchophorus ferrugineus. Next base: position 73,502,488 of record NW_027472582.1, on the reverse strand, counting down.
AGTCCCGGCGTACCATAGTACAACACATTTTTTTCGCTGTTGATGATCATTCTCGTTGGTTACAACCTCTTTTGAGCGTCCACTGCGTTCAGAGTCGTCTGTGCTCATTTCACCACGTCTAAACTTAACATACCAATCGTTGATGGTTGAATTTCCTGGAGCAGTGTCCGGAAACTCGGCATCAAGTCAAGTTTTTGCATCAACTGTATTGTTTCCCTTCAAAAGCAATATTTTATCAACACGCAGAATTAATTTTTATCCATTTTATTCATAATAACAAAAGTTGCTTCACTCAAAATGCTATAATTGATAAACTAATGATCCGACAGCTGTCAAATTTATACACGCATCTTTTGAGGATTAGGGCTAACTAAAAAAAAACATATGGATTTAATTCTACTAGCGCCATCTATGTGTCAGCCCGGGGACTTTCAATTTACCTGTTAAAAACTAAAATAAACTAAAAGTTAAAGTTAAATTCGGCAGCAATGTGAGGTAGTGAGGTCTTAAATTGAGATGATTTGTCTTCACTGCTATTTTGAATAGACTATACGTATTATATCGTATCGGATACAGTTTTAACCAACTTGCTGAAGCCTGACTGACAGGCTAAACGTTTCAATACATAACAAATGTCTGAATTGGTATTGGGTAAATGGCATTCACGGAAAATTTGACTTTCTTTACTTAAATTTGAAGAAAAAGACGTCTGAAGGACATCGAATGCTCTATAACATATTTACCATGGTGGAAGCATATTTAGAAACAATAAAATGGGAAGTGATACCTCGCCCGCCATATTCTCCAGATCTTGCTCCGTCCAATTATTAGTTGTCCCGTCAGTCAGCTTTTTTATTAAAATATATTTTGTCGGGTATTAGAAATGATTACGCAGCACCAAAAGGTCAACCCAAATTTCTTTGGATTGTTCAATACCTTTATATTATATATTTATATACCTTTATTGATGATTCTATTAAAATCTGCCTTTTCTCTAGAGCTAAACACTGTCTTCATCGGCTGATATTTCGATAATTTTGATTGATTATTTGTATTGGTATGACACTATTTATTTAAATCTTCACTGTTAACTGTCAGATAATAGATACTATCATATTTTTTTTAATGAAACTCTGCTTCTAGCTACCTGCTCTTTCCTTTTACATAAATTCATGTTTTTCTGTATAACGAACCAATTATTTTATTCATATTTTTAAGCACTATGAAAGAGCAATATTTAAACATTATTCAAAAATTCCGAGATTGGAGCTAGCTTTCTGTCGATCTTCCAAGAAAAGTTTATCTCTGTAGTGCTCAAGATTTATTTATGATTCTTGTAAGAAACTTGTGAAAGTAGTTGTAATCTACCAAATTTCGTTCGGTTTCTATCAATGGCGTTTTTACGAAATAATGACTACAAATTTTTAAGACAATATTTTTAGAAAAAACTTTCAGTAACAAACGAGCAGATGTTTCAAAGGTTCTCTCTCTGCTAAACTTATTTCAGTTGCTAAAGAGACAGTTGGAAAACATTGTACAATCTCCAAGGCCATTTCATATCAATCAATAACCAATGATTCATCTGAGAGATGATTTAAACAGAATCTTTTATGTATAAGACTCAAAAAATTTAGGTTAAAACTGATTGAAGGTTAAAAAATGAGAACTAAGTGGGGTAAATCCATCAAACGCTAGTTAAGTTTGAAACTTTAGATCTGGACTTAATAATCAATACCAAAATATTATCAAGGAAAATATACTAGATGGTAAACATGTATAATTTAAATTTAAAACAGAACAGAAACATTCAAAACATTCCAAATTATATTTTCTGTATCCTTTTCGCCTTTTAATTGATTTATTTAATCCGTGACAATCACAGGGCAATCTAAGAGACTAACAGGTTAAATCCGAACGGAGGGTTGATGAATAAGGATAGCTGAGGGCAACTGACCAATAAGTAACCGATAATAGTAGTTCGCAGCTTAGTGCTAAGCTCGAGATTTAGTTATTAAGGGCCATGCCAAGTTGGAATTTCTCTAGTAATGTGTTTATATAGTTGAAAAGCATTTCTTATTGGCCTCCGATTGATTGCTGTGAATTTCTTTAAAATATAAACTGAAAGTTATATACATTTTAAGAGTTTTAGTTGTTTATTTCGTATATATATTCATAATCAATGCTAGTATCTGGTTGTATTATAATCATGACATGAGGAAACATGAGAGGTACAGAGTTGTTGGGCTCCGAACCACGGTCTTCAGCATTAAGCCTACCGACTGGCGAGTGACCAACTTTAGAAATCCGGTCAGCAGACATCCGGTCTTACCCAGCCTGGTTACTGGCGTGACTGGGATCATTTTCCTTGTCGGATTTTACACTCTTGCCTAGAACATTCATAAATTTTAAACAATCACATATAGAAATTTACGATCATGCCCCAGCGGGATTCGAACCCGCGACTATCGCAACAATAGGAGAATCGTCCCATCGCCTTTTCCACTGCGCCACCAAGCCGGCGGTCTAATATAATGAAATATAATGAATACTCTATACATGAATAATTTTAAGTGTTGGTCAACATTCGACCTCGTAATATTCGCAATTAAAATAGGACTACTTCCCGCAAGATCCAATAAATCTGAGGTACAAAAGACATAAGGTTTAGAGAGCATTTTGTCTGAAATTCAGACCTTCAAATATATTGAACCCTGTGCTTGCTTTATAAAATGTCTTAATGTATGGCATCTTGTAATACCAAAATACAGATGGATAATAGGAGAGTTCGCGTGGAAATATGTTTTCGCAACTTTTACTGTTAAGTCTTAGATACGTAATTTTTTTTATGTTCAGTTATATTTGTTGTTATCTCCCACTTTCCATCATTTTTCTGCTAGCATTAGTGTTACCTAGTAGTAGAAGCATTCGATAAACATATTTCATTATTGCTTCATATAGTTGGAGCTTCTAATTCCTCATCATAGAGCTTGTTTGTTTGACCGTAGTGTCCTGTTATAAAGTTCACTATTAATGTGGATATTGGATTTTTATAGTTTTGGTTCAAGTCAAAAATTGCTGTAAACTCAGAGATATCACTGATGCATCTGTTGAAGTTTGTTTTATTACCATACTTAGGCTTTGGAATAGATTCATCTCACTTAATTCCATACTGTCCATGTCATTACCTATATTTCTTTAAAACTAGTTGAATATGAAAATGTCATTATAATTAACATTGATAATATCTAAACAATTATATGAGTTAGCGAGGAATATGAGACAGAGAAACTTCTATAAGTATGTAATGTTTTGTTAAAGACAAGATCATGCTCTGTGTCATACGAGGACAAGTTGATGTATATTATGAACTGTTGCAACCAGAAGAAGCAGTTTTAAGTTTTAACTGGGCATTGATCGAAAAACGTTTATATTATGCCCAAAAGCTTGATAAAGTGATTTTGCGGCATGATAACACGCCCTCTCATACAAGAAAACCAATCAAAATATGGTTGAAATCACGTGGCATCCATAAATGAAAAATGGTTAAAATGTGTAGAATGTATTACTGACCCGACTGGTAAAATGTACTAAAATATTTTAGCTTTACTTATGTTTAAACTACTTTTTAATATTCTAAAGTCTCCTTTTACCTTTTACCTGAGACTAGAACTGGCGTGACTGGGATCATTTTCCTTGTCGGATTTTTCATTCTTGCCTGGGACAATCACAAATATTAAACAATCACAATCATGTCCCAGCAGGATTCGTAACCGCGGCTATCGCAAAAGTAGTTGGGCCGTCCTGTCGTCTTTGCCACTGCGCCAACCAAGCCGGCTTTAGAGTACTTTTGTGGAGGATGAGCGACTGTAATAATTTCATCGTACGTTTAAAAGAAAACTCCATCTACACATATTATACTTTTTCTAACCTATTACTTCGTATAATTCAATATTTACCAATTTAAATAATGACTTTGTCTTAACAAAATCCCATTATCTTTTGAGGTAAAACCCCATATCGACTTCAAGATTATATCATGATTGAAATGACGTCCTTCTCTACTAAGCGACCCTGCCTTTTTTCCTGCTACAACAAGGAAGCAAAAAAATTCCACTCAAATCCACCAATAAATTTTACAGGTCACCGGAGGCCGATTGTACCGCAAAGTGGCTATCCCATGCCGTCCCCAGAAAACCTTCTCTCTGCTGGTCCACGAGGTGCCCGTAGATCTGCCTGAGGATGACATCAGGGCCAGCCTGTATCGATATAATTCGGTGGTAAGTTTAGATGACCAGCGAACAATGAATTTTTATGTTCTTATAGTACAATCCATATTTTGATCATTCGACTTATTGGAAATGTATTTAAATTTACATTTATTTGTATATTTTGATCCAGATTTAGTGAACCATAAATGTGTAAATATTAAAAATCAAAAAGCACTGGGACATAAAATCTTTCCAGATTTCAACAGCTCATCCAAAATGTTAAAAAAATTGATTGTGTTATCATATTTATGTAGCTATTTGATTCAGAAATGTCCTATTTTTCTATCTATATCTATTTTTTAAAGGCAAATTATTGAGAGCATAAAACAATATATTTTTAATATTTTATTGAGATTTTTTGTGAATACGTTTATGTCCAAATAGGATTTTTAAATTACTTAAAATCACTTTGGAAGAATAAATATTTCGTTTTATATGTCTATATTTTATTTTCATATTTTTATAACCTAACGTGGACTCTCAGCGTTCCTTAAATATTACATATATAATAATTTGTAGGTCATATCAGCTAACTTTTTGGTTAGAAATAGTTCCAAAACTTTCGTCTCACTTCCTACTAATACTACAAAAAGTATATGTTATATTTTATTGTATTTCAAGTTTTATTATTAATATTACAAATTTTGTTTAGACTTCTAAAAAAATAATTCAAAATATTCAGCAAGATCGATATTTTTGTCTAAACTTTTCAACTTGCGGGTCCTTTCGACAAGTTTTCCTAATTTTTGCTCTCTCATCTCCCCTCTCATCCTTGTCATTTACTTGAATGAGTAATAGACATTGTTAAAATGTTTTAATTTAAATCTGTTATACGTCATACATAACAAGTCATTGCTATTTAAATATATATATATATATATATATATATATATATATATATATCAATGGTTTTCATACAAACCAAAATGAACATAAGAAAATAAAATTGTCTCTAGTTGTTCTACTGTGATACACATAAGAAACTATGTTAACAAACTGTGATGTTTCAACCTACTCTATTAAACTTCAATAACTCTCGATAGAAACTCATTTTCCTCCTCCAAATCCTAGGTTGAAGTTACACGGCTCCAAACGCGATTAGAACAGCCACCAGGAACACCGAACCCGATCAGAATCACCGTCGCATCCCTGGAAGAATACAACACCCTCCTGCAACAAGGCTTGGACTTCTACGGTGCCACGTACTTCCCCACCGAGCCCTTGAAGAAAGACATGCTGAAAGGCAGCAAAGAAGGTGAAAAACTTGACCTACTTTACAGCCAATATCGCAATAATTATGTAGGTTCATCATCAGGACTGCTTCCGGTATTCGATTCGGCAGGATTCAGCAGGATACCGCCTCCGCCGAGCCGTACCCTGAAACCAGCTCGATCATAAGGAGGAGATGACTACGGGCACTGCCTAATGGTTCAGTTTTTTCGACACTTTCAATTGAAAACAATTTAAATAGCGAATTATAACAACTAGATGTTTTTAGAACAACCAGCGTGTTCATGTCCTTGGTTGATGTTGTAAAATGATTTTTCTCGATGTAATTCTATTATTATACGAGTACAAAACCATTTTACTGGGATATGAACGAGCCTAACCAAAAAAAAAGCGTTTAAACTCAATTTTAATATCTAATAAACAATTTCAGTTGCTGCACTGCAAATAAATTTATTTATTAATAATAACATGTCTTTTATTTACCAGTTTTACCAAGAATTGAGATATAAACAAATTGAAGGATGTTTATATTTTATTTATTTGCTTTCTTTAGTTTTGGGGAAAAGTGATATATAGTTCTCCTAATAGATGATTTCAAAGCCTTATATCTCTAAGTATTAGCGATTCAATGAAGCCATACTATAGCGCGTCCAAAAGGTAACCGTTTATAATAGTTCTCTATATACCTGGTCTACCGAAAAGTCATCACCGTTTTTTTTTAACAGCATCTGAACCTATGATATTGAACTGTGGGGTACATAGATATCCTCCAGAGGTTTCAGAATAAGGTGTTGCCCCATATTACGTGTCCAACAAACTGATTCAACGCGATATCCCCTTAGAACCCATAACGAGTGTCATTCGAAGTGCTAGTGCGAAGTATTAGTGCATCCCAATGCACTCGCCAAACAGTTAAATGTACGCGATGACAGTGAAGTGCGTGGGCTCAAACGCAGACTACCATACGAATACGAATTGATTAATAGATACATTGAGTGAGATATAATATTCTCTATAATAAGTTAGAATAGTCTATAAAATAAGTTAGAATAGTATCTAGAATAAGAATGAGATTATAAGTTATACAGCAGGTCACTTACTGAAGTGATCTTCTACATGTTAGGATGGTTATATTATATAACGGAAATCATACAATAATACTTATTGCCTACGGGCAGATTGTTGACGTTCTAAGAGATTAATAAAAAAATATCAAGTTTCGTTGTTACTCTACATGTTATATTTTGCGAAAGAAACACCATCGTAGTTTTATACTTTAAAAATATCAAGTTACACATTATTTTTCTTACTTAATCAAAAGAAAAAGCTGCTGCAGGTCCCAGGTCCCTCTAACCTTAAAAACATGTTAAGAACGTTCTAGTAGACCTACAATGTTTGAATATATGAAACTGCAAGAGTTATTGGATGAAGACCAAACCCAAACTCATAAACAATTGGCAGAAGCGTTAAATGTAGTCCAAGAAATAGTTAGCGACTGATCAGCAACGGGGAAAATCCGAAGGATGAGGAGTAGAAAGATTATCTGTAAAATTCTGCTTCAACAGTATGATCGAAAGTCATTTCGGGATCGAATGGTGACGGGTCATGAAAAGTGGATTTATTTTGAAACCCCTTAGTGCGAAAAATCGTGGCTATTACCTGGCGAAGCCGACCAATCGACTCCAAGGTTAAATCGTTTTGGTCGGAAAATAACGCTCTATGTTTTGTGGTATCAGTGCGGCGTGATGTATTAGAAACTGTTGAATCCTGGTGAAAAACTAATAGTAATCTATACCGACAATAAATGATTAATTTGAACAGTTTATTGATCGAAAAGTGTTCAAAATGGATTCGAACATACTGTAAAGTGGTTTTACAGCACGATATCAGGTATCTTCCTCATAGCTTATAATCAGTCGCCTATTGATTCTTCATCCAATAAATCTTGTAATTACGCGTCCTCAAACGGTTTTGGTATAACAGACCTTTTTTTGTCTTGCCCATCGAAATCACCTCTTTTTAAATTTCAAAATCATGTCTCACATGTTTCTAAAGTTAGATCATCCTTACCGTAAGTTTCTATCAGCAAACGATGACTTTTAGCGGCTTTTTTCTTTTGAATAAACAAGAAAAGTAATAAGTGCTGCAAAAGTACGTTTTCAATCATGAAACTTAATGTATTCAAAGAGTATATATATATATATATATATATATATATATATATATATATATATATATATATATATATCTACGACTGTATCTTGCACTTGGAAAATGTAACATGTAAAGCTTTGAAGCTCGATGTCATTAAAATAAATTGACATATGTATCAAATCATAGCATTTCTTACTTAGGCCTAGCGACATATGCTAGAAAAACCAGTGATAACTTTTCGGTACACCAGTATATCGTTTACATGGTTTAAAGTTAGTAGGAGTTACTATTGAAAAAAAAAATTCTACAAAGAATATATTCATTTAAAAATTATTATTTTGTATTTAAAAATCTCTAACTATTATATATACGCCAACAAATTACCTGTATAACAAAAATGAAAGTAAAGTTAATTAGAATTTTCAATTAAGAGAAACACGCACACAATTATGCTTATGAACCCAATAGAATTTGGAATTATGTCACCTTTTATTACGCTATTTATTTCTTCCAGTTCTTGGGCCCGAATAAAAACTGAATTTTCCGTCCGAAAATTAAAAAAAAAAGGAAAAACAATTTCGTCTTTTTAATAATGTACTCTCATTTCCCAGTCACATTTAATTTTTGACGAAACGCAATAATATTTTTATGTAGTTTTAATTTGCTTCAGGCACAAGAAGCTTTAAAATTATCTCCAACATTTTGAAATCAATCATCACTAATGTTAAAATTGTAAACCCAAAGTCAGTTGACGCGGCGACACTGCGACGTGCTCTCAACGTCACACATTTTGATGACGCAAGTATGCTATTATATTGGATGGGCTATATATTATATAGAAATATATTAAATAGTCTATTCAAATCACTAGTGACGCACGTTTTCAATATGTGCCTGTCGGAAATTGTAAATTAGTTTTACAATCAGACCATATTTTACTTCTCATTTTACTCTATTTAAAAGAGATAGAATGCTGTTTGACAAGTTCTAACATTTAACCGAATGAGCCTGCAAAAGTTGTCCGTTTTGTCTGTTTGTAAAACGTCTGCAAAATTCTTCAAAATATTATAATTAAGAATTATAAATCGTCAAACGTTTGTTTAACGTTTTGTATTTTTTAGCTTATTACAGCTGCACTGGATATTCGGACGGACGCGGTCACTCGTGGAAAAGTAATAATAAATATCCTGTAAAGACAACAAAAGTTGATGGAAAAAGGTAAAGGTTGTGCTTGGACAAAACCGAATTAGGACTCAAAGGAACCACATCGAATGATTTTGTGTAGTTGTGTAGTGAAACATTCTAGACGATAAAAGCACTTCAAGCAAGTCACTGTAGAGGCAAATTAAGAGTTAGTTGGCCATGACCAGTAATAATTAGAGGCCAATAGAAAAGTTCCCAGCCTGACACATAGATGGCGCTTCTAGAATTAAATCCATATCTTTTAGATAGATCTAATCCTCAAAACATGCGTGTATAAATTTGACAACTGTCAGATCATTAGTTGGTGAATTATAGCATTTTGAGTGAAGCAACTTTTGTCATTGTCAAAAAAAAAAACGAAAAAAAAGGAATTTTGAGTGTTGATAAATTATTTCCTTTTGAAGGTAAAAATACAGTTGAAGCAAAAGCTTAGCTTGATGCCGAATTTCCGGATACTGCCCCAAGAAAATCAACCATTCAGGATTGGTATGTTAAGTTTAGATGTGGTGAAATCAGCACCGAAGACGGTGAACGCAGTGGACACCCAAAAGAGGTTGTTACCAACGAAAACATTTAAAAAATCCACAAAATGATTATTTATTTATGCTGTCTGTATTTTGGTATGCGCATGGAATAATTTTCATTGACTACCTTGGAAAAGGAAGGACCATCAACAGCGACTATTACATAGCGTTATTGGACCGTTTGAAGGACGAAATCGCCGAAAAACGGCCGCATTTGTAGGAAGGGGAAGTGCTGGTTCACCAAGACAATGCCCTGTGTTACAAATCAGTGAAAACGATGGCAAAAATCCATGAATTGGGCGGAGAATTCCTTCCTCATCTACCGCATTCTCCAGATCTGGCCCTCAGCGATTATCTTCCGTTCTCAGATCTCAAAAGAATGCTCGCTGGGAAGAAATTCTCGTCGAATGAAGTGGTGATCGCCGAAGCTGAGGTCTATTTTGAATCAAAGGACAAATCGTACTACAAAAATGGTATCGAAAAGTTCGAGAGTCGCTATAATCAGTGTATCACTCTTGAAAGAAGTAGTAGGTAGTAAAAGTGTGGTAGGACTTTTCAATTAACCTGTTATATTGATGAATTAAAAAAAAATTCTGTTTGACAGTTCAAGATCCCCTTTTTGGCTGCCGCCATGTTTTTTTTGGGTAACACGGTTTCAATTCGTACCCCTAATATATTTTTCGGCTCGATAACACATCAAGTGAGTATAATTTAACGCAACTCCCTCGAATAATCCGGCGGAATATCCGTTTACGTTTCGGCCGGTTTATCTCGCAGAAAATGTTCATTAGTTATGTCCTCATTATTTTTAATTTTCACCCTCTGAGTCGTGCTGAAAAAATGACTCGGTTAGGCGAAGGAAAATTGTCTCGGAAATTATTTATAGCCGCCACATTCGCTGCCGCTCGCTAGGGTTCGGGGGTGCGAAATTACGTCGCGGCAATATACTGAGTGCTCCGAAAAAATAAAACGACCCATTTATACCGACGTGGGGTGTTGCGGTAGGCGAGGGGTGCCACGGACTCTCCAAGAACGGACTCGATTTGTTATTTCGGTGATTAATATGGAAAGTTCGGTGCTTGTTTCTTTTTTATTTTAAGAACAATACGACGGCGCGTGTAATTTAAATATTAAGTTTGTTTCGAAAAGAACGTTGGTCTTAAGCGACAACTTTAAATGATCATATCTCACTTCAGAAGAAGGTTAATTAATCAAAATTAACGTAGGTTTACTAAAAATACAAAAACATTACAAAATTCGATTTTTGTGTTTGTAATAATGTTTCGTTTTGTTTGTTTGTTTTACAAGGTAACTGAAGAAAAAATATATATTTAGTAGATTGATTGTAACAAAAATTGTTATAAAAAATTAGGCAAATTAACACGAAAGTGCTATTTTTTTAGCCTAATTTGCCACCTATGATATACACTTTGGGCTTAATCATCTATGCCACTGTATCCATTAAGTCATCTTTATCTAATGGCTGTAGAATCTCAACATTGATGTGCTGAATAAGTTTCTGTTCATGTCTTTGGGCACAGTCCTTGATAACGTTATCCACAGTTTCTACCTTCAGGTCCTATCATAGAGAAATAAATCTTTATTAATAGAAAATTTTGGAGAAATGTTTCGCGACGTCCAACATGTAGATGTCGCTACATTTAACTTATAACTTGCTTTAATCGGGGACGTGGTTCCCAGTTATAGGCATTTTTGAACGCAGTTGTTGAAGGCGAATTTGGAAAGCTGATTTGAAAATGTTCCCGTGCAAAATTCAATTAGTCCAAAAATTGCTACCGAGAGAATTGTTCAGCGAGTTGAGTACAGTAATGAATCCCATTTTATTCTCAGTGGCCACGTCAATAAACAGTACAGTCGGCTTTGGGGAACACAGAATCCTCATTTATTCATGAAGCATTATTGCATCCACAAAACACAACTCTATGGTGTGGTATTCATGCTGGAAACATCATTTTCCCCTATTTTTTGAAAATGACCAAGGTGTTATAGTAACTGTTACTGCTGAACGGTACCAAAACATGATTCGAAATTTTCTTCTACGTGAAATGGAAGAGCAAGGACTAGAGGTCATGCGGCTTCAACAAGATGGGGCAACAGCACACACAGCTCATTCAGCAATGCTTTTCAATATTGAATGACGTTTTCCCACGAAGACTAATATCGCGAAGAGGCGATTTGGCATCGCCAGCCAGATCTCCGGATTTGAGAGCACCAGACATTTTCTGATGGGGTTTTTTAAAATCAAAAGTTTATGTGAAGAAGCCCCAAATCAGTCAACATCGTAAAGACAATATTCGTCATGAAATTGAAGACATTCAGCATCAGATTTTGTATGATGTCATGGAAAATACCTTAAAAAGTGCTGAAAGTTACTTAGCTAATTGCGGTCACCATTTAGTCGATATAATTATTCAATCATAACGGAAAAAAGTATATAAAGACCCTATAAACTTCTTGTGAAAACCAAACTTACTTATCTTTTCTTTGAACAAAGTTATAGGTAATCAAAATGGCAGCAGGACTTTTCCCGCACGTCGTATTTTGTGAAATAATAGTTCAAAACGATGAAAATATGAAAAGCTGTAGAAAAGCATTTAGACAGGGTTGTGTACCACTTTTTTAAAATGAATGAATTCAGGCAAAACATTTTTTTAAAATAATTTCTACCCATAAGACTAATTATTCGTAATATTTAAACAATACTACGGTGGTAAATGGCAACTCTGTTAATACAGACCTTTCCATTAAGCGTATTTGCAAATTATCTAGTACTCCATTCAATTTTCCAGTGAAAAGCATCGGTGTTTCAGCATCTATTGACGCTCTTAACATTATTGGAATATCACATCAATTAGTCTGCGAAATTAATAGATAATATACTATATTAATAGACTGTTAGATGGTATAACCTGTTTATAATAATATAATTTTTTTAGTAATTCAGTATTTTATATCTATTTTGATCTATTAATTTCTGGTCTTTAGTCGTACTAAAACTAGAAAACAGCTGGACCGATCTGGTTAATTTTGATTTCGAAATGTTTTATGTTACTCAAATAATTATTCTCAAAAACACCTGATAAACGGATAAAAAAATTGGCTGCTATATATGATATCAAAACTGTTTGAGAAACGGATGTTAAAGTGTATTAAATCACCACTCAACCATCGACCAAGTGCACATAGTAATAGGGATTGTTGAAAAGACATTCGAAGAAAAACAATACTTCCCTGAAATTCTTGGACGCCTTACAAACCTTTGGGTATGGCATTTGAAATTAATCTAGAAGATGACCAAATTGACCTGCTGGAATCATAACTTTTCGAAAGAAAATTTAGAATCTCGTATGAAGAAGTACTTTCAGTATTCAAAATCTATATTGGCTGAAGTTCCCCAGAATAGCGCGATGTGTCGATTTTATGCTTATATGTAGTGTAGGGAACTATCGACTGAAATCGACTATCGCCTGTTTAGTAATTGACTTATTTTTACTATCGACTGTTTCAGTCGATATATTTGATTCTGCTGATTTTACTACTTTTTACCAGTGATTGTTTCAGTGGCGAACTTTTAGTTACTATATTTGGTTCTACTAGTTTCACTCGATTGATTTATAACGTTTTGCTCTGTCGTCCCAGCCGCAACCTTGACAAAAATGTACCCAATTTATGCTTACATAGATTTATATGTAATATATACAGTTTTATGATTTTTTTTGTGGTAGTTTGCTTGTAAATAACAATATATTTTATATTAATATAGCAACATTTAGGAACGATATTTTCCAAGATTGTTAATGTAATAGGGTAAAAAGATTAAAATTGTGAATAATGTGTGATAAATAGTAAAATAATTTTGTTTTTATGGCAATAATAGATAATATTCTAATTATTCTCTGTATTTTTGTTAAACAATATTTGCATTCAATAATAAATAAAGCATTTACTTTATTTAGAAAAGCTCCAGTAGCTATTTTGCGGTTATTTTAATTTTGTCATGAGTTAGTTTTTTTTTCTATGATTAGGTATTAGGTATATGTTTAATTTTTTATTTAGTATTTATGGTTATTAGACATCCTTAGTTCTCAGGTTCTGTTTAAGATCTGTTGTTTTGTCTATATATATTATAGTGTACTATTTGAAAATAGCAATTACCATATTAAAATACGATAAAACATTTGTGGATCATTATTCCATTCCATAGAAAAATTCCAATTCTTTTTACAGATTCCCAGAACAGTCAAATATAAAAGTAATTCTATTTCGTTGAAAATTAAACTATAAATTGCAAGTTAATAGTATTCAGTAATTATTTTTTCCATTTATTTTTTAAAGTTAGTACGTGAAGAAATATATACATGTCCATCTCACTTGTACTACCGTTTGAAAATATAAGCACATAAAAAATTAACTGCTCTAAGTAATTATCCCCGTTCTTTCTTCTCTCATAATTTATACAGGAAAGAGTACGTACATCTTCGTCTAACATCATGAATTGAAAAAAAAACAGTAGAACCGTACATTTGACTAAAAATAGTAATTACTATTTTCAATCCCTAGATTTTTAGCCATCGACTTTTTCAGCTGCTTTGCGACTATCGACTGATTCGACTGTTTTCAGTCGATAGTTTCCAACATTACTAATAATGATGTATTAATCTCGCCTAGCTTGTGTATTAATGCAAGTACAACAGAACAGTAGTAATACACTAATTTGTTAATTAAAAACGTAAAAAGTAATTAATTTAAAAAAAAATCAATTATTTTAATCTCTTGTACGGTCTAGAAAATTACAGGTTGGCTAGTTTCTATTCAAAACGATTTTCGGCTCAATTTTTATGTTTTGAGACATTATTCGATACATGATGAGACCTGGGTGACGCTTACAGTCTCATTCCATCTCCAATACAGCAGTACTCGAACTGTACGTATTCGTAGTTAACATAATTTCGCAGTTTAATTCCCCCGTCTGTATTAAACCATCATGAGGACAGAATGTTTTGCACCGGGCGGTCATATTAACAGAGCCGGTTGCTATTTTGATGGAGCGACCGCAGCGTCCACCGTTCGTGTCAAATGACCAATTTGTCTCCGACCGCAACCCTATTTCTGCACCTCGCCCAAAACCGCACGAATACCATTTCGGATACTCTGGCGCGTTCGCCCGTTTTCTAGTCGACACACAGACATACACGCATTGAATACTGGATAATAATTAGCGTAAAATGAAAATTTACATGATGAATGAAATATTTTATGACTACGAACTAGAAACTACGAAAAATAACGATATTTAATGAAATGTACCTTCGCACAACAAAAAGAAACGAAATATATTTTTTTAGAATATCGATATATCGAAGAAAAAAAATATCGAACCAGAAAATATATCGGTATTTTACATTTTTTAATACTTTTAATGAATCTGTAAAATTAAGATCCAAAATGCACCATTGCACCAAAAAAAAACGATATATCGATTTTTAGAAGAAATTCATATATCGATATATTGAAAAAAAATATCGATTTTATCAACAACTAGAAAAATATCGATATTTTACAATTTTTACACTTTTGCACAAAAGAAAACGATATTTCGATTGTTAGAAGAAATCCATATATCGATATGTTGATGGAAAAAAATATCGATTTTCCAACAACTAGAAAAAATATCGATATTTTACAATTTTTATATTTTTAATGAACCTCTAAAACTGAGAGCTAAAATGCACCTTTGCAGAAGAGCAAACGATATTTCAATTGTTAGAAGAAATCCATATACAGATATGTTGATGGAAAAAAAATATCGATTTTTTCAACAACTAGAAAAAATGTCGATATTTTACAATTTTTATATTTTCAATGAACCTCTAAAACTGAGAGCTAAAATGCACCTTTTACACAAAAAAAACGATATTTCGATTGTTAGAAGATATGCATATATCGATATGTTGATGGAAAAAGAATAACGATTTTTTAACAACTAGAAAAAATATCGATAATTTACAATTTTTATATTTTCAATGAACCTCTAAAACTGAGAGCTAAAATGCACCTTTTGCACAAAAAAAAAACGATATTTCGATTGTTAGAAGATATCCATATATCGATATGTTGATGGAAAAAAATATCGATTTTTTTAACAACTAGAAAAAATATCGATATATTACAATTTTTATAGTTTCAATGAACCTCTAAAATTGAGAGTTAAAATGCACTTTTGCACAAAAAAAACGATATTTCGATTGTTAGAAGAAATCCATATCACATAAAATATTGATATTTTACAATATTTATTTTTTAATAAACCTTTAAAATTAAGAGCCAACATGTATTTTTATATCAAATATATCAAATTAATTAAAAGGGTTTTAAAATATAATATATGTCTCTTTTTCTTTGAAAGTATAACTAAAATATCGATATATCGGTCAAAATAATGTTGCCAAAAATATCGATATATGGATATTTTCTCGGCATCCCAACTGTGAGCAAGTCAAATAAATTAAATATTGAGTAAATTAAACATTTATTGTAATGTAACACTGTATCAAATTTGGAAGATATAAACAGTTTGTTAAGACTCTTATTATAAAATAAATTATTATTTATTGTATACACAGTGATGATCGAAATTGATTATTGGCCAACGGATCTAGTTAAGATCCCAGACCTGCTGAATTGATGTAGGAATTAGAAACGTTTCAAGCAATTACCATATATACTCAAGCAACTATCGAACTAAAATCAGACCATTCGCCGACTTTAAGCGGGTTCATCATATCAAAACTAAGTAATTGCTAACTAGTTAATAATAGTTAGAAGGAGCATTAAAAAAATCAGCGTTGAAGACTTTCGCAGACTGAGGAAGTACTGAATTTTGAGCTGGGGAAGTTGATCAAGAATATTCAGCACTCAAGCGTAGCAAATTATCCCAGAGAGATCAATCTAAACTGATTAATCTTGCATCATCCCTGCGTGGGTTAGTTAAAAATCATGTAAAGGACGCCAATAAAATTTAAGGTGATACTTGGGCCAGAGATAATCAAAAGAAGACTGGCAGACCACCGTGAGAGAATGGTTCAACCTATGCGGTCAGTGGAAGACGTTAAAATCATTATCATGCGCCATTGGATAGGAAATAATGAAAATTCCATTTGTCACTTTGACTGAGGTCAAGAAAGAAGTAAAAAATGCTATTAGCTTAAAAAGGCTTCCGATTTTGACCTTATTGTCGCGAAAATATTAAAGAAACATCTATCATCATTAATGATTCATTAAAACTACAACATGTTTAAAGTTTAAAGAAAATAAAGTTTATCCTGCTTTTAAGAAATGCCTAAAAGGAGGTCTTCACTACTCCTGTTGCGATAGTCGCGGGTTCGAATTCTGCAGGGGCATGATCGTAAATTGATGTTTGTAACTATTAGGCAAGAGTGCAAAATCCGACAAGGAAAATAATCCCAATCACGGTAGTAACCAGGCTGAGTAAGATCGGATGTCTTCTGGGATGATTTCTAACTTGGTCATTCGCCGGTCCGTAGACTTAATGCCGAGGACCGTGGTTCGGAGCCTTTAAGCCATTCGGAGTCATCTTTATCCAAGAGATTAAGAATGTTCGTACTTTTTCCAAGTTTGCGATCTGTTGCCATATTCGATTTTTTTTCCGTCATCTCCGCTGGAAGAAAGGCAGGTTAATGAAATTTACTTGATTTACTTGATTGGTTAATGAGATTATAAAAATGTTTGTACTACTTTAACCGAATTTGTTACAATGGTGGTAAATGATGTATATACAACTCAGTCTTTAAGTTATATAATGAAAAGTATATTTTTGAAAAAATTAATTATCTTAAAGAGTATCCGTTCCATATAGTAATTTAACAGGAATTTTCGTTTATTTCCCCTCACATTACATATATTTTGGGAGATTTACTGTTATCAGATAGAAAAAAGTGTCGACACTTTTTCCATCAAAATCATGGCGATTATAAAGAATTTTAGTACCAATGAACAACTTTGAACAACATTTGATGGAATTTTAATTTGTCGACTATTTACATAATCAATCTTTTTTTTTATTCTTAAAGATAATATATCGAATAAATATCGCTTCGTATAAATAGTTTTGTAATCAGTAACGACTTTCCTGTCGACTTTCCACTGAGTGCACAATGGTTTTTATCAAGCACATTCCTTATTGCATTTACGCTGACTCTATAACACATCACCTTATCGGAATATATTCGAACTGGATTCTTTAGAAATGTAGTTTAGTCTATATAATATTTTAAAAATCTATCTTGTTTTCTTCAAAAATATAATCAAATAAGATTAATTTGACAACTGACGTCTTTACAGTTTACATATCTATTTATATTTTTATATTTAATCTAAATAACTTTTCAAGAAATACTAATTCAATTCTAATTAAGGTTCAACGCAACGACCACTTATTTAGAGACTGGCAAATACTAGCCTAATTGTTATTTTTAATAATCAAAAATATAGATATTGTGACCTAAATCAAACAACAGTAAATGGACATTTTCATATTCCGAAATCTAAAAGACAACTCCCACATATGCAAAAGTACTTAGTTATTATTAATCATCAACACTTATCAACAAAACTGATAATTATCAAAAACAAAAATTCCATCGAATATTGTAATAACAAACATAAAAATCTGAATGATAAAACAAGCGAATACCTAAATAAAATAAAGCTTAATATATAATTATAACAAGTAACATTGAAATATCATATTCATAAATTATGTAGAGTACTCTGTATATCAGATTACCAATATCAACTAATCATCTTTGAATATGTCCAATTTTTCATAGAGTCACATTAGATTCTTCATTCCATATAGTTATATGATGATGTAATGTGATCAAAAATATAACAAAAATATTAGGGAAAAATATTATTTTTTTGGGAATAAATTATTATATTCTAAAAGAGGTATAAATCAAAATCAAAATTAGAAGCTTATTTTCTTGTAAGAGCCAATCTTATTATTATCATAGAGCGTTATCTATGTTAGAGATTTTAATAAAAATTTATATTATATTCAGTGGTAATTATTCAGTTAAATACAAGCTCTTATAAAGATTTCTTTCTCTGATATGCCTTATATAACTACCGTGAAATAAAACAATATAATTACTGATTATACTATATTATTGTGTGTATTTGTGTTGTGACATTCTACGTTAAGATACTTTGTTGTGTTACAACTTGAAAAGTAAATGAAACAAAACAGATAAGATATAGAACAGGCTATTGAGAAACACCATAAACATCAGCAGCATAAACAACTGACAATCTCTCTTGGAGACAGTGAAGACGTAGAATGTCGGAGGTACTGTGATTTTCAGGATTCCGCTACGTCTGGTCTTGACTCGTTGTCCATCATCGCCTTGGTTCCCTCCCTGTTTGTTAGACTCTTGAGGATTCATCTTGCTGTAAATTTAAACACATAATTTTCAGATTATGTAATGTATAAAATTATATTTTCTTACTTGAGATATTCGGGCCAACTGATCACAATCACAGCAAGGAAACAAATGAAATGAGCTGCTTTAGAGCTAGGTGGTGGCATGTCTGGAGGCTTCCCCTACCACCAGGTAGCCACGTCGTGGTCAAAGATCATCGAAGTTAGTTTATCAATCCAAAGTTAACTTTGGGATATTTCAAAAAAGGAAATTAAAACATAATTAATTTCGGCTTAATTATTTTTTCTATAATAATAATGATAATTTCTTAATAATAAATAATAATTTCTTATAATGAAGAAAATATATCTGAAATATTTAGGATTCGATGCCATAAAATACCAATATATACAGAACGTCCTTATTTTTAAAATATTATTTAATTTTTATAAATATATTGAATTTTAAAAACCTATTTTATAAGATATTTTTTTCAATATATGTAAAAATTACTTATGTAACTTATGTTCAAAAATTTAATGTTCGTAATTTTTCGAGGGGGTTAAATATGAAATAAAATAATCATCTTAGTTATACCGATAAACATGCTGATCATATTAAAAGTGTGACTAAAACATCCAAAATATTAATATAATTAAAACTCATGTATATTTAACATATATTGTGATTACAGCGGTTTGATATCATATTTCATATGTTATTATTTAATTTTAATTAACGAATTTCTATGATCTTAGGTCAAGCTAAATGTATTTTCCAACCAGCTGTATTTTTCAGTCTTTTGTCCAAAGAAGAATTAAGTTATTATGAGCCGTTTAAATTTGCAAACTGTAGTAAAAATATAATTAATATATGTCATTATATACAAATATTATTTCCCTTTTGATTTATAAGTATATAGAATTATAAATTACTAAATAACAGTTACTATAAAATATCCTTGTAATAGTCAAAACAATAGTTGTCTCAGAATTTTTACATGTATGGTACATGTGATAACAATTTTATTCAAGATAAGAAATGCAAAGCGCACATACTTTAAAAATTAATCAATGGAAAAATTCCTGCTAACAAAAGGAAGTCGTAAAGTCTGATGGGGTACGAGATATATGTACAACGAACAAAGCCTTGTTTTGTTTAATATATATTATATAATATTAAAATGCTATAGAAAAAATATAATAACCAAATGCTTAGCTAAAATATTCCACAAAATTTGAAAATAAAAAATGTTTTTGAATAAAGATTTTTTTAGATATTTTAAAGTCTCCTTTTTACCAACGAGGGTTTATCTGAATTTGATCTACTGTTGAACGTGGGCTCCAAATCACGGTCGCGGTATTGAGCATACCGACCAACTTACAGACCATCCAACAGACAGACCAAATAGTATCTGGTCTTACCCAGCCTGGCTACCGGAGTGACTAGGATGGTTATTTCTTGTCGGATTTTCTACTATTGTCTATAAAAACATTTACATTTACAACCACAAACATAAAGTACATCCATGCTCTAACAGAATTCGAACCCACGACTATCGCAACATTAGGAGGACTGTCTTGAGGATATATCCACTGAGCGACCAAGCCGGATAATAAATAGGTTTATTCAAACTAGTTATACTAACTGAATTAACTAAAAAAAAACTAAATCTTATTGTAAATTCATACAAATTAAAAGATGTTTCTATAATTAATACAGAATATTTTTAGTGCTTCTGTATAAAAAAATGTATTATTATTTTAAATAGCAATAAATATATTGAATGAGAATATTTATACTGATACATTAGTAGTACCATCAACCATATTTTTCTTTTTGTAATTTTTCTCTAACTGATATTTTTCTTATTATAACTTATATATAACGTTTCTATTTTTTTATAAGAATATTTAAAAAACGGAATAACGGTATTCCAGTTAATATAACAAAAACATTGTGAACACTTTAATATAATTATAAATAAAATAATTTATATAGAATATTTATACATGCTAAAAGTTCAACGTTGTTAAAAGACAACCTTTGGTCAATACACATAAGTGGTGGTGGGGGAAATATATTGCACCTATATGAGGCCAATACCTAACAAAGGACTCTTCATAGTCGTTTCTCAGTGGTATTGCTTGTGTAATTGCGACATAGTAAAGTAAGTAACAAAGCTTTGTCAATTATTTACTTACGCATATATTTCAATATTACAGAAATGTCTTCGCCAGCATCCACCAACCCTCAATACAAAATCATCAACATCCCACCAGATCAAAGACGTGTGGTGATTACAGTGAAGCCAAATGGTGTCAAGATCATCTCCGTACCGCCTTCTTACAGAGTCTCCGCTCTAAACGGAGGATACTTTTGGAAGGGTTTCTTCATTATTATAATTATGATTGCGAATCAGTTATCTCAGTTAACGAATTTGCTTTAATGCAATTTAACATATTACTGTATAACATACCATGATTTGTAATACAATGTAGTTGCACTATCAATTGGTTTTATTTTAGTTAATATTTAGTACCTTGGCTGAAAATAATAATTTTCTATCTAACTAAAATATATAAAACAAAAAAAAATCATTAATAATTTGAATGAAGTCTATTTTCGACACAAACACTTTGATAAATTGAGTGATTTTATTGGTACACTCAACACATGCCTGAAAGACATATTCAATTACTGTATAATATACCATAATTTTTAATACAATGTAGTTGCATTATTAATTGGTTTTATTTTAGTTAATATTTAGTACCTTGGCTGAAAATAATAATTTTCTATCTAACTAAAATATATAAAACAAAAAAAAATCATTAATAATTTGAATGAAGTCTATTTTCGGCACAAACGCTTTGATAAATTGAGTGATTTTATTGGTACACTCAACACATGCCTGAAAGACACACTCAATTACTGTATAATATACCCTAATTTTTAATACAATGTAGTTGCATTATTAATTGGTTTTATTTTAGTTAATATTTAGTACCTTGGCTGAAAATAATAATTTTCTATCTAACTAAAATATATAAAACAAAAAAAAATCATTAATAATTTGAATGAAGTCCATTTTCGACACAAACGCTTTGATAAATTGAGTGATTTTATTGGTATACTCGACACATGCCTGAAAGACACACTCAATTACTGTATAATATACCCTAATTTTTAATACAATGTAGTTGCATTATTAATTGGTTTTATTTTAGTTAATATTTAGTACCTTGGCTGAAAATAATAATTTTCTATCTAACTAAAATATATAAAACAAAAAAAAATCATTAATAATTTGAATGAAGTCTATTTTCGGCACAAACGCTTTGATAAATTGAGTGATTTTATTGGTACACTCAACACATGCCTGAAAGACATATTCAATTACTGTGTAATATACCATAATTTTTAATACAATGTAGTTGCATTATTAATTGGTTTTATTTTAGTTAATATTTAGTACCTTGGCTGAAAATAATAATTTTCTATCTAACTAAAATATATAAAACAAAAGAATAATCATTAATAATTTGAATGAAGTCTATTTTCGATACAAACGCTTTGATAAATTGAGTGATTTTATTGGTATACTCAACACATGCCTCAAAAACATATTCATTTAAAAATCACAATCCAAACAATAGGCGAGCAACAGGTAGCTACGTTTTTATTCCCATCTGCATTTTCGATTTTATGGTTATCGGAGAAGGCTTAGGATTATTTTAAAATAGACAATGTGAGAACTGGATAAATGGTTTGTTGTACAACTTAAAATATATTTATATGGTATATATTAAGTTGTTTATAATTCATAGTTTCTTTTTCTTTGATCTGATGATTTGGTGACGGAAGTCTGACGGGGAGTTTCTGTTATTTATAAATACTAGTGGTCGTCCTGTGGTCGATATTCGACCACATTTTATTAAGTTATTCATGTGTCTTTCATAAGTGGATAACTTAAAATGATATGTTACTATAACGTGTTTAAAACAAATTTAAACTACTACACCACTGAACATATAACAAAGTATCATAAGTAAGATTATTTTCAGAGCTTTAACAACTTCAGAGCACCAATAATAAGTATAAAAGATTTTTTACTTTTATGTTATAAACATAAATATGGAATAATAAATGAAGAGATATCAGTTTATATATTAAAGGAAAGAATATATGAATTAAACAAATTTGCAAATGATATTTAACTTTAACATGTATATTGAAATAATAACAAATACAATTAGGTAATTCGATTCATTAAAGTAATGTCATTACAATCATTAAATGAACTATTGATTTTTTTCAAAACTTAGATCAATGAACTAAATAATCAAAATAATTGATACAATGTTCAATTGATATTTTGAATGATATATGATAAGCATTGGCTTTAAAATATTTACAAATCTTCTATTATAATTCATAATTTCTTCTATTTATCATATGTGCTCCATCTATGCAAATTATATAGTTTTTATCCGTATTATCTCTTTTATTAAATGATTAAAAGAATAATTTCTCCATCTACATTTTTAAATTAAACTGCATAGTTCTTTGCTTATCTATTCCACTTTTCAATCTCATCCTTTCAGGTAGCTCATCTTTATGCTCCTCTTTAACCGACTTCGAAAAAATAGGAGGTTCTATGTTCGGCTGTTTATTCTTTTTTTAATCTATGTTCGCCGATTTCTCCGTCAATTATGGGCCGATCTTGAAAATTCTTTTTTTATTCGAAAGAGTACACCTCCGAGATGATAAAGTTGGAACCAAATTATGATACCTTGGGGGGAAGGAGGGGAAACCGAGGGAAACGCTCAAATTTCAAAGGCATATACAAAGTTATCACATAATTTTTATCTAACATAATCAGATATTTGGGTATAATGTGATTTCTGAGTTAATGTGATGGAAAATGGGATGTCGCTCGGTATAAAAGCCATTCAGTTGGCTTTTTAAGCACTAACTATAGCAAATAAGACCTCGTAGAGTATTGTAGACAACTGCTTCTATGGTGTATTAGTTAAAGTGTTTAATTCACAAACGGAGTTCGCGGCTTCAATTCCTAGTGGAGAAAATAAATTTTTGTTGTTCATCAGCCTACGATTCGGAGTAGTTGCTTCCTACAATTAAGCATGCGGAAGTTTCCGTACTGATTTGGGCAGATGGTACTCTCCATTTACATTATTGGCCGGATTGCTGCTATTGAAAATCTCGATATCCTCAGTGATGAAGTTCTCGTTATGACCAACATAGTGCTGAGAAACATTATCATATTCCAAGATGATAATGCGGCCAAATACACAGTCAGAGGCATTCGGTCTTGGTCTGGGAATCATCAACATATCATCAAAAAATCACTGGTAGGAACAATCGTCAGACCTCAACATAATTAAAAAGTTATGGGGAGTTCTATAGCAGAAAGTGAAAAGTAGATATCCATTCTATATAAAACTATTCAAGCATCCTTTCGCGAAGATAACAGGTCAATTGAAAAGTCCACGGCCTACCATAGTAAAGCGCATTTTTTTGGCAAAATTAGTTTTTTTATTCAACATAATTCCCTTCTAGGGTGATACACTGATTTTAGCGAAAAGCCGACTTTTCAACAACATTTTTGTAGCACAATTTGACCTTTGCTTCAAAATAGGCCACAGTTTCGACAATCACTTCTTCATTCGATGAAAATTTCTACCCAGCGAGAATTCTTTTGAGATAGGAGAACAGGAACACTGTACAATGGATGAGGAAGTAACTCGAAGATCATTTCATGGATTTTTGCCATCGTTTTCACTGACTTGTGACACGGTGTAGTGTCTTGGTCAAGCAGCACTTTCTTTTTCTTCAAATGCGGCCGTTTTTCGGCGATTTCGTCTTTCAAAAGGTCCAATAACGTATATAACGCTATGCAATAGTCGCTGTTGATGGTCCTTTTTTTCATTTTTTTAATGTTTTCGTCGATAGCAAACTCTTTTGGGCGTCCACTGCGTTCACCGTCTTTGGTGCTCATTTCACCATGTGCTAAACTTAACATACCAATCCTTGATAGTTGAGTTTCCTGAGCCAGTGTCCGGAAACTCGGCATCAAGCTAAGTTTTTGCTTCAACTGTATTATTTCTCTTCAAAAAGCAATATTTTATCAACACCCGAAATTCCTTTTTATACATTTTTTCACAGTAACAAAAGTTGCTTCACTCAAAATTCTATAAGTCACAGACTAATGATCCGAAAGCTTTCAAATTTATACACGAATCTTTTGAGGGTTAGGCCTCTAAGGGTTGGGTATCAGGTCGGGGACTTTTCAATTGATATATGATGACCTTATGAAAAATAAGTATTGTGTATATATCAGATATTCATATTATATTGTCCGATAACGTCTTGTAACTGAGTATGTTCCTGTAGATAGAGCAGCATTTTTAATCAACAGATAGCGTAACAAACAATCCCATAAACGTAGAATAGAAGCGAAATACGAGAAACGACACAGAGCTACGTTTAAAGCTAAATTACATTATCAAACGTTATTCTGCGTTTCGAAATTCATTATTCATAATTTCCAACCAGTTCGCAGACTTCTAGGTGTATTTTATTTTAATATTCCATCCTTAAGCCAAAAACAACTCGAGAGAGAGAACATTTTATGCTGACCCATCATCTCTAGTTATGAATAACAAGGGTTAAGGCACATTAAATTTTATGGACCTTTGAATAAAACTCATACTAAAATGCTTAACATAAAAATAAGACCGGCAAACTCTCATTCTTTGATATAAAGGATCACAACCTAGTAAATGTATATACAAAATGTTTATCAATATATTTTATATCGACTTTTTCCGGATTTAAATCAACAATATTATTATTTTTCTCCTATATAGAGTTAGTAAGTTAGTCTCGCTAAAACTCGAAAACCACTGGATCGATTTCGCTAATTTTTTGAGTTTGAAATATTTGTGGAACTAAACAATCAACAGATAAACAGACAATGGACAGGAAGAAACAATAATGCTTTAAAAATAAATTTTCTTCAAACACATATATTGTTAACTTCCACTTATTAACCGACTTCGAAAAAGGAGGAGGTTCTATGTTCGACTGTATTTTTTTTAAAGTATGTTCGCCGATTTCTCCATGAGTTGTGGGCCGATTTTCAAAATTCTTTCTATTCTTGGAGAGAGTAAATAGAAGAGAAAAAAAGAGAAATAAGAGCCAACAGACCCCTATCACTGCTACCAGTAATATCTAAGGTTTTGAAAAAATCCTGTTGAAAGGAATAAAACCGATCATAGAGAGAAAGAACCTAACACCTACAAATCAGTTTGGGTTTATTAACAAACACTCAACAATTGTCCAGGTCCACAGAATAACAGATGTTATTGAAAAAGCCTACGAAAGTAAAAAAAGTATGCTCAGCTATATTCCTAGATGTGGCACAAGCCTTCAATAAGGTTTGATATGAAGGCCTTGTTTATAAACTACAGAAAATGTTACCAAAACAACACACTGAACTATTAAAATCATACATTACAACCGGAATGTTTATAGTTAAACAAGAAGAAATTTACTGTACAATAAAAGAAGCTAAAGTAGGTATACTACAAAGAAGTGTACTGGGACCTATACTTTATCTACTCTACAATTGTGATATACCACAAATGGAAAATATTATGATGGTTACATTTGCTGATGATACTGCGATTATAGCTGTCGGAGACAATAGTGAAGAAGCCTCACGAAAACTACAACAGGCAAGTGACAATATAAATAATTGGACACAAGCTTGGAAAATAAGAATTAATGAAAATCAATCTGTACATGTGCAGTTCCCCTATAAACAGACCGAACAAGCACCAATAACATTAAATAATACTATCAATCTATATAGTAACAACGCTAAATGTCTGGGAATGAATCTCGATGCAAAACTTCTCTAGAATGTACATATAAAGAAGAAAAGAAAAGAACTGAAATTGAAATATAGGAAAATGTATTGGCTAATTGGAAGGAAATTACAATTATCAGTACATAATAAATTGCTATTTTATAAAGAAATACTGAAACCTATGTGGACATACGGAGTTCAATTATGGGGATGTTCTGTCGAAGGTTAATCGAGGGAAACGTTTAAATTTCAAAGACACGCACAAAGTTTTCACAAATGTTTTATCTAAAATAATCAGATATTTTTGTAGAATGTTATTTCTGAGCTGATGTGACGAAAAATCGAACTAGCTACTGCTTTTCAAGCACTAACTATAGCATATAAGACTTCGTAGAAACATTTTATGCACTTTCTTGGTAAGATGTAATGGTTAAAGCATTTAACTCCCAAACGGAGGTCGCGAGTTCGATTCCCGGCGGGGACAATAACTTTTTGTTAAAATATTCGTCAAATCACCTAGGCTGGTTAGCGGACCCCGGAGCCTGAAACACTCCTAATTTTCAATAATTGTTTCTTTATTCCCTTTTTCCCTCATACGAGCTGCACCGGTATTTGGCCTGCCTAATGTAAAATTAAATACAATAACCGCATAATTTATTGAGTAAATATCAAACACTAAAAAAAGAAAAATGAAATATTTTTTACAAGAAATTGACAATAACCATACAATTAGCGATACAAAAGTAATAATATAATTTTGTGACATAGAAAAAATTAAATTACCAACAAAACAAGTCATGATAAGCTTTTTAATAACAATAAATGAATCAATAATGCAATTTGTAAAAACAGAAAATTGGTTTCCCCCTTTTAGAAACAGTCATTAAATAAAACAGCTAATGATATCTGTAGATCTAATGAATAAATTTAATCTCCCTACGTCTAGTGGACAACCCAGAGCGTATTATTCATGTTACCTGCATTTATGCCATTTATTTAGGAAGCACACGTCCATTTTTATTAATAATAGAGTTAATGAGTTAAGGAGTTAAATTAATTATACTAAGGGTACAATATAATAAATTGAAAATACTACACCCTGATATAAGTTAAATATTTGACCAAATAATACGTAAAAAATATTTTATATGAAACATAGTTCATGTTATATTCATTATTAGAACTATTCCCTTTTAGTTCAACAAAATTTAATACTATTCTAATATATTCATGGTACTATAAATAAAATGTAACGCAATTTTCATATTTACATCTAATATGTATTCCTAAAACAGAAAAAAGTTTTATTGAATAGCCCATAAAGTTTAGCACATTTTAACCCTTGTTATTCGTAATGAAGAATGACGGGCCGGCATGAAATGATTTCGCCTTTGACGGTGGTTGGAATCGTAACGACGATCTTAAAATTTAATATCGTTTATATGTTCGAGAATCATCAGTCGTCAGTCTAGAGTTTTCAGTTTTATTATTTCCAATATGTTCATATTAATGTCTGTTCGTAATACAGTTAATAGTAACTGAAACAGAAAAATTAAACAAAATATAGATGAAGATAAAAATTAGAACACTAGTTAAATTCAATCTAAGAGAAGCTAAAGGACAAAAGGAAAAAATAAACGAGGAAATATGGAAATTATTACAATTAACATGTGGGGCAAAAGTGCCGCTACCATTTTGATTGCGCGCCGTCTTGGTTATGTGACGTTTAGCTCAGTTTCGCTTTAACCATAGTATTGTGTAGATGTCCAAGTGTTATTGTAGATAAATATATGCCACAAGAACGAGCAGAAATATTGACAATATCTGTTGAAAATAATCGTTCCATTATTGGCACTCAGTGGAAATTGCATAAAAAATATCCTAATCGTCCAGTGCCTCACAAAACCACAATTTATCATTTAGAGGCGAATTTTCGACAGGACGGTACGATAGCAAATAAGCCTCCTTCTGGAAGAAAATGGACGTCTCGTAAGACATGAACAAAGACTCTATTAGCACATCAGTGTTGGCATTCTCCAGCTTCTAGATAACGATGGCTTAGTTAAAAGATGAAAGTGATGTGATGTTATAAGTAAAACTTAGTGCACATTTAAAACATTGATATAGATGTTAAGCCCAAAGCGTCTATTGTAGCAAATTAGGTTAAAAACACATAGCTTATTAATGTTAAATAAATAGATTGCTATAATAATAGGTCAATTGAAATGTCCCCGGCCTCACACATAGATGGCGCTACTAGAATTAAATCCATATGTTTTTTAGTTAGCCCTAGCCCTCAAAAGATGCGTGTATAAATCTGACAGCTGTCAGATCAATAGTTTGTGAATGATAGCATTTTGAGTGAAGCAATTTTTGTTATTCAGAAAAAAGTGGATAAATAGGAATTTCGCGTGTTGATAAAATATTGCCTTCTAAAGGGAAATAATACAATTGAAACACTTGGCTTGATTTTCCTGGGGCAGTATCCGGGAACTCGGTATCAAGGATTGGCATGCTATGTTTAGACGTGGTGAAATGGGCACCGAAGACGGTGAACGTAGTGGACGCCTAAAAGAGGTTGTTACCGATGACAACATTTAAAAAACCCACAAAATGATTTTGAATGGCCGTAAATTGAATGAGATAGCAAACACTCTAAATATATCAACTGAATGTGTACATCACATCATTAATCATTATCATCATTATCGAATATTTGGGTATGAGAAAGCTCTGTGCAAAGTTGGTCCCAAGCGAGCTCACTTTTGACCAAAACCAACAACGAGTTGTTGATTCGACGCAGTGTTTGAAGATAATCAAGCGCAATTAACCCGTGTTTTAGGGAATGGATGAAACATGGCTCCATTATTTCACTCCGAAGTCCAATAGACAGTCATCCAAGTGGACTGCATACGATGAACCCGCTCCAAAGCGTGGGAAAATGAAACAGTCGGCTGGTAAGGTTATGGCATCTGTATTTTGGAACGCGCATTAATAAGTTTCATTAACTACCTTGAAAAAGGAAGGACCATCAACAGCGACTATTACATAGCGCTGTTGAATCGTTTGAAGGACAAAATTGCCGAAAACGACCGCGTTTGAAGAAAAAGAAAGTGCTGCTTTACCAAGACAATAAACCGTGTCACAAGTCAGTAAAACGATGGTAAACATCCATGAATTAGGCTTCGGATTGATTCCTCATCCACCGTATTGTCCAGATCTGACCCCCAGCGACTATTTCCTGTTCTCAGATATCAAAAGAATAGTCACTGGGAAGAAATTATCGTCGAATTAAAAGGTGATCACCGAAACTGAGGCCTATTTTGAAGTAAAGGACAAATTGTACTACAAAAAAGGAATTGAAAAGTTGGAGGGTTGATATAACCGTTGAAGGGAATTATGTTGAATAAAAAAAAAATTGCCAAAAAATGTGTTTTACTATGGTAGGCTGTGGACTTTTCAATTAACCTATTATATATAATACCAAATATAAATTTTAATGTTATTTATGTTAAATTTTAATCCAATTTGTGCGATGTAATTTTTAAGAAGTCGTTAAATTCGGATTATATATATATATGGTATATTTTAAAATCCGTCTCGTCTCTTTTGCCATACTTTTCTGTCTTATTACGGTCCCTCTCCAGCTCGAGAGAACAAATTATTATTTTGTTCGTTCGTTCCTCTGATAAAAGAAAAAAGACAAGTCCGTTACAGACCCACATCTGGTGCAGCATCAAGAAGACTGAAAAACAGAGAAAAACAAAAACAATATTACATAACGACGCGTGACTTGATTGTAAGAGGGCGCTTTCTCTCCTCTATCACCAGATAAAATATTTTTAATCAGTTTCATTTTATGGCTGGCAAAAAATGGCGCTGTTATTGAAAATGCATGTTTAATGCTAATTTTAATTTTGTTTTATTCTTTCACAAGTATTATATAAATTAATGTATTCTTTAATTGTGACTAGTTTCTATTTTTAAATATAATATAAATAAAATAGTGGCACAAAAATAGTGTTTATTGCAACTTTATTTTAAATTTATAATACATTTATTGCATCTAGTAACTAAAGCTTTAAACTATAGCTAATGATACAGCCACAATAGTTTGTAGTATAACGTGGGGGCAAAAGTCCCTCTACCATTTTGATTGCCTATAACTACTCAAAGAAAACATAAGTAAATGTGGTTTTCATAAAAAGTATTTGATCTTTACATTTCTTTTTCTTCGTTATGATTGAAAAATTAGATCGGTTAAATGGTGACCGCGCTTCGGCTCTTTTAAAGGAATTTTTCATGACATTCTGCAACATCTGAGGCTGAATTTGTTCAATTTCGTGAAAAACGTCATTCAGTAAGTGAATTGTTGAACGAATTGTTGAAGCCATATGTCCTCTAGCCCTTGCTCTTCCATTTCAGGCAGAAGAAAATTTGGAATCATGTCTTGGTATCGTTTAACAGTAACAGTAACTTCAACACCTTTCAAAATAATAGTTGTTTTTAGTGGATGCAGTGCTGTTTCGTGAATTAATTGAGGATTTTGTGTTCCTCAAAACCGATATTTCTGTTTATTATCGTGGCCACTGAGAAGAAAATGGGCTTCCTAACGCAATTTCCGCTGAGTGGCAATAATGGAACGATTATTTTCAATAAATATTGTCACTATTTATGCTCGTTCTTGTGGCCTATATTTATCCATAATAAAATTTGGACATCTACATAATACAATGGTTAAAGCTAAACTGAGCTAATAGACTTATATAAGGATTTTTTATTACATTTACATTGAAATCTTCTCCACACCACCTATGAAGTAGAGTTCCAGGCGACTTTTCTTTATTTAGTAATATCCCCTGGAAGTCCAATCCACCTAATTAACAACTTTATTTTCAAGTAATGTATTTTATTTTTATTGGAGGACATATTTAAGACATTTTATATATTCCTCCATATCATCTGTAACATAGTTTACATTCTATACTAAAATATTCCAATCAAATGCTTATGTATATAAAAAACTAGTCACTTTTTCAATCAAGGTGATCTTGATTCGTCACTCACTTCACATCTGAACGGATTCTCTTTAGTGAATCTAACATTACATTAGTTTTTTCTCCTAGAGAGGTTTTAGTCACATGCAGCAACTCTAATGTGTAATGCCTTGAAGAATCTTGCAGATATTTGACAACCAAGCTGGCTTATTTGGTTACAAGTTCGGATGCGTGAGACCCATGCATTCTGTCTCCTTTTAACTAGAATAAAATGAGAGGCAAAATACGATCTGATTTTAGAATAAACTCACAAACTATAAAAGTTCGGTATCATGATGACTTGAGTTCACTGTTATTTTGGACAGGCTATATTCATCTAGAAATATGATGAATTATACAAATTAAATCGCCAGAAGAATGTTTTCGGCTTTTAATGTGTTGAAATTTGAATTTGAGGGTGAAAAGTAATATAATTTAAAATTGGTTGAAACATTGGTTGATAATGATGATTGATGGTTATGATGGTTAAATTTATCTGAACTGAAAACTGTACCATATTTATTAGAACGGTTATTAATTACTACTAATGACAGTTTGATAGAGAAAATACGGACCACTTGGGTATCCTGGAGCTCTCGTAGAAATAACATATATATATATTTATATATGTAGACATATAAGACACACAATCAAATCATTCAACATAAATACCACTACTCGTACAACTAGACAGTGCTGCCAGATCTATCTTTCATACGGTAGATCCACTATTTCGATTGACGTAAAGTGTTATTTCATACGATTAGTGAGGGAGGGATACAAGTATTAAATGATTTTGATTACTACTATACTGGGAACATAAAAAACAAAGGTAAATTCAGATAAAAATATTATAAATAGTTTAAGACTAAAGAAAATTAATAATATTTAACATTTTTTGAAATTAGTATAAACGAATGTACCCCCTTCAAAATATAAGGGTTCTAATACCAAGCTTTTTTGTGGATTAAAAAACACAGGGCAGAGAAAACAGAAAAGAATTTTTATTTAAAAATGAAGATTGTTAAGATGTTTCTGAGTAAAAGTTGCAAAAATAATTATTTGCAAAAAACTAGTAGCAATAAAAATATTTTTTAGGAACGATAAAAGGATATTTATGATACTTAGTAGAGATCCACATTCTGACAATATAACAGTTACATTATCTTCCTCATCATCATTCCTCGTCACTATAAAGTGCAACAGTGAAATAAAAGAGATAAAAATAATTCGTTTTTATATCAGGATATAGGTTTTAAGGATATATGTTAATATAATTAAAAAAGGCTCACATATTGATTATTTTATTGAGTTTCTTAGATAGAAAATTTGGTGACTCGAATGATGAAGATTTCCTTGTAGATTATATGGAAATTTCAAGATTCATTTTTATATCAGGGTATAGGTTTTTAAGGATATACGTTAATATAATTAAAAAAGGCTCATATATTGATAGATAGGTTATATGGAAATTTCAAGGAAATCGGTTCAGCAGAACTTGAAATTCATCTCAACCCCCTCAAAATTACTATTATATGCCATGGCAAAAGCAGCTTTATCTAAGAAACCAATCTAAATTTTGAAAAATCCTTTCAAGGAATGCATAGAGCTTTAAATTTTGGCAACATTAAATGTCAAATCTCTAACAATTCTGATCGACTAAATTAATTTGACGCTGTCGGCGATAAAATAAACCGACGACCGCCTTTATTTAATTCATTTCCCGACCTTTATTTATTGGCGATATTTTATTTCGGATTAGTATTCATTTCTAAACCGTATGATTTACAGTGTTCGCGCCTCAAGAATCCCCGAAACATTTTCTGGGTTGATATATTGCCTTAGCGAGAGATATATATTATTATTTCAAAAAATAACCTTATTTTCCTTCCATATCTCAAGATTTAGATAGAGTCAAATTCTTCAGCAAATTGAGTTTTTCGTAAATATTGCCTCTGGCACCGAAGGCTTTACAATTTTTTCTTGTCTTGAGTTAGAATCGGTAAATAACGTACGAAATTACGAATTGGTTGGAAATACCGAGTCTGATGTAGATTATTAAAATATCTCAATCATTATATATTGAAATGATATATAATCTATTGGGTTAAAAGAGTATTCTAGGGTAGAAATTTGAAAACAAAATCGATTTTCCAAATATATTTTTATAGTTAAACCCTGACACACAGATGGCGCTACTAGAATTAAATTATATCATTAGTTTGTGAATATTGATGATGAATATTAATTTTTGAAAGGAAAAAATACAGTTGAAGCAAAAACTTGGCTTGCTGCCGAGTTTCCGGACACTGCCCCAGGAAAATCAAGGATTGAATGCTAAGTTTGGACGTGGTGAAATGACAGTGAACGCCCAAAAGATGTTATTAACGATGAAAACATTTAAAAAATCCACAAAATGATTTTGAATGACCCTAAATTGAAACTGAATGTAATAGCAGACACTCTAAAGATATCAACTGAACGTGTACATGTCTATGTTAGTTTTCTATGGATATTCTCTAGAATAACAGTTATTTATGAAATAATTGTATTAAATTATGTTACTAAACTACTTACTGTTTTTATACGTTTCATATAAGTAATCTCGACCAGAGCTAACATCAAGCTATGTAGAAGCTTTAGTGAATGCAAGATTATGTTTTTTTTATTTTTAAGTGATTTTAGTACTAATATTCAGTAGAGCTGCAACACTATAAAATTATATTCAATAAAAACTCTAGCAACTTCGGCTACGGTATTTTCAATCAG
Organism: Rhynchophorus ferrugineus; assembly: GCF_030347505.1. Taxonomy (NCBI): domain Eukaryota; kingdom Metazoa; phylum Arthropoda; class Insecta; order Coleoptera; family Curculionidae; genus Rhynchophorus; species Rhynchophorus ferrugineus. The sequence goes on along the minus strand of NW_027472582.1, from coordinate 73,467,943 downwards.
AGTAATCATTAATATGAATCAGCGATTTGATATTTATCCAAAGAAGCAAAGCACCAAAAACAATGTTTGCGGATTTATAACTTCTTATGTTTCATATCTCTAATGTTTTGAAGAATTTTTGCAAACATTTGACAACTAAATTAGTTTTTTAGGTTAATTCGGTTACGTGTTCATAGCATCAGACATAGCATTGTGTCTCGTTTTAACTATAATAAAATGAAAAGGAAAATATTGTCTGATATTAAAACGAATTTATAAACTGCGACACGCAATACATTAAACATCTTGATGAAGTGAGATGATAACACTGCTATTTTGGATAAACCAGATAGTCTATTCAAAGTTATTTTGTATATACGTGATCTAAATTTGTGACGTCAAAACGTCGCAATGTTGCCACATCAACTCTGAGTTTTAGTTCAGTTTGGCTTTGATATACAAGAAAATTCTAATCTAAATGAAATTATTGAACAAAAATGTTATAAAATATAATTTATATTAACATTATAGTACATCTACAAGGGCTACACTTAATTATATAGCCACAATATTTTATAGTTTATCACTAATTCTTTCAAGAATTTTGCATACGTCTGACAACCGGACGACTTTGACAGGCTAGTTCGGTTTCACGTTCGAACTAATCAGACAGCATTGTTTCTCTTTTTAACTAGCATAAAATGAAAATGAAAATATTGTCTGATTCTGAAACGAATTTACAAATTGCGACAGGCAATACGTTAGACATCTTGATGACGTATGCACAAAAAAACGTTGAATAGACTGTATAGCTATAATCTGTTCAAAACTATTTTGTACATACGTCATTTAAGTTTGTGACATCAAAATGTCGCTATATTGCCGCATCAATTTTGAGTTTTAGTTCAGTTTGGCTTTGACATATAACAAAAATTCTAATCTAAATAAAATAATTGAACAAAAATATTATCAAATATAATTTATTTTAACATTATAGTACATCTAAAAACTACAGTTATTTATACAGAGACAATAATTTATAGGTAAAAGTTAAAACCTCTTATCACTACTGCTTTCAAGAATTTTGCTTACGTCTGACAACTGGGCAACTTTGACAGGCTCATTCGTTTACATGTTCGATCTAATCAGATAGCATTATGTCTCTTTTTAACTAGCATAAAATGAAAATGAAAATATTGTCTGATTCTGAAACGAATTTACAAATTGCGACAGGCAATACATTAGACATCTTGATGACGTATGCACAAAAAAACGTTGAATAGACTGTATAGCTATAATCTGTTCAAAACTATTTTGTACATACGTCATTTAAGTTTGTGACATCAAAATGTCGCTATGTTGCCGCATCAATTTTGAGTTTTAGTTCAGTTTGGCTTTGACCAAAATTCTAATCTAAATAAAATAATTGAACAAAAATATTATCATATATAATATATTTTAACATTATAGTACATCTAAAAACTACAGTTATTTATACAGCGACAATAATTTATAGGTAAAAGTTAAAACCTCTTATCACTACTGCTTTCAAGAATTTTGCTTACGTCTGACAACGGGGCAACTTTGACAGGCTCGTTCGTTTACATGTTCGAACTAATCAGATAGCATTGTGTCTCTTTTTAACTAGCATAAAATGAAAATGAAAATATTGTCTGATTCTGAAACGAATTTACAAATTGCGACAGGCAATACGTTAGACATCTTGATGACGTATGCACAAAAAAACGTTGAATAGACTGTATAGCTATAATCTGTTCAAAACTATTTTGTACATACGTCATTTAAGTTTGTGACATCAAAATGTCGCTATGTTGCCACATCAATTTTGAGTTTTAGTTCACTTTGGCTTTGATTATACGTCAAAATTCTAATCTAAATAAAATAATTGAACAAAAATATTATCATATATAATATATTTTAACATTATAGTACATCTAAAAACTACAGTTATTTATACAGCGACAATAATTTATAGGTAAAAGTTAAAACCTCTTATCACTACTGCTTTCAAGAATTTTGCTTACGTCTGACAACGGGGCAACTTTGACAGGCTCATTCGTTTACATGTTCGAACTAATCAGATAGCATTGTGTCTCTTTTTAACTAGAATAAAATGAAAATGAAAATATTGTCTGATTCTGAAACGAATTTACAAATTGCGACAGGCAATACATTAGACATCTTGATGACGTATGCACAAAAAAACGTTGAATAGACTGTATAGCTATAATCTGTTCAAAACTGTTTTGTACATACGTCATTTAAGTTTGTAACATCAAAATGTCGCTATGTTGCCGCATCAATTTTGAGTTTTAGTTCACTTTGGCTTTGATTATACGTCAAAATTCTAATCTAAATAAAATAATTGAACAAAAATATTTTCATATATAATTTATTTTAACATTATAGTACATCTAAAAACTACAGTTATTTATACAGAGACAATAATTTATAGGTAAGTATCACTACTGCTTTCAAGAATTTTGCATACGTCTGACAACTGGGCAACTTTGACAGGCTCGTTCGTTTACATGTTCGAACTAATCAGATAGCATTGTGTCTCTTTTTAACTAGCATAAAATGAAAATGAAAATATCGTCTGATTCAGAAACGAATTTACAAATTGCGACAGGCAATACATTAGATATCTTGATGACGTATGTACCAAAAAACGCTGTATAGCTATAGTCTGTTCAAAACTATTTTGTACATACGTCATTTAAGTTTGTGACATCAAAATATCGCTATGTTGCCGCATCAATTTTGAGTTTTAGTTCAGTTTGGCTTTGATATACAAGAAAATTCTAATCTAAATAAAATTATTGAACAAAAATGTTATAAAATATAATTTATATTAACATTATAGTATATCTACAAAGACTACAATTAATTATACAGCCACAATAGTTTATAGGTAAAAGTTAAAACCTATTATCACTAATTCTTTCAAGAATTTTGCATATGTCTGACAACCGGACGACTTTGACAGGCTAGTTCGGTTTCACGTTCGAACTAATCAGATAGCATTATGTCTCTTTTTAACTAGCATAAAATGAAAATGAAAATATTGTCTGATTCTGAAACGAATTTACAAATTGCGACAGGCAATACGTTAGACATCTTGATGACGTATGTACAAAAAAACGTTGAATAGACTGTATAGCTATAGTCTGTTCAAAACTATTTTGTACATACGTCATTTAAGTTTGTGACATCAAAATGTCGCTATATTGCCGCATCAATTTTGAGTTTTAGTTCAGTTTGGCTTTGACATATAACAAAAATTCTAATCTAAATAAAATAATTGAACAAAAATATTATCAAATATAATTTATTTTAACATTATAGTACATCTAAAAACTACAGTTATTTATACAGCGACAATAATTTATAGGTAAAAGTTAAAACCTCTTATCACTACTGCTTTCAAGAATTTTGCTTACGTCTGACAACGGGGCAACTTTGACAGGCTCATTCGTTTACATGTTCGATCTAATCAGATAGCATTATGTCTCTTTTTAACTAGCATAAAATGAAAATGAAAATATTGTCTGATTCTGAAACGAATTTACAAATTGCGACAGGCAATACATTAGACATATTGATGACATATGTGCAAAAAACGTTGAATAGACTGTATAGCTATAGTCTGTTCAAAACTATTTTGTACATATGTCATTTAAGTTTGTGACATCAAAATGTCGCTATGTTGCCGCATCAATTTTGAGTTTTAGTTCAGTTTGGCTTTGATATATAACAAAATTCTAATCAAAATAAAATAATTGAACAAAAATATTATCATATATAATTTATTTTAACATTATGGTACATCTAAAAACTACAGTTATTTATACAGTGACAATAATTTATAGGTTAGAATTACAACCTCTTATCACCATTACTTTCATGAATTTTGCATACGTCTGACAAATGAACAACTTTGACAGGCTCATTCAATTACATGTTCGAACTAATCAGATAGCATTGTGTCTCTTTTTAACTAGAATAAAATGAAAAAGAAAATATTGAATATCAAGATAAATAAATATTAACAATGTATAAGAACTTGTTTTAAAATAATAAATGTCTGACGCAACATAATTTGACATGCCATCAACCAACTTTAATTTAATACGATATATGTCCCAAATTATTGGTGACTCGTTAATCCACAACTAATCCGCGTACAAAACATAGAAAATTCATACGGAGCTTTCATAATAAACCCGCGACATCCGAAAAGCCGGAGGAGATGATGATGGTGCCGCTGCCGCTGCCAGCGGACCGCCGTCGCTGCCTCGTCCCCGAGGCGCCAGTGATGCGTCTGGGCCGGTGGCGTCAGTCTGCGTCCCGACGCCATTAATTCGGCAAACAGTGCCTTAATGACAGAATCAACAGTGTGCCACGCCGCCTTTTAGTGCTCCCTTTTGCTCTCGCGTCCTCGTAGGGTTCCTTTTTTATTCGCAAAGGTTGCACGTAATTTGCGAACATTTCAATTCGCGCGCTCTCTGCCTGTGCGTGAGGCCTCATATTTTTTCCGGTTTAATTTTCCACTCCCAGTCGGTCCGTATTCCTTATTCGTTCTCTCATAATAATCGCACTGTGTTTAAGGCATGGCACGCATAGTGAATAACTAAAAACAAATATATGAATCATCCTATACTGTGAAAGGATTCATTCATCTGACTGTCGTTAAAGAGTTATATATATATATATATATATATATATATATATATATATATATTATTTACTTAATGTTTGATTATATTTACATAGGACTCTTTTACATACCACCTATGGGTTAGAGTTCTAGGCGCGTCCGTAGTTGTATCCTCTAGAGGCCTAATCTACATAATTAACAATTTTATATCCAAGTAATATATTTTACCTTCATTAGTGAGGATATTTATCTTTTATGCTTAGTTCTTGTGTCCTTCGATACAGCGTTTCCTTGTAAAGACGATTTGATATCACTGTATTTCTCCTTCGTTTATTCTTGATAAAAATAGATTTAGTCACTACATTGACCTTAATGAATTTGCTATATGTGCTAAACAGCTACTATTCTCTCCTGGCACACTTTAACCAAAAGCTCATGTATATGCTGTTTTTAAATTACACACATATCTGTGCATATAAATTTTTTACACTCTACAATAACAGTTCCTACAGTTACATTATCAATATATGTTATGACTAATAAAACCTAACCAATTGCTATTCCAACATTTACCTTTTCCCATCAATTTTTGTTGTCATAACTCTGTTTTTATTATCATCTTGGCGTGAGTAACCGTCGGGTATATTGGTCCCATTCTGAAATATCCATATTTAATCTAAATGCATTAATTAATATAATAATATTTCATTCATATATGTTATATGCTTTCAAAACGTTTGTTCTTTTGAAAGCAATATCCGGAAGTTCAATTTGATCTCTCCGATACTTTCCAGAATAACAGTTTCCTTTAAAATACTTATTTTAAATTATGTCTGTCGTGAAATACTACTCACTGTTTTTATATACTTTATATATTTAATCTCTGATAGTGCTAACATCAAACCGATCTTGACCCGCTTCGTATAAGGACTGTTTTATTTACATATATAGATTGTAAATAATAAGATGTAAACATATTGGAAGTGTGTAAGGATGTGGTATATGAGTGAAAATATATGGAGCGATGAGGGAGTATAAAAATAATAAAACACCAAACATTAACTTTTTAAATTTTTTATAATTTATTTTAAGTAATAATTATTTACTTCATGTTTGATTATATTTACATTGGACTCTTTTACATACCACCTATGGGTTAGAGTCCTAGGCGCGTCCGTAGTTGTATCCTCTAGAGGCCTAATCTACATAATTAACAATTTTATATCCAAGTAATATATTTTACCTTCATTAGTGAGGATATTTATCTTTTATGCTTAGTTCTTGTGTCCTTCGATACAGCGTTTCCTTGTAAAGACGATTTGATATCACTGTATTTCTCCTTCGTTTGGTCTTGATAAAAATAGATTTAGTCACTACATTCACCTTAATGCATTTGCCTATCTTGTAAACAGCTACTATTCTTTCTCTCCTGGCACATTTTAACCAAAAGCTCATGTATATGCTGTTTTTAAATTACACACATATCTGTGCACTTAAATTTTTTACACTCTACAATAACAGTTCCTACAGTTATCGTATATTAATGATATACTCACCTTTAGTTTAGATTATTTATATTGGATTATTTTTCTCACCTTAGAATAAGTAAGTATTCAATCTATCAAACATTTCTTGACATTTCATCATTTGTCAACTTGTTCTTCAATGTGTTTAATCATCCAAACCAAAGGTGTTATTAACCATTCCTGTTTCCAGCATGAAGCACAGTATATCAGCAATGAATTATTAATATATGTAATGACTAATAAAACCTAACCAATTTCTATTCCAACATTTACCTTTTCCCATCAATTTTTGTTGTCATAACTCTATTTTTATTATCATCTTGGCGTGAGTAACTGTTGGGTATATTGGTCCCATTCTGAAATATCCATATTTAATCTAAATGCATTAATTAATATAATAATATTTCATTCATATATGTTATATGCTTTCAAAACGTTTGTTCTTTTGAAAGCAATATCCGGAAGTTCAATTTGATCTCTCCGATACTTTCCAGAATAACAGTTTCCTTTAAAATACTTATTTTAAATTATGTCTGTCGTGAAATACTACTCACTGTTTTTATATACTTTATATATTTAATCTCTGATAGTGCTAACATCAAACCGATCTTGACCCGCTTCGTATAAGGACTGTTTTATTTACATATATAGATTGTAAATAATAAGATGTAAACATATTGGAAGTGTGTAAGGATGTGGTATATGAGTGAAAATATATGGAGCGATGAGGGAGTATAAAAATAATAAAACACCAAACATTAACTTTTTAAATTTTTTATAATTTATTTTAAGTAATAATTATTTACTTCATGTTTGATTATATTTACATTGGACTCTTTTACATACCACCTATGGGTTAGAGTCCTAGGCGCGTCCGTAGTTGTATCCTCTAGAGGCCTAATCTACATAAATAACAATTTTATATCCAAGTAATATATTTTACCTTCATTAGTGAGGATATCTATCTTTTATGCTTAGTTCTTGTGTCCTTCGATACAGCGTTTCCTTGTAAAGACAATTTGATATCACTGTATTTCTCCTTCGTTTATTCTTGATAAAAATAGATTTAGTCACTACATTGACCTTAATGAATTTGCTATATGTGCTAAACAGCTACTATTCTCTCCTGGCACACTTTAACCAAAAGCTCATGTATATGCTGTTTTTAAATTACACACATATCTGTGCACTTAAATTTTTTACACTCTACAATAACAGTTCCTACAGTTATCGTATATTAATGATATACTCACCTTTAGTTTAGATTATTTATATTGGATTATTTTTCTCACCTTAGAATAAGTAAGTATTCAATCTATCAAACATTTCTTGACATTTCATCATTTGTCAATTTGTTCTTCAATGTGTCTAATCATCCAAACCAAAGGTGTTAATAACCATTCCTGTTTCCAGCATGAAGTCCAATATATCAGCAATGAATTATTATTATATGTTTTGACTAATAAAGCCTAACTAATTGCTATTCCAACATTTACCTTTTCCCATCAATTTTTGTTGTCATAACTCTATTTTTATTATCATCTTGGCGTGAGTAACTGTTGGGTATATTGGTCCCATTCTGAAATATCCATATTTAATCTAAATGCATTAATTAATATAATAATATTTCATTCATATATGTTATATGCTTTCAAAACGTTTGTTCTTTTGAAAGCAATATCCGGAAGTTCAATTTGATCTCTCCGATACTTTCCAGAATAACAGTTTCCTTTAAAATACTTATTTTAAATTATGTCTGTCGTGAAATACTACTCACTGTTTTTATATACTTTATATATTTAATCTCTGATAGTGCTAACATCAAACCGATCTTGACCCGCTTCGTATAAGGACTGTTTTATTTACATATATAGATTGTAAATAATAAGATGTAAACATATTGGAAGTGTGTAAGGATGTGGTATATGAGTGAAAATATATGGAGCGATGAGGGAGTATAAAAATAATAAAACACCAAACATTAACTTTTTAAATTTTTTATAATTTATTTTAAGTAATAATTATTTACTTCATGTTTGATTATATTTACATTGGACTCTTTTACATACCACCTATGGGTTAGAGTCCTAGGCGCGTCCGTAGTTGTATCCTCTAGAGGCCTAATCTACATAATTAACAATTTTATATCCAAGTAATATATTTTACCTTCATTAGTGAGGATATTTATCTTTTATGCTTAGTTCTTGTGTCCTTCGATACAGCGTTTCCTTGTAAAGACGATTTGATATCACTGTATTTCTCCTTCGTTTGGTCTTGATAAAAATAGATTTAGTCACTACATTCACCTTAATGCATTTGCCTATCTTGTAAACAGCTACTATTCTTTCTCTCCTGGCACATTTTAACCAAAAGCTCATGTATATGCTGTTTTTAAATTACACACATATCTGTGCACTTAAATTTTTTACACTCTACAATAACAGTTCCTACAGTTATCGTATATTAATGATATACTCACCTTTAGTTTAGATTATTTATATTGGATTATTTTTCTCACCTTAGAATAAGTAAGTATTCAATCTATCAAACATTTCTTGACATTTCATCATTTGTCAACTTGTTCTTCAATGTGTTTAATCATCCAAACCAAAGGTGTTATTAACCATTCCTGTTTCCAGCATGAAGCACAGTATATCAGCAATGAATTATTAATATATGTAATGACTAATAAAACCTAACCAATTTCTATTCCAACATTTACCTTTTCGCATCAATTTTTGTTGTCATAACTCTATTTTTATTATCATCTTGGCGTGAGTAACCGTCGAGTATATTGGTCCATTCTGAAATATCTATATTTAATCTAAATGCATTCATTCAAATAATAAGATTTCATTCATATATGTTATATGCTTTTAAAACGTTTGTTCCTTTGAAAGCAATATCCGGAAGATCCATTTGATCTCTTCGATACTTTTCAGACTAACAGTTTCCTTTAAAATACTTATTTTAAATTATGTCTGTAGTGAAATACTACTCACTGTTTTTATATACTTCATATATTTAATCTCTGATAGTGCTAACATCAAACCGATCTTGACCCGCTTCGTATAAGGACTGTTTTATTTACATATATAGATTGTAAATAATAAGATGTAAATATATTGGAAGTGTGTAAGGATGTGATATATGAGTGAAAAATATATGGAGCGATGAGGGAGTATAAAAATAATAAAACACCAAACATTAATTTTTTTAATTTTTTATAATTTATTTTAAGTAATAATTATTTACTTCATGTTTGATTATATTTACATTGAACTCTTTTACATACCACCTATGGGTTAGAGTTCTAGGCGCGTCCGTAGTTGTATCCCCTAGAGGCCTAATCTACATAATTAACAATTTTATATCCAAATAATATATTTTACCTTCATTAGTGAGGATATTTATCTTTTATGCTTAGTTCTTGTGTCCTTCGATACAGCGTAAAGACAATTTGATATCACTGTATTTCTCCTTCCTTTGTTCTTGATAAAAATAGATTTAGTCACTACATTGACCTTAATGCATTTGCTATATGCGCTAAACAGCTACTATTCTTTCTCTCCTGGCACATTTTAACCAAAAGCTCATGTATATGCTGTTTTTAAATTACACACATATCGGTGCACTTAAATTTTTTACACTCTACAATAACAGTTCCTACAGTTATGGTATATTAATTATATACCCATCTTTAGTTTAGATTACTTATATTAGATTATTTTACTCATCTTAGAATAAGTAAGTATCCAATCTATCAAACATTTGTTGACAATTTCATCATTTGTCAATTTGTTCTTCAATGTGTTTAATCATCCAAACCAAAGGTGTTATTAACCATTCCTGTTTCCAGCATGAAGCACAGTATATCAGCAATGAATTATTAATATATGTAATGACTAATAAAACCTAACCAATTTCTATTCCAACATTTACCTTTTCGCATCAATTTTTGTTGTCATAACTCTATTTTTATTATCATCTTGGCGTGAGTAACCGTCGAGTATATTGGTCCATTCTGAAATATCTATATTTAATCTAAATGCATTCATTCAAATAATAAGATTTCATTCATATATGTTATATGCTTTTAAAACGTTTGTTCCTTTGAAAGCAATATCCGGAAGATCCATTTGATCTCTTCGATACTTTTCAGACTAACAGTTTCCTTTAAAACACTTATTTTAAATTATGTCCGTAGTGAGAAACTACTCACTGTTTTTGTGTACTTCATATATTTAATCTCTGATAGTGCTAACATCAAACTGATCTTGACCCGCTTTGTATAAGGACTGTTTTTCCTTACATATATATATATATATATATATATATATATATATATATATATATATATATATATGTATATAAATGTAAATATATTGGAAGTGCGTAAGGATGTGGTATATGAGTGAAAAATGTATGGAGCGATGAGGGAGTATAAAAATAATAAAACACCAAACATTAATTTTTTAAATTTTTTATAATTTATTTTAAATAATAATTATTTAAATCATTAATTCATTATATACTATTAGTCTCTTAATACTACAGAGTGAACAATATTTTTTGTTAGCTCGTCTTTAGCTAATACAAACAAACTTGATGGTTTACCCACTCTTTTGATGGTTCCCCCACATTTGATTTCGAGGTTATCGTGCAGCTTTTCGTTGGTTACGTAGCGATAAGCATTGACACTGAGTCTCATCTGATCTGCGTGCTCTCTAATCTGATGTTTCTTTTGTAAATAGGTCGATAATAATGGACAATATTTCCTAGATTAAGCTTATTGTTGTTGTTAAATGTTTAGAAGAAGTAATTTAAATGTTATAAAAAACCTGTAAAAATGTAGTTGTACATTTAGAAATTACGGCCTGTATAATGAACGTCAGTATACAGATACGGTATAACGATGAAACTAAATTATTAGCAAAACTGTCGCCTTTATAAATCCGATGCATCCAATAAAATGTTCTCGAATACATGTTATAAAATCTAGTAGGCATGCGATCCGTGATTCATGACGTCGCTGACTGGGACTGCCGGCGCCCGTGTTACATACATCACATTCCCTATTAAAACCCGACCGAACGAGATCCTGCAATATGATTGCTGCCATACGAGATCGGTAAGGAGATCAGGATTTCTCCTGCCAGCGCGCGACGCATCTGTAACTATTAAGAGACAGGAATAACGTAAGTTGACAACCGCCGGTAGGCGTGATCCTGACAAATGGGCTTTCGAGGTATCCGCCGTGTCTCTTCCGAGTTATTGAATTTCTTTTAACCGTGGCATTACCTTCGAGTAGCCTCGTTCTCATTGCTATCCAAGATTTACGATTATTTAAGGACCTAACATATTCTTAAACGTCTATCCTTTTATAAAATAGTTCATAAAATAACGTCGCATTATTTTAGACAGAACAGCGTGTCCTAGAAGGCTTGAATAAATTTCGCGCGGTTAAAGTTTACACGGAGGAAGAATTTTTTAACGTGTGGTCCGAACTACGGTGCCCGGCATTAAGTCTATCGACTGGCGAGTGACCAACCTGGAAATCATCCGGTCTTACCCAGCCTGGTTACTGGCGTGACTGGGATCTTTTCCCTTTTCCGGTTTTGCGCTCTTGCTTAGGACAATCACAAAACATAAATTTACGACCATGCCATAGCAGGATTCGACCGTCCCGTCGCCTTTACCACTGCACCAACTAAGCCGGCAAAAAATATATATTTAAGGAAATATTTTTGACTCTGGTCAACGCGCTGTCAGCTCCAACTCCATAAAATGCCAGCAGGCAATTTTGAATGCAAATACAAATCCTTAAATTTTAGTGATTAAAACATTATTCGATCCTTTCGATTAATCCCGGTTTTATTATATTTTTTCCATAGAAAACAAATTAATGTGTTCGCTTTATCGGAAGGTATATACGACTGTGAAAGAAAAACTCGGCATACGTAAAAATGTCATCCCAACGTAGATTGACAAAATTCGGGAATAATAAGAATCGTCAGTTTGCCCTGCTTACAAGATATTTAGATGTTAGAAAACAGCTTTTGGTTTAATTTTATGTTTGTTGAAGTAAAAGGAAAAAGAGACATTATTTTTGCTAAAGGCTAAGATACTAATTGATATGGTATTAGAGAAAAAGCATCATTGTACTAGAGGTAATTCTAAAGGTTGTTAAGGTTTTAACGTAAGTTTTTGTAGTATATACTGATTATATAGAGTAAAATTTGAATTTGAACTTAACGGAAGTTTTAACAACTGGAAGATACTAACATTTCCAGTATCTTCCAGTTTAATTATTTTACCAAAATTTAGCTAAAATTTAACTTATCTTATAGCTGTCCGTTTTTTGCTGCTGATATATTTTTCTTTCAGCATGTCACCTCTAATGTTGTTCAAGTTGTATATTTGTGTATTTATTAACGTGTATCCATAAACTTATCACCATAACCTATCTATCTACCTACCTACCTAAGAAGAATTTAAAACGAATGCTACAGTCACTGTATATAGTATTCTATAATGTTCTGACTATTGACCAGCATTTAGGAGAGGCTCAGAAATATACGAATAAAGATTTGGAAGAGTATAGAAGAGGTCATACTAAAAATATAACCAAAGAGGCAACAAATAAGGATTTTCGTTATAGTAATTTAGTTTTATCTGATTCATATACAAGTAGTTTAAGAAAATTATATTTAAAACGAGTCTACACAGCCTTGCATACGCTTAAACCAATTTTCAAAGCATTTATTCCATTCTGAATGAGGTATCTTCAAAGTATGATTTTTGAATGCTTTATTGGGTGCCAAATCATGGCTGTACGGCGGATGACCCATCAATTCGATGTTTTGAGTGGTCAAATGGTCTCTTGTTTGAGCCGATATGGGAGAGCTCGCATTATCATGATGAACAACAATCCGGCGTCTTTTGTTTATTTTCCTTATTTCACCGAAGGCTTCTGGCAAACAAATGGTTGTGTACCAATCAGAATTTACTGTTCTACGATCCTCTAGAGGCACTGTTGCAATATGACCAGTTTTCCCGAAGAAAGAGGCCACCATTTTCTTTGAAGTGCTTCGTGCGTAAACAACTTTTGTTGGATTTGGTTGATCTTGGAACACCCATACACTCGACTACTGCTTACTTTCGAGCTCCTAAGAATATATCCATAAGTGACCTGTCACGATTTTATACGTCTTTCGAAGTACTGCGATTGAATTTCTTAAGCATTCCTTTGCACCAATCGAGACGAGTCTTTTTTGAGCAATTGTCAAATTATGTGGGATCCAACGCGAACATAACTTTTGCACAGCCAAAGTTTTCATGTAAAATCGTATATATGCTGCTTCGCATACAGCATCTATGTTTTCTGACACAACGGCCGATTTTGGACGACCTTCACGAAAGTCGTCGAACAGCGAACTACGACCACGATTAAATTCACTAAACCAGCGATACCCGGTGGTTTTTGATGGAGCTTCATCGCCAAAAGTCAAATTAAGTTGATTGATGCACTCTTGTTGTGAAAATCCACGCCCAAAATCGTAAAAAATGATGGCAAGAAAATGTTCACGATTCAGTTCCATTTTTTGCCGAGACGAAACATTCTACTAAATATAAAATAAACAAATAACATCCGTGCCACAAAATGTTATGGGTACGTATATCGTCAAAAATTTCAAATTTTACGATGGAACCGTTAGATGGACTCACATGACAACAGTGTTGCCAATTCCCGAAATATAAATAGTGACCCTCGTATCACACTACAGTATAATGCGAACTATATTATGAAGAATACATAATACCAATACAGTGCTATCTATCATCAGCTATCAGATTGGATAAATAGTTTTATAAAATATATTCGTATAATCGCATACATTAATATGCTTTTCAAACAGACATCATCTATAGAGAAGACATATCTCCTGAAAGGAACATCAGATTATTCATTATTCATCATTTTTATCGTTTTGAATATTTCAAACGAATTTACCGAATTATATTTATATTAGACAGCTTTTGTTCACTTTAAACTTATTATTTTTTACTACAGAAGCCTAGCATTGACAAAAATTCCCTCAAAATTAAGTCAGCGCCTCCCTAACTAAATGATCTTCGTGTCGGACACTATTAGTCCGAGGTTATATAACGAAAATCGATACGGCAATCGGATTTTTGTAGACCATCCCTCTCTGTTTGTCATTAAAACTCAAAATTCCAATTGACGGGATGGCGGGCGTGACCTCTTCCGATAAGTCCGCAACCCTTGCGTGCTCGGACCCCCGTCGGGATTACCCATTAGCTAATAAGATACAAACTGACCGGGGGGTTGGTTTCCCGCTCGCCGGGAAACAAAAGAAACCTCTTTGCCCTTGCCAGGTTTCGCCAGGTCTCGGGGGAGGCGCCGAAATAACTCGCTGCCGATGGAAGAACTATCGAAATAAATCTAATAGAGGGGGTAAATAAAACGTTCTTGATCGAGTTTGAAACTGAACAGTGGGGTTGTAGCGAGCGATAGACTGTACCATGTAACCATAGTCTATCCAAAGTAGCAGTGAACTTACGTCATCGCAATCTATGACGCCTTTATTCATAACAATATTCTAATATAAATAAAATAATGAAACAAAAATATTACAAAATATAATATATTTTAATATAAAACTACATCCACTGCATATATTACCGAAGGAGTTAAACTAGAGTTAATAAAACAGCCTCAATGGTTGGCAGGCTAGAGCTATTTCATTTACATTAGACTGTTTTCTAAACCACCTATGGTATACTCTAATGTGTTTTATTTTCATTAGAGAATATCTTAGTATATAGTACACCTTCTTATGTTTAGTAATAGTAGTTGTGTAGTTTTTGATTCGTTTATTGCTGTGTTTTCTTATCAAATCATTCTGATATATAAAGGTATTTCTCCTTGGCTCCTTCTGTTGCTATCAGTGTACATTTTTCTTAATAAAATTATATTTAAACACTAAATTCTCCCTAATATATTTGCCACACCGGTAAAACAGTCAGTATTCATTCTCCCCCCCTATATTTTAACCAAATTCTCATATATATTTTGAACAATTACACGCATATCTATGCAACTAAATATTTCACACTCTATAAATACTATTTTCTACGACTATCCTATATTTATTATATACTAACATTTAGTTGTTTCTACTCTGATTATTACACTGTCTTCAAATTCAGAGACTTTCATTCCCTGTCACATTCTTAATGTTGCTCGAATAATTATGCTTAAAAAATCTGACAAACCGGAACAAGTTGGATCTTACAGATCTATTACGCTGCTACCTGCGGCATCAGAATTTTGATTTTTGAGAAATCACTCTTGGAACGTGTTAAACCATTTATAAAAATACCAGATTTACAGTTTGGAATCAACATTCTACAATCGACCAAGTGCGTAGAGTAACAGCGGTTGTTGAAAAGTTCTATACTGCTGATATTCTAGAAACAAAATAATCAATAATTGGAACATTTGCTGACGATACAGTTATAATGGCAAAATATGTATGTCTGTCTAAGGGGACTAAAGACTGGAAAATACATAAATAGCTTCAAATTTGTCCATGACAATTTTGCGCTGCGATGAATTGACAAAATCTTAATATACAACATTTGAACGATTCCCGATTCCTCAAGCAGAACCAGTTAAATACCGAAAATATCGATGGTAGATGAAGCAACTGAATTGGTTAGTTGAAAGATACTCTCAAGTTGACCTAAAATCAAAGGAATTGGTTTATCAGTCAATCATAAAGCCTATTTGGATCTATGGGTTGCACTGAAATATAAAAACATCTAGTAATCCAACGCGCCTAAAAAAACTTCTACGATAAATTACCAATGCTTATCGCTAGGTAATCAACGCAGAGCTGCACTACAACTTCGGAGTCAAATGGATACACGAAGTTATCCAAGGTTTCGCCTAAAACATGAAATAAAGTTGCTAAATCGCAGAAACGTGGAAGCAATACAGCTACTGGACAACAAGCAGGAAATCAGAAGATTGAAGCGAACCAAACAACACAACCTAGTTTAGTGTATTTTAATTTAGGAAATATATACTGATGTATTTATCCCGTACACATTTTGCTTGTATATTAATGCAAGTAAAACAGGATAGTAGTAACACATTTATTTATAAATTTACTAGCGACCCGCCCCGGCTTCGCACGGGTGCAATGCTGATACTAAATTAAATACACTACAGAAAAAATATGAACGTTGTATATAAAAACATAGCGGCCCGCTCCGACTTTGCACGGGCATAAAATATATATGCCTATGTCACT
This sequence comes from Rhynchophorus ferrugineus, assembly GCF_030347505.1. Lineage (NCBI taxonomy): Eukaryota > Metazoa > Arthropoda > Insecta > Coleoptera > Curculionidae > Rhynchophorus > Rhynchophorus ferrugineus. Next base: position 73,451,414 of record NW_027472582.1, on the reverse strand, counting down.
CAATGAAAACATGATTAAAATCGATCCAGTATTTTTGGTTCATTCATTACTGCCCTTGGCCTCCACGCATTAAATTTGGAGTAAAACAATTCCTCTTCCCCTATACTTACTATGAAGATTTCCTGCTATCTTTGGAATATCTAAATTCATACAATTTTTATTACATTACACATTTTTAAACGCAAATTTTAAATTTGTAATATCTCCGAAAATATTTGTTTAATTTACATGCTGTAAGGAACCATATTGGTCTATATTAATTGCACACTGTATTTAAGGTACTTAATTCGATAAGGATTAATGCCGTATTGCTTAAAATAGCTTCGTAAATAAGCCATTTTCTCACGTAAAAAGTAAACAATAAAAATGGTTAATGTGGGTTATCCCTAAAAGATAAACATATACCATCGCGGACTTTTTTGTAGACCTTTTTATGGTGTACAATACTGTAGTACATTAATTTGATCTAACTCGTAGGGTTAGGCAGCGTTTTTGCTAATTGCTAAATAAGCCTAAAAAATAGGTTAATTTACGACATCACGTTAGAAACCTCTAAAATTAGCAATGTTGCCTTAGTATATTATGCATGTATTATACATATGAACCTTCCTCTTGAATCACTCTATCTATTGAAAAAAACCGCATCAAAATCCGTTGCGTAGTTTTAAAGATTTAAGCGCACCTAGGGATATAGGGACAGAAAAGGCGACTTTGTTTTATACTATGTAGTGAAGTTGTACTAAGCATATCGTATGTAAGATGTAATTAATTAATCAAAAAACTGAGCTACTATTCAAATCAATAACTAAGCTGTTAATTTCCAATCTAACACCAGTTCACAATTCCTTCCAATCATTAATATCTTTCTTCTTCTGTGTATCTGATGGATTACATCCAAACTGAAGCATGCTATTGTAGACAATCCTTTTTACATATACAACCACTAACCAGCTAAAACATTAAACGGTTTGCTAAAGGAACTCTAAGTGGGAGTATGTGTACATAAAAACGCTAAAGTACTACTACTTACCCAGAGGTTAACGAGGAAAAACCCTTTGAACTATTATGGTTAACCTGTGTGTGACAACTATGACGTCTTTTAAACTTATATGATGTGTATCAGTGGGAGTATATAACAGGTCAATTGCAAAGTCCCCGGCCTACCACAGTAAAACACATTTTTTTGGCAAAATTAGTTTTTTTTATTCAACATAATTCCCTTCAAGGGTGATACACTGATTGTAAAGTAGGCCTCAGTTTTGGCAAACTTCATTCAACGAAAATTTCTTCCCAGCAAGCACTCTTGTGAGATCTGAGAACATGAAATAGTCGCTAGGGGCCAGATCTGGAAAATATGGCAGTTGAGGAAGCAATTCGAAGCCCAATTCATGGATTTTTGCCATTGTTTCCACTGACTTGTGACACGGTGCGTTGTCTTGGTGAAGCAGTACTTCCTTTTTCTTCAACTGCGGCCTTTTTTCGGCGATGTCGTCCTTCAAATCGTCCAATAACGCTATGTAATAGTCGGTGTTGATGGTCCTTCCTTTTTCGGGGTAGTCAATGAAAATTATTCCATGCGCATTCCAAAATACAAACGCCATAACCTTGCCAGCCGACTGTTGCGTTTTCCCACGCTTTGGAGAGGGTTCATCGGGTGCAGTCCACTTTGATGACTGCGGAGTGAAATGATGGAGCCATGTTTCATCCGTTGTCTCATATCGACGCAAAAACTTGGATTTATTACGCTTGGTCATCTTCAAACACTGCTCCGAATCATCAACTCGTCGTTGTTTTGAGTGTCAAAAGTGAGCTCGCGCGGCACCCACTTAGCACAGAGCTTTCTCATTCCCAAATATTCGTGAATGATATGATGTACACGTTCAGTTAATATCTTCAGAGTATCTGATATTTCATTCAATTTCAATTTACATACATTCAAGAGCATTTTGTGGATTTTTTAGATGTTTTCGTCGGTAGAAACCTCTTTTGGGTGTCCACTGCGTTCACCGCCTTCGGTGCTCATTTCACCACGTCTAAAATTAGCATACCAATCCTTGGTGTTTGATTTTCCAGGGGCAGTGTCCGAAACTCGACACCAAGTCAAGCTTTTGCCTCAAGTGTATTTTTCCCTTCAAAAAGCTATATCTTATCAACACGTGAAATTCCTTTTTATCCATTTTTTTTTCACTATAACAAAAGTTGCTTCACAGAAGGTGCTATAATTCACAAGCAAATGATCCGACAGCTGTCAATTTAATACACACAATGCATCTTTTGAGCGTTAGGGCTAAGTAAAACACATATGGATTTAATTCTGTTAGCGCCATCTATGTGCCAGGCCGGGGACTTTTCAATTGACATGTTACCTCAAATTACGTTTAGTTGGGCTTAAATTTAAACCGGGGCTTTAAGTACTAATTCTTTATGTTATCGAATAAACTGTTAGTTAGCATCTTCACTGAGGCCGCGGTTATTAAATGTGTTTAACCGAAGGAGCGACGAACATATTTAAGTTGAATTAAACGGTCAAGTCCATCCGGCGTCCAATTCCCCCATTGTTTAACATAAAGATAATTCTCCAAGAACTCCCCCGCAAAACAAAAGGAGTTCTTTCAGACGAAAGCCCGGCATTTTCGCGAAAAGAAAGGTCTTTGTCGCCATAGAAAAGCCACTCTTCTTCCTGGCGAAATGGAAGCGAGTGCAATTGCCAGCGTCTGTACCGTTCGCTTTTTTTTCTTCATCCTCGACCGCCCCCCGCACCCCCGAACTCCCGTCGCCCGTCTCTCTTTCGCCGCTTTCCCCGCTCATCGAGAATTTGCGGTTAAATTTGTGCGGGTAATCTTTTAGCAGGAGAAGCAGGAAACGGTGGGTCGTCGAGACGGATTTGCTTGGGAGTTTTATTTAAATGAGACGGGAGGTTTTGGAATTAGCCGTTTTGCCGTTGCACGCTCCTCTCGGCCAAATTCTTCGAGAAGATTAAATCTTTTATTGCCTTTCTGTTGCATTTCTAATTTATTACACGCTATGCAAAAAAGGACGGTAATTTCATGCAGCAGTCTGAACGGGTTCAATTGTTCCTCCTGGTCGTTTGCGCGGTGTTGTCGGCTCCTTCATTTTTAAAACATGTCTACCATTCACCAATTATCCATCAATTTCACAGCTTCGCGTTGCTTACATTTTGCTACCGTTAGAAATACAGCTTAGTTTAGCTAGTAGTTCCTTAGGTTTTTTTTCAATTCTGCGCTGTTGTACGCTTTCCAGTTACTCACAGATAGTAGAAATAAAATATAGTACTACGAAGATGACTTGACAAGTAAACACAGCATCGGAGGAAACAAGAACTAAACGTAAAAATTTAAATATGCTCTCGAATGAAAGTAAAATACTTTTCTCAAATATACAATTGTTAATTAGGTGGATTAGGCCTCCAGGGGGATACCACTATATAAAAAAGACGTCTAGAAACTCTACCTCATGGGTAGTATGGAAAAGAGTTCAATGTAAACAAAACAAATCTAACCTACAAACTATTATACCCGTATTCTTAAATATATGATAACATTTTTATTCAATTATTTTATTTAGATTAGATTTTCTTCTATGTCACAGCTAAACTGAACTAAAACTCAGGGTTGATGAGGCAACATTGCAATCTTTCGACGTCACAAATATCCATTACGCATTACTAAAAAAACTTTGAATAAACTATAGTTTGCTTATCACTATCCTAATTCATATATAGTCAATTCCAAACAGCAGTGTGTACTCACGTGACCTGTTAAAACGTCGCAATGTTGCTGCAGCAACTCTGAGTTTTAGTACATTTTAATTTTGACATATAACAAAATTCTAATCCAAATAAAATAATGAAACAAAAATGTTCTGTATAACAATTTATTTTAACGTTTCCTTCGATGCAATGTTTCCTTGCAAAGTCATTTTAATATTACTATATTTCTCATTAGTTTGTTCTGCTACTATCTGGATATATGTTTCTTGATAAAACTGCATTTAATCACTGCATTTTCCTTAATGTATTTGCAAAACAGCTAGAACTATTTCTCTTCTCATTTCTCTTCTAAAAGTTCATGTATATTCTGAACAATATCACACATGCTCATTAAACTTTCACAATTTTATTTAGACTATATATCTGTATTGTAGACATTTTGATGTAGTTTTATTCACAAAATTTACTTCAAAACCTGATAATTTTATATGAAATGTTCCGTAATTGATACTTATCTACAGTATTGATGACAAAATCAACCACCGACCGGATTATATAATGTATTTTATTAAGGAAAAGCAAACAGCGTCCCCACCCCTACACGGCAGCGGGGGATTTTTCCAGGCCGTCGCTCGAGAGAAATGGCAAAGGGTAATTGATATTTTCACTTTTTGTGTGTTTGATTTTATCGAAAACAATTCGCCTGCATCGGATGTTCTTTTATTTAATCGCAAGCGTTTGATTTTAACGTATTAGTATATAATAGTTTCGTATTTTCCCTTACTATACCATATTTTCGAGTTTCTATAGAGAAATTATGTGTTTAAATTATTTAAAATCAGTTAAATTAATTAAAATACTTAAAAAATTAATCATTCAAAAGAATATTGGTTTGTTAGTTATCTTGGAAGTGGGTTCGTTTTTCTAAATATTTAATTTTTCTCTTTTAGTGTTATTTCATTAAGTATTACAATGGGTAGGCTAGGTAAAGGTGCAGTCCGTATGAGGAAAAATAATGGTTGAAAATAAGGAAAGCTTAGGAAATTTTCAGGCTCTGGAGCTAGAACAACTACAAACTAGAACAACAGCAAAAAGTCGCTGACCCGTCAGGAATCGAACCCGCGACCTCTGCGTGTGAGCTGAACGCTCTAAGCACTACACCATACCTGCCTGCAATATTTCTACGGCTTTCCGTATGATATGGTTAGTGCCTGAAAACCTGAATGGCTTTTGAACTGAACGACGTTAGTAATCAAACATTTACTAAAAACTCCTCAAAATCCCCTGAAGGGTATAGAGGTCCGATCCCTGCTTTCATTATCAACTTTCATAACTCACAAACACACATTTGTAACACATTTGTACAACGAGTGTAATTCAACGTGTTTGTGTGAAGTACTTCGAAATAGTATCAGTGCATCCCAATGTACTCGCTAATCAGCTAAATATGCGACGTGATAGTGAAGTGCGTAGACTAAAATGTTTAACACCACCTGATCTGATTACTGGACATATATATACTTTAGAATAAGCTTTAGAATAAGACTAATTAATTAAGATAATATTTTATACAGAAGATTGTTTAATGAAGTGATTTTCTACATGCCATGTATATATAATATAGACATAAGAAATACTTATTGCCAATAGGGCAGATTGTGGACTCCCGAAGAGTAATAAAAAAAATATAACAAGTTTTTGCTGTATAAGTCACTACTTAGGCCCTTTTGGACCTATGGTATTGAGCTGTGGGGTCTACTAGGAAATATAACATAGATATCCTCCAGAGGTTCCAGGATAAAGTGTTGCGGGTATCGTCGATGACCCATATTACGACTCCAACCTGATTTCGCGCGATATCCCCTTAGAACCTATAACGAGTGAGATTCGAAGTTCTAGTGCGATGTACTATGAAAGACTATTAGTGCATCCCAATGCACTCGCCAAATAGTTAAATGTACGCGATGACAGTGTAGTGTATAGACTCAAACGCAAACTACCATACGAACTGATTAATAGACACATAGAGTGAGATTTAATAATCTCTAGAATAAGTTAGGGTATTCTTTAGAATAAGTTAGCATAGACTTTAGAATAAGTTAGATTAGTACTAGAATAAGATTTAGATTATAAGTTGTACAGCATTTTACATGTACTTCTAAGAAAAATAAAAAAAATATCAGTTTACCTAAATAACTTCAAAGTATACAATTAGTTCTCTATACGTTCCCATAATATTTAAATAAATATTCTCTAACTCTAAACCATTGAGGAGTTGGGTCTTCTAATATCTTATCATAATAGATATCAAAATATGCGAAAATAATACGAAAAAAATTAATAAAATATGAAAAATTGGTGACTAATAGTCTGTGTTAAACACCTGACTGTATATTGTAATTTGTATATTAAATAAAAATAGTTAAACTACTGTAGTTTATAACTTCTAAGTCAAATTTTTGAAACCTGAAAATTTCGTATTTTAAATACATGAGGGAATTTGTAATTTGTAATTTAATTAAAGTAAATCGTGCATCTTGCCCAACTTTGTAATATAGTAGAGGGACCCGAATCTTCCAGAAGGAATCCAATATTCTAGCATGATCATTACTAAAAATCTATCGCGATAGGTAACATCATTCCGACACTCAAAACTGGAAATCAATAGGAAACCATAAGCCGTCATTTCTTAAAAGTTTATCTCTACGCCGCCAGAGCAGATTTATCGAGAGCGCGATTTTTTTCCTCGCCGAAAATCCCTTTGAGGATTTACTACATAGTCGGGGCCTGGAAACGTACAACATAAAGGTTAGGTTTAAGGGTTTTACAATGTCCCTTTAAAGTATTTTATATGTCTTGCCGGGAGCCCGATCAGTGACGTGCGGCTCCGCTAAATTTTTGATATATTTACCTTTCGATTTCCGATTTACTTTCACGCGAGAGCAGATCTCGCGTTACCCTAGGTGCTCTTTACGATATGCGGTATTTAGTATCCACTTTTTTTTTCTCGTGGGTAGGTTCCCGGTAACGCGCGGTACTTTATTTTTTTATGATACTTTTTAAAATTCTTTTTTTGGGGCTGGCTTGTCGTATATTATAAGCCGTTTGTAAAAAGGGACGATGAAAGTAAAACGGTAAAATATAGCGACGGTAACATCAGTGTCTATAAGCTCAGTCACACAGAATAAATAGAGAATTTATAGGTAACATTGGAAAATTGTTTCGTGACGTTCACTATTCAGATTTTAAAAATATTGATATATCGGAGAAAAAAAAATCGACATTTTACAAAAAATATATCGATATTTTTTTAAAAGAATATTAATAGTGAAACATTAACCTAAGACAATATATTTTTTTGCTGAATATTTCAAAGAGTAGAGATATTTTTGATTTGGACCAAAATTAAGTACCAAACCAAGCCAAAATTAAAAATTATATTTAATTTATTTTGAAAAAATATCGAAAAATATCAACTAAAAAAATATCGATATATCGATATATCGGCCAAAAAAATATCTGTCAAAAATATCAATCGCTATTTTTTCTGCATCATATATTTATTTGTTTATCATTTCATACGAAAAATACGGAGAATGACGATAACAGAGAGAAGAAGCAGATAGCAGATAGCAGAAGTTGAGGATTCTCTTTCAAAATATTCTCAAACCATAGAATGTTTCGCTGAATGCATAATTCTACTGAAAAGTTCACTGCTTCAAAAAACTTCCTCAAATCGGTGCAACTTCTGGAACCTTTCGAATCTAAATTCGGTTTTAAAGATTTTGGGAAAGTAGTTTTGACAATGAAAAGGCTTGAACAAAAATCGAGAGAGTTAGATAAAAACGAAAAATTCAATCAAAAAAACTACTTATTATTGCCATAAATACAGTCAGAGGTATTTAATTCTTTATCGTTCACAATTTTATTCTTCTTTCCCTATTACATTAGTAAAAGCAGCGTTACAAATGCTGCTATATTAAAGTACAATATATTTTTATTTAGAAGCAAACTACAAAAAACATATATATTACATATAAATTTATGTAAGAATAAATTGAGTACATTTTTGTCAAGGTCACGGCTAAGACTACAGAGCCAGAACGTTAAAAACCAGTCGAATGAAACTAGTAGAACAAAAATAGTAACTAAAAGTACACGACTGAAACAGTCGATAGTAAATAGTAATAAAATCAGTCAGACCCAAAATAGCGACTGAAAGTAGTCGACTGAAACAGTTACTAGTAAAAAGTAGTAACTATCAGTCGGACCGAAAACAGTCGATAGTAAAAAGGAATCGATAGTCGTTTTCAGTCGATAGTTCCCAACGCTAAATTTGATCCATAACTTTTTATTATGTGTTTTCGTATGAGATATCGCCAGAAATAATCAATAGTCATCAAGTTTAAAGTGTATAGGGATCAAATTTTATCAACTCTCCTTGAAATCAGTCTGTCTGTTTCTGAAAAGTTCTGAAACAAAACTGGACTGTTCTATTTCGTCGTCTCACGCTTTCGAAAATCGATAGGACGGAATCAAAATTTTAATCAGGAACCTATTTGCCGGTTCGCACGTTCGCAGATCGCGATAGCGGCCCGCTAATCTGTTTATTCGAATTCCTCGGTATGGCAACAGTGCACGTCGTCTTCCCTTTGAGTTCGCGCCGGTCCTGACCCCCTCCGCCCGCGCCGCCCTAATGCGGTCGTTAGTTCAGTAGGACACGCGGTTTTGAGACAGGCGCGTCGGCGTCAATGCAACAGGCGATCGATAGGAAGACGCGTCGCGACGCCGCCGGTTCGGGCGTCCGACGGACTCCTGCCGATCGGCAGGATAGGAATATTGGACGGGATCCTAGTCGGGAGCATTCCTGTGCGATCCTATTGGGCTTTTAACATTCGGCGTATGGGGCAGTAACAATTATGGAAATACTGGGGTGATGCAGAGAACGTTCGGAGAATATTTGAATATATTGTGATTTAATTTTGAAGGATTTGTTTACTGGTGTGCCGATTTTTCTAACAGATGTTGCTAGATTTAAGTATGTCATGTTACGATTTGATACATACGTCATTTCATTCTACTGACAACAAGCCTCCAAGTTATAGTATAGTCTATTCAAAGTTTTTTTAGTAATGCATCATGGATATTTGTGACGTCGAAATATTGCAATGTTGCCGAATTAACTCTGATTTTTTGTTCAGTTTGGCTTTGACATACAACGAAATTCTAATCTAAATAAAATAATTGAACAAAAATATTATGAAATATAATTTATTTTAACATTATAGTAAATCTAATACATATATTATCGAAGTTAGATTTGTTTTGTTTACATTTAACTCTTTTCCACAATGTCCATGATGTAAAGTTTCTAGGCGCTTTTTTATGCAGTGGTATCCCCCTGGAGGCCTAATCCACCTAATTGGCAATCGTATATCTGAGAAACGTATTTTACTTTCGTTCGAGAGCATATTTACTTTTTTCGTTTAGTTCTTGTTTCCTTCAATGGAGTGTTTACTTATCAAGGCATCTTGGTATCACTGTAAACTTTATTACTTTTGCTAGTATCTGTATACATCATTCTTCATAAAATTAATCACTGAATTCTGTCTAATGCATTTACCATATCTATAAAACAGTTAGTATGCATTCTCTCCTCATACATTGTAACCTAATGCTCATGTTTAATTTTGAACAATTACAATCATATCTATACACACAAATCTTTCAGGCTCTACAATACCATTTTCTATAGCTATATTCAATTAATTATGTGCAACTGCCAATATGAACCCTTGAAATATCCAAGTTTCATCAAGATACACAAATTCAAATAGTTTATCTTACTTGGTCTCATTTTATGCCTTTACAAAATTTAAACCTCCTCAAGGTAATGTCTGGAAGACCTATTAAATCTCTACGAGGTCTATCTTTACACCATTTAAACTCTATGCCCTGTAAGAGGGTATAGAAGGAGGTCTTACATCCCTCAAAAAGCTGCATATCCCTAATTCTTTTATATATACTTTTCAGACAGACAATTTTCTCTAAATTAATTTTATTAAATTATGTTTATATCGAAAAAATAGTTTGTGTACTTACTGTTCTTATACATTTCGTATATTTGGCCAATATCAAGATGGTCAAAATACGGCACCCACTTTGTATGTAGACGGGTTTTCTTGGGCGAATCTAACGTATTATTCTTCATTTTGTAAGCGATGTTATTCACAGTACCTACACTAACATTTAGAGCGGCAGCAACCCGCTAAAAACATTTTAAATAAAATTGTAGGGACTTATATAATTTAATATCATCAATAATTACCTCTCCAACGGAATTTACCTTCAAAAAGGGGGCCTCCATTATCTCCTTCCTTTTCGAAATAACCTATTAAAGTCGCAATCAATTTGTGACCCTGAATATCTATTGTTTTCGGCATTTTCAAACAAAGTAATATGATATATTACGGAATGACTTAAAATTTATCAAAATAAAGGGCTAAAATAATGTGTGCCGGTTTATAACCTGTAGTAATTATAACTAATATTTTGAATAATTTAGTGTACATCTAACAACCAGACGACGACCGGCCAAAAGCGGTGATTTCGATGTGAAACAGATCAATTCAAAAGACCCCGGCCTGACACATAGACGGCGCTACTAGAATTAAATCCATATGTTTCAGTTAGCCTTAACCCTCAAAAGATACGTGTATAAATTTAACAACACAGATTGGATCATTCGTTTGTGAATTATAGCATTTTGAGTGAAGTAACTCTTGTTATTGTGAAAAAATGGATAAAAAGAATTTCGCGTGTTGACAAAATATTGCACAGTGGAAGCAAAAACTTAGATTGATACCGAGATTCCGGACACTGCCTCAGTAAAATCAACCATCAAGGATTGGTATGCTAAGTTTAGACGTGGTGAAATGAGCACCGAAGACGGTGAACGCAGTGGATGCCCAAAAGAGGTTGTTACCGACGAAAATAATAAAAAAATACACAAAATGATTTGAATGACCGTAAATTGAAATTGAATGAAATAGCAAACACTCTAAAGTTATCAACTGAACGTGTACATCATATCATTCACGAATATTTGGGTATGAGAAAGCTCTGTGCAAAGTGGGTGCTGCGCGAGCTCACTTTTGACCAAAAACAACGACAAGTTGATGATTTGGAGCAGTATTTGAAGATGATCAAGGCTAATAAACCCGAGTATTTGCGTCAATATGTGACAATGGAAGAAACATGGCTCCATCATTTTACTCCGAAGTCCAACGGACAGTTATCCGAGTGGACTGCACACGATGAATCCGCTCCAAAACGTAGAAAAATGCAACAGTCGACCGGAAAGATTATGGCATCTCTATTTTGGGATGCGCATGGAATAATTTTCATTGACTACCTCGAAAAAGAGAAACCATCAACAGCGACTATCACATAGCATTATTAGGCCGTTGGAAGAACGAAATCGCCGAAAAACGCTGGCATTTCAAGAAAAGAATGCCACTTTACCAAGACAAAGCACCGTGTCACAAGTCAGTGAAAACAATGGCAAAATTCCATGAATTGGGCTTCGAATTGCTTCCTCATCCACCGTATTCTCCAGATCTGACCTCCAGCGACTATTTCCTGTTCTCAGACCTCAAGAGAATGCTCGCTGGGAAGATATTTTCGTCGAATGAAGAGGTTATCTTGTGAACTGAGGCCTATTTTGAAGTAAAGGACAAATCGTACTACAAAAATGGTATCGAAAGGTTGGAGGGTCGCTATAATCGGTGTATCACCCTTGAAGGGAGTTATGTTGAATAAAAAAAAATAATTTTGCCAAAAAGATGTGTTTTACTATGGTAGGCCGGGGACTTTTCAATTGACTTGTTACTTTATGTCTTGAAAAGTAATACTATGCCGATATCAGAAGTTTGGTTACAATTAAGACACTAAGTCGCTCATGACCTCCCAACCAACACTGAGAATACTCAAATATTTCTAAGATTGAGGACGCACGCGCCAGCGCAGTATGTTCAATCTACCGGACCACGATGATTTTTAATGTATCCTACCAAATATTCGATACAACGCGAATACAAATTTATATTGTCTCAAGTCATAATTATTTTTCCATGTCACGAATATTATAAGAAACAGTTGAATAGTCTAATAAATTAAACTCCTAAACTATGCAAAAAAACATAAATTTTGTGAACTTAAAATTAAACAATTTTCTTAAATATAAATAAATTTAATTACGTCTCAATATTATCTACCGGGTTATTGCGATAAATCATATCGACTTAATTAAATCTAATTTATTATATTGCGAATGCGTCGATTAAACCGGCGTGCGATCTGCCTTATTTCGATATTTGGCGCGACAACAACGCAAGGTCGTCTTTCTTGCGAGTCTGCTACCCCATCCTCTGCATTACATGACCTTTTGTCCACGGTTGTTCGCTCAGTAGGACACGCGGTCGTGGCGCAGGCGCGCTGCCGCGTATGCAACAGGCGATCGATAGGAAGACGCGTCGCAATGCCGCCAGTAAGCGCGACCGACAAATTCCTGCTGATCAGGACAATGTTGGACTAGTCCCTAGTCCCGAGCGATCCTGTAGGAACCTGCAGTCACCGTCCCATTAACCGAACTAAATTAACTTGATATAGTTGAAGTTGTTTTTGGAGGACTTAATAACACTTACGGAGATACATTAAGTAAAATACAGGCTATAAATATAAGTTCTTTGTAGTCAATTTCAAGATTTGTTCAGATAAATTACTACAATGTACGTATTACGTTAGCTAAGAGGTATTTATTTATATTTCAGAAAGAATTTGCGTTCCAATTGTTAGCTTCTTCCTAGGAACTATGGATCCATAAATTAATTTTAAAGGATTTACAGCAGATGGTGTTACTGAGTATTAAGTCGCATCGGATATATTTGTAACCAACTTGATGTTGAAGCCCCACTGACAGGCTTCATTTTTCAGTTTGTGTCATTTCGTCGAAGCCTGGACAAAAAACTGTTTCAGTGCGTTGGAAATGTCTAAATTTGTGCCGAGTAAATCGCATTTTCGGGATGTTTTACTTTTTTTATGTCAATTTGATTTGAAGGAAAAGGTACTATGTAAAGCTCATGGTAATCACGCTTCATTAATTTCGACATGTGAATGCTGGTTTAGATCGCTTGAAGAACATTTTCGGTGGTGCTTTCTAGTTGATTTATATCCACTATTCATCCCCTAAGAAACTCTATTTTGCACTGATCATTCTTGTATAATACCAACTAGAGGTTTATGCGGACTGGACCTACAGTTTAACGTGGGCTTCGAACCATAGTCGTCGGTATTAAGCCTACCTACTGGCGAGTGACCATCTTAGGCTTAGAAATCATCACAGAAGACATCCGGCCTTACCCAGTCTAGTTACTGGCCTGACTGAGATCATTTTCCTTGTCGGATTTTACACTCTTGCCTAGGATAATCGTAAATATTAAACAATCATAAACATAAATTTCCAATTTCCACTTGTGAATTTTTTCCAATATCCTTGTCTTTTTTACATGTTCCTTCCAGCGAAGTTTTGCATCAAGATTCATTCCAAGATAGATGAGAAATAATAAAAAATAAAATCTCAATCAAGAACAGCGGATATGCAGATACCATGTAGCAAAAGTTACGCTATTCATTTAGTAATAAATCAAATAATTCAAAACCAACTGCTCAGTTAACAGTTAAGAAACCTAATTACAACAAGGGCTTCCTATGCTTAACATTCAATAATGCAGTTCGGTGAAAATAATTGAACGTGGTAATTGATGCGTCCCCAACACATTACAGCCACAGTTCCATTAAATATCAAACTAGACACGTGATGATATGCATCTAATTAATTTGGCTTAATTAAACTTGAATTATAGCGTAGTATTACAATATCTGGCCGAGACCGAAATTCTCGGTAATTTGTTATTGAATTTATTGAACATATTATTGTACAAGGATATACAGTATGTCCATGTGAAAAGTTTAAACATTTAAAGGCATTTATTTATCAAAATGTTCATAATATCAATCGGTTTTATTCTTTATAAAACACACCCACCAAATGTCTCCATCCATACTAAATACAAACATTAAAGCCGGCTTGGTTAGCGCAGTTGGACAGCATGTTACAATACCAGTGAAAGATTACTTGAAAGCATTAAAATGAAAAATGCTAACCTATCCGACGTATTCTCCAGATCTTACTCCCATTTACCACTTGTTCCAAGATAACTCGTAACCTATTTGAGCAACGCTTCAGTTCTTATAAAAGTACCAAAAATGGTTAGATTCATGGTCAGCCCTAAAAGATGCATCGTTCTTTCGAAATAGAATCCGTCAATTGCCTGAAAAATAAAGAAAAGTAACGGCCATCGATGGACAATCTTTATATGCAATAAAATGCATTTTACCGATCTATCACAACAAAATTTTAAATTAAAAAAGCCTTTAAAACTAATTTACTTATACTATTTTTTCATAGACCTATGACGTAGACGATAATGATAATATGATTTACTGGAATAAGAAACCATTTTGCTTAGTAAAGTATATTGGGAAACCGCTATCAGACACGAAATTAATTCAGAATATGCCAAATAGTAACATTACATAATACGTAGACAAATAACAGTCACATAAAACAGTATAATAAAAATATTAGCATAAACGAATTGGTTCGAAGTTTTCTGGCCCAACTAACTTTCCTGTAGCTTAGTGAGAAGTTTTGAAAGGAACTTATTTTAGACGTATTATAAATTTAAAAGTTTACATATCCCGGATGGAAATGTATGTAAAATAGACCGGATCTGAAATATGCGTTTAAACCCAAAAGTTGGGAATATTAGATGTTGATAAAATATTTATAAACACCTAGTTTTATCATATTGTGTATAATCCTAAGTATAATCCAAACACTAGCGACATTCTTTGAAATAAATTAAGCAAAGGAAGGAGACTTGGCAAGATGTAAAGTCCAGGTGCAAGCATATCATAAATTAGATGGTCATATGGCTGAACTTTATCAACAGCTTTGGCTGTATAGATTTTTTTAGTGTATATTCGCCGATTTCCCGGTCTATATTGGGTAGACCTTCAAAATTATTTTTTATTCAAACTTCCGAGCTGGTCCCATTGGAACCAAATCAGGATCTGTTAGGTAGAAGGGGGGAAATCGAGGGCTCAAATTTCAAAGGCACGTACAAGGTTTTTACACATTTTTTAACTAAAATAATCAGATATATAGGTATAAAATAATTTCTGCGCGGATGTGACGGAAAATCGGAAGTCGTTCTATGCAAAAGCCATTCAGTTTGCTTCTAACTACTAACTATCAACCTCGTAGAAATATTGTAGACAACTGCTTCTATGGTGAAATTGTTAAAGTGTTTAGCTTGCAAACGAAGGTCGCCTGTTCGAATCCCGGCGGGGACCTTTTGCAGTTTAGTTAGAAAATTTGTCAAATCATCTAGACTAGGTAGCGGACCTTTTATTTCCTATTTTTCCTCATACGTTCTACACATTTACTTGCACCTTAAGAAGACAAAAATAAAATATTTCTAAGAAGAAAATTGAACCGACTTCAAAAAATAAATAAAAAACTCACCAAAAATTAAAAAAGAACCAAACTTGGATTTTTGACACAAAAAAAACATTTTAAAATAAAATATGTACGTAATAATCGTTGAAATAACTAAATAAAATAATCAAAAACCTTGCTTAACCTAACTATTACACGTATTTTATATTCTACAACCTTCACGCAATTTGGCTTAATACCTACTAAAACCAATTTATCTTAGTTATAAAATTATTTTAACTACTTCGATTTCACTGATTCACTAGCACCTCCCCTGAATTGGTAGTTAATTAATCATCAAATACAATACCTGCATATTTTGACCCAACAATATCCCCTTTTAAAGGAGATTTACTTAGAAATAATGCTACCATTTCCTGCTTGTTGGGTAGAAAATGCTTAAAGCTTAAATACAAATTAATAAATGTCCTTCCTCCATGACTTTCTGATAGATTTTTATCGCAATTCTAACCAGAACCAAATTCCACGATAATATTTAATTGTCAACTAGTTTTTAATTAAAAAAATATAAGACGAAAAATAATAAAAACAGCCACACTGGTAAAAACACACAAAATAACGCGAAATATAAATGTTTACTTCGAGCAAATTAATGATTAAACAGTTAGTTTGGACACGAAACAAACTCCCACAATAATTAAGAAGTATTCGAAGTAGCAAATATTTAGTGGCAGTAAATTACTTGAAACTTTTCTAGGCCAGACAACTTTCTTACCGTTCACCAACTTTTCCTTAAGCTCGCTTCCGAATCATACATTTAAAAGTTATTTTTTGAGTTAAATGTACCTAAAGGTGAACGAATAGAAAATATATTAAAAAAATTACGATGAAAATTTGATTTAAAGTAGCATGTAAATAATCCTTCTTCTCTTTAAATTGAATAATATTTCCAAGTAAATTAATAATTTTTTGTTTAATGTAACATAACAGTTAACATAATTTAACTTAACTTTAACTGCCCAATAATAAATTCGGTATAAGACTTTTATTTTCACTAATAGCTTTCTTTGCATAACCTAAAAATTAAAAGTTGCATAGAAATTGTTTACCATCAATCGACTAAGACTAAAATCCTTTATAATCTCTATAGTTTTTATTAATCTGCGGTTGTTTGAGCAGGGATATCAACAAAAGAAACTAAAATGGAGAAAAATTCGCACATGTTTAAGGCTATATGGAAAATATGCCACAAAATCTCTATCTCAGATAAAGATAAAACCTTAAAATTACATTGCTTATTTGCCACAAATTTAATTCATGTAACATAAACAGAAGTCCACACATTTTTGAACATAAACGTATTACTCTATTGCTTAACAACTAAATGCTGTACAAAACTCGTTATGCTTATCACTCGATTGAGCGTAAGATATCTTTAACTCTCGTAACGACAAGATTCTCAAAATATAGCCTCCGGGACGATAGAAAGGAAAATCCATACTATATATATATATGCTTTGGAGTTTATAATTTGCAGTTTATGTCACAACACTTCACATTATAATATTTTAAAATTAAAAATGGTGGTATAAAAGTTATTATACCACCATTTGATTCAGCGGAAATTTCATTTTAATTCTTGTACTTTTCATTAACTTGCAATACAAACAGCTATTGTAATAAAATTACCATATTAACAGGGATCCAATAAAAGCAATATCAACACTATTTAACACTACTAAAACAAAGTATGAAGACGAATGAGTAAATCAGTCTTGATTCGAACAATCCTTTTTACTCCACTTATCATTCAGGTTTTTTCTGTGCATATTCTTGATGTTCATTAATTAGTTATTTATCCCTATTTTGTTACTATTTAATTCGTAAGCATGTATCTTATTTAGGGAATAGAATGATCATAAAATATGAAATAGACATATGCTTCGTATAACGCCTAGGCAAGATTAGATTATCATCTTAGTTGGCATCAAAGAGAATAACAATTGCTTGGGATTTATTACTTAACGAAAAACAAGATAAACTTCTAATCTCTGAAATCAAATATTCATTTGAAGATGGCGAAGTTTATAACACAACATTGATAAGAACTTTCTGAAATAATTGATTAAGTAATTTATTAATTTCACATCTTGCTCGACTAGGAAAATGTTTTTAGTTAATAATAGTAAGTTTTTTATTTTCATATATGTAGAATATAAAAAGTTTTACCATACAGAGAGTAAAATATACTTTAGTAGTATAATAACTCTTTTATTTCTGTATATTATTATCTAGTATAAAATGTTATGTCTTTATGTCTAATGTATAATTGTATTCGTGTTTTCTCTAATAAATTTACGCTTTATGAGGATTATTTTTGTATATTACTATAAAGTAAATACTGTTTGTACTGTATGCTAGTTTCTTTTATTATATATATGTTATATAATGCAACTGTTACAGATTTTACTACATGTGTAAGGGTAATCCATATTAAGACAACTTAATCTATATAAAGACAAGGGTAATGCTGAACCAGTGAGGTGGGTTTGATCTGTTTTCTAATAGAAAAAACAACTAAAATGTCGCTAAATGTGTTTCTTTGAATAAAATTATTTTTAAAGTTCTAATCTATTAATTGATTTTATGTTCTATGTACTGTTTCCCATTTTGTAACTTAAGTTAAATCTCTCCAAGCTATATATTTCATCTCAATGTTCTACTGAATCCATGTATGTTTATTTTATATCGAACATATTCATACAAAGAATCAAACAGTATACCTATGTTATTAAGGCAATTTAATATAAAATTAATTAATTAATTAAATATATAACGTCATATATAGGATATCCCCCAACGCTATAGCAATCAATATTAGTAGCAGTATCATAGATTTTGGCTTCTTTTCTTCGAGTTTGTAGAAGTATGAATGACGAGAGTTCGTTCAAGATTGAAATTGATACACTGGAATCCACAATTTGAATACAAACTGGGGTTACAAAACTATAAATTCAATCAAATAACTATACAACATAAATTCTTTCATTCAGATGTAAAATACATGAAAATTTCTATAGAATTTCTTCACTCGCCATATTATCCCCTCTAGTTACCACTTGTAATTAGAGAAATAGAAATTATATAGTTTATCACAAAAAAAATAGAGATGATGAGTAATTTCGAAAATCTCATAACTATATAACTTATTTGCTTTTTGCGAAATAATTTGGACAGTATGGGTTCAAGTTTTATTTATACAATAACATAACACTATTTACACAAGTTGCATATTTTCGATCCAATGCAGAAGAAAGTTAGAGAAATTTGGTAAAATCTTGCAAGGCGAAAACCAGATTTACCTTGAACATGAGTAATTTATTATTATGATGTGTGTTTTACAAATAAAATATCAAGGTAAATAACACTGTTGATAAAATTTAAGTTAGGCCCCATTTGTGTTGTTTCTTGTGTATGAGTATATGTATATTTAATAAAATGTGATGGGTTTAGTTTTACAAGTGTGCATAAGGTCAGTGCATATCCTTACAAGATTTGAGTACCAAACAGACAGAAGAAATTGGACTTGTGAATGAACCCATTGAACAATCACTTTTGTTAACTACTAATTACCATACATGACCATACATCCAGTTCCGGTATTCTTTTTAAAATTATTATTTCAGCTATAATCACACAGTACGGTCCCCATCGACGAATGGATTCTGTCAAATTTTGGTTATTTGCCTTGATAAACCCAGTTCAGTTTTTTCGTTTAGTTTTTTATTCATATTGGTAGCAGGTAACCGTTTGTTTAAACTATGAAATCGAAGGGAAATTATGGTTAGGAAACGTAAAATGACGTCAACGTTTCGTAGCACTTCTGATCGGCATTCGACCTAATATGAGAAATAGTTGGATAGAAGTAATCTAACACTGAATAAAATACATAGCACCAATTTACAACTTTTATTTTAAAAGATTTTATTAATAAACCTAATATTTTACACAAAGAATGCGAAAATTATGGTTAGGAAACGTAAAGTGAACGTCAATGTCTCGAAACACCTCCGATCGTCGTTTGACTTGATATAGTGAATTTTTAAATATTCTGCATTCATTTCTACCAAACTTTAATTAACCAGACTTGTAATTTAAGAATAAATATTTTTATTGGAATATTTTGTATCAATATATATAATAATTTTATTATTTTAATTAAATATTACTGTGATTCTTTATTACAGACATATAGTTGGATAGACCAATTTTCAACTTTTACTTCAAAAAGCCTTATTTGTATACCTAATTTTTTTACACAAAGCCATTGAGACTTATTCCTTCTTAAATTTAATACCGTTCGCTTGTATCTCTACCGAAGACTTAACTATTTAGGTGAAATTCCGAACTTCTCCGAAGTTTTAGCACGTGAAAAAAGAATCGAGATGCAGATGCTGACCGACAATGGAGGAAATCCCCATTGTGTTCCCGAAACGTCTCCGTTAACTTAAAAAGCTTTTCGATAGAGCAGCCCTGTTCAAATCCCTGCGAGGTATTTCGAAATTCCGTGAAGCCACTCGCTCTCACTTTAGTCGAAATAAAACGCCGCAGAAAATGCGGTTAGTTTTACACTTGATAAATCGAGATCGATTTCCGCTGAAATCCGTGTACCCGCGGAAAATAAATCTGTTTTATTTTTGTTTATTTTGATTAAATATTGATTATTGCCTCCGTTATTACATATAAACAATGTGTAAAATAGTATTATGTCTTTTAGGACAACTTTTGCTTCCCAGAATAATCAGACAGAAATAAAATTCCCGATACCATAGACTTTTGTGTTACAAAAAATATTGACACCAAAACGTGCAAAGCTGAATCATGCTTTGGTCCATCATCTGATCACTCACCAGTTATTACAAGAGTTAACTAAATATTATCCACAAAACAAAACCACCCTTTTGCATAACACCAAAACTAACTGGCCATTATTTAAAGAGAAACTAGACAGTTTAATATCTCGAAATTTACCTCTCAAAACAGAAGGAGATACAGAAATATAACAAAAACTATACAAGAGACCGCATGGTCTACAATTAAACAAAAGTTTGCTGAAAAGGAAAAACTTGGCAATGCATGAGAACAGAAAAAAACAAGAGAAAATTCAACAAGGCAACAAAAGAGCTGAAAGAGCTAATAAATAAGGAACAAAAAATTTAAAAAAGATTAAAAATCTACCCATTAAAATTGACAACAACTTTGACTTTCTTAACATTCCATTTCAAATGGATCTGCCATATGAGAAATTTACTGTCAAGGAAATAAAACAAACAATTGTTAAAGTGGCTCAAGTCATTATGATTCTTAAACTTGAGAAAAAATCACAAGACATCCCCTCTTATTGTTCTATAAACCTGATACCTGTGATCTTTAAACTTTTCGAAAAACTATACATTAAGAGACCCAAAATAATCGCAGAAGAGAGAAAAATTATTCCAGACCATCAATTTGGCTTCCACAATAACTACGGAACAACAGACCAAATACATAGATTAGTCAATCAAATTAACAAAAAATTACACTGGACTGCACGTTAAATTGCAAAAGCTTTTGCCCCATACGCACATTTAACTGCTGAGATAATACCCCACAGACAGACATTTTATTGTCAAACAAGGTGACGAAAACAGTGACCTACACCCAATATATTCGGGTATTCCGCACGTCAGTGTTCTTGACCCATTGTTATATCTATTGTATATAGCCGACCTCAAGAAACACTATTGTTGCACAAACACTGATGATACAGCGGTTTTATCATCACACGAGGATCTAATATCAGCCACAAGAAAACTCCAACTTCATCTTAACAAAGTCGAATTGTGGTTGAAAACGTTCCGTATCATAGCAAATGAGACAAAATCTACGCATGCGACATTCACTCTTTGTACAAGAAAATGTTCCTCAGTAAAATTGAATAACCATAAACTTCCGCAAGCAGACAAAAAAACATATAATGACAAAATGCAAACAGTGGCTTGGGCTTGAACTGTGGGATACAACTACCAAATCTAATATAACTATTCTCCAGAAGTTCCAGAATAAAGTGTTGCGAGTCGCCAACAAACTGATTCAGCCCGATATCCCCTTAGAAACCATAATGAATATGATTCAAAATGTTAGTGCGAAATACTCTGAAAGACTATTAGTGGATCCCAAAGCAGTCAAGACAAAAACAAAACGAATAGTCTTTAGAAAAGTTAGTCAGTTAGTTTTGAAACACTACAAATCTATTCCAAGAATGCCAGCTATTTTAAAATAGGCGTCAAAATCTTACTTATGAATAAAGATTATGCATAAGTCAGATGTTTATATTATTTTATCTATTCCTTACCTTTTCACCTGCTGAATTCAAAGAATCGCCATAAAAACAAAACCTTCCAAAGTGACTGCAATGAAAATTTCTTCAGGATATTGTCAGAATCTGATTGTAACTGATAACAACCATTTAGACTTTAACAAGGCAACAATTATTCAAAAATATATGAAGATGAAGTTAGAATGAAAATTATTAAAAAGAAACCAATAAATGGATGTCAATTCTTCCAGTTGCCAATACTCCAAAACTAGATCTAAAATTATGTAAATTTTTAAATAATATTAAAAAAAAAATTTGATACATAATCTAAAATCCCGAAATATAAAAGACAACCCTTCCCGCAATATCCTAGTACTGATCCTCAACAGCTTCGAGTGTTAATAACCTGGATGCAAATAATCGTATATTTTCTCTGTTCAAGACCCAGATCCAACTTCCCACACGGGATATAATTTATTCCATAGCGTCGTCGAGTAATATTTCGCTCGTTGAACCAAGAACAGACATAACGGGGCATCCAGTTTCACGGCGATGCCTCTATGTCCATCATTAAGACGACAGCCATGTCGTCTATCCTGCCATCGATCAAAAAAAAATGAGCCCGTTAGAGAACAAACAGGTTAATACGTCTCTGTCCGAGAGCAAATATTAATGGGGAATAGGAAGGAAAACAAGAAAGTGGATTTCGGTTTCACTGCGATATCATTTGTCTGATTAAAGAAATAATAGAACGGGTTTATGTTCCACGGGTTGGTTTCTATTGAAAATATATTCCTCTCCAGACTCTCCAACTTTGTTTGTTTTTTTTTTGAAACTTTAGTTCGACATGCCATTTGGGGAAGACATATGGTAAACGATATTTTAAAATGTTTTTGAAAATAAATATAAATTATTAATATAAATAGGGCTACAAGGTAAGACAAACAGTTGAAAAAGTTGAACCTGAATAAAAAACAGATATATAGTTTATCCAAAGTAGCAGCGAACTCACGTCATCTCAATCTTATGACGTCAAAATGTCGTAATGTTGCCGCACTTGACTTTCACATTTCGTTTATTTTAGCTTTGATATATTACAATATTCTAATATAAATAAAATCATAAAACAAAAATGTTACAAAACATAATTTATTCTAACATTATAGTACATCTAATGTATATATTATCCAAGGATTAAACTACAGTTAATTTTACAGTCACGATAGTTTGTATGTTACGGTTATTTTATTATATAGGGCGGGGCCATTTTACCATTTTGATTACGCGCCGTCTTGATTATGTAACATTTTATTGTGAAATTTTATTATGGATATATATACGCCACAAGAACGAGCAAAAATGGTGACAATATTTATTGAAAATAGTCGTTCCATTGTTGCCACATAGCGGAAATTACGTCAATGGTGGCGACTTTTACCCCACCCTATATTTATTATTGAACTTTTCTAGGCTCTAATCGAACTAATTAATAATTGTACATCTGTATGTATCTGTATTGTATCTTTTTATGTTCTTGTGTTTTTGCTGCTGTGTTTTCTTGACAAATCGTTCTGATATCATTCTATTTATCCTTAGTTTCTTCTATTACTATGTGTGTACATTTCTCATGATAAAATATGATTTAATCACTGCATTATCCCTATTAGATTATCCATATCAGCAAAATAGTAATTCATTTTCTCCTCGTACATTTTAACCAAATGCTCATATATATTCTGAGCAATTACAGCATTGTATCAAAATCCCACATCCAGAAAGTTTCATTCACTCACTGTCACATTCTGAGATACTATTAAAGTTCCATCATTTGTCAATTCCTTCTTCCGTGTGCCTAATGGAGTTCGTCAACATCGAGGGGTGTTATTGTAGATAATCCTCTCCACATATGCAAACAGTTCCTTCTTGTATATTTATCTCAAGCTGCATGTCTACTGTAGTTATATTTTGATTGAATATGCAACAATATGGAGGAAGACCTTACCATCTGTGGCTATATTGTTCGTAAATCTGAATACTGTCTGTCTTTTTGCAAACAAAATTAATAAATTAAATAAAACACAATGAAACATTTCTTTTCTATTTACCAATTTTTTATTTATACAATTTGAAATATTTCACTCTTTAGCATGGTATTTTCAACACTTAATTTATGTTTTTCAAGCCGTCTCTTAATTACAGCCTTTGGCGACCACTTGTTGGGATTTTTTTGTTGTATGGAAATTTATGTTTTTTTGTTCTGTTCCTAGTATGGAAAAGTATATCTGCAGTGAATTAATAAAAAATAAGATGTTTTACAAAATCTAATTAAAATATGTCTAACTTTTGCCTTTTACCATCAGCTTTTGTTATCTTAATACACTTTTTATTAGTGTCTTACCAAGGGTGGCCCAATGTTCCATTTTGAAATACCTATGTCTGTACACAAACTAAAATGGCAAGTCTCCTTTAATTTTATTATATGATTGAAGATGTATTCTTTTAAAAGTAATGTCTGGTAATTTCATAGGACCTCTTCGTGGCTTATCTTTATACTGTTTAAATCCTTCATTTCTTAACATTATTTGAAATGCTGACTTATATCCCTCAAAGAACTATATATGCCTAAGTTCTCTATAGATACTTCTTATACTAACAATTATCTCTAAAATAATTGCATGAAATTATTTTTATATTAAAGAACTACTCACCGTTTTTGTACATTTCATAAATTTAATCTTGAATATATCAAATCATCAAGGTATGTGATTAGAATGTTTATGTATGTCAAAGCCAATCTGAACTAGAACTCAGAGTTAACTCAGCAACATTGCAATATTTCGATGTCACAAATATCCATGATACATTATTAAAAAAACTTTGAATAGACTATATATTCTCTCAATGATAAGCACTAATCAAATGCGACTCGCAGGAATCTTGTATGATTACAGGAAAGAATGAGACAGTGTTTTGTAGCATTAGAAAGAATTCATCACTCATTATAATTCTCTGGAATGCAGAGAAGCCATTGATTCATTTCTCTGAAATTAAGTTATACGACACATAAATGTTAAAATAAAAAGGCAGTTAATTCTATAGAAGGTTACATCAAGGGACGAACAAAGAACATCAATAATCAACACCCACCAAGCCTTATTCTAGCTAAAATAAAAAAACAAACGATTTTGTTTGCCAATTAATTTGGTCTCGTTAAAACGCACACCCAATTCGGCGATTATCTCCGCCGGTAATTTCGCTAATAAAATTCCCAATATAGCGAAGAGCAATCCGAGTCGAGCCGTTACCTAGCCAGGATAAACATCGTAAAGATAGATTAATTAATCTTATATGAACGCATGGAAGGGATGACTCATGTTAATTTCAGCCATCCTATTGACATTAATTAAATTATTAAGTTATCCGAACCAATAATTCTGGTGGTTGGTTTATTATTTATTTGTTTATATAACTTGCTCTAAAACTAGTTAAAGATTTGATTTAAATTTGATAGCTGACTGTTTAGAGTTAGTATATTTTTTTTTAATGAACCGACTTCACAAAACCAATAAGGAACTCACTAAAAAGTAAAAAATAATCAAGCTTAGATTTTTGACACAAAAAAAGAAACGTTTCAAAATACAATATGTACATAATAATAGTTGCAATAACTAAATAAAAATAAATAAAAACCTTATTTAACTACATGTATTTAACTACTTTTACTACATGTACTTTATATTCTACTATATACACACAACGTAGCTTAATACCTACCTAAATCTATTTATCCATTTACAACATTATTTTAACTACTACCAACTGATCACTTTGACAGTACGAGCAACAAATTAGATTTGTTTTATTTGTAATTAATTTAGGTCCCTGAAATGACTAATCAATACTTAACTGAACTAATAAAAAACAATAAAATCATCATCTTCTTTAGTGTCACTGTTGCTTCTGTTATTACCAGGTATTATTTCAGGTTTTTCTTAATTTGTATGAAATTGCAAGATTTTGAATTATTTTCCATTCATCTGAGTGAAATGCCTAAAATTGTAATAATTGCAACCGATCTAACCTAGCTCGTAGAAACATTGAGTAAGCAGGAGTTTTCCATAGCAAAAATTGTCGACCTGAATGTAATCTGAAGCTGCAGCGATTAATTGCAATTCTTCAATGAATACCTACAAGTATTCTAGTTCTACGACCGAGAAAATATTAGACTTACACTGGATCTGGTGGTTCAGAAGGTTAGCTATATTATCCTTTTCTACTACTCGAATCATTGATATTTCTGGAGAGGGAAAGACGCTTAAATGTGGCTTTCTTTCTTAGATGAGGACGTGTGCTAATAAATAAAAAATGTTAAATTCTCACGATATCCAAAAACAAGGTCATTGAAGTGTTTATAGCATATGATCATCTAGATAAAATTCGTGATATCGAGTCCGCACCACTATGATAATCGACCGTTTTTAATATTCTGGTAAATGTACATAAATATTCCATGTTAATTTCTTACGAGTTCTTTTCTGTGATTTAGTAAATATAATCTTTATTTCAGTTAATGGATTATACCCTTAAACTACCTAAGACTAAAACAAAGGTACATATTCAGACGTATAAATAAACCAAAAATAAAAAGGAATTAACATCACACGCATCACAGTTCAAGATCTAAGGCCACCAAGTTGCTCTTAATTAACATAGTCTACTGGAATGTAAACAAAAGCTTGCAGTTCAAGGTGAACAGCCACCAAAGACGGATTGCAGTAGCTCAACTTCTTAGTCACACACCAAAAGATAGGAGTCACCAAAATTTGGAAACCTATTTCCTAGAGGGGCATCATAGAAATTTTGGTAGAAACTATGACATTTTGAAGGTCTTCAAAAGCAATCTGGCCGACGAAGGTACAATCTCTTTAGGGGGGAGCTGTTATGTAATGCCTGGTGATGGTCCTGGCTATCGCAGTCGTTTAGTTTAAAACAACCTGAATGGTGGAGTGAAATAGGTTGATCTGTTTTAGAAATAGATAAGTAACAAGTCGCCTCTTTTCAAAATATAAAATAGTTCTTTTAAGTAAAATAACAGTTTATTTCTTTAGAACCCTTTCACATCTGTACAAGAAGAAAAATCTATATGTAAAAATGATTTTACTATCGACAAATTTCCTTTAGGGAATAAAACTGTGTCAAATCTGCGACCTTTCACCACCAACAATATTAATAAATCGAAAGTTGCTGCTTTGCTGGTCACCCCAAAGAAAATTAGCCGTCGCCAACCATTCTTCCCCTACCAGGCAAATGTCACCTGCGCCGACTAATTGCTTTCCACTAAATAGAACCCGTCCAGTCTCGCTCGAGGAGTTTGCTAACCTTTCCCGGACCAAGCCCCCCCGAAAATGTCAATGATTCGCCGTCAGCAATGCTCGAAATGTCAACGGAGGCGTTCGCGAGACGACTCCGCGATGCGAATAGGCCGTCGCCTGAGCCGTTCTGGTTGGCCTTTGGAGAGGCATCACCGGAACCTCTCCAACGGCTCCATAAATTTCGCTCGAATCGAAAAGGGCGTTTTTGCCTAAAAGGTCGAGAAATTTATTAGGGGGTTTCTGGGTCGTCGGACGTGGGCCCCGAAGGGCGATGGAGGACGAGCGGAGGTGCCGTACGGACGGCGAATTTTCACATACTTGTAAAAATACTTGGGATTTACCGTTTCCTATGCGTGAGAACGAAATTCCCGAAACATCGGGGTCTACAGCTCTTTTGGGTCATTTCCGAAGTGGGATATGGGTCGGGGGAGGAGTGTCGGGAGTCCCTTAAAACAAAATATATGTTTATTAACGTTTTCTTGGCTTTTGTTAACGGTGGTCCTATGTTTTCTGCTGATATAAAGGACGAAAGCAATTATAACAGAAAAGAGGTTAACACATGGGCCGATTATTCCCGGGCCTAACACATAGATGGCGCTAGCTTTATTGCATTCGCCGCTTTTTCAGTTAGTACTAACCTTCGAAAAATGCTGCTAAAATTTCATGATATTCTACTCATAAATTCGGGAGCTATTGTGTTAAGAGTGACGCTACGTTTTTAATTTTCAAAACAATGGATTAAAAACAATTTTGTGTTGTTGATGAGAAAAAGTACCGTTCAGCCATTGTTTCGGCTTGAAAAGTGTTATAAGAACTCCGCTCCATCAGAAACATCAATAATAAGTTGGTTTGCTGACTTCAAATGTGATCGTAGAGACACCGAAAATGCAGAAAGCAGTCGACGTCCAAATGAAGTGGTAACACCAGAAAATATTTAAAAAATCTACAAAATCGTTTGAATGATCGAAAAGTGAAGTTACGTGAGTTAGCTAACATCGTAAAGATATCAAAACAACGGGCCTGTTTTGAGACAAAAGATAAATCGTTCTACAAAAATGGTATTGAAATGTTAAAGTAGTGCTGGGATGATTGTGTAGCCCTTTATGGCGATTACATTGATGCATAAAGCCAATTTTGTACAAAATAAACACGTACTATGTTTTATACTATGTTTTTCATTTATTATTATAAGTTGTTGTTGAATTACTTAATGTAATCCATAAAATAATATTCCTATTGCTGGTTCAATAGAGTTTATAAATAAGGCATAACCCGCGTATCTAGCTCGAAGGATCATGAATGTCCCTTTTTGTCTACCAATTCTACTAGATTGAAGCACTAAGTTGAATTACTTTGTGTAATTTATAAAATGAAAATCATATACTGGATCAATAGGTTTAATTAACAAGTATCTCTGATGTATATCGGAGATTTACAAAATTAATATCCACTAGTTCCTTGGGTATTCACTATTTTACTTGAAATAAAAGTAATATGTACCTTCGCTACCTATAATGTGATTATTTTTACACTTATATGTGAGCATATCTTCTATTAGCCCGATATTCTGTGGTTAACTTGTGAGGAATTGTGTGGTTCATTTCCTCCTTGTAGATGTTTCTTATCACATGTAAACGTCTGGAAAAACTTGCAGGAATGAGCTGCAGATAACTGCTGAAATTTTTTTGAGAACTTCAGTAGGGTTTTCGCTCAACAAGTCTTGTAATATATTATTCTCACATTTTTTGGTCCTCGAGATCAGTTCTTTTAATTTACCTCAAAATTCCCTTCAATGGTGATACACTGATTATAACGATCCTCCAACTTTTCGACACCATTTTTGTAGTACGATTTGTCCTTTGCTTCAAAATAGGCCTCAGTTTCGGGCGATCACCTCTTCTTTCGACGAAAATATCTTCCCAGCGAGCATTCTTTTGTGATCTGAGAACAGGAAATAGTCGCTGGGGATCAGATTTGGAGAATACGGTGGATGAGGAAGCAACTAGAAGGCCAATGCATAGATTTTTGCCATCGTTTTTGTAATGCATTTTCTTGGTGAAGCAGCACTTTCTTTTTCTTCAAATGCGGCCGTTTTTCGGCGATTTCATCCTTCAAACGGTCCAGTATCGCTATATAATAGTCGCTGTTGATGGTCCTTCCTTTTTCAAAGTAGTTATTGAAAATTATTCTATGCGCATCCCAAATTACAGACGCCATAAAGTTGCCAGCCGACTGTTGCGTGTTCCCACGCTTTGGAACGGATTTATCGTGTACAGTCCATTCGGATGACTGTCGAATGAACTTCGATGTGTAATGAAGGAGCCATGTTTCATCCATTGTGACATATCGGTGCAAAAACTCGGGTTTATTACGCTTGATCATCTTCAAACACTGATCCGAATCATCAACTCGTTGTTGGTTTTGGTCAAAAGTGAGCTCGCGCGGCAACCACTTTGCACAGAGCTTTCTCATACCCAAATATCCGTGAATGATATGATGTGCACATTCAGTTGATATCTTTAGAGTGTCTACTATTTCATTCAATTTCAACTTACGGTCATTCAAAATCATTTGGTGGATTTTTTTACTGTTTTCGTTGGTAACAACCTCTTTTGGGCGTCCACTGAGTTCACAGTCCTCGGTGCTCATTTCACCACATCTAAACTTAGCATACCAATTCTTAATGGTTGGTTTTCCTGGTTCAGTGTCCGGAAACTCGGCATCAAGCCAAGTTCTTGCTTCAACTCTATTTTTTCTCTTCAAATAGCAATACTTTATCAACACGCGAATTTCCTTTTAATTTTTTTTCACAATAACAAAAGTTGCTTCACTCAAAATGCTATAATTCACGAACTAATGAGCTGTCAAATTTATACACGTATCTTCTGAGGGTTAGAGCTAACAAAAGACATATGGATTTAACTCTGGTAGCGCCATCTATGTGGCAGGCCAGGGACTTCTTAATTAATCTGTTACATTGATTAACTCAATAATAGTAAATTGATAACCGTTATTTTGTATAAAGAATTGTGAGAACAATCGGATTTAATTGTTAATAGCTATTTAATAGTTAATTTAGTCAGGTAAATACTGCTAAACACCTGATTACACATTAATGTAATATTGCCGTGCATTTCTTCTTAACATAAACTTGCTTTTATTAATATTCAGATGTATTTAGTGGGTTGTTAATATGGATAAATGTCTATCGATGAACAAAAACGACTTCAAAATTCGTTCCTGAATCCAGCAAGCGTCGCTAGACGTAATTTCATACCACTTTCTATCTCGATGACAAAAAACTAAATGCCATTTATCTATCGCAAAAAATAAATAAGATAAATATTCGTGGTACGCCCCTGATTAGAGCTGGGCAGGGCGTTTTATTACCCCCAAATCAATATGATGGCTCTGGCAAATTGATAGGGAGTCATCGGGTATATCGGGTTGCATCTGACATTTTTCTTGGGAGGCATTTTAACTTTTCCGATATAGACTCGCTGGGCTTGTCCAAAGGACAAACCCCGGCGCCCATCCCAGAATTATCCTCCATCACCTTATTGATTTTCACTTTCTGTCTCTAATTCGGTATCGTTCTGATGTAATGCATAGCCCCAGCGACGTTTTCTCAACTATTATAGTGTGGATTTTTCCATTAGACACAAACGACATCTACTATGCGCAGGAAATTTTGCGATGCTGCATTTTTTTGTCATTATAAAAACATGTTTCAATAGTCGCTACCTAAATTTAATTACACAGGTCTGAAACAATTTTTTTTAATGTATTTTGATATGTCTGTGACAAAAAATACTTCGGATTCAGCATTCAGCAGATAAAGATTGTGTGACAAATCTTATTGCTTAAAATTGGGTACGGACCTTGTGGTTTTTTGTTGCTTTCGATGTTTTGTCGTCATTACGTGACTCTATAACTGTGCTTGTTTAATTTAGTTAAACTTTATTTATTTATATTATAAACTATTATTATCGATATCGAGATTCGATACTAGTACGTTATTGTCGGCGAGCTACTTACTCTTAACCCGCATGGCTATCGGCTGGGTTACAGATCTGTGTTTTTCGCCAATTGATATCTCTGATCTAAATACATGCCAGCACGTAGTATTTGTATGTACTACTATTTGTAATTGATTTGTATTTTTAACTGCTATATAGAGCAGAATTTACAGGTGTATATGTAGTACGAACCTGACTATTCGATCTGATTTCTGAATGGTAAAGGAGCGAGATGTGTTTTGTTTATTTTCTAATAGATAAGAACCCTCAGTGCCTTTCAACAAGACCCTGCTTCTTTCCGTAAAATAACGAAGTTTTTAAAGTAAATTAATAGTTTTGTTTTCTAAACACTTTTTTTTTATTACTCTTCGTGAGTCCACAATCTGCCCTATTGGCAATAAGTATTTCTTCTGTTTATATTATATATACATGGCATGTAGAAAATCACTGCATTAAGCAATCTTCTGTATAAATATTATCTTAATTAATTAGTCTTATTCTAATGCTTATTCTAAACTCCACATATGTCCAGTAATCAGATCAGGTGGTCTTAAACGTTTTAGTCTACGCACTTCACTATCACGTCGCATATTGAGCTGGTTAGCGAGTACATTGGGATGCACTGACACTCTTTCGAAATACTTCACACAATCACGTTGGATTACACTCGTTATAGGTTCTAGAGGAATATCGCGTTGTATCACTTTATTTGAAATATAGTACGGAGCAACAACAATGGTACGCAACACCTTATTTTGGAACCCTAAACACTTTTAAATTTGTCTTGGTTAAAATTATTAAAATAAATTTACTGCCAATAATTTTCCTCAATAAAATCTTAATATTACTAAAATAACTTCACAATTCTAGAATTCTATTAAGTTGAAATTGTAATCTATTTTAAAACAGAAAATTTAATAAAGGAATCATTTTGATTAATAACAATAATCTCCATCAATTACAAATTACAATCAATAATATATTTGTTCTATTAATCAATGTAAAGCTTGGGTTTAACTATTACTAATAAATACATCTGTATCTGAATTATAGTCGCAGGTATAGCTTTTCTCTGAATTTACTGGTACAATGGATATTGATATCACAGTGCTGGACAAATATCGTGCCTCTACTGAATAATCAGCAATAATAATTCACCTTCACTTATGTTACGACAATATATAATTGTTCAATTTCAATACAAATGTTTACAAGGTAGATTAGATAACATGGTCATCATATTTTAATGCTAATAACTCTGTGTTTGTAAGAAAATGTTGCTTGAATTATTTTTCGAAATAAAGTTTTTTTCCAAACATGGTTAATTTTACCGTTTCATTCATTGGTGTAAGTTTTCCAATGTCAACGTAGGTTTTATTGAAAAAATAATAACTCGATGTAAAATACAAAACTTTATTCTTTCTCTTTATATCTTTTTATAATCTCGACAAAGAGCTAAATCTATGCAATGCCAGTGAAGTTCAGGAGCTAAAACGTACCACAATTATAATTCGGCTTGATTAAACAACTTCTAGGTATGTTCAATATGTAGAATAGTTGTTAAAATTGGGTTTAGATACAAATTCGCACAGATTCCGACGCAAAAATATGTATTACCAACTGGGAATCTGTTGATATTTTAAAGGAATAATAAGAAAACCTAACGTTATAGATGACTGGTACTCATTTATATTCCTTAAAAAACACTAGCATGTCTGACAACAGGTAGGGCAAAAGTCCCGCTACCATTTTGATTGCGCACTATCTTGGTTATATAGACTTTTTCTTATGGGATTTTTTAAAACCAAAATTTATGTCAATAGGTCCCAAAGGATTCAACATCTTAAAGACGAAGCCTCAGAAGAAGAAGTTCAGCCTCAGATATTGCAGGATGTCATGAAAAATGAAAAAAATAAATGTAAACACCAAATAAACTCTTTATGAAAATCAAACTTCTTTTAGTCATCTTTTATTTGAGCAAACTTATGGGCAATAAAAATGTTAGCGGAGCTTTTGCCCCACGTTGCATTAATATGTAAATAATCATTATTAGTTTTCTAATAATCATTTATTTTAGTCTTCTATTTGTCTATTATCATATTTGTTTCTAATCTTGTGTTTCTCAAATAATTCCTTATGATCTTGTTCTATACCTTTTTTGATATTTCATCAAAAAAAAAATCACAATTTCATTTCTTTTATGTTTATTTATATATATTCCAGATCAGGATAATTAATTACAACATAATATTACAGATGATTAAAGGCCATTATGTATTTTATATTTACCAAACAATTACTGAATACTATGTTACTACTAGCGTCTGACATCATCGATTGAAAACAGTCGAAACAGTCGATAGTTGCAAAACCGTCGAAACAGTCGATAGTCAAAAAAGTAGCGACTTAAAATATACAAACAAATGCACACTGCGACTGCTTTTTTCATGATATCACACAAAGATGTTCGAATCCTTTCTTGTATAAATTGTGAGAGAGGAAAGGATGGAGATAATTGCTTGGGGCAGTTAAGTAGGTGGCATAAGCAGGGTAGTACGTAAATGTTTTATTGTATTTTAATGTGTGAATTGCTATTTTTAAATAGTATACTATAATAAAAATAGACAATACAATAGAACTTCAACAAAATCTAAAAACTAAAGATGATAGAGACTAAAAAGAAATACGATATAAAAATTAAACATATGCCTAATCATAGAAAAAAAATCCATGACATAATTAAAAATGATCTGAATTAAAAGATATAAATGCTTTATTTATTATTGAACGGAACTATTTTTCAACAAAAATCGATAGTGTAATCGAAATATTACCAATTGTTACCATAAAAATTGTCAACATATTTTACTATTTATTATTCCCAATTTTAATCTTTTTACCCTATTAAATTAACAATCTTAAAAAATATCGCACCAAAATGTCATAATATTAATATAGAATATATTATTATTTACAAGCAAACTACCAAAAATATCATAAAACCATATATATTAAATATAAATCTATGTAAGCATAAGTTGGGTACATTTTTGTCAAGGTCGCGACTAGGACGATAGAGTCAGAATGTTAAAAATCAGTCGAATGAAACTTGCAACACAAAATAACACGACTGAAACAGTGGATAGTAAATAGTAATAAAATCAGTCGGACCGGAAATAGCGACGGAAACATCACTGGTAAAAGGTAGTAAAACCAGTCGAACCAAAAATAGCGACTGAAACAGTCGATAGTAAAAAATAGTCAATTACTAAACAGTCGATAGTCAATTTCGGTCGATAGTTCCTAACACTAGTTACTACGTAGATTATTATCTTGATATCCTATTTATAAACTTATTTTCGATTGAAAATGTTAATGTAAGAGTCAAGTCGCTTGAGGAAGGTTTATTTCTGTAAATCAAAAAACATTATCAAGATTCGCGATATCTCATTATGAAACAGATGTTATAGATCTCGTTAAAAAATGGGAGAAAATAATTCCCCAATATTTCTAATTGAAAACCAGTAGCAATAGAGTTGTACAACTTTTACAATAAATAATAAATGGATTATTGTGGTACGTCCCTGACAATGAAAGATCGTAACCGAGAAAATACTGATCAAGCCACTGGGCTTACTTAAACAGAGACGGACTCGCCCGTATGGAATGGCATACAAACAAAATTGAATTAAAGGTTACACAAAGAGGGTTCTGACAACGGGCCGCACCTTTTTCATTTAGAGAAGTAATTTGTCGATTTTATTTAATTTGGCTCCATTATGAGGTCCCGGTTTCAGTTACGACGAGAATTATGGTTTTCTGATAACCGTGTCCGTTCATCAAACGATATATATATATAGTTCAATTAAGCGGTGTATTTTCAGAGCGAGCGTAAAACCGATAATAAAACTTTGCTATTAGAAAGAGGAATCGTGTCGAAAGGCATTTGATTACGAATAGCATGGACACTGTAATAAAATCCAATTATTACGTTGTGTTTTGATTTACTAGATTGTTCAATAATTAGCATAATTATACTTCATCTACATGACAGTTTGAACATATCATTCACATGGGATATCCAATCTTATTTATGATATCAACTATTACAAAATATACCTTCCATACATTTTTAATTTAACAGGCCAATTAAAAAGTTTCCGGCCTGACACATAGATGGCGCTACTAGAATTAAATCCATATGTCTTTTACTTAGCCCTAATGCTCAAAAGATGCGTGTATAAATTTGGCAGCTGTCGGATCATCAATTTGTGAATTATAGGATTTTGAGTGAAGCAACTTTTGTTATTGTGAAAACAATGGGTAAAAAGGAATTTCGCGTGTTGGTAAAATATTGCTTTTTGAAGGGAAAAAGTACAGTTTACGGACACTGCCCCGGGAAAATCAACCATCAAGGATTGGTGTGCTAAGTTTAGACGTGATGAAATGAGCACCGAAGACGGTGAACGCAGTGGACGCCCAAAAGAGGTTGTTACCGACGAAAACATTTAAAAAATCCAAAATATGATTTTGAATGACCTTCAATTGAAATTGAATGAAATAGCAGACACTCTAAAGATATCAACTGAACGTGTACATTATATCATTCACGAATTTTTGGGTATGAGAAAGCTCTGTGTAAAGTGGGTGCCGCGCGAGCACATTTTTGATCAAAATCAACGACGACTTGATGATTCGGAGCAGTATTTGAAGATGATCAAGCGTAATAAACCCGAGTTTTTGCGTCGATATGTGACAATGGATGAAACATGGCTCCATCACTTCACTCCGAAGTCCAATCAACAGTCATCCGAGTGGACTACACACGATGAACCCGTTCCAAAACGTGGAAAAACGCAACGGTCGACTGCCAAGGTTATGGCGCCTGTATTTTGGGATACGCATGAGATAATTTTCAATGATTACCTTGACAAAGGAAGGACCATCAACAGCGACTATGACATAGCGTTATTGGACAGTTTGAAGTACGAAATCGCCGAAGAACGGCCGCATTTGAAGAAAAAGAAAGTGCAGCTTCACCAGGACAATGCACCGTATCACAAGTCTTCCTCATCCACCGTATTCTCCAGATCTGACACACGGCGACAATTTCCTGTTCTCAGATCTCAAAAGAATGCTCGCTGGGAAGAAATGTTCGTCGAATGAAGCAGTGATCGCCGAAATTGAGGCCAATTTTGAAGCAAAGGACAAATCGTACTACAAAAATGGTACTGAAAAGTTGGAGGGTCACTATAATCAATGTATCACCCTTGAAGGGAATTATGTTGAATAAAAAAAAACTAATTTTGGCAAAAAAATGTGTTTTACTATGGTAGGTCGGGGTCTTTGCAATTGTCCTGTTATATTGTTAAATAAAAATCATAACAAAAATGAAAATATGATTATTAAATGATTACAACATTAGAATGTGTTAATGTTAAAAAACAAACAATCAACGAAACCGGGACAACCATTATTTATGAATATATCAACATACGCGAGGGAATTTCGTTCGAATAAACAGTACCACAGCGAACCCGTTATTTCCTGTTGCAATTTCACGACGACAATGTTTGTTTTAATTTGCATTTTATTACAGTGTCAGGCGAATGGAATCGCATTCGACGGCCACGAATACCAATAAAAAACCATTAAAATTCAACGGTCTCGCCTATGCGCTCACCGTAGACATTAACCGACTAATCAAATAAATTTCGACGTTTAATATGCGCGCTATGCGTCTCCCTCCGTTGCCCTGGCATAATCTACGTCGATTCCGACACCTTGGTGCATTTTTTTGCCCGAAATGAAACGGCGTTAATGACAGTTTCGTTTGGCGG
Source organism: Rhynchophorus ferrugineus (assembly GCF_030347505.1). Lineage (NCBI taxonomy): Eukaryota > Metazoa > Arthropoda > Insecta > Coleoptera > Curculionidae > Rhynchophorus > Rhynchophorus ferrugineus. Next base: position 73,414,511 of record NW_027472582.1, on the reverse strand, counting down.
GGTAACAGATGCGATGTAAACGGTTTTAAACTCGAAAAAAAAAACGCACAATCGTTGTTCAGACACATATAGCTGCTAAAAGCTATTAGCTAGTAAATTTAATATGCTTCGGCTAATTACTTAACGTATTACATATTTATGCAATTAGCAGACACGTATTAATCTATTAGGATATATTAAACATCAATCTTTATTCGTTATAAAGATTTGTATGTCTCTTGTGCTCTATTATTAACTTTTAAAAAAGTGTTAGTTCTAGCTCTTCTAGTGCATATCAGTAGTAATGATATTGCTTTAATATACTCCATCTATATACAAAATCATAGTTCAATCAACATTATTTTTTCATTTATAAACAATTACATAAGTTTACATATTCGGGTCAACTTTTGCACCCAAGCAGAGACCCTAGAAGCCCATGTTAAAAATTGTAACAGTATTTCGCCCGTAATACCCGTAAAATAAACAATAATTTATTAATATTTTCCGTATAATACATGTTCACTCTTAGCAGTGACCTAAAACCTATCGGTACCTTCTTATAAACTGTATCGTTTCTTAGTAATAATATATGTTGCCTAGTTACCATTCTGCCATTCCAGAAAGACATAGGTAAACTAATGAAATAATTAAGAAATTAAATGAAAAGGATACGTAACAGATCATTTGAAAAGTAAATAGTAAAACACATTTTTTTGCCAAAAATTAGTTTTTTTATTCAACATAATTCCCTTCAAGAGTGATACACTGATTATAGCGAAACTCCAACTTTTCGATACCATTTTTGTAGTACGATTTGTCCTTTGCTTCAAAATAGGTCTCAGTTTCGGCGACCACGCCATAACCTTGCTAGCCGACTGTTGCATTTTCCCACGCTTTGGAGTGAGTTCATCGTGTGCAGTCCACTCGGGTGACCGTGGACTGGACTTCGGAGTGACATGATGAAGCCATATTTTATCCATTGTCACATATCGATGCAAAAACTCGGGTTTATTACGCTTGATCATCTTCAAATACTGCTCCGAATCATCAACTCGTCGTTGTTTTTGGTCAAAACTCATCTCGCGCGGCCCACTTTTCACAGAGCTTTCTCATACATAAATATTCGTGAATGATATGATATACACGTTCAGTTGATACCTTTACAGTGTCTGCTACTCACTGCGTTCACGGTCTTCGATGCTCATTTCACCACGTTTAAACTTAGCAAACCAATCCTTGATGGTTGATTTTCCTGGGGCAGAGTCCAGAAATTCAGCATCAAACCAAGTTTTTGCTTCAACTATATTTTGTCCCTTCAAAAAGCAATACTTTATCAACACGCGAAATACCTTTTTATCCATTTTTTTCGCAATAATAAGAGTTGCTTCACTCAAAATGCTATAATTGACAAACTAATGATCCGATAGCTGTCAAATTTATAAACCGAAAAAAAAAAATATGAATTTAATTCTAATAGCGGCATCTATGTGTCAGGCCGGGGACTTTAATTGACCTGTTATTTGATGGCACAACGACAAACGAAATCCTTGAAATGATTTTTAAAATTTTGTTCGAATTTATTTATGAACAACCATATTACAAATTAATAAATACCTAATTTTTTCAACAATTCCTCTTACATGTACCTTTTGTTACCGAAATGAAAATATCACGCATACACCTCTTCGGTTAATTGCTTTTTTGTGCTAGCGATGCCACGGAGAATTACCACAAAACAACTGTGAAAGCCATTACCAGTGTTAACATTTCTCGCGGGACCTTTCCCCGCAACACTAGATCACTTATTTGCGTTGTTATCTCTTGATTGCGTTAACGTTTCCTAGCGCCGAAACAAACAAGCGAATTAAGATTTTCGGTAATTTAACCTGAATGCTCCTTCTGGAAACACAAAACATCCGTCTTGATTACTTTCTCTGTCGCTCTATTTACGGTTCCGTTGAATGCTAGAGAACAGATACTCGCCGGCGATCTTAGAATTCGCAAATTAGTTCTTAATTGATACAAATTTTATTATTATAAAAATTGGGTATAAATACGTTTTAAAGTTTTTTATAACGAACCTGATTTTTTAGATAATACTTCCTGGTGATCTTCGAATGGTTTTTTTTATAGTCTATCAATAGTAATTTTATGCATACTCTAGCGACCTTGAGGCATGTCATAGTCGCTGTTGATTGTGCCTCCTTTTTCAAGGTAGTCATAATGAAAATTATTCCATGCGAATCCCAAAATACAGTCGACTGTTGCGTTTTCCCACGCTTTGGAGCAAGTTCATCGTATTCAGTCTACTCGGATGACTGTCGATTGGACTTCGGAGTGAAATGATGAAGCTATGTTTCATCCATTGTCACATATTGACTTAAAAACTCGAGTTTATTACGCTTGATCATCTTCAAACACTGCTCCGAATCATTAACACATTCAAAATCATTTTGTGGATTTTTTAATGTTTTCGTCGGTAACAACCTCTTTTGGACGTTCACCGCGTTCACAGTCTTCGGTGCTCATTTCACCACGTGTAAACTTAGCATAACAATCCTTGATGGTTGATTTTCCTGGGGCAGTGTCCGGAAACAAGGCGTCAAGCCAAGTTTTTGCTTCAACTGTATTCTGTCCCTTCAAAAAGGAATATTTTATCAACACGCAAAATTCCTTTTCATATTTTTTTTTCACAATAACAAAAGTTGCTTCACTGAAAATGCTATAATTCACAAAGTAATGATCCGACAGCTGTCAAATTTATACACGTATCTTTTGAGGGTTAGGGCTAATTAAAAAATGGATTTAATTCTAGTAGCGCCATCTGTGTGTCAAGCCGGGGGCTTTTCAATTAACTTGTTAAGTACTAGCCAGCGGGGGACACTATTTTGAATGAAGGACGTATAACTAGTTTTTAACAATAAAGCTCCGAATTTCATGGAATAACACACACAACGGAAGCTACTAAAATGACGTGAACACCATGCGAATAAAAACCAGTTTTTGTATGTACTGCCAAATACCCTACGGTTCGAAACCCATTTGGCATTTTGACGAATGTCTCGTACATTTACTTGCTCTATTTATAAAGTCCGTTAATTATCGTAACACATGAGTAGTACGGCGAAATTTTAGTTCGCCAAAAATGGCGTTTCGGGAATTTTATGAGCCGTAATATTCGGTTTAAAAATAGAGCCGTAAATTTTGGACTTTTTATAGCGTTCGTGCATGTATTTAATTAAGCGCGGTAAGTAATCGTACCGTGGGCATTATCAAACATTCTGTCGTATATTTTATCCGAACGTATCCTACTATAAATGTACACTATCAGGTTCATTTTCTTAATGACACCCTAGTGATTGAAACCACTAAGTATGTCAAAGTATGTCGAAGGCTTCGAATCGTCAACTCGTCGTTGTTCTTGGCCAAAAGTGAGCGTGCACTTTGCACAGAGCTTTCTCATACCCAAATATTCGTGAATGATATGATGTACACGTTCAGTTGATATCTTTAGAGTGTCTTTTAAAATATTTTCGTCGCTAACAACCTTTTGGGCGTCCACTGTGTTCATCGTCTTCGATGTTCATTTCACCACGTCTAAACTTACCATACCAATCTTTGATAGTTGATTTTCCTAGGGTAGTATCCGGAAACTCGGCATCAAACCAAGTTTTTGCTTCAACTATATTATTTCCCTTCAAAAAGCAATATTTTATGAACTCGCGAAATTCCATTTTATACATTTTTTTTTCACAATAACAAAAATTCTCTAGCTTCACTCAAAATGCTATAATTTACAAACTAATAATCCGAAGCTGTCAAATGAATACACGCGTCTTTTGAGGGTTAGGGCTAAGTAAAAAACATATGGATTTAATTCTAATAGCGCCATCTATGTGTCAGGACGGGGACTGTTCAATTGACCTGTTTTCAATTTAAATAAGATGGAAGTCCCTATTTTTTCGTCTCTTCATATTGAAAGCAGATTAAGTCTTTGTATGATAATATTTTATTTACTTGTTCAACACAAAATGTATTGAGTTATTTTCACAATGTTATTGTGAATCTTGTGAAGAAGATAATTAAAATGGTTGAATTGTATGATATTCGTCAGAATGGAGAAAACATAATAAACAGTAATAGTTCAGTGAACAACAAATCAATCAATATCCGCAATATTAAAATTACTGCTGTTCTCTTATTAATTAAAAATTCAAGAGGTTAAAGAGATAGCTTAAAGGCCTATTAACAATATAACAAAATAATCTATCTTGTCTATAAAATCAGTCCCAAATTGTTAGTCTACGAATTGTATTATATTATTTTGTAATAAATTATATAAATTATATTAATTTAAAACTATATAAACATCTATATATACATATATTAATATTTAAAAAATAAAATATAAATTTATAAATAAAATCTAATTGGATGTAAATATAAAGAAGCTGCAGCTTAAAGGAGAACAAAACATCTCCTGGCAATTTTAATGAAAATTGTATATAGCGCGTTTTCCCTTTTTCATATTCCTTTAGTCAATTTAAATAAGATCTAAATCCCTATCTTTTTGTTTCTTCATACTGAAAGCAGATTAAGTCAGTGTCTGTTAATATTTTATTTACTTGTTCAACACAAAATGTATTGAGGCAAATTATTTTTACAATGTTATTATGAAACTTGTTAAGAAGATAAATAAAATAGTTTAATTGTATGATATACGTCAGAATGGAGAAAAAAAAAAAAATATATATATATATATATATATATATATATATATATATATATATATATTATTTCAAATTTAATTGGTCAGTTGAATGAGACATCAGAGGTTGGTCACGTGATGCATATGAAATCCTCAGCCAATGCCATGCTTTTCTAATAAAATATTTTCTTTACAGGTCCCTGTAATGGTAATTCAAACTAACCAATGAAATGCAGCGAAATCACGTCCTCAGCGCCTACCCGCTGACACCAAGCAAAACAATTCTGATATTAAATGTATTAAGTTTACACTTTATATATTACTGTATATTCCAATGCTATACACACAGAATTGATTGAGGTAGTTCTAATTTCGGTAGTTTATGCAAAATTTCACAATATCACTTATTATACAATTATTATATTAGTCGTCTAAGGACCACTTTCGTGACACCAAACATTCATATACATTTGATACTGTATTTTTTCAATTTCTTGTGATGTTTCCTCATTTAAATCTTGTATGTTGGGAACAATTTTTTTGTTTCTTACTTTGCCGAATATAGTACTATATTATGTATCTAACATTGTGCGACATCTATTGACAAACTTCAATAATACGTAACAGGCAATAAAAAACAATAGTAAATATTAAAACATGATTTTAAAATGGTATAGCATTGACTCAGTGGCTTTAAATATCACAATTTTTTATGATAAAATATTTTATATTAAAGGATGTATTATTCCATACAATTTTTATAATTATTTTATTTCAAATAATTTAGAACCTACGCTGCGTGACATCTATGGACCCGTAAGTGAACTAATCTCAATAAATATAAAACCATCTATTTCGAAGAAACCGACCTTAGTTACTCTATGTTGCAACAGATGGTGCAGGAACTCTATTCAAATATTTGAGATACATTTTTTTTTACTTGGCATCCCATGTTAATAAAGCATAAGTGAAATGAGTTTATGTTATTTGTTGTCATACAAATAATATTTGATGAAATATTCAATAAGAATCAATGTTCAATGAATCATGGAGAAGGAACTTGTATTAAGGTAAAAACTTGAACAATATGAGATAAGTGCCACAATTATTGAAATCCATTGAACCCTACAAAGCAGTAGGTCTGTTAATTAAAAAGTGTCCTAGTTTATATCTTTCTGTCAGTTTAGTTCGAGAAATTGTCTATTAAATAAGTAATTGTGATCGAAAGAAATATTAAAAGATTTGTTTCATATAATGTTTTACTACGAGTTTAAGAAGGCTTGGGCTTCCTTACTCGTCAGACTTGGTAACGTGTGATCTAAAATATTTTTTTTAACTTCGAACAATTTCTTTTTGGTACTAATTATGTCTTGCGTTTTGCATTATTTTATTATTGTAGGAAAAATGTTCTGAGGAACATCGAATCGGAGAATCATGTAAGGATTTGTATAACGCCTGTCAGTTCTGGAACATTGGAGACTGATTCGATTTTCGAATCCCAGTAAGTTTGTTTCGTGCTGGTTAGACTTTAGATGTTGACGTGGGCGTTTTACAGAGTGCAGGCTAATTACGACGGAAACGGTCCGCAATTCAAGACATTTTTCAGTTACGGAAAACTTTCCGTTTTCATTATTATTTGGATATTATGCAGTTACCAACTGATAGTGAATACTGAGAAAGTTCAAACTATGCACCAGATCAGCATACAAAAGGATGCAATCAACAGTAATGTATTTTTCTTAAAATGCTTCATAATTTATTAATTAAATTTAATGCAAAAGTTACTGAAGTAAAGCTAATCATATTTTGATTGGGGTGATAAAAGAAGGATTAGTTTATATATGGTAACACTGTCTCGTAACTAATACTCTTGAGGTATAAGAGAGAAAAAGTTATATAAATAATATACTTTATTTTCTCTCTTATTTCAGTAAATTGATACCGAAAGACGAGTTGTTTTATTTAAATTAATAACATATATAGAAATGAAGAAATGAATACCTTATGGGAAAAGGATTATGATTTAGATCGAATATACTTACTAATAACTAAGTCTGTTTTTTTTCTAGTATTGACAGGAATTCTAGTGGGTTTGATTATTGATATTTCATTTGTTCAATATGTATTTTCGATGGAGTTAACAATACTTTTTTCAATACTTCTAAAAATACTTATTTCAATGCTGCTTCTCGCTTGGGTTCTTGGTAGTGGTGGACAAGGTTGGTCCAAGAAACCATTTTCTATATAGGAGTCATAAAGTATAACCCGTGACAGGCTTCGTCTAATAGCGTCTGTACTTAAAACTCCATTATCCGAAACACTCGACAACAAGCCAACAACACTTTCTTGGTTGACATGTCCCAGCAGGCATTCGATAAAAAGTCATAATTCTTTTCCCATATCATAAATATTACAAAATCTGATAAAGCTCTATTATATTAGACCTCTAGTTTATACAACAGAAAAAATATTACAACATTTCCGTAATTGTTTCAGTGATGTTATAGATGGAAATCTACCCTCTCTTGCTACTATAAAACTCCTCATAACGGTCCAATTATGTTGAGGTCCTGCTACTGTACTTGACCGAGAAAATGTTTGTTGATATTCTGATATTACTCGAAAGAATATTGGGCTATCGCCCTTGAGCTGAAACTTGATTCTTTTTAATCTCTTAGAACGTCAACAATCTGCCCGTGGGCCATAAGTATTATTATATCATTTTCGTTATCTAATATAAACATCCTGCCATGTAGAAGATGACTTCAGTAAGTGATCTGCTGTACAACTTATAGTCTAAATCTTATTCTACATACTATTTTAGGTTATTTTAAAGTCTTGTAAGTTGTAAAGTATCTTAACTTATTCTAACAACTATTCTAGAGATTATTAAATCTCACTCTATGTGTCTATTAATCCGTTCGTATGGCATTTTGCATTTGAGCCTATGCATTACACTATCATCGCGAACATTTAACTGTTTGGCGAGTGCATTGGGATGTACTAATGGTCTTTCAGAGTACTTCGCACTAACACTTCAAATAACACTCATTATGGGTTCTAAGGGGATATCGCGCTGAATCAGTTTGTTGGATACGTAATATGGGGTATCCACGATGACTGGCAATACTTTATTCTGGAACCTCTGGTAGATATCTATGTTAGACTTGCTGGTAGCTGTTTTCGTCACGGATACTCCCTCTATCCAAGCACCAAGCACTGTTGCTAACATGCAACAAGATATGCTCATTGCAATGGGTTCAGGTTATTTTTTCTATCCCCTGTGCATTCGGCTCGAAATCTGCATTACCTTGATGGTGTATCTTTTTGAATAACGTTCCTTTATTACCATTTACCAAATATTTTGTATAAAGGAAGGATAATATTGCCTTATAGCAACATCTACTTTAAAATTGGTTTAAATAAAATATTTCAAGCAAATTAACGTCTACTACAAGAGGTAAATTCACTGATGTTTTGTCACTGAATTGACCGAGTTTTTTTCACTAAAGCTATTAAAGCTTTTTAGTAAAATTTAGTCTTCAAATATAAAAGGTTTCAGCGGCAGCGTCTTATTTTCCAATATCAACTACTTATTTCATTTTAAAATCACAAATCACATTTTGAACCTAACATAATTAGATAATAATTAGCTGTTTCTTTTCCCGTTTTCTCATTATTTTAGATAAACGATATTAAGAAACGCTAAAACGTTTATTTGTTTTGTCGTCATACGCCTTAAGAACAAAAACCCAAGAAGTGATATCATAATCTTCAAATAGAAAGCATCCGACTATACGGGTACCAAAAGATTGCGACCGCTGTTATTTTGAAATTGGTATTGCCATTACAGTGCTCACCTGTTAATGAGAAGATATTGTTGAGAGTATTTCTCGATTAATCTAATTATGTTTTATACATATTTATTATTTACATTTCGTCGCAATATTTCATTTAAAATATTTAAAAATCCTAAAAAAATAACCTTCTTTCGTTCAGTTTCAAGTTTATATTGTCAAATTATTTTGAATAAATAGTCATTTTTTGGCTTGCAATTGGCCATCTTTAGAGCTGCATTTAATTTTTTCGATAACTGTTAGTACCCTAAGTACTCAGCAAATAATTCTGCCTTCTCGCTATTCCAAAGCAAACAATCAATCGATGTCTTGATAATCTGTTAAAATCTTCAAATAATCAGTATATGTTTCATTTTTGAATTTTCTGTTTCACATGTTTACGGAGATTGCGTTTAATACAGTTTTATCAGCTGGTTCTCTGCTTTGTTACCATTTTTTCTTACTTGACGCTTTGTTGCTTTTGGCTGTTTATTTTCTCTTGTGTGGTTTATCCGTGACGAATGACACTAAATGAAAAACACATCAAAATTCATTCAGAGTCTACAAAAATACTTGAAATGTTGATTATAATTTACCAACCAAAAGGTTTTCAGAACAAATTAGGCGATATGTCGTAATATTGCTTAAACGAAACACATATAGATAATTAGTGGATTTACAAAAATTGTTTATTATAACCTACTCGATATTACATGCAGGATATTCTCTTATATAACACAACTCGGATTTCTAATTGCAAAAATGCGTCAGCTTGCAAACCTACAACCTCTAAAATATCGTTATTTATTATAAAGTGCAAGTTGTTATTGGTTTAATTTTTCTTTCAAGAAGAATACTTAAAAAACACTTATGGTATTATTGAGGTCATACATTTTTAATAATTTGCCAATGCACATGGCACAAACATAATGGGAACATTGACAGAATGTTAAGCGTGTATGGTGTGTCCAGTAGGTTAGTTCAAATTTTAAAACTATTTTTTTTATTTTAATTTATGCACTAATACTAGTATACAATTATCAATTAACTTTAATTTGACTTAACAAATAACTACAAATAAAATATTTTATACTAGCGTTTGAGACGTCTAATGACATTATGCACATTTAGAAGTCTGGAAGCTTCCTTGTTGACGTGGTTCTGGAGTCTTCTATAATGGGAATCGGCAAATCTTCTAATAGTATCCGTAAACATATCAAATTCTAGGTCGCGATGGAGGTCACAAACGCATACATACCAAGAAGCTGTCACAATACTCTTCAACGCTTTGTTTTAGAACCTCTGAATCTTTGGACTTTCGGGTCACTGGCACAGCTTCACAGCTGAGTTTCATAGCTCCACATTGGTGTCAATATCTGCTAATATACTACGTTGTACAAAAGTCACGCGAGAGCGCTGATGTAAAGGAGAAAAAGCACTGGCCCCAATATACTTCTTTGAGGTACGTCAGCTCTTATCAATTTAAGGTCATAGTATGTTCCTTCAGGTTTACAACGGAAGTATCAACTAATCAAATGAAATTTTAATAGCAGTTAGAAATGCTTAGGGATAAGTGAGTTTATATTATATAGACGCCCTTCGTGCCATACTCTGTCAAAAGCCTGTACAATATCAAGAAAGACAGCGGAGCACCCTCATTTATTTTCTAGTGATTTTTCAATTACATCTGCAGTTTAATGTACTTGGTTAGATGTTGAGAGGGTATTCCTGGAACCAAACAGGTGAGAGGGTATCAAATTTCTTTACTCGAAAATAGGTTTTAGGCTTTTCTCTAAAAATTTCTCAAGGAGTTTAGTCAGAACTATCAATAAATAAATAAGGCGGTATGACTCAACTTCATTTGCATTTTTACCAGGTTTTGGTATCATTATGCCTATAATGCTTAATCAGATGCAAGCATAAAACAGATTAACTAATTTAACCAAGGTTTTTGTTTGGATTCTTTTAAGAATATTTCCCTTGACAATTTCAAAACTTGGTGCTTTTTGAATTAAAATTGTGCTTAATATCTTTTAAAAGTTTCCTAGGAGTAATCATTGCAATCATCTCAGAATTGTTATTATTATTAAGGCATGGTAGAACATTGTAAATGATAAAAGTAACTAATTTCTGTTCCAGTTGGTTCGTTGCTCTAAGAAGTATATTGAGATCAAATCTCTTTTTATTTCAACAAAAACTAAAGAAAATTGGCTACCTAATTAAAAACTACATTCTGTAGTTTACGTTACATAAAAAATGAGCATACCTAAAACACAGAATTTAGAGGGTATAGAAGACTAACCCCTTATAGGAATACGATCAAATTTTGCTTTGCTTTGTCACTGGAGGGCACCTCAAGGATTGTAGGATTTTAATAATTAATAACTGAAAATAGTTTTCAAAATATATTAAAAAACTAATAATCTGTCAGTTGTCCTCGCTTTTAGATCTCCAGTTACCTAGTCATTAAGTTATAAATCTTGAACATGATTACGATTGCTCACATTTAAGATTTCCTTCTATTTTTTCTATATTTAGCAGCCTAGAATTACTAGTATACAAGTTTTCTGTTCGTCCAGGTTATATTATCAGCAGAGACGAGACCACAAAAAACGTAAAAATATTACTGGAGGGAGCTTTATTGCCAGCTTATTATGGAAACCTTTCCGCCAACCACCTTCATGTTTGGATACAATTGTTGGTGGTTAAGAGGAAACCAAGAAGTACATCTGATATAAAGTCATCTGATGTTATTTCAATGCAGGTGAATAATATATGTGTACGCTAATAAAATCCATTTTAAGATATTTTACTTGTATCTACGTCGAATTTTTTCAATTTCAGAACGTTTCTGATCTATGGACTGTGCCTTTAGTGATCGAACGCCTCATTGGCATCGTCCCCGAGATAAAATCAGAGAAAACGTTCAATTTGAATCTGCGGAACGCCGACAACTCGTCGTTTTCCTTCCTGAGGTTTCAGTTCAAGTCGAATTTACAGACCAACCTTCCCATAGCGATGGGATACAACCTGAGCCCGATCAGTATGAAGGATGGGATCATATACGCGGCTTTGGTATTGCTGGGTTTATACGTTATAATAATATTTGAGGTAAGAGATACGTAATTGTTTATTATTGACCAGCATTTAATGAAATTATCAATAAAACATTCAGTACAGTTGAAATAATCGAATATTCGTTTAAATTTGTTTGGTAAATTAAAACAAGTATATAGGAGTAAATTAGTAGACCCAAATCTATATGATAACGTATTTTTTGTTAGAATTGCAATTTTTTTTAACCTGCGATTATTAAAATGACAAAAAATCGCAAGTTTTCACGACAACATATATGCAACAAGTGTGTCTATATATATATATATATATATATATATATATATATATATATATATATATATATATATATATATTAATTAATAATTAGAAAGCCAGTATGGAACAATAAGTAAAGTTCCTAATTCTAAAAACGTTAATATAACTTCTTCTCCACCCTCATAACCCAAAATAAGTATCTCTATTTTATAGATTCTTCATCGGACACTAGCCGCCATGCTCGCCAGCACAGTTTCCGTAGCCATTCTAGCTGCCCTTGACGCCAGACCAACGCTGCACGAAATCGTCTCCTGGATGGACATAGAAACGTTACTGCTACTATTTTCCATGATGATCCTGGTGACAGTTTTCGGAGAGACTGGCGTGTTTGATTACCTGTCAGTTGTGGCTTTCAAGGTAACTATGTAGTTAAGTGTCTATCTCCCCTGGAAATATTCTTTATTATTTCCCCAACATCTTACGATGTTGGGAAGATATTAGTTAGAAAATAGTAATATTCATAACAATATTTATATAACGTAATTAACAAATAAATATCAGAATGTATGCACAAATAATAGGTGATATTGGATAGTCACTCACTTCGTATATAGACTCTTTGTTTTCGGTCAATCCAACATTATATTTTTTTTCTTTCTGTAAGAAATTTTAGTCACATATTTAATGTAGCTGCAACATGCAAAATTATTTCTAATAAAAACCTCATCAACTCAAAATTTAGTAGTATCAATACTTACCTATCTAATGTATTTTACTGGTAAGAAGGGCCCCTTTTACATAGTGCCTGGTCGAATTTTATAATTAGAGACGTAGTATGTTTCTCACTGACTATTTATTAAGTTGTAACGGTATTTTCAATCAGAGTGGTCATAAATATTAAGCAATCATTTTAAATGTATCAGAACAAGCAAAGTGCCAAAACGTTTGCTGGTTTGTAAACTCTTGAAGAATTTTAAAGATACTTGAAAACTAGACGAATTTTATAGGCTGATTCGGTTACATGATTGGACAACATTGTATCTCTTTTTAACTAGAATAAAATAAGAAAGAAAATATAATCTTGCATCAAAACGAATTTACAAACTACAATAGGCAATATGTTAAACATTGCAATTATGTGAGTTCACTATTATCACTACATAGTATAAAACAAAGTCGCCTTTTCTGTCCCTATATCCCTAAGTGCGCTTAAATCTTTAAAACTACGCAACGGATTTTGATGCGGTTTTTTTCAATAGATAGAGTGATTCAAGAGGAAGGTTTATATGTATAATACATGCATAATATACTAAGGCAACATTGCTAATTTTAGAGGTTTCTAACGTGATGTCGTAAATTAACCTATTTTTTTAGGCTTATTTAGCAATTAGCAAAAACGCTGCCTAACCTTACGAGTTAGATCAAATTAATGTACTACAGTATTATACACCATAAAAAGGTCTACAAAAAAGTCCGCGATGGTATATGTTTATCTTTTAGGGATAACCCACATTAACCATTTTTATTGTTTACTTTTTACGTGAGAAAATGGCTTATTTACGAAGCTATTTTAAGCAATACGGCATTAATCCTTATCGAATTAAGTACCTTAAATACAGTGTGCAATTAATATTGATCAATATGATTCTTTACAGCATGTAAATTAAACAAATATTTTCGGAGATATCACAAATTTAAAATTTGCGTTTAAAAATGTGTAATGTAATAAAAATTGTATGAATTTAGATATTCCAAAGATAGCAGGAAATCTTCATAGTAAGTATAGGGGAAGAGGAATTGTTTTACTCCAAATTTAATGCGTGCAGGCCAAGGGCAGTAATGCATGAACCAAAAATACTGGATCGATTTTAATCATGTTTTCATTGAGTAGGCATATATATCACATAGGCATATATATTTTATGCCCATGCAAAGTCGGAGCGGGCCGCTATGTTTTTATATACAACGTTCATATTTTTTCTGTAGTGTATTTAATTTAGTATCAGCATTGCACCCGTGCGAAGCCGGGGCGGGTCGCTAGTATTGGATAAATTATAGATGAATTTGGTCACAATTAGTGCTTAATAATAAGAAAACAATATAACTAACAAAGAAACACAACATAAATTGATTCTAAAGCAGAACCAAGTAGTATACAGCCAGTATAAACGAAATTATTTTAACTCGTACTGCTACCATAACCACAAGACTTTCTTTGCAGCAGAATTAAACCCGACATAAATTCATACTTTATAGTACCGAACGGCTTTCCTCTCTCACGCGGACGTAACTTGCAGGCACGCAACCGTGATTGCATTTTTTGTTTGCCCGGCCATTTCGACTTGTTTCTCACCCGAGTTGGAAACGGCATTTCTTGAAATTTTCTTGCATCACAAGATGGTACGTACTTATAGGCGTATGTGTCTTGACCCAAATGTATTGTTAATTGTCTTCATTCGTTATTCAGCTTACACATTTTAAACTTTTTATCGGTGTTTGAAATATGTTTAATCCATAAAATACGTCATTACTTAGAAATTCAACCTAGTTTTAGATTAATTTTGCTGATATGTTGTTTTAATATGTAGGTAATATAATATACAGCGTCACTTTATTGGAAAAGTTCAATTTTTTAAAATCTATTATTACTAGTCGTTGTCCCAAGAACATGAAACTAGACACTTATCTAGGAAGATCCATTATCCTTTATATACCTATAAATAAATGTATAAATGTATTTACCATTTAGTGTACTTTACTACACGCAAGATCAATGCAAGACAAGATCTTGAGTATTCTAGTTCAGTGTGTAAAAGTGACAGCACTTTAGAAATTATTACATCTATGACCTATTTATCAGATCAGCATGCTTTATGTGTTCAAAAATTTATGATTCTCAATGCCTAGAGCTACACAGTTTTGTCAAAAAAAAAACGTTAAGACATTAAAACACAAAAACATTAACATCATTTTAAAGAGATTTTTGATTTTAAGCATTACAGGAAAATATTAACAAATTATATAAAATAGCACTAAAGATCAATATCGTAAATATTTTTAAATTTTTGCGTAACATAACTGGCTTCATTTAATGATAAATTAAAATTTCATGATCCTTATCACTTCCTAGTGGAAAACCCGATACATCGAACCATTAATGGTCCAAATTTGGAATTTTAATATATAATCTTCTAGACTTCGAATAGTTATTGCTACATTTATATTGCACCATTTATAATTTTATACCAAATATATTTAAAATCGTAAAAGAGGTAATAAAATATTAAAACACCAACAAGAAGTGTTTATTATTTCGCGACATTAAAAATGACTGGTAGCAAATGCTATCACAGATAAAAAGACAACTACAAAAAACAAAAATAAAGAATAATAATAAAAAGAACACAGTAAAGACATCAGAAACTTAATAAATATGTTTTTGTTGCCTCATGCGAAGTTAATTTTAAGTGAATACATTCGAGTGGAAGTCGTAGGACACCAAGCGTCTTCCAACAGGCTGTAGAGATCCTGAAAAGGCCCAAAAATACATTTATTTATATCACAGCATGTTTCCTGATTCCATAATGTTTTTCTGGTCAACTGACCATTAATACTTTTGTTGCTGTTGATGTAACAGGTCAATTGAAAGGTCCCCGGCCTACCATAGTAAAACATATTTTTTGGCAAAATTAGTTCTTTTCATTCAACATAATTCCCCTCAAGGGTGATACACTGATTATAGCGACCCTCAAACTTTTCGATACCATTTTTTGTAGTACGATTTAAAATAGGCCCTTGCTTCAAAATAAGCCTCAGTTTCGTAGATCATTCGACAAAAATTTCATCCCAGCGAGCATTCTTTTGAGATCTGAGAAAAGGAAACAGTCACTGCGGGCCAGATCTGGAGAATACGGTGGATAAGGAAGCAATTCGAAGCCCAATTCATGGATTTTTGATAAGGTGCATTGTCTTGGAAAAGCAGCACTTGCTTTTTCTTTAAATGCAGCCGTTTTTCGGCGATTTCGTCCTTTAAATGGACCAATAACTCTATGTAATGGCCGCTGTTGATGGTACAAGATATTCAATGAAAATTATCTCATGCGCATCCGAAAACACAAACGCCGTAACCTTGCCAGCCGACCGTTGTGTTTTCCCACGTCTTGGAGCGGGTTTATCGTGTGCAGTCCACTCGGACGACTCTATTGGACTTCGGAGTGAAAGGAGTGAATGAGTAAGCCATGCTTCATCCATTGTCACATATAGACGCAAAAATTCGGGTTTATTACGCTTGATGACCTTCAAATAGTGCTTCGAATCATCAACTCGTCGTTGTTTTTGGTCAAAAGTGAGAGCGCGCGGCAATCATTTTGTGCAGAGTTTTCTCATACCCAAATATTCGTGAATGATATGATGTACACATTCAGTTGATATCTTTAGAGTGTTTGCTGTTTCATTCAGTCTCAATTTACGGTCATTCAAAATCATTTTTTGGATTTTTTTAATGTTTTCGTCGATAACAACCTCTTTTGGGCGTCCAGTGGGTTTACCGTCTTTGGTGCTCATTTCACCACGTCTAAACTTAGCATACCAATCCTTTTGTGCCACAAAACTATGAATTATTTTGCTTTTTTAATATTGATTTTCTAATTATACTAAGAAGATAGTAAAGAAGTTGAGAAGTAACTAACAAGTATACTTTAATTAGCAAATTTTTATTGAAAATCATTACTAATAGTTATAATTTTATGCTTATAAAAGTTAGTATAGTGAAAAATTAGTAAAACTTAAGTTATATTCAAGAAAAACACCTTTCATATGTTCTGTTCTTCTATATTTTTTGATAACAATCTCTTTATAGAAAACTGCAGTATTTTTTTCTATACAAAGCCTCATTTTGATAAATGGTTCATCACTATAATTCCTCTCCAAGGGACTACGGAGAAACTGTAACTTAATGCTCATATTTCTTCCTAAAGTTTTAGGACTTGCCAACATATTTTGCATAATTTATTTATTCTTTTAAAGCTTTATTTATTTCTAGTTACCTAGAAAGTTAGGTTTCACTTTTAGAATTAGATGGTTAATTTTAATAACTTTTAATTTTTCCACGCTCAGTTTAGATATGTATTTTAAATAATTTTATCTTTGTCCACCTTTATATGCACCTTCATATTGACGAAATACTGTGACTTTAGCAATATCATGGTGCCCTGCCAATCTCCAAACTCAAAGTCAAAGCACTGAATGGCCCGGTAATTACATGACGTGAGGGGCTAGAGGGGGTTAGAAAAGGATGTGACTAAAAAGCCGACTTAAATTGTTAATTATTTTAATTATAATTAATTTTTAATTATAGTCTCAGTCTTTTCATTTACACACTAGAAAATTGTGAATACGAAAATAAAGGATGAAATATATTCAGTCATTTCTTTGACTGTTTCATCCAATTTTGATGATTGACTATAAATATCTGAACTAACTGAAATATCTGGTATCTCAAGTAACAGTTATGCTTTTCTAGAGAACTGGAGGACATATATGGTCTTTAATCAATACTCTATGCATTATCGTAACAATTCTATCGTGCTTCTTGGATAATGTAACAACAGCGTTGCTGATTACCCCAGTAACCATCAAGTATGCTATCTAGAAGTCCCTTTATTATTGATATTTCTAACAGAATTTTATTTTAGGTTATGTGAAGTGATGAAAGTTAATCCTGTGCCTATACTGACCATAATGGTGGTGTTCGGCAATATCGGTGGGGCTATCACTCCTATTGGGGATCCTCCCAATGTCATAATAGCATCAAACAAGGATATTGTTCAAAGTGTAAGTAAGAACAATAGTTTAACTCTCTCAAGTAAACCCTCATTGGATGATGCACTAAAGAAAAATTATATTATATAAAAGATTATTATTGGTTTAAAAAAATTGGATTTTTGGGAAATATTTAATTCAGATAACAAGAAGTGCTAGATAACCTAAACCAATACTATCCAGTAACTAGAAGGAAAATAATATTTATTTACTGAATGGCCATGAACATTCCGCTTCGGCTTTGATGCAGTTGCCTTTCCTGAAGTAACATATGGGTTTTTACATTTGGTTCATTACATTTTGATTAAATTATAACATTTAGATACAATGCCTAGTCAAATGCTAACGTATTTGAAAGTTCTTTCAAAATGAGGCTGGACATCATTCTCTGGGGGCTCTTCTGCTATTACTCGTATATTGGGATGAGAATATCAAGGGTATATTCGCCAGAGTAGAATGGTGCACCCTGCTTTTCTTTGCTTATTTGTTTATTTTAATGGAGGTAAGTATTATCAGTCCCTAGAACCAAAGAGCATCAATCATCAGCTTTCGACCTCCTCTTTGGAGTGAAACCACTTTCTTATCAAAAAGTTAGACCAATAATATATAAATTCTTGTAGTAACAACAAATAATTTTATAAAGAAATATCTGGCTTACGTGGTGAATATAGTAACATTAACAATAAGTGGTCTCTTCCCATATTTCTCACCAGGAAAAGGTCGAGTGATCTATCTACTTTAACTTTTAATCAATATTTCTAAACCGTATGTCAGGCTAGCCATTCGGTATTAATTTGAACAAGTGGTAATCAGGAGGTGCTACGTACGGTGGGTATGTCGGTTGCGCCAGAATTTGTATCGAGTCTTACAGTTGTTTAGAACGATACAAGCACCTAATAATTACAGGTGATGTGTTTTAAGAGACCTTAAGTTCCTGGTTAGAAATAATTTAAGGCTAATAACATATCCTCGCCAACTGCTAAACTATTTGAAAATTCTTTCAAAGTGAGAGTTTGAAATTGAGTTGTTTCAGAACTTCCAGATTATACTTTGGCATTGCCATCAAAATTGACACTTTTACATCGGTAATATCAAAATCGACAATTGGGATATGACGGAGCAGCATCACCAGCATCACCATAATAGTTTCTATAGGCTTCGACGACAGATTTCATCAAATCAAATAACAAAAGTAAGGAATTTGTTCACTGTAAACTGTAAATAACTCAATAATATCAAAGCTGTTATTTTATGGGCGCCTACTGTTGCGATAGTCGCGGGTTCGAATCCTGCTGGGACATGGTCGTAAATGTATGTTTGTGATTGTTTAATATTTGTGATTGTCCTAGGTAAGAGTGTAAAATCCGACAAGGAAAATGATCCAATTCACGCCAGTAACCAGGCTGGGTAAGACCAGATGTCTTCTGGGATGATTTCTAAGTTGGTCACTCGCCAATCGGTAGGCTTAATGCCGAGGACTAAGCAGCAATCGACCGTATGGATGTTCTAACATGAACCAAATCCAACATAAGTTGTTCGCGCACAAAGCACTTCAAAGAAAATAGTGGCCTGTTTCTTCAGGAAAACTGGTCATATTGCAACAGTGTTTCTAGAGGATCGTAGAACGGTAAATTCTGATAGGTACACAACCTTTTGTTTGTCAGAAGTCTTGAAAATTGGTTTAAGCGTATGTAAAAGTGTATCGATCACAGTGGCGAGTACTTGAAAAACAATAAAAATATATTCGCAGCTTATCTTTTCTTTTTCCTATTCCCGAAATATATTTATATATATATATATATATATATATATATATATATATATATATATATATATATATATATATATATATATATATATATATATATGTATATATATGTATATATATATATATATATATATATATATATATATATATATGTATATATATATATATATATGTATATATATATATATATATATATATATATATGTATATATATGTATATATATATATATATATATATATATATATATATATATATATATATATATATATATATATATATGATTTAAATGAAAATTCCAAAGATATCATAAAAAATTAATACAATTAAAACAATAAAACTTTTTTTATCAACAAACTCAACAATCTTTCCTACAAATACTAATTTTTGTTAGTTATAAATTTTCTATTATAGGGAGTAAACTTTGGAGTTTTTACATTACACATGGGCGTAGGGATTTTCTTAGTATTTACTGTCGTATACGGCTTACTACGATTCATATACAGGGACATGGCGGCATTCCAAAACCCGGAACCGATAGAAATTCAAGGTAGGGACTCGCTATTAAATAAAATTCTAAAATATGTTATCAAATTTATATGGCTTACAGATATAAAGAGGGGTATCGCAGCTCTGCAGAGAACAGCGGCTTCGGTAAGCAGTTACAGCAAAGATGAGGAAGCCGTAAAAGAAAACCTTATTAAGAAAACAGCGAAATTACGTGGTCAGTTGAAAGTGACGAGAACGGGCAACAGTCCCGTTACCGAGAGACTTATTACCGGAGGAAATCAGGTGAAAACATCATCAAAATCATATTAGGTGTTAACATATGATGTATTCTTTAATTTCAAATAGACATCCAGTTGATAGGTGTAACAACTTCCTATTGTTAGTCTACAATACTGGCTCTAAAGATAAATAATAAGATAATTTATTGAAAATATTGAAGAATCCACGGTCTACCATTGTAAAACATATTTATTGGCAAATTTATTTTTTTTTATTCAACATAATTCCGTTCAAGGGTGATACACTGATTATAACGATTGTGTTTGTAGCCATGTGAATGTGATTATAGCCATATTTCATCCATTGTCACATATCGACGCAAAACTCGGGTTTATTAGGCTTGATCATCTTCCAACACTGCTCCGAATCATCAACTCGTCGTTGTTTTTGATCTAATGGGTCTAATATTAAATTGAGTGAAAACTTCAAGTTTCAAAGGCACGCGCAATGTTATTACATATTGTTTTTATCTAAAACAATCAGATATTTGTGTATAACTTTATTGCTAAATTGATGTGACAAAAAATCGGAAGTAGTTCATTATAAAAGCCATAAGTTTGATTTTTAAGCACTAACCATATAATATGAGAAGTCGTAGAAACACTGTAGGCAACACTAACTTATAACTCACACGCGAAGGTTGCGGGCTTGCTTACCAATAGGACAGCAATTTGCTTTTTTTTTCTAGTCTAGCTGGAACATTTGTCAAATCACCCAGACTAGGTAGCGGAATCCAAAGCCTGAAACATTCCTTATTTTCATTGTCTCTTTATTTTTATTTTTCCCCATAGGGGCTGTACTTTTACTTGGGTTATCTGCAGTAATACTGAAGTGCGTAATTGAACTAAAAAGAGAAAAACAAAACATTAAAAAAAATTGAACAAATTTCAAAAAATAAATAAGGAACTCACCAAAAGGTAAAAGATAATCAAATTTAGATTTTTAACACACAAAAAATGTTTAAAAACAAAATATGTACGTAATGATTGTTGTAAAAACTAAATTAAAATCATAAATAAATCATAAAAATAGTTTATGTCATAAACACAAAATTAAATTAGGAACAACACAAATATAATTTAATAGTGACTGTTTGGGCACGGTACCGATTTCACATTGATTATTATTTAGTTATTACAAAGATTATTACGTACATATTTTGTTTTAAATCTTTTTTTTGTGTTAAAAATCTAAGCTGGATTATATTTTATTTTTAGTGAGTTCCTTATTTATTTTTTATAGTCAGTTAATTTTTAATTAATTAATTTAATTTTAATGATTAATGGGGTTTCATTTTCGTTCTTATACAATTTGTAAACATTCGTTGGATGTAGCTGTGTTTTATATGATCTACAGTCATAACACACTACAGAGACCAACAACTCCTTTAGTAATTGATACTCCAGAAACTTTAATTCCTAATAATGACATAACAACGGAAGAATTACAAATCTAAACAAAATCATTAATTGTACTAAAGCTATGCTGGCTCTAATACTGTTATAGCCTGAAATCTGTGAGCTTGACATTGTTTAAACATTCTTTCAAATTCTACATGTTTCTCTTCAAGATTGTATTAGGATTGAAATAAGCACTACAAATAGGCATTAACAAATTATCCCAATAATAATTCGATTTTACAGATTGGTATTAGAAACAAAATTTTACTTATCAAGTCAGGAATAACGTTGGTTATAGTAATAGGAGTATTATTTCTGCATTCTATACCCTCATTCAGTAAGTTACCAGTTAACTAGCTGATCATATAATTCTCTACAGAAACTTTTATTTGTTCAAGACAACCTTGGTATAGGCTGGACATCATTCCTGGGGGCTCTTCTGCTTCTGCTCCTATATGGCGATGAGAATATCGAAGGTATATTCGCCAGAGTAGAATGGTGCACCCTGCTTTTCTTTGCTTCTTTGTTCATTTTAATGGAGGTAAGTATTCTTAGCCCTTATAACCAAGGAGTATCAATTTTCAGCTCTTCTTCGGAGTTGAACCAATTTTTTATCAAAAAGTTAGACGAATAATATATAAATACTTGTAATAATCATAAATAATTATAGAAGTAATCATAGTTGTATAAAGACATGTCTGGACTATATGGTGAATACAGTAGCATTAACAATAAGTAATCTCTTCCGCATATTTCTCACCACTTATGGATGCAGTGTGGAAAGAACGATATTGATTTAGAAAAAATCCAGTCATCTATCGACTTTAACCCTCATTTGTTATTTCGAAATCGTGTGTCAGACAAGCCATTCTGCATTGATTTGAATAAATAGTAATCAGAAGGCGCTATATATGGTGGGTATGCTGGCTGTGGCAGAACTTCAATCGAATTTAACAGTCGATGTAAAAGACCCTTTTAGTTCCTAGTAACTATATTCAATGAAACAGAAAGTCACAAGTCAGGGTATTGGCAGTGTCATCTAATACAAATCCTTTAGGGTTCATTGGAATAATTGATTACTTGATATATGATTAGCTGAAGGACTGAAATTTTACGAAAACTTATGTTTTATGAAAGTTTTAACGATTTAACAATGTTCCCAAGATCGCTGTTGATCCATAGATCTTATTAAATTAAACTACTAATTAACAGCTACTTTTATATCCATTATCATAAGCCGTGACATTAAATACTAACTATTATATATACAACCGTGACATAATAATTAAATTTTACTATAAATTTTATTCAATTCTTAGCAAATTATTTTATATTAATTTATTTTATCATCCGAATCAACAATCAGTAGAGCTAAGTAGTTTTTGTGAAAGTCATAATCAAATAAGTAGAACTGATGAAGTACCCTACACTTGCAAAACTAAATATAGTGATTTTGAGTTTAGAATATTCAACGTTTTTCGATAAATATGAATTATTCAATTAAAGACAAAACTAGTCACAAGAAAAAATTATAGAGTTATATATGACTGTTTGAAACCATCTCTCTAGTTCAACCAAAAACAACTTGACTCAGAATTTCAACCATAAACTACAGATATTATTCGATTATTTTAAAGGAAAAACGGTGAAACATTGACAATAATGACGAAACATATTTGATTTAACCTAGAATGTATAGAAACCGAGTTCGAAGTAACAACAAATAAACGCGATAAACGTTTTACAAACCCAATGTTATATTTAACAAAAGTTAACTATTAGTTAGCAAAATTCCATTGTAAACTCGCATAAAAATTATAACAAATGTCTTTAAAAAAAATTGCAGAAAAAGACAGCATTGTGTCACAGCTATGATTTATTGGACAATAAAACTATTCCTAATTGCTACAACTATAAAAGAAATCTTTGATAAGAATCAGTGACATACTATATTTATGATGGAAAAAGTTTTCAGATGAAAATAGAAAAATAATTACACAATATTCTCATTAAAGAAAGAAATAGTTGAAATTCGTTTTGCATAGGAATGTTGAATAAGGGATGTTGCAATATAATTAGTTTTACAGAAGTTCTAGGGATGTAATCAATTAATTTGACAGTCAAAATTAAAATTGATGCTACGGTAGAATTTTTATTTAAAAAAACTATTGTGGCTTATATATATTATACATAGCATGAAACAGTAATCTATGTTTATTCGATGCAATGAAAGTATTTTACGTGTAATGTGACTACCGTGCTAAATTTTTATGTTAAGGAAAAATCGAAGAAGAGAAAATCAAATAAAAGATAATCCTTGTTCATTTTCTTCAGAAAATGGCCTTGCATTGATCTACTCCTCATCTATAAAAAAATTAATCCTCTTAGGCTTTATTAATATGTTAAAATACTAGAATTTCTTATCAAAAAGATAAAGCAGTAGATGTCACGTATTACCACGTTTACCATTCAATTCAGACATTTCTTCAGTACTGTTATTCTTTATTTATATATTTTTTCAACTTTATCTTCAATCAATTATGAATTATGGGGAATATGTTTTTAAAAATCATAAAAAGTTTTAACCAAAAGTACAAAAAAAGAAAAAATCTACATTTTTAGTCTATTTTTCCTAAATTCTAAATAACTATATTAAAAAATTATTTTGCATTGATGTTTTAAGGCATTGTCGAGACTGGGACTGATCGATTACATTGGAAAACAAACGCAGGCTATCATAATGGCCATCAATCCAGAAGCTCGATTAACTGTTGCCATTATTTTGATGTTGTGGGTCTCAGCATTCGCCTCAGCTTTCGTTGATAATCTACCATTGACCACAATGATGGTGAAAGTAGCCACTGAACTTGCCACCAAACACGAACTTCAACTGCCTCTGCAACCTTTAGTTTGGGCTCTTTCTTTCGGAGCTTGTCTAGGAGGTAAGATCAGATTGGTATGCAAATTTGTTGCCTTCATCTTTTACATTGAGTTTATCATAATTATATGCCATAAATATGAGCAACAATATAAACAAATTAAAGGAAACAACGAATGGTTTCGGAACATTGTTTCCTGTTTTTATCTTTATTTTCAATTTAAGCCAAAAAATCATTAAATATGGGAATATAATAACAAGTATACTCTTAAATACTAAATATATATTCAAAATTATTAGTAATAAATTTATAACATCATATTATATTTCCGTGAAACACGGGCTGTAAACAATTTTTTTCAAATTATTTTCGAGAACATGTTTTTTAAAGAAAGTATCAGAAATCAACTATATGATCATTAATATATCAAATGTAACACTAAACAACAACAAATATTACAACATAACATAAAAAAGATTCATTATAATACTGTGCATTAGTTAATAAACAACAATTACGTATAACAAGCTTCATATTAACAATCTCTAATTATATAGAATCATATTACTCGAGTATCTAGTTGATAGATTGTCTTATTAATCAAGTATTTAATATAATAACAATGGTTATTGATATTTAGTTCTTTTGTTATAATTGTTGAGTATTATTATAATACAAAATCAGTAATTTCTATGAAAGAAATATAATTTCACAGTAGTTTTCCTTCAGCTTTACAGTATACAATAGCGTATCATATATTAACCCAATATTATATATAATATAATTTAACAGTTAGTTTGTGTTGTTTAACAATTATTTACATTCTAGTTACTTACTTGATGAAAATACATACAACTACCTGATACATAACTTAAACTAATTAATATTTTATATTTTTGATCATTTTTTGAATATAAAGCAATATTTTTGTATATTTTTAGGTAATGGCTCCTTAATTGGGTCTTCATCAAATATAATATGTGCAGGAGTCGCAGAACAACATGGATACAAGTTTTCATTCATGGGTTTTTTGAAGTAAGTATAAAAAAACATAAGTTGCTATTATTAGAACCGATCTAAAGCAATGTACGACGAAGTCGTACAAAGTCAATATTATTTCATGAAACGTTTTATTACCGCGTTTCTACAAAAAAAACATAATACTTATTGTTACAAGCGGTTAAGCAACCTTAAAAATGACTTTTATCATATCTTATATATCTTTATTTGACTTCCTGTGGTTTTATGGGGAATCGTTGTTGGTATTTATCTGTGTCACGTTGGTTTGACATGCAACATTCGAATTAGAAGAGCATACAGGCTTTCATACCTGCAAGATGCAAACACATTTTTATCTTTGGGTAAAAAAATCACAAGAAAGAAAGAAACAACATTTTTGACTATTGATTGTATTGTAGGAATGTTCGTCGGGTCGGTCAGTCGGTCGAAATGTGTGGCTGCCGCTGCGATTATTTGTCTTTCTTTATTTGCATGAGAACTGAAAACACTGGTTGACCAATTACTGTTTATTTTTAATATTAAATTATACATGTGGTCGACAGGAGTTCCTTCTGGGGAGTTCGGAGATTTTATCATATTTTAATTGTTAATTCAAAGGGTCGTGGACGTCGCCACAGTATTGTTAATTATATTGGTGATAATAGACGTAATAGCATGTTATTTGAGAGAAGTTGCATTTTTGTCACAAATCAATATTCATTGGTTCTTTTTTCCTAGTTTATCTAAGATTGATAATGATCTTCTAAGAGATTGTTGGTGATAAATCCAGCTTTTGCCAAAATTAACAGACAACTATTTATATTGAGGTTCATTCAGTATGAACAGTTTCTTTTAAATTCTCTGACTCTTGATTATTTATGTTACATATTTGGAAGCATGACTAATCTTTCAGTCAAACAACATAGTTTGTGAATGTGCCATCAAAATTGGGTGAGTTAGGGATGCCGAAAAAATATCGATATATAATTTATGATATTTTTTCGAAAAATATCGATATTTTTAGCCGATATTTTTTTGACTGATATATCGATATATTGATAATAAGATATTTCTTAAACACAAAACATGTATCAAATTGGTACTTAATTTAAAAAATTTAGTGTATATTCGTACTAATTTTAAATGATTATTACGAATATCGCAGTTATTGCAAAAAATCGACGTTTTTTTCCCTCCGCTATATCTATATATTATTTTTCTCACTCGCTATTTTTAAAGGTTTCTTTAGATTGTTTTTATATATAATCTTTCCGTATCTAAATTTTAATTAAGATCCATTGTGTACCATTAGCACAATTATTATATTTTTCAATCTCTTGTCCCATTTTATTAAATTGTTATTTACCCATATTTGTTTGTTTTCAATATAATTAATCTACCTCATGGTTGATGTCTGGCAGACATGTTATTGTGAATTAGGTTTCTAATTGAAAGGAAAATAAGTTTGGGTTTGTGTATTAATTATCGTCAAACAAATGTTTTATTGAACCAGTGAAAAGCGATGCTGCATTTAAAAAACAATGTCAATACCGGCTTATTAGCTTCAGGAAATATTTCTTACTGAAGTGATCTTTGTGGGTTCGAATCCTAGTCAGGGCATGGGATTTTTAATATTATATAAATAGAGGGACATGTAAAATCTGCTGAGCTGATGCATAATGCTGAGAATATTGCAAATGAATCCTAGTTTACGACTTGACTAACAATTATTTTGTTATATTTTTGATAAGCTATTATAGTCAATTGTTTAATGAAATTTTTATTCTTTTATTGCAGAGTAGGCCTGCCTGTCACCCTATTAAGTATTGGAGTAATCAATCTCTATCTTATTTTTTGTCACGTCTTATTTTCTTGGCACTAAATATGTTTGTTAAGAATGTTGTTATAAATTTTATATAAATGGTTATATGTTTTGTTATTTTATTTATAATTCAATAATGTTTTACATAATTTTTGTATTGATTTTAATTTAAATATATTCATTAAAAAAATTGAGCAATCTTTAAATACCTTGTCCAAGATATGCTCTTGAATAATAATAGCAATAACATTCAATAATAGCACTGAGTAAACTCATATAGAGTCAATTTAACTCGAAAAATAGCAATACAAATATTGTTATACTTTTTTCCTTTTAAAAAAGTATTTATTGGGAAAAGTTGGTATAATATAGTATAAGTATTTTATAAAATAAAAAAAAGTGTTCCGTCATTTTTTCACAACTTTTTCCCATTTTTATGACAACATAGCGATGCCGAATCAAAAGAGCGATGTGTGTTTGGTAGAGATTCAATCATCCATCCCCTTTTTGGCACTTTTTCAGCAGAAAAAAAACTTGAGCCATGCCACATTGATATGAATAACTGATAAACCTAAGGTGCAATGGTTTGGAAGTACGCTGGATCCGACAGAAATTCTCACATAAAGCTGTAATAGTTCATAACTGAAAAACTGTTATTTTACGTAAGATAATACCAAAACTATCGAATTTAAAAGTTACAATAGGCTCCCTAACACTTATTTACATAGATACACTGTTTCTATTTTATAAACAGAAGAGGAAACATAAAAGAAGATAACTATCACTGATAATGTATACTATTTTTAATAAAAAAACCTTGAGTTTATCCCTCAAAATTAATTCACCGTCCTTACGTATAGGTTTTTATTAAAGCCATAATAAGTTAAGCAAATTATATGACGTCAAGTCGTCAGTTCCATGCCTATATTTTCTTCAATGTTATTCCAACAATGTAATAAAACATTACGTAACAGAAATCTAAGAAACTGTTTCTTACGAAATACTTGACAGAGCCCTTGTAATTCACGGAGCTAGTTAAATGTAGACAAAATGATTTTTTTTAGTTAGAGCTTTCAAGCCAAATTTAGTTACAAAACATACGTGTAAATCAGTTTTTAAACAATTTATCGTATGACCTTTAACAAGACATGTGGCAACTGTTCTGTACTCTTCAGAGCACTTTAAAATTCTAATGATGCATCTTGTAATATCATATTTTGAACTAATGGTGATATACGACTACTATATGACCTGCCATAAATTGCGTCAATGTGAAATATTCCGCATTGCGTAACAGACATTGTATGTTAACAATGTTTGACGGTAAAATATAACAAATAACATCAGAAAATCTAAAAATATTTAGTTGAATATTTAGATTCCACATTTGATTCGATATTAATTGATTGAAATTTTATTTTCACTAAACATTTATAGAAACATATCTACCATCATATAGCAGTTGACCAGTTTGTATAATTTTAATGCCACTGACGAAATACCACTGAAAAAATCAACTAAATTAGAATATTTAGCAATTGATAAATCATTAGTTAAAAAATGTCTGATAAAAATGATTTGATAAAGTTGCGTTGTTGTTTTAAAGTCTCCTTTTTGCCAACGCGGTTTTAGCTGGACTAGACGAACTAAGGAACCAAGGTCCTCGGCATTAAGCTCACCGACTGACGAGTAACGAACTTTAAAAAAAATCCCAGAATACATCCGGTCATTCCCAGCCTGGTTACTGGCGTCACGACCATCACAAACATTAAACAATCACAAACAATAATTTATGACGATGCCCCAGCAGGATTCGAACCCGCGATTATCGCAACAGCATGTGGACCGTCCTGTCTCACTGACCACTGCACCACTGCAATCAAGACGGTTTTCTGGCGTATTGTAATGGAAAGGGAAGTTCTTATTATTATTACTAACTTGTTTTATTGTCTATTATCTCCTATAAAATTCAGTTAATAATTTAACTTAATTTGACCTCAACATTAATTAAAAGATCGCTAGTGTTGACCCAAAAAATATAATGACTCGAGGAGCGGGCGATATCGACGAAGTTTTATATCAATAATATATATTCACAAAACGATTTCCTTCTACACACCATGTGTAAAGTAATATTTCAGAGGTTATTATATTCCTTTTGGCGCGCTTTTTCGTCGAGAAATAGATAATATCCTTGAGTGCCATCTATTAATTGATGATGGATGGCAAATAAAATGCTGTGGTTTCCATTTTTTTCCAGGTTATTTTTGTCATGAACTGTAGCGACCTTGGGGCATGTTGAATTTTACATTTTAGAATAGCGACCTACAAAATACTCAGAAAATATTTTCCCATATATTGAATACGTGCAGGATGTCAGCAGCAGCGACTTGTAAGCGATAACGAATATCTGGCAAAAAAATCCAAGACGTTTATCTGGGATATTATTGAGGAGTACTTTCGATTCTTTCAGTCGCTGACCATCATTCAGTTCAGACGTGCCACCGTCGACTTCCCAATTCTCGTCTTCAGGTAACACTACTAACATCCCTCTCATCTATTTGTATTTTCTTAATATTTTATAATATCTTTAAATAACGTTTATATAATGTGACCACCGGGTCATATAACTACCCTAAACCTAAGAAGAAACCTACCCTAAGAAAATAGACGCTATACATACCTCCACTACTTGGTAATGCTGTAAAAGATATTTGCATATCTTAATTATTTTCTAAAAATATTATTAAGAAGTCGGTTCATCATATTTCTTCTGCATAGCATCATATGCCTCTTTCTAGTCAATGTCAACACTACACCCGAAGCTGTCTGAAGAGAAAAAAATCTGGATGAATTGGTGGAAAGCAGATGCCTTATTGTTTAAGTTAAAGTAACTTCAAATGAAGAAAATGCAAGAGTGAAAAGCTCCTTTGTCATAATGACCAGACATTAATTGCTAGTTTGTTATTGTTTTATCATTACTGTCTGAGGAAGGCCGCTTCTTATATATTGGAAGAGGACGAAAAAATGTACAGAAAACTATTCACAAAACTGCCTGAAAGCTGAACAAAGCTAATTTATATTTCATTCAGCATGAAATCACCTAATAACACCCAATACTGCAAATAATAACAACAAAATATATATTAACAAGTAACCTTCCTCAGTACTCATTCCCATTTCGTGTTGGTTAAAGTAAAAATGTGGTGATAGCAGTTAGTTGTACCTGCATGTATATCAGTTAATTGCCAAGCTAGTAAATACCATTTTACAATATTACCCAATAGAATGTCTCATAAGTTCAGTTCAGTTTTATCGGTATATACGTATTTGTTACTCATTCAATGTCAAAAGGGTATAGTGGTTCGCTTTTTATCTCTAACTGTAATAATGATGTATCGATGTTCTAGTGCATTTGGCTGGTGTAAATCGAATTGTGGGAGGGAAAGCTGTCGATATTAATGATTATCCTTATCAATTAAGTTTAAGGTAAGTTTAGGCAAAATAAATGTTTATATGTCCTTAAACTACACTCTACAGTAATGTAGAGAGTTTGTCCTTTTTTTTATTGATTACTGTACTCAACTCATCTCCATAATCAATTTTGACGTTCACACAACATAATGGTTGAAGCGAAACTAAGTTAAACGTCACATAACCAAGATGGCGCGCAATCGAAATGGTAGCGGGACTTTTGCTACACCTGCTTTTACTAATGATAAATTCGAAACAAATATAAAAAAAGTACTTCATGAGGCATGTCTGTAATCCTTTAATCTCTTTAATTATCAGCGATTTTCACGTGTGTTGATTTAACCACTTTCTCTCTTATCAGTGATTAAAATCACCTATTTTTTGTGTAGTTGTTGAGTCAGATATCAATGTTCAGTATAGAAAAGTCGGACTTTTATTGATGATTTTTCTTTATTAACAATTACAACGTATTGCTTTACAGAATAAACTCTGAACAAAATTGTGACTATTGTATCTCAAAAAATTGGTGTTAACTTTTTCCGGAACCCAAGACACAAACCAAATTATTACACACACTAGGCTTTGAGATATTTTTTCATGGTTAATAATCGAATAGAACTGCCGCCATATTTTATCGAACAGCAAACGTGTTATATTTCAGCTTCGACTACAAACAACACAACATACCGTTATGTGGGGCAGTCCTTATTAGCCCCAAATATGCCCTCACTGCTGCACATTGCTTTAAACTACCAGGCCAGTATAACATCAGAGCTGGCAGCAGTACCTGGAGATCCGGAGGTACCGTTGTTAAAGTACAAACCGCAGTTCTGCATCCTGAACATACCGTTCACAATCACGCTTTCGATATAGCGGTATTGGAACTGGAAAATGCTCTAAAGTAAGTATCGTTATTCCTAATATCAGTAACTTAATCGAGAAATTAAGAAGAAATTAGACACGTTATCAGCTTTATATTAGATTCTTAATTAATTATATACAATGTTCAAAGTCTACGGTAAAGTCTCAAACACTATTAACTAATTTGGACTTAATTCCAACCAAAACAACAATTAAAAAAAAAGTCTTTCAGTTTATTTGTATATAGCTGGTTTTCCCTTTCAAATACCTTTCAGAGTTGACCTTATGTCAGTACCTCCCACAAAGTATCTACTGTACTAGAAATTTGCAGTATTTTTTGATTAAAAAATGATTTAACAAAAAAGTATATTAATATATATGAACTTTTCGAATAAAATATAATATCGTTAATGCCTCTCAAACAGCTTGTTCAATAATATTGATAATAAAATCTACCCACTCTTATTGAAACACTAAACTATTACAAAAACAAAACAAACATTAGCTAAACAAAATCAACTAAAATCAACTAAAACAAAATTATTAATGTTGCTAATTTTATCTAGTTTAAGCTCAACTATACAACCCGTCAAACTACCCGAAAATGACAAGATGATCGTACCCGGTATGAAGGGAATTATATCAGGCTATGGGTATATTTACGATGACTCTGTACCCTCAACTTCATTGAGATCTGCTGAAGTTACCATAGAGGATTTTAATGACTGTAGACGAAGTTATCACCGGTTAGGTTTAGTGCTGAAGGAATCGATGTTTTGTGCTGGTTATTCCACAGGAGGAAGAGATGCATGTCAGGTAATAAACAGTTTTTTCGAACCACGGTCCTCGGCATTAAACCTACCGACTAA
This sequence comes from Rhynchophorus ferrugineus, assembly GCF_030347505.1. NCBI lineage: Eukaryota > Metazoa > Arthropoda > Insecta > Coleoptera > Curculionidae > Rhynchophorus > Rhynchophorus ferrugineus. The sequence goes on along the minus strand of NW_027472582.1, from coordinate 73,381,973 downwards.
CCAGTAACCAACTTAGTGACCATCCCAGAAGATATCCGGTCTTAGCCAACCAGGTTACTTATGTGACTGGGATGGTTATTCCTTATCGGATTTTTCACGGTTACCTATAAGGACAGTTACAATCACAAACATAAAGTTCATCTATGCCCCGGCAGTATTCGAACCCGCGACAATCGCAACAGTAAAATACATATTTAAGTTGATATCTGTTGAACTGAAATAGTTTAGTGTCATTAATTATAATTAAATGAGTCTAGCCACTCAAAACACAACTTAGTATTAACTTTTTCTTTGCTCACTACAACTTGTACTCCAATAATTCGACTTATAGTCGCCCAATAGCCATGTACTTTTTTAATACAACCAACAAAAATTTATGGTAAATTATAGTCTATTTTCAACAAAATCCTGCTTACTTCGCAATGCCTCAATACATTATTTTGTCCGTTGTATTAATCAGTTTAACATAATAAAATGAATATATAATTTGGTGTAAGTATTCTTAAATAAAGAATGTATTAAGAGCACGTCAATAGAAAAGACTGAAGTCAGTTTTAATCCATTCTAATCTAATTTAAATTAATTAACATTAGTGCAGTAATATTAATATTGAAATTTTGTAAAAAATAGAAAACTAGCAAAAAACAATATGTAGACAAAGAAATAACAAAAGGGACTTTTTTGAATTTATTACATTGTTAGTAGTCATTAGGAGAACCCTATCTTAGTCTCTGGTTTATTGGTTTTCTATTAAATATACCTAACTCGCTACACTATACTACACAATCTCAAATGGTTTGATTCTTGTGAGCTTGTGTACTATTCTGGTCATTCTTCTCTTCATTCATGTCTTCTGGAAATTATCTTGATTTCCTCAAATACAGTCGGTATAATACTTTTGAGGACTTTGCTCTGTAAAACTTGTACCGTATTTATATTACTTTTCACCTACTTAACATTTCTTACTTACTCTTCAACTCCATAATTGTATTTGGTATGTTTATATGTTTTAATATTTCCTTCTATAATAGCAATTTATTATATATTGATAATTGTAATTTTTTTCCAATTAATCAATATATTTTCCTAGATTTGAACGCCATTTCTTTCCTTTTCTTTTCTACAAGTTAATGAGAATACAAAACTGAAATTTATATATTTAATTTATTAAATTGTTTTTCTTTTTACTAATTGTCCATTTCTCATTGGTTACTTACAGCCTAATTTTTTTCATGTTAAACAAAAATTTCAGGAGAATACTAATAATATATTACTACTAAAAAGATATTTCAAAGACCAGAAGAGTGATTAGAAATGTAATCATAATCATTAGAAATGATCATTACAGACGATCTTTAAACAAATTCATTTAATTTATTGATACAAATAATGTACTAAAGTAATTGCTTTATTGGCTATAATGAGACTTTGAAATACTAATAAAAAAATACATGAATCGTATTGTAATCGCCAATTTTATTGATTGTTTACGATTTATTTTTTGTTGGACTCACAATGAACCACCTTTGTTTAAATTGTCCCATTAGATCCATAAAGAAGCATCAAGTCGAACAGCCAATGCACGTCATCGATGACGTCGAACGGCAACTTGCAAAAATATAAAATTAATTAAATGTGTGCAAAATTATAAAATATTCTTAAATTTTAGGGTGACTCTGGAGGTCCCCTGGTGATTGACAATACTTTATACGGTCTAGTCTCGTTCGGTCTGCGATGTGGAGATCCTAATTTTCCCGGTGTCTACACTAACGTAGCAGCTTACATCGATTTTGTAAGGGCCTATTGTAAGACATAATATCAGTAATAAATTATCAACGTTATCTTACACTGTGTATTCATTATTTCACACTTTGGATTTGGATTTCACATCATTTTAACATATGGTCTATCCAAAGTTGCTGTCGACATACGTCATCAGAATGTTTAATGTATCACCTGTCGCCATTTGTAAATTCGTGTTAGAATCGGAAAGGATTTTCCTTGTTATTCAGTTCTACTTAAAAAGAGAACCAGCCTGTTAAAGTAGTCCGGTTGTCAAACGTATGCAACATTTTTCATAACAATAGTGATAAGAGGTTATAAATCGGCAAACGTATTATTACTCTGATTAAAAGTGCCGATGCCAGACAGAAGAGATTGCCTCTTTAATCAACTAGATAATGGAGGCCCCCTCTTGCTATAATATTCGTTAGAGAGAGGTAAGCACTTTTACTGTTAAATACTAATTTGCTGCGGTTTTCATTGAAAATATTTTAAACACTGAAACATCTCAAAAAATTAAAAACTTAATCTTGGATTCACCGAAAGGAAACTGTCCTCATACGAAGCGGATGACGGATCAAGATCAGTGTAATTTTAGCATCAGAGATCAAATATGTGAAATGTAGCAAAACAGTGAGTAATTTTTTCAATATAAACATAATTTGATACAATTATTTCAGAGGAAACTGTCAGTCTGAAAAGTACCGAAGAAGTCTAACGAACTTGCAGACATTGAATGTAAAAGAATACAATTTTTAAAAGCATAAAATAAAATCAAAAAACTTATTTCAATTTGTGTATTTAGATGAGACATGGATATTCCAGAATAGAACCAATATATCAAACGCTCACTCATCACAAGATGATAATAAAACTGGTGTTAAGACAACTAAAGTTGATGGAAAAAGGTAAACGTTGGAATAACAATTGATTAGGTTCTATTAGTCATTATATTTATTGATAATTCATTGTAGATACATTGTAATTCATGCTGGAAACAGGAAAAGTCAATAGCACCTTCGGTTTGGATAACCTCGATGACATACATTGAAGAAGAAATTGGGAAATGGTGGAACGTTCTATAAATTGGAAATGAACAGCCTAGTTACTCACTCCAGTAAATCTTTCTGGATATAGAATTATGATTCAATACCGATAATTTCCAAGACAGGGTGATGGAGTGGAAACAACTAAAGCTTTGTATATAATTAATATACGATAATTGTAGGAAATTGTATTCTAAGAGTGTAAAAGATTTAGTTCCTCTAAATATGTGTGTAATTGTTCAGAATATACATTAGTGCTAGGCCAAAATGTGCGAGGAGAGAAAAATACTAACTGTTTTTCAGATATGGCAAATGCATTAAGGAGTATTCAGTGATTAATTTTATGACAAATGGTGTACACAGGTAGCAGCAGAAGAAATAAAAAATACATTGATATCAAAATGACTTGACAAGGAAACAAGAACTAAACGCAAAAAGGTAAATACGCTATCTAGTGACCGTAAAATACATTACTTGGATATACAATTGCAATTGCAGTTGCAGATTAGGCCTCCAGAGTTATACTACTACATAAAATAACGCGCCTAAAACTCTACCTCATGGGCGATGAGGAAAATAGTTCAATGTAAATATTATAAAACAACTCTAACCTATAAATCATTGTGGTTAAAAGTATCAAGTTAAAAATAGATATCTAACACGTTAATGACAAATAATATTTGAAATAAATTTCTAATAGAATGCATTTTTCTCCTTTTAATTGTCTTACCTTGATATTTGCATCTAATATTTATTTATTATCATATTACCAATAGTTCTTACAAAACACCACTTACTAACCCAATATTCTTTATATATTTTTATAAATAAAACGATTTCATCAGTTGGTAATAGCTGATGTTATTTTAAGATATGGGTTAAGAGAAAGATTTTTATGAACAATAGAAAATGTAGTGGTTGCTTGGTGAATGTTCAACAGCTGCTTACATATGTTGATGTTACCGTTGTATAAATAAATGGACTTGAAACGTACCAATCTGAAAATATACCATTAAGAGGATATCATGTCTCTGACTACTTTACAAGCATAGTTCAAATCTAACTTAATTTCTACAAGTCTTAGTTATCAAAAATTATTCCTATATATAACTATTCCAAAACTTTCTTGCACTTGTAGGTTCAGAATGATTTTAAAATGTAATTAATAGAATGATAATGTATTAGTATTAATTATTATTATATCATATAGATCCGTTTTTCTACTCTCCGCTTTCTACTGTCAAGAATAGGGGAGATATGTTTTGCGAATATTATGGTACTCGGCTAGTTTCTTCATCGGCATTTTTGGACTGCAAATGAATATATGGCAGCATGTTGTTGCTAAACTCTAGCATACTCCAAGATGAGAATGCACCCATACACGCAGCCAAGAAGGTTTCGGGGTTTTGGATGGGGAGACATAAGTATATCACCAAGTCTTTCCTGACCAGCACGACAATTATGAGAAAAAATTAGGAGAAAATAAAGATCTTGCATCTCCATCATCATCGAAGCAATTGGCGCGCGTCTCCCTACAAGAAAGCATTATTTCTTTAGAAATTAAAGCTGTTTCAAAAACAAATGGTGACTCAAAATATTATTAATAAGTAAATATTGTCTATATGTCAGGTATTCATGTTATTTTGTCTATCCCCTCTATATAATTCTTCATAGTCGACTCTGTAAGGTTTAGGAACAAATAATTAAATGTTTGTCTACTATTTGTTTTATAAGTTTTATATCTATTCATAAATATATATCTAGATTATTAATACACATAGTTTGCTGTTGACTTTTTACAACATTTTCATGAATCTTGAACGAAATTCGATTAAATAATTTCAAATTATTTGCCAAATAATCGAGAAAAATAAATGTTTAAACACAAAATGTATGTAAATGTAAATGTATATTTAAATTTAATTGTTCTTAATTTTTAGATATTTTTAAAATCTCTTAAATGTTTATAGCAACTATATAATAGAAACAATATGTTACAATATGCTCCCTCTAATTTCCTACGATAACATTGGACAAAGAAGGACTTTGGAAGATGGACAAATATTTATTATAATTTAAAATTTTATACACCAATTGCAAAATTTAATGGTTTATTAATATTTATCGATGGCCTAGACGAGAGAAAAAAAAACAGTTGATTACATGCAAATATGTCATATGTATCTAATTAAGATATTTTGTTACAGCTGAGCGTCAAAAACCTTGAAAATTTAGCCGTAAGATAATGTGTACATATAGTAGAGAATAGTGGTAATATATTCGAAAAAGGTTCTAAAATGTAGCATCCGAGCATATTGTCATAAATTTTTGTTATATATCATGTCGACGGAGAAGTCCCCGGTCTGACATATAGATAACATCAGTAATAAAAGTTCAATGTATAAACACCACGCAACTTAATGTAACTCTTTTGTTTCGTAAATTAAATTAGTCTATAGTTGATTTGGAAAATGTTCGCCAGACAGCTTAATTTTAATAAAAATATCATTTAGCCTGCACATAGTCAGAATTTAATACCCCTTGAATTTGTAAGGACACCTCCAAAAACTTTACTTGTATCGAGGTTTCATCATATATTTAACAACCCATAACAGTTTAAATTTATCTTACTAACCTAATTAACATTATAAATAACGATTATAAAAATACATTTAAATTGCGAGAACAGAACTATTACGTACTACATATAAATTTATTTGAACTTAAAACTATTCTATTTCTAAATGGTGAGAACTTAATTTTACTCAATGATTTAATTGAATAAGTCTGCACAATAATCTGGTAAACAAACGTAACGTCTTTTATACCATTTTTGAACAGCCTCGATATAAACTACTGCGTCCAGTTGTTCTTCTTCTCTTCTACATACCAGAAATTGGCTCTTGTATCGACATGAATCAAATGTACATAAGGTTTTTCTTTTTTTCTTCGCCATAATCTCTTTAATCGTCATACCCTCTCTTCATTTAGAAAGCGTAACTTTTTAAAAATTAAGTACAATTTTAAAAAACATGTTTGTAATGTTTTTAGTAAAATCTAAGGTTTTATTTATTTACGTATATATTTTATTGAATTTTATATATTTAGCTAAACTTTGTTTCAGATATATGATTCAATTTTTTTATTTGAAATTTTCTCTATGAATTGTCTCTCTATGACTATTCCTGATGTAATCGGTCCATCTATTATGATTTCCTCTCTAGGATAGTATTGCTATACGTTAACCATTACAAGAAATAATTATTCACAGTTTACGTCAACAGGTCATTTAAAATTGTTGTTATATAACGCCTAAAATTGCAAAATTGAAATGTAAAATATAATAAAAGCCAAATATATAATACAATATCCTCTATTGCACATATATTTCTAAAAAAAATACAGCACAATTACACAGTTAAACTGTACTCACATACAAATGGCTTTATGTTAAGAGATCATAGTTTCGTTTAAATTTGTTTTTCGATATATTAAATACTCGACGTCATTATTTGTGGTATGATGAAGAAAATACTTGAGAGTAAAGAAAGAGAAATCTGCTGTAGTCACGAAGAGATGGGTAAAGATCTAAATGTTCCTAACCTACTTAACGTTATGCTGACCCTCTTATCCATTACACGGAAATTGCGATTTTCTCTGAGAAAATGTTAAACAGAAGAAAAAACACATTATAAGTAATATAAACTTTTCATTGCCTGTTTGCATTTATTGGAGGAAAACTATTAAAATAAGATAAAAGGGAGTAAGTAATAATAAAAATTTATTATAAGTAATAAATGAATATAATAATATATGAATATAAAAATGAATGAATTGCAATTTCTGAATGAAAAATGAATTCTAATATATACTGGTGTTCGGTTTCTGATAACTGTGATAATTAATGAACCAATAAATTAGTTTTAAAGGTTTTTTTTTATTTTGAAGCTTTATAGTAAAAATCGGAATAACATATTTTATTTAATAAGTATTGTCCATTGATAGCCGCTACTTGTTCACAACTTTCATGCAATTTATAGTTTCCACTCAAAAAAGATCGAAGTATCTTTGGGGCTATCCACGAAACAAGCTATTTTTTGGTATATTAATAAGAAATGCAGCGCTGTTTAGACAGATCAACAATCAGAAGGAGCAAGGTCTGGTGCATACGGCGGTTGTATTAGCAATTCCCATTTTTGTATTTCAAAGTATGTTTTAACAAGTTTTGCAACATGTGGTCGAGCGTTGTCATGCTGAAAAATAACATTGTTTTGTGTTTGCTCGTATTTCGGCCAATTTTCAGGAAGTGTTCGACACAAATGCATAAACTGTAGTCGACGACGATTGATGGTTTTATCGAGTAATATCTTTAAATCCACCGCTTCACATTTTTTGGCTATACTGAATGCACATTATCTAATAATAAAACATAGATATTTAAATTAAAAAAAAAACGTTTTATATTAAAATAGAATGATAATTATTGAAAATACACCTTTTATAATATAACTTAAATATTAAAAATTGTATCCAATTCACAATACCACTCTTCGATACGGCGCAAAAATCTTTATAAACCTGGTAATTTATATTAACCTGAGAATATCCGAACAGAAATGGGAACAAAAATATTGAAAATGGCAAAAAATCACAAATTTTCCGACCATTTAGATAGAAAAAGTGCGATATTTTACAACCTCTAGGATTAAGATAAAACTCTCAAAATATGTGTATTTTGGGTTGTAAGAAATGAAAATCCATGTTAAATTGCTTTAAAATTGACGATATTAATGATATCTAACAAAAAAAGAAAACCGTAAATTTTTTGAAAATACACTTTTTATAATATATCTTAAAAACAAAGAATTGTACAGAATCTACAATACCACCATTCGATTCGGCGTAAAATTCTTTATAAATTTTGTGATTTATATTAACCTGAGATTATCCGAACAGAAATGGGAACAAAAATATTGAAAATGGCAAAAAAATTGCAAATTTTCCGACCATTTAGACAGAAAAAGTGCAATATTTTTCAACCTCTCGGATTAAGATAAAACTCTCAAACTGTATGTATTTTGGGTTGTAAGAAACGAAAATCTATGTTAAATTGCTTTAGAATTGACAGTTTCAATGATATCTAACAAAAACCGAAATCCATAATTTTTTTGAAAATATACTTTTTTTAATATATCTTAATAACTAAGGATTGTACAGAATTTGCTATAGCACCATTCGATTCGGCGTAAAATTCTTTATAAATTTTGTGATTTATATTAACCTGAGATTATTCGGAAAGAAATGGGAAGAAAAATATTGAAAATGGCAAAAAATCGCAAATTTTTCGACCATTTAGATAGAAAAAGTGCAATATTTTTCAACCTCTCGGATTAAGATAAAACTCTCAGAATATATGTATTTTTGGTGGTAAGAAACGAAAATCCATGTTAAATTGCTTTAGAATTGACGGCTTCAATGATATCTAACAAAACCCGAAATCCATTTTTTTTTTGAAAATACACTTTTTATAATAAATCTTAAAAACTAAGCATTGTACAGGATTTTCTGTACCGCCATTCGATTCGGCGTAAAATTCTTTATAAGTTTTGTGATTTATATTAACCTGAGATTATCCGAACAGAAATGGGAACAAAAATATTGAAAATGGCAAAAAATCGCAAATTTTCCGACCATTTAGATAGAAAAAGTGCCATATTTTTCAACGTCTCAGATTAAGATAAAACTTTCAAAATATATGTATTTTGGGTTGTAAGAAACGAAAATCCATGTTAAATTGCTTTAGAATTGACGGTTTTAATGATACCTAACAAAAACCGAAATCCATAATTTTTTTGAAAATACGCATTTTATAATATATCTTAAAAACTAAGCATTGTAGAGAATTTTCTGTACCACCATTCTATTCGGCGTAAAATTCTTTATAAGTTTTGTTATTTATATTAACCTGAGATTATCCGAAGAGAAATGGTAACAAAAATATTGAAAATGGCAAAAAATCGCAAATTTTCCGACCATTTAGATAGAAAAAGTGCAATATTTTTCAACTTCTCGCATTAAGATAAAACTCTCAAAATATATGTATTTTGAGTTGTAAGAAACGAAAATATATGTTAAATTGCTTTAGAATTGACAGTTTCAATGATATCTAACAAAAACCGAAATCCATAATATTTTTGAAAATACACTTTTTATAATATATCTTAAAATCTAAGCATTGTACGGAATTTACTATACCACCATTCGATTCGGCGTAAAATTCTTTATAGATTTTGTGATTTATATTAACCTGAGATTATCCGAACAGAAATGGGAACAAAAATATTGAAAATGGCAGAAAATCGCAAATTTTCCGACCATTTAGATAGAAAAAGTGCAATATTTTTCAACCTCTCGGATTAAGATAAAACTCACAAAATATATGTATTTTGAGTTGCAAGAAACGAAAATCTATGTTAAATTGCTTTAGAATTGACAGTTTCAATGATATCTAACAAAAACCGAAATCCATAATTTTTTTGAAAATACACTTTTTATAATATATCTTAAAATCTAAGCATTGTACGAAATTTACTATACCACCATTCGATTCGGCGTAAAATTCTTAATAAATTTTGTGATTTATATTAACCTGAAATTATCCGAACAGAAATGGGAACAAAAATATTGAAAATGGCAAAAAATCGCAAATTTTCCGACCATTTAGATAGAAAAAGTGCAATATTTTTCGACCTCTCGGATTAAGATAAAACTCCCAAAATATATGTATTTTGAGTTGCAAGAAACGAAAATCTATGTTAAATTGCTTTAGAATTGACAGTTTCAATGATATCTAACAGAAACCGAAATCCATAATTCTTTTTGAATATACACTTTTTATAATATATCTTAAAAACTAAGGATTGTACAGAATTTACTAGACCACCATTCGATTCGGCGTAAAATTCTTAATAAATTTTGTGATTTATATTAACCTGAGATTATCCGAACAGAAATGGGAACAAAAATATTGAAAATGGCAGAAAATCGCAAATTTTCCGACCATTTAGATAGAAAAAGTGCCATATTTTTCAACCTCTCGGATTAAGATAAAACTCCCAAAATATATGTATTTTGAGTTGTAAGAAACGAAAGCCTATGTTAAATTGCTTTAGAATTGACAGTTTCAATGATATCTAACAAAAACCGAAATCCATAATTTTTTTGAAAATACACTTTTTATAATATATCTTAAAAACTAAGCATTGTACGGAATTTACTATACCACCATTCGATTCGGCGTAAAATTCTTAATAAATTTTGTGATTTATATTAACCTGAGATTATCCGAACAGAAATGGGAACAAAAATATTGAAAATGGCAAAAAATCGCAAATTTTCCGACCATTTAGATAGAAAAAGTGCAATATTTTTCAACCTCTCGGATTAAGATAAAACTCCCAAAATATATGTATTTTGAGTTGTAAGAAACGAAAATCTATGTTAAATTGCTTTAGAATTGACAGTTTCAATGGTATCTAACAAAAACCGAAATGCATAATTTTTTTGAAAATACACTTTTTATAATATATCTTAAAAACTAAGGATTGTACAGAATTTACTATACCACCATTCGATTCGGCGAAAAATTCTTAATAAATTTTGTGATTTATATTAACCTGAGACTATCCGAACAGAAATGGGAACAAAAATATTGAAAATGGCAAAAAATCGCAAATTTTCCGACCATTTAGATAGAAAAAGTGCAATATTTTTCAACCTCTCGGATTAAGATAAAACTCCCAAAATATATGTATTTTGAGTTGTAAGAAACGAAAATCTATGTTAAATTGCTTTAGAATTGACAGTTTCAATGATATCTAACAAAAACCGAAATCCATAATTTTTTTGAAAATACACTTTTTATAATATATCTTAAAAACTAAGGATTGTACAGAATTTACTATACCACCATTCGATTCGGCGTAAAATTCTTAATAAATTTTGTGATTTATATTAACCTGAGACTATCCGAACAGAAATGGGAACAAAAATATTGAAAATGGCAAAAAATCGCAAATTTTCCGACCATTTAGATAGAAAAAGTGCAATATTTTTCAACCTCTCGGATTAAGATAAAACTCCCAAAATATATGTATTTTGAGTTGTAAGAAACGAAAATCTATGTTAATTTGCTTTAGAATTGATAGTTTCAATGATATCTAACAAAAACCGAAATCTATAATTTTTTTGAAAATACACTTTTTATAATATATCTTAAAAACTAAGGATTGTACAGAATTTACTATACCACCATTCGATTCGGCTTAAAATTCTTAATAAATTTTGTGATTTATATTAACCTGAGATTATCCGAACAGAAATGGGAACAAAAATATTGAAAATGGCAAAAAATCGCAAATTTTCCGACCATTTAGATAGAAAAAGTGCAATATTTTTCAACCTCTCGGATTAAGATAAAGCTCCCAAAATATATGTATTTTGAGTTGTAAGAAACGAAAATCTATGTTAAATTGCTTTAGAATTGACAGTTTCAATGATATCTAACAAAAACCGAAATGCATAATTTTTTTGAGAATACACTTTTTATAATATATCTTAAAAACTAAGGATTGTACAGAATTTACTATACCACCATTCGATTCGGCGTAAAATTCTTAATAAATTTTGTGATTTATATTAACCTGAGACTATCCGAACAGAAATGGGAACAAAAATATTGAAAATGGCAAAAAATCGCAAATTTTCCGACCATTTAGATAGAAAAAGTGCAATATTTTTCAACCTCTCGAATTAAGATAAAACTCCCAAAATATATGTATTTTGAGTTGTAAGAAACGAAAATCTAGGTTAATTTGCTTTAGAATTGACAGTTTCAATGATATCTAACATAAACCGAAATCCATAATTTTTTTGAAAATACACTTTTTATAATATATCTTAAAAACTAAGCATTGTACGGAATTTACTATACCACCATTCGATTCGGCGTAAAATTCTTTATAGATTTTGTGATCTATATTAACCTGAGATTATCCGAACAGAAATGGGAACAAAAATATTGAAAATGGCAAAAAATCGCAAATTTTCCAACCATTTAGATAGAAAAAGTGCAATATTTTTCAACCTCTCGGATTAAGATAAAACTCCCAAAATATATGTATTTTGAGTTGTATGAAACGAAAATCTATGTTAAATTGCTTTAGAATTGACAGTTTCAATGATATCTAACAAAAACCGAAATCCATAATTTTTTTGAAAATACACTTTTTGTAATATATCTTAAAAACTAAGCATTGTACGGATTTTACTATACCACCATTCGATTCGGCGTAAAATTCTTTATAAGTTTTGTGATTTATATTAACCTGAGATTATCCGAACAGAAATGGGAACCAAAATATTGAAAATGGCAGAAAATCGCAAATTTTCCGACCATTTAGATAGAAAAAGTGCAATATTTTTCAACCTCTCGGATTAAGATAAAACTCCCAAAATATATGTATTTTGAGTTGTAAGAAACGAAAATCTATGTTAAATTGCTTTAGAATTGACAGTTTCAATGATATCTAACAAAAACCGAAATCCATAATTTTTTTGAAAATACACTTTTTATAATATATCTTAAAAACTAAGGATTGTACAGAATTTACTATACCACCATTCGATTCGGCGTAAAATTCTTAATAAATTTTGTGATTTATATTAACCTGAGACTATCCGAACAGAAATGGGAACAAAAATATTGAAAATGGCAAAAAATCGCAAATTTTCCGACCATTTAGATAGAAAAAGTGCAATATTTTTCGACCTCTCGGATTAAGATAAAACTCCCAAATATATGTATTTTGAGTTGCAAGAAACGAAAATCTATGTTAAATTGCTTTAGAATTGACAGTTTCAATGATATCTAACAAAAACCGAAATCCATAATTTTTTTGAAAATACACTTTTTGTAATATATCTTAAAAACTAAGCATTGTACGGATTTTACTATACCACCATTCGATTCGGCGTAAAATTCTTTATAAGTTTTGTGATTTATATTAACCTGAGATTATCCGAACAGAAATGGGAACCAAAATATTGAAAATGGCAGAAAATCGCAAATTTTCCGACCATTTAGATAGAAAAAGTGCAATATTTTTCAACCTCTCGGATTAAGATAAAACTCCCAAAATATATGTATTTTGAGTTGTAAGAAACGAAAATCTATGTTAAATTGCTTTAGAATTGACAGTTTCAATGATATCTAACAAAAACCGAAATCCATAATTTTTTTGAAAATACACTTTTTATAATATATCTTAAAAACTAAGGATTGTACAGAATTTACTATACCACCATTCGATTCGGCGTAAAATTCTTAATAAATTTTGTGATTTATATTAACCTGAGACTATCCGAACAGAAATGGGAACAAAAATATTGAAAATGGCAAAAAATCGCAAATTTTCCGACCATTTAGATAGAAAAAGTGCAATATTTTTCGACCTCTCGGATTAAGATAAAACTCCCAAAATATATGTATTTTGAGTTGCAAGAAACGAAAATCTATGTTAAATTGCTTTAGAATTGATAGTTTCAATGATATCTAACAGAAACCGAAATCCATAATTTTTTTTGAATATACACTTTTTATAATATATCTTAAAAACTAAGGATTGTACAGAATTTACTTTACCACCATTCGATTCGGCGTAAAATTCTTAATAAATTTTGTGATTTATATTAACCTGAGATTATCCGAACAGAAATGGGAACAAAAATATTGAAAATGGCAAAAAATCGCAAATTTTCCGACCATTTAGATAGAAAAAGTGCAATATTTTTCAACCTCTCGGATTAAGATAAAACTCCCAAAATATATGTATTTTGAGTTGTAAGAAACGAAAATCTATATTAAATTGCTTTAGAATTGACAGTTTCAATGGTATCTAACAAAAACCGAAATCCATAATTTTTTTGAAAATACACTTTTTATAATATATCTTAAAATCTAAGCCTTGTACAGAATTTACTATACCACCATTCGATTCGGCGTAAAATTCTTAATAAATTTTGTGATTTATATTAACCTGAGACTATCCGAACAGAAATGGGAACAAAAATATTGAAAATGGCAAAAAATCGCAAGTTTTCCGACCATTTAGATAGAAAAAGTGCAATATTTTTCAACCTCTCGGATTAAGATAAAACTCCCAAAATATATGTATTTTGAGTTGTAAGAAACGAAAATCTATGTTAAATTGCTTTAGAATTGACAGTTTCAATGATATCTAACAAAAACCGAAATGCATAATTTTTTTGAAAATACACTTTTTATAATATATCTTAAAAACTAAGGATTGTACAGAATTTACTATACCACCATTCGATTCGGCGAAAAATTCTTAATAAATTTTGTGATTTATATTAACCTGAGACTATCCGAACAGAAATGGGAACAAAAATATTGAAAATGGCAAAAAATCGCAAATTTTCCGACCATTTAGATAGAAAAAGTGCAATATTTTTCAACCTCTCGGATTAAGATAAAACTCCCAAAATATATGTATTTTGAGTTGTAAGAAACGAAAATCTATGTTAAATTGCTTTAGAATTGACAGTTTCAATGATATCTAACAAAAACCGAAATCCATAATTTTTTTGAAAATACACTTTTTATAATATATCTTAAAAACTAAGGATTGTACAGAATTTACTATACCACCATTCGATTCGGCGTAAAATTCTTAATAAATTTTGTGATTTATATTAACCTGAGACTATCCGAACAGAAATGGGAACAAAAATATTGAAAATGGCAAAAAATCGTAAATTTTCCGACCATTTAGATAGAAAAAGTGCAATATTTTTCAACCTCTCGGATTAAGATAAAACTCCCAAAATATATGTATTTTGAGTTGTAAGAAACGAAAATCTATGTTAAATTGCTTTAGAATTGATAGTTTCAATGATATCTAACAAAAACCGAAATCCATAATTTTTTTGAAAATACACTTTTTATAATATATCTTAAAAACTAAGGATTGTACAGAATTTACTATACCACCATTCGATTCGGCGTAAAATTCTTAATAAATTTTGTGATTTATATTAACCTGAGATTATCCGAACAGAAATGGGAACAAAAATATTGAAAATGGCAAAAAATCGCAAATTTTCCGACCATTTAGATAGAAAAAGTGCAATATTTTTCAACCTCTCGGATTAAGATAAAACTCCCAAAATATATGTATTTTGAGTTGTAAGAAACGAAAATCTATGTTAAATTGCTTTAGAATTGACAGTTTCAATGATATCTAACAAAAACCGAAATGCATAATTTTTTTGAGAATACACTTTTTATAATATATCTTAAAAACTAAGGATTGTACAGAATTTACTATAGCACCATTCGATTCGGCGTAAAATTCTTAATAAATTTTGTGATTTATATTAACCTGAGACTATCCGAACAGAAATGGGAACAAAAATATTGAAAATGGCAAAAAATCGCAAATTTTCCGACCATTTAGATTGAAAAAGTGCAATATTTTTCAACCTCTCGAATTAAGATAAAACTCCCAAAATATATGTATTTTGAGTTGTAAGAAACGAAAATCTATGTTAATTTGCTTTAGAATTGACAGTTTCAATAATATCTAACAAAAACCGAAATCCATAATTTTTTTGAAAATACACTTTTTATAATATATCTTAAAAACTAAGCATTGTACGGAATTTACTATACCACCATTCGATTCGGCGTAAAATTCTTTATAAGTTTTGTGATTTATATTAACCTGAGATTATCCGAACAGAAATGGGAACCAAAATATTGAAAATGGCAGAAAATCGCAAATTTTCCGACCATTTAGATAGAAAAAGTGCAATATTTTTCAACCTCTCGGATTAAGATAAAACTCCCAAAATATATGTATTTTGAGTTGTAAGAAACGAAAATCTATGTTAAATTGCTTTAGAATTGACAGTTTCAATGATATCTAACAAAAACCGAAATCCATAATTTTTTTGAAAATACACTTTTTATAATATATCTCAAAAACTGAGGATTGTACAGAATTTACTATACCACCATTCGATTCGGCGTAAAATTCTTAATAAATTTTGTGATTTATATTAACCTGAGATTATCCGAACAGAAATGGGAACAAAAATATTGAAAATGGCAAAAAATCGTAAATTTTCCGACCATTTAGATAGAAAAATTGCAATATTTTTCAACCTCTCGGATTAAGATAAAACTCCCAAAATATATGTATTTTGAGTTGTAAGAAACGAAAATCTATGTTAAATTGCTTTAGAATTGACAGTTTCAATGATATCTAACAGAAACCGAAATCCATAATTTTTTTGAAAATACACTTTTTATAATATATCTTAAAAACTAAGCATTGTACGGAATTTACTATACCACCATTCGATTCGGCGTAAAATTCTTTATAGATTTTGTGATTTATATTAACCTGAGATTATCCGAACAGAAATGGGAACAAAAATATTGAAAATGGCAAAAAATCGCAAATTTTCCGACCATTTAGATAGAAAAAGTGCAATATTTTTCAACCTCTCGGATTAAGATAAAACTCCCAAAATATATGTATTTTGAGTTGTAAGAAACGAAAATCTATGTTAAATTGCTTTAGAATTGACAGTTTCAATGGTATCTAACAAAAACCGAAATCCATAATTTTTTTGAAAATACACTTTTTATAATATATCTTAAAATCTAAGCCTTGTACAGAATTTACTATACCACCATTCGATTCGGCGTAAAATTCTTAATAAATTTTGTGATTTATATTAACCTGAGACTATCCGAACAGAAATGGGAACAAAAATATTGAAAATGGCAAAAAATCGCAAGTTTTCCGACCATTTAGATAGAAAAAGTGCAATATTTTTCAACCTCTCGGATTAAGATAAAACTCCCAAAATACATGTATTTTGAGTTGTAAGAAACGAAAATCTATGTTAAATTGCTTTAGAATTGACAGTTTCAATGATATCTAACAAAAACCGAAATGCATAATTTTTTTGAAAATACACTTTTTATAATATATCTTAAAAACTAAGGATTGTACAGAATTTACTATACCACCATTCGATTCGGCGAAAAATTCTTAATAAATTTTGTGATTTATATTAACCTGAGACTATCCGAACAGAAATGGGAACAAAAATATTGAAAATGGCAAAAAATCGCAAATTTTCCGACCATTTAGATAGAAAAAGTGCAATATTTTTCAACCCCTCGGATTAAGATAAAACTCCCAAAATATATGTATTTTGAGTTGTAAGAAACGAAAATCTATGTTAATTTGCTTTAGAATTGACAGTTTCAATGATATCTAACATAAACCGAAATCCATAATTTTTTTGAAAATACACTTTTTATAATATATCTTAAAAACTAAGCATTGTACGGAATTTACTATACCACCATTCGATTCGGCGTAAAATTCTTAATAGATTTTGTGATCTATATTAACCTGAGATTATCCGAACAGAAATGGGAACAAAAATATTGAAAATGGCAAAAAATCGCAAATTTTCCGACCATTTAGATAGAAAAAGTGCAATATTTTTCAACCTCTCGGATTAAGATAAAACTCCCAAAATATATGTATTTTGAGTTGTATGAAACGAAAATCTATGTTAAATTGCTTTAGAATTGACAGTTTCAATGATATCTAACAAAAACCGAAATCCATAATTTTTTTGAAAATACACTTTTTGTAATATATCTTAAAAACTAAGCATTGTACGGATTTTACTATACCACCATTCGATTCGGCGTAAAATTCTTTATAAGTTTTGTGATTTATATTAACCTGAGATTATCCGAACAGAAATGGGAACCAAAATATTGAAAATGGCAGAAAATCGCAAATTTTCCGACCATTTAGATAGAAAAAGTGCAATATTTTTCAACCTCTCGGATTAAGATAAAACTCCCAAAATATATGTATTTTGAGTTGTAAGAAACGAAAATCTATGTTAAATTGCTTTAGAATTGACAGTTTCAATGATATCTAACAAAAACCGAAATCCATAATTTTTTTGAAAATACACTTTTTATAATATATCTTAAAAACTAAGGATTGTACAGAATTTACTATACCACCATTCGATTCGGCGTAAAATTCTTAATAAATTTTGTGATTTATATTAACCTGAGACTATCCGAACAGAAATGGGAACAAAAATATTGAAAATGGCAAGAAATCGCAAATTTTCCGACCATTTAGATAGAAAAAGTGCAATATTTTTCGACCTCTCGGATTAAGATAAAACTCCCAAAATATATGTATTTTGAGTTGCAAGAAACGAAAATCTATGTTAAATTGCTTTAGAATTGATAGTTTCAATGATATCTAACAGAAACCGAAATCCATAATTTTTTTTGAATATACACTTTTTATAATATATCTTAAAAACTAAGGATTGTACAGAATTTACTCTACCACCATTCGATTCGGCGTAAAATTCTTAATAAATTTTGTGATTTATATTAACCTGAGATTATCCGAACAGAAATGGGAACAAAAATATTGAAAATGTCAGAAAATCGCAAATTTTCCGACCATTTAGATAGAAAAAGTGCTATATTTTTCAACCTCTCGGATTAAGATAAAACTCCCAAAATATATGTATTTTGAGTTGTAAGAAACGAAAGTCTATGTTAAATTGCTTTAGAATTGACAGTTTCAATGATATCTAACAAAAACCGAAATCCATAATTTTTTTGAAAATACACTTTTTATAATATATCTTAAAAACTAAGCATTGTACGGAATTTACTATACCACCATTCGATTCGGCGTAAAATTCTTTATAAATTTTGTGATTTATATTAACCTGAGATTATCCGAACAGAAATGGGAACAAAAATATTGAAAATGGCAAAAAATCGCAAATTTTCCGACCATTTAGATAGAAAAATTGCAATATTTTTCAACCTCTCGGATTAAGATAAAACTCCCAAAATATATGTATTTTGAGTTGTAAGAAACGAAAATCTATGTTAAATTGCTTTAGAATTGACAGTTTCAATGGTATCTAACAAAAACCGAAATCCATAATTTTTTTGAAAATACACTTTTTATAATATATCTTAAAATCTAAGCCTTGTACAGAATTTACTATACCACCATTCGATTCGG
Source organism: Rhynchophorus ferrugineus (assembly GCF_030347505.1). Classification (NCBI taxonomy): domain Eukaryota; kingdom Metazoa; phylum Arthropoda; class Insecta; order Coleoptera; family Curculionidae; genus Rhynchophorus; species Rhynchophorus ferrugineus. Next base: position 73,362,955 of record NW_027472582.1, on the reverse strand, counting down.
CGTAAAATTCTTAATAAATTTTGTGATTTATATTAACCTGAGACTATCCGAACAGAAATGGGAACAAAAATATTCAAAATGGCAAAAAATCGCAAGTTTTCCGACCATTTAGATAGAAAAAGTGCAATATTTTTCAACCTCTCGGATTAAGATAAAACTCCCAAAATATATGTATTTTGAGTTGTAAGAAACGAAAATCTATGTTAAATTGCTTTAGAATTGACAGTTTCAATGATATCTAACAAAAACCGAAATGCATAATTTTTTTGAAAATACACTTTTTATAATATATCTTAAAAACTAAGGATTGTACAGAATTTACTATACCACCATTCGATTCGGCGAAAAATTCTTAATAAATTTTGTGATTTATATTAACCTGAGACTATCCGAACAGAAATGGGAACAAAAATATTGAAAATGGCAAAAAATCGCAAATTTTCCGACCATTTAGATAGAAAAAGTGCAATATTTTTCAACCTCTCGGATTAAGATAAAACTCCCAAAATATATGTATTTTGAGTTGTAAGAAACGAAAATCTATGTTAAATTGCTTTAGAATTGACAGTTTCAATGATATCTAACAAAAACCGAAATCCATAATTTTTTTGAAAATACACTTTTTATAATATATCTTAAAAACTAAGGATTGTACAGAATTTACTATACCACCATTCGATTCGGCGTAAAATTCTTAATAAATTTTGTGATTTATATTAACCTGAGACTATCCGAACAGAAATGGGAACAAAAATATTGAAAATGGCAAAAAATCGTAAATTTTCCGACCATTTAGATAGAAAAAGTGCAATATTTTTCAACCTCTCGGATTAAGATAAAACTCCCAAAATATATGTATTTTGAGTTGTAAGAAACGAAAATCTATGTTAAATTGCTTTAGAATTGACAGTTTCAATGATATCTAACAAAAACCGAAATGCATAATTTTTTTGAAAATACACTTTTTATAATATATCTTAAAAACTAAGGATTGTACAGAATTTACTATACCACCATTCGATTCGGCGTAAAATTCTTAATAAATTTTGTGATTTATATTAACCTGATACTATCCGAACAGAAATGGGAACAAAAATATTGAAAATGGCAAAAAATCGCAAATTTTCCGACCATTTAGATAGAAAAAGTGCAATATTTTTCGACCTCTCGGATTAAGATAAAACTCCCAAAATATATGTATTTTGAGTTGCAAGAAACGAAAATCTATGTTAAATTGCTTTAGAATTGATACTTTCAATGATATCTAACAGAAACCGAAATCCATAATTTTTTTTGAATATACACTTTTTATAATATATCTTAAAAACTAAGGATTGTACAGAATTTACTCTACCACCATTCGATTCGGCGTAAAATTCTTAATAAATTTTGTGGTTTATATTAACCTGAGATTATCCGAACAGAAATGGGAACAAAAATATTGAAAATGTCAGAAAATCGCAAATTTTCCGACCATTTAGATAGAAAAAGTGCTATATTTTTCAACCTCTCGGATTAAGATAAAACTCCCAAAATATATGTATTTTGAGTTGTAAGAAACGAAAGTCTATGTTAAATTGCTTTAGAATTGACAGTTTCAATGATATCTAACAAAAACCGAAATCCATAATTTTTTTGAAAATACACTTTTTATAATATATCTTAAAAACTAAGCATTGTACGGAATTTACTATACCACCATTCGATTCGGCGTAAAATTCTTAATAAATTTTGTGATTTATATTAACCAGAGATTATCCGAACAGAAATGGGAACAAAAATATTGAAAATGTCAGAAAATCGCAAATTTTCCGACCATTTAGATAGAAAAAGTGCTATATTTTTCAACCTCTCGGATTAAGATAAAACTCCCAAAATATATGTATTTTGAGTTGTAAGAAACGAAAATCTATGTTAATTTGCTTTAGAATTGATAGTTTCAATGATATCTAACAAAAACCGAAATGCATAATTTTTTTGAGAATACGCTTTTTATAATATATCTTAAAAACTAAGGATTGTACAGAATTTACTATAGCACCATTCGATTCGGCGTAAAATTCTTAATAAATTTTGTGATTTATATTAACCTGAGACTATCCGAACAGAAATGGGAACAAAAATATTGAAAATGGCAAAAAATCGCAAATTTTCCGACCATTTAGATTGAAAAAGTGCAATATTTTTCAACCTCTCGAATTAAGATAAAACTCCCAAAATATATGTATTTTGAGTTGTAAGAAACGAAAATCTATGTTAATTTGCTTTAGAATTGACAGTTTCAATAATATCTAACAAAAACCGAAATCCATAATTTTTTTGAAAATACACTTTTTATAATATATCTTAAAAACTAAGCATTGTACGGAATTTACTATACCACCATTCGATTCGGCGTAAAATTCTTAATAAATTTTGTGATCTATATTAACCTGAGATTATCCGAACAGAAATGGGAACAAAAATATTGAAAATGGCAAAAAATCGCAAATTTTCCGACCATTTAGATAGAAAAAGTGCAATATTTTTCAACCTCTCGGATTAAGATAAAACTCCCAAAATATATGTATTTTGAGTTGTATGAAACGAAAATCTATGTTAAATTGCTTTAGAATTGACAGTTTCAATGATATCTAACAAAAACCGAAATCCATAATTTTTTTGAAAATACACTTTTTGTAATATATCTTAAAAACTAAGCATTGTACGGATTTTACTATACCACCATTCGATTCGGCGTAAAATTCTTTATAAGTTTTGTGATTTATATTAACCTGAGATTATCCGAACAGAAATGGGAACCAAAATATTGAAAATGGCAGAAAATCGCAAATTTTCCGACCATTTAGATAGAAAAAGTGCAATATTTTTCAACCTCTCGGATTAAGATAAAACTCCCAAAATATATGTATTTTGAGTTGTAAGAAACGAAAATCTATGTTAAATTGCTTTAGAATTGACAGTTTCAATGATATCTAACAAAAACCGAAATCCATAATTTTTTTGAAAATACACTTTTTATAATATATCTCAAAAACTAAGGATTGTACAGAATTTACTATACCACCATTCGATTCGGCGTAAAATTCTTAATAAATTTTGTGATTTATATTAACCTGAGACTATCCGAACAGAAATGGGAACAAAAATATTGAAAATGGCAAAAAATCGTAAATTTTCCGACCATTTAGATAGAAAAAGTGCAATATTTTTCAACCTCTCGGATTAAGATAAAACTCCCAAAATATATGTATTTTGAGTTGTAAGAAACGAAAATCTATGTTAAATTGCTTTAGAATTGACAGTTTCAATGATATCTAACAAAAACCGAAATCCATAATTTTTTTAAAAATACACTTTTTATAATATATCTTAAAAACTAAGGATTGTACAGAATTTACTATACCACCATTCGATTCGGCGTAAAATTCTTAATAAATTTTGTGATTTATATTAACCTGAGACTATCCGAACAGAAATGGGAACAAAAATATTGAAAATGGCAAAAAATCGCAAATTTTCCGACCATTTAGATAGAAAAAGCGCAATATTTTTCGACCTCTCGGATTAAGATAAAACTCCCAAAATATATGTATTTTGAGTTGCAAGAAACGAAAATCTATGTTAAATTGCTTTAGAATTGACAGTTTCAATGATATCTAACAGAAACCGAAATCCATAATTTTTTTGAAAATACACTTTTTATAATATATCTTAAAAACTAAGCATTGTACGGAATTTACTATACCACCATTCGATTCGGCGTAAAATTCTTAATAAATTTTGTGATTTATATTAACCTGAGATTATCCGAACAGAAATGGGAACAAAAATATTGAAAATGGCAAAAAATCGCAAATTTTCCGACCATTTAGATAGAAAAAGTGCAATATTTTTCAACCTCTCGGATTAAGATAAAACTCCCAAAATATATGTATTTTGAGTTGTAAGAAACGAAAATCTATGTTAAATTGCTTTAGAATTGACCGTTTCAATGGTATCTAACAAAAACCGAAATCCATAATTTTTTTGAAAATACACTTTTTATAATATATCTTAAAATCTAAGCCTTGTACAGAATTTACTATACCACCATTCGATTCGGCGTAAAATTCTTAATAAATTTTGTGATTTATATTAACCTGAGACTATCCGAACAGAAATGGGAACAAAAATATTGAAAATGGCAAAAAATCGCAAGTTTTCCGACCATTTAGATAGAAAAAGTGCAATATTTTTCAACCTCTCGGATTAAGATAAAACTCCCAAAATATATGTATTTTGAGTTGTAAGAAACGAAAATCTATGTTAAATTGCTTTAGAATTGACAGTTTCAATGATATCTAACAAAAACCGAAATGCATAATTTTTTTGAAAATACACTTTTTATAATATACCTTAAAAACTAAGGATTGTACAGAATTTACTATACCACCATTCGATCGGCGAAAAATTCTTAATAAATTTTGTGATTTATATTAACCTGAGACTATCCGAACAGAAATGGGAACAAAAATATTGAAAATGGCAAAAAATCGCAAATTTTCCGACCATTTAGATAGAAAAAGTGCAATATTTTTCAACCCCTCGGATTAAGATAAAACTCCCAAAATATATGTATTTTGAGTTGTAAGAAACGAAAATCTATGTTAAATTGCTTTAGAATTGACAGTTTCAATGATATCTAACAAAAACCGAAATCCATAATTTTTTTGAAAATACACTTTTTATAATATATCTTAAAAACTAAGGATTGTACAGAATTTACTATACCACCATTCGATTCGGCGTAAAATTCTTAATAAATTTTGTGATTTATATTAACCTGAGACTATCCGAACAGAAATGGGAACAAAAATATTGAAAATGGCAAAAAATCGTAAATTTTCCGACCATTTAGATAGAAAAAGTGCAATATTTGTCAACCTCTCGGATTAAGATAAAACTCCCAAAATATATGTATTTTGAGTTGTAAGAAACGAAAATCTATGTTAAATTGCTTTAGAATTGACAGTTTCAATGATATCTAACAAAAACCGAAATCCATAATTTTTTTGAAAATACACTTTTTATAATATATCTTAAAAACTAAGGATTGTACAGAATTTACTATACCACCATTCGATTCGGCGTAAAATTCTTAATAAATTTTGTGATTTATATTAACCTGAGACTATCCGAACAGAAATGGGAACAAAAATATTGAAAATGGCAAAAAATCGTAAATTTTCCGACCATTTAGATAGAAAAAGTGCAATATTTTTCAACCTCTCGGATTAAGATAAAACTCCCAAAATATATGTATTTTGAGTTGTAAGAAACGAAAATCTATGTTAAATTGCTTTAGAATTGACAGTTTCAATGATATCTAACAAAAACCGAAATCCATAATTTTTTTAAAAATACACTTTTTATAATATATCTTAAAAACTAAGGATTGTACAGAATTTACTATACCACCATTCGATTCGGCGTAAAATTCTTAATAAATTTTGTGATTTATATTAACCTGAGACTATCCGAACAGAAATGGGAACAAAAATATTGAAAATGGCAAAAAATCGCAAATTTTCCGACCATTTAGATAGAAAAAGTGCAATATTTTTCGACCTCTCGGATTAAGATAAAACTCCCAAAATATATGTATTTTGAGTTGCAAGAAACGAAAATCTATGTTAAATTGCTTTAGAAATGACAGTTTCAATGATATCTAACAGAAACCGAAATCCATAATTTTTTTTGAATATACACTTTTTATAATATATCTTAAAAACTAAGGATTGTACAGAATTTACTCTACCACCATTCGATTCGGCGCAAAATTCTTAATAAATTTTGTGATTTATATTAACCTGAGATTATCCGAACAGAAATGGGAACAAAAATATTGAAAATGGCAGAAAATCGCAAATTTTCCGACCATTTAGATAGAAAAAGTGCAATATTTTTCAACCTCTCGGATTAAGATAAAACTCCCAAAATATATGTATTTTGAGTTGTAAGAAACGAAAGTCTATGTTAAATTGCTTTAGAATTGACAGTTTCAATGATATCTAACAAAAACCGAAATCCATAATTTTTTTGAAAATACACTTTTTATAATATATCTTGAAAACTAAGCATTGTACGGAATTTACTATACCACCATTCGATTCGGCGTAAAATTCTTAATAAATTTTGTGATTTATATTAACCTGAGATTATCGGAACAGAAATGGGAACAAAAATATTGAAAATGGCAAAAAATCGCAAATTTTCCGACCATTTAGATAGAAAAAGTGCAATATTTTTCAACCTCTCGGATTAAGTTAAAACTCCCAAAATATATGTATTTTGAGTTGTAAGAAACGAAAATCTATGTTAAATTGCTTTAGAATTGACAGTTTCAATGGTATCTAACAAAAACCGAAATCCATAATTTTTTTGAAAATACACTTTTTATAATATATCTTAAAATCTAAGCCTTGTACAGAATTTACTATACCACCATTCGATTCGGCGTAAAATTCTTAATAAATTTTGTGATTTATATTAACCTGAGACTATCCGAACAGAAATGGGAACAAAAATATTGAAAATGGCAAAAAATCGCAAGTTTTCCGACCATTTAGATAGAAAAAGTGCAATATTTTTCAACCTCTCGGATTAAGATAAAACTCCCAAAATATATGTATTTTGAGTTGTAAGAAACGAAAATCTATGTTAAATTGCTTTAGAATTGACAGTTTCAATGATATCTAACAAAAACCGAAACGCATAATTTTTTTGAAAATACACTTTTTATAATATATCTTAAAAACTAAGGATTGTACAGAATTTACTATACCACCATTCGATTCGGCGAAAAATTCTTAATAAATTTTGTGATTTATATTAACCTGAGACTATCCGAACAGAAATGGGAACAAAAATATTGAAAATGGCAAAAAATCGCAAATTTTCCGACCATTTAGATAGAAAAAGTGCAATATTTTTCAACCTCTCGGATTAAGATAAAACTCCCAAAATATATCTATTTTGAGTTGTAAGAAACGAAAATCTATGTTAAATTGCTTTAGAATTGACAGTTTCAATGATATCTAACAAAAACCGAAATCCATAATTTTTTTGAAAATACACTTTTTATAATATATCTTAAAAACTAAGGATTGTACAGAATTTACTATACCACCATTCGATTCGGCGTAAAATTCTTAATAAATTTTGTGATTTATATTAACCTGAGACTATCCGAACAGAAATGGGAACAAAAATATTGAAAATGGCAAAAAATCGTAAATTTTCCGACCATTTAGATAGAAAAAGTGCAATATTTTTCAACCTCTCGGATTAAGATAAAACTCCCAAAATATATGTATTTTGAGTTGTAAGAAACGAAAATCTATGTTAAATTGCTTTAGAATTGACAGTTTCAATGATATCTAACAAAAACCGAAATGCATAATTTTTTTGAAAATACACTTTTTATAATATATCTTAAAAACTAAGGATTGTACAGAATTTACTATACCACCATTCGATTCGGCGTAAAATTCTTAATAAATTTTGTGATTTATATTAACCTGAGACTATCCGAACAGAAATTGAACAAAAATATTGAAAATGGCAAAAAATCGCAAATTTTCCGACCATTTAGATAGAAAATGTGCAATATTTTTCAACCTCTCGGATTAAGATAAAACTCCCAAAATATATGTATTTTGAATTGTAAGAAACGAAAATCTATGTTAATTTGCTTTAGAATTGATAGTTTCAATGATATCTAACAAAAACCGAAATCCATAATTTTTTTGAAAATACACTTTTTATAATATATCTTAAAAACTAAGGATTGTACAGAATTTACTATACCACCATTCGATTCGGCGTAAAATTCTTAATAAATTTTGTGATTTATATTAACCTGAGATTATCCGAACAGAAATGGGAACAAAAATATTGAAAATGGCAAAAAATCGCAAATTTTCCGACCATTTAGATAGAAAAAGTGCAATATTTTTCAACCTCTCGGATTAAGATAAAGCTCCCAAAATATATGTATTTTGAGTTGTAAAAAACGAAAATCTATGTTAAATTGCTTTAGAATTGACAGTTTCAATGATATCTAACAAAAACCGAAATGCATAATTTTTTTGAGAATACACTTTTTATAATATATCTTAAAAACTAAGGATTGTACAGAATTTACTATACCACCATTCGATTCGGCGTAAAATTCTTAATAAATTTTGTGATTTATATTAACCTGAGACTATCCGAACAGAAATGGGAACAAAAATATTGAAAATGGCAAAAAATCGCAAATTTTCCGACCATTTAGATAGAAAAAGTGCAATATTTTTCAACCTCTCGGATTAAGATAAAACTCCCAAAATATATGTATTTTGAGTTGTAAGAAACGAAAATCTATGTTAATTTGCTTTAGAATTGACAGTTTCAATGATATCTAACAAAAACCGAAATCCATAATTTTTTTGAAAATACACTTTTTGTAATATATCTTAAAAACTAAGCATTGTACGGATTTTACTATACCACCATTCGATTCGGCGTAAAATTCTTTATAAGTTTTGTGATTTATATTAACCTGAGATTATCCGAACAGAAATGGGAACCAAAATATTGAAAATGGCAGAAAATCGCAAATTTTCCGACCATTTAGATAGAAAAAGTGCAATATTTTTCAACCTCTCGGATTAAGATAAAACTCCCAAAATATATGTATTTTGAGTTGTAAGAAACGAAAATCTATGTTAAATTGCTTTAGAATTGACAGTTTCAATGATATCTAACAAAAACCGAAATCCATAATTTTTTTGAAAATACACTTTTTATAATATATCTCAAAAACTAAGGATTGTACAGAATTTACTATACCACCATTCGATTCGGCGTAAAATTCTTAATAAATTTTGTGATTTATATTAACCTGAGACTATCCGAACAGAAATGGGAACAAAAATATTGAAAATGGCAAAAAATCGTAAATTTTCCGACCATTTAGATAGAAAAAGTGCAATATTTTTCAACCTCTCGGATTAAGATAAAACTCCCAAAATATATGTATTTTGAGTTGTAAGAAACGAAAATCTATGTTAAATTGCTTTAGAATTGACAGTTTCAATGATATCTAACAAAAACCGAAATCCATAATTTTTTTGAAAATACACTTTTTATAATATATCTTAAAAACTAAGGATTGTACAGAATTTACTATACCACCATTCGATTCGGCGTAAAATTCTTAATAAATTTTGTGATTTATATTAACCTGAGACTATCCGAACAGAAATGGGAACAAAAATATTGAAAATGGCAAAAAATCGCAAATTTTCCGACCATTTAGATAGAAAAAGCGCAATATTTTTCGACCTCTCGGATTAAGATAAAACTCCCAAAATATATGTATTTTGAGTTGCAAGAAACGAAAATCTATGTTAAATTGCTTTAGAATTGACAGTTTCAATGATATCTAACAGAAACCGAAATCCATAATTTTTTTGAAAATACACTTTTTATAATATATCTTAAAAACTAAGCATTGTACGGAATTTACTATACCACCATTCGATTCGGCGTAAAATTCTTAATAAATTTTGTGATTTATATTAACCTGAGATTATCCGAACAGAAATGGGAACAAAAATATTGAAAATGGCAAAAAATCGCAAATTTTCCGACCATTTAGATAGAAAAAGTGCAATATTTTTCAACCTCTCGGATTAAGATAAAACTCCCAAAATATATGTATTTTGAGTTGTAAGAAACGAAAATCTATGTTAAATTGCTTTAGAATTGACAGTTTCAATGGTATCTAACAAAAACCGAAATCCATAATTTTTTTGAAAATACACTTTTTATAATATATCTTAAAATCTAAGCCTTGTACAGAATTTACTATACCACCATTCGATTCGGCGTAAAATTCTTAATAAATTTTGTGATTTATATTAACCTGAGACTATCCGAACAGAAATGGGAACAAAAATATTGAAAATGGCAAAAAATCGCAAGTTTTCCGACCATTTAGATAGAAAAAGTGCAATATTTTTCAACCTCTCGGATTAAGATAAAACTCCCAAAATATATGTATTTTGAGTTGTAAGAAACGAAAATCTATGTTAAATTGCTTTAGAATTGACAGTTTCAATGATATCTAACAAAAACCGAAATGCATAATTTTTTTGAAAATACACTTTTTATAATATATCTTAAAAACTAAGGATTGTACAGAATTTACTATACCACCATTCGATTCGGCGAAAAATTCTTAATAAATTTTGTGATTTATATTAACCTGAGACTATCCGAACAGAAATGGGAACAAAAATATTGAAAATGGCAAAAAATCGCAAATTTTCCGACCATTTAGATAGAAAAAGTGCAATATTTTTCAACCCCTCGGATTAAGATAAAACTCCCAAAATATATGTATTTTGAGTTGTAAGACACGAAAATCTATGTTAAATTGCTTTAGAATTGACAGTTTCAATGATATCTAACAAAAACCGAAATCCATAATTTTTTTGAAAATACACTTTTTATAATATATCTTAAAAACTAAGGATTGTACAGAATTTACTATACCACCATTCGATTCGGCGTAAAATTCTTAATAAATTTTGTGATTTATATTAACCTGAGACTATCCGAACAGAAATGGGAACAAAAATATTGAAAATGGCAAAAAATCGCAAGTTTTCCGACCATTTAGATAGAAAAAGTGCAATATTTTTCAACCTCTCGGATTAAGATAAAACTCCCAAAATATATGTATTTTGAGTTGTAAGAAACGAAAATCTATGTTAAATTGCTTTAGAATTGACAGTTTCAATGATATCTAACAAAAACCGAAATGCATAATTTTTTTGAAAATACACTTTTTATAATATATCTTAAAAACTAAGGATTGTACAGAATTTACTATACCACCATTCGATCGGCGAAAAATTCTTAATAAATTTTGTGATTTATATTAACCTGAGACTATCCGAACAGAAATGGGAACAAAAATATTGAAAATGGCAAAAAATCGCAAATTTTCCGACCATTTAGATAGAAAAAGTGCAATATTTTTCAACCCCTCGGATTAAGATAAAACTCCCAAAATATATGTATTTTGAGTTGTAAGAAACGAAAATCTATGTTAAATTGCTTTAGAATTGACAGTTTCAATGATATCTAACAAAAACCGAAATCCATAATTTTTTTGAAAATACACTTTTTATAATATATCTTAAAAACTAAGGATTGTACAGAATTTACTATACCACCATTCGATTCGGCGTAAAATTCTTAATAAATTTTGTGATTTATATTAACCTGAGACTATCCGAACAGAAATGGGAACAAAAATATTGAAAATGGCAAAAAATCGTAAATTTTCCGACCATTTAGATAGAAAAAGTGCAATATTTGTCAACCTCTCGGATTAAGATAAAACTCCCAAAATATATGTATTTTGAGTTGTAAGAAACGAAAATCTATGTTAAATTGCTTTAGAATTGACAGTTTCAATGATATCTAACAAAAACCGAAATCCATAATTTTTTTAAAAATACACTTTTTATAATATATCTTAAAAACTAAGGATTGTACAGAATTTACTATACCACCATTCGATTCGGCGTAAAATTCTTAATAAATTTTGTGATTTATATTAACCTGAGACTATCCGAACAGAAATGGGAACAAAAATATTGAAAATGGCAAAAAATCGCAAATTTTCCGACCATTTAGATAGAAAAAGTGCAATATTTTTCGACCTCTCGGATTAAGATAAAACTCCCAAAATATATGTATTTTGAGTTGCAAGAAACGAAAATCTATGTTAAATTGCTTTAGAAATGACAGTTTCAATGATATCTAACAGAAACCGAAATCCATAATTTTTTTTGAATATACACTTTTTATAATATATCTTAAAAACTAAGGATTGTACAGAATTTACTCTACCACCATTCGATTCGGCGCAAAATTCTTAATAAATTTTGTGATTTATATTAACCTGAGATTATCCGAACAGAAATGGGAACAAAAATATTGAAAATGGCAGAAAATCGCAAATTTTCCGACCATTTAGATAGAAAAAGTGCAATATTTTTCAACCTCTCGGATTAAGATAAAACTCCCAAAATATATGTATTTTGAGTTGTAAGAAACGAAAGTCTATGTTAAATTGCTTTAGAATTGACAGTTTCAATGATATCTAACAAAAACCGAAATCCATAATTTTTTTGAAAATACACTTTTTATAATATATCTTAAAAACTAAGCATTGTACGGAATTTACTATACCACCATTCGATTCGGCGTAAAATTCTTAATAAATTTTGTGATTTATATTAACCTGAGATTATCGGAACAGAAATGGGAACAAAAATATTGAAAATGGCAAAAAATCGCAAATTTTCCGACCATTTAGATAGAAAAAGTGCAATATTTTTCAACCTCTCGGATTAAGATAAAACTCCCAAAATATATGTATTTTGAGTTGTAAGAAACGAAAATCTATGTTAAATTGCTTTAGAATTGACAGTTTCAATGGTATCTAACAAAAACCGAAATCCATAATTTTTTTGAAAATACACTTTTTATAATATATCTTAAAATCTAAGCCTTGTACAGAATTTACTATACCACCATTCGATTCGGCGTAAAATTCTTAATAAATTTTGTGATTTATATTAACCTGAGACTATCCGAACAGAAATGGGAACAAAAATATTGAAAATGGCAAAAAATCGCAAGTTTTCCGACCATTTAGATAGAAAAAGTGCAATATTTTTCAACCTCTCGGATTAAGATAAAACTCCCAAAATATATGTATTTTGAGTTGTAAGAAACGAAAATCTATGTTAAATTGCTTTAGAATTGACAGTTTCAATGATATCTAACAAAAACCGAAACGCATAATTTTTTTGAAAATACACTTTTTATAATATATCTTAAAAACTAAGGATTGTACAGAATTTACTATACCACCATTCGATTCGGCGAAAAATTCTTAATAAATTTTGTGATTTATATTAACCTGAGACTATCCGAACAGAAATGGGAACAAAAATATTGAAAATGGCAAAAAATCGCAAATTTTCCGACCATTTAGATAGAAAAAGTGCAATATTTTTCAACCTCTCGGATTAAGATAAAACTCCCAAAATATATCTATTTTGAGTTGTAAGAAACGAAAATCTATGTTAAATTGCTTTAGAATTGACAGTTTCAATGATATCTAACAAAAACCGAAATCCATAATTTTTTTGAAAATACACTTTTTATAATATATCTTAAAAACTAAGGATTGTACAGAATTTACTATACCACCATTCGATTCGGCGTAAAATTCTTAATAAATTTTGTGATTTATATTAACCTGAGACTATCCGAACAGAAATGGGAACAAAAATATTGAAAATGGCAAAAAATCGTAAATTTTCCGACCATTTAGATAGAAAAAGTGCAATATTTTTCAACCTCTCGGATTAAGATAAAACTCCCAAAATATATGTATTTTGAGTTGTAAGAAACGAAAATCTATGTTAAATTGCTTTAGAATTGACAGTTTCAATGATATCTAACAAAAACCGAAATGCATAATTTTTTTGAAAATACACTTTTTATAATATATCTTAAAAACTAAGGATTGTACAGAATTTACTATACCACCATTCGATTCGGCGTAAAATTCTTAATAAATTTTGTGATTTATATTAACCTGAGACTATCCGAACAGAAATATTGAACAAAAATATTGAAAATGGCAAAAAATCGCAAATTTTCCGACCATTTAGATAGAAAATGTGCAATATTTTTCAACCTCTCGGATTAAGATAAAACTCCCAAAATATATGTATTTTGAATTGTAAGAAACGAAAATCTATGTTAATTTGCTTTAGAATTGATAGTTTCAATGATATCTAACAAAAACCGAAATCCATAATTTTTTTGAAAATACACTTTTTATAATATATCTTAAAAACTAAGGATTGTACAGAATTTACTATACCACCATTCGATTCGGCGTAAAATTCTTAATAAATTTTGTGATTTATATTAACCTGAGATTATCCGAACAGAAATGGGAACAAAAATATTGAAAATGGCAAAAAATCGCAAATTTTCCGACCATTTAGATAGAAAAAGTGCAATATTTTTCAACCTCTCGGATTAAGATAAAGCTCCCAAAATATATGTATTTTGAGTTGTAAAAAACGAAAATCTATGTTAAATTGCTTTAGAATTGACAGTTTCAATGATATCTAACAAAAACCGAAATGCATAATTTTTTTGAGAATACACTTTTTATAATATATCTTAAAAACTAAGGATTGTACAGAATTTACTATACCACCATTCGATTCGGCGTAAAATTCTTAATAAATTTTGTGATTTATATTAACCTGAGACTATCCGAACAGAAATGGGAACAAAAATATTGAAAATGGCAAAAAATCGCAAATTTTCCGACCATTTAGATAGAAAAAGTGCAATATTTTTCAACCTCTCGGATTAAGATAAAACTCCCAAAATATATGTATTTTGAGTTGTAAGAAACGAAAATCTATGTTAACTTGCTTTAGAATTGACAGTTTCAATGATATCTAACAAAAACCGAAATCCATAATTTTTTTGAAAATACACTTTTTATAATATATCTTAAAAACTAAGCATTGTACGGAATTTACTATACCACCATTCGATTCGGCGTAAAATTCTTAATAAATTTTGTGATTTATATTAACCTGAGACTATCCGAACAGAAATGGGAACAAAAATATTGAAAATGGCAAAAAATCGCAAATTTTCCGACCATTTAGATAGAAAAAGTGCAATATTTTTCAACCTCTCGGATTAAGATAAAACTCCCAAAATATATGTATTTTGAGTTGTAAGAAACGAAAATCTATGTTAATTTGCTTTAGAATTGACAGTTTCAATGATATCTAACAAAAACCGAAATCCATAATTTTTTTGAAAATACACTTTTTATAATATATCTTAAAAACTAAGGATTGTACAGAATTTACTATACCACCATTCGATTCGGCGTAAAATTCTTAATAAATTTTGTGATTTATATTAACCTGAGACTATCCGAACAGAAATGGGAACAAAAATATTGAAAATGGCAAAAAATCGCAAATTTTCCGACCATTTAGATAGAAAAAGTGCAATATTTTTCAACCTCTCGGATTAAGATAAAACTCCCAATATATATGTATTTTGAGTTGCAAGAAACGAAAATCTATGTTAAATTGCTTTAGAATTGACAGTTTCAATGATATCTAACAATAACCGAAATCCATAATTTTTTTGAAAATACACTTTTTATAATATATCTTAAAAACTAAGCATTGTACGGAATTTACTATACCACCATTCGATTCGGCGTAAAATTCTTTATAAGTTTTGTGATTTATATTAACCTGAGATTATCCGAACAGAAATGGGAACAAAAATATTGAAAATGGCAGAAAATCGCAAATTTTCCGACCATTTAGATAGAAAAAGTGCAATATTTTTCAAACTCTCGGATTAATATAAAACTCCCAAAATATATGTATTTTGAGTTGTAAGAAACGAAAATCTATGTTAAATTGCTTTAGAATTGACAGTTTCAATGATATCTAACAAAAACCGAAATCCATAATTTTTTTGAAAATACACTTTTTATAATATATCTTAAAAACTAAGCATTGTACGGAATTTACTATACCACCATTCGATTCGGCGTAAAATTGTTAATAAATTTTGTGATTTATATTAACCTGAGATTATCCGAACAGAAATGGGAACAAAAATATTGAAAATGGCAAAAAATCGCAAATTTTCCGACCATTTAGATAGAAAAAGTGCTATATTTTTCAACCTCTCGGATTAAGATAAAACTCCCAAAATATATGTATTTTGAGTTGTAAGAAACGAAAATCTATGTTAATTTGCTTTAGAATTGACAGTTTCAATAATATCTAACAAAAACCGAAATCCATAATTTTTTTGAAAATACACTTTTTATAATATATCTTAAAAACTAAGCATTGTACGGAATTTACTATACCACCATTCGATTCGGCGTAAAATTCTTTATAGATTTTGTGATCTATATTAACCTGAGATTATCCGAACAGAAATGGGAACAAAAATATTGAAAATGGCAAAAAATCGCAAATTTTCCGACCATTTAGATAGAAAAAGTGCAATATTTTTCAACCTCTCGGATTAAGATAAAACTCCCAAAATATATGTATTTTGAGTTGTATGAAACGAAAATCTATGTTAAATTGCTTTAGAATTGACAGTTTCAATGATATCTAACAAAAACCGAAATCCATAATTTTTTTGAAAATACACTTTTTGTAATATATCTTAAAAACTAAGCATTGTACGGATTTTACTATACCACCATTCGATTCGGCGTAAAATTCTTTATAAGTTTTGTGATTTATATTAACCTGAGATTATCCGAACAGAAATGGGAACCAAAATATTGAAAATGGCAGAAAATCGCAAATTTTCCGACCATTTAGATAGAAAAAGTGCAATATTTTTCAACCTCTCGGATTAAGATAAAACTCCCAAAATATATGTATTTTGAGTTGTAAGAAACGAAAATCTATGTTAAATTGCTTTAGAATTGACAGTTTCAATGATATCTAACAAAAACCGAAATCCATAATTTTTTTGAAAATACACTTTTTATAATATATCTCAAAAACTAAGGATTGTACAGAATTTACTATACCACCATTCGATTCGGCGTAAAATTCTTAATAAATTTTGTGATTTATATTAACCTGAGACTATCCGAACAGAAATGGGAACAAAAATATTGAAAATGGCAAAAAATCGTAAATTTTCCGACCATTTAGATAGAAAAAGTGCAATATTTTTCAACCTCTCGGATTAAGATAAAACTCCCAAAATATATGTATTTTGAGTTGTAAGAAACGAAAATCTATGTTAAATTGCTTTAGAATTGACAGTTTCAATGATATCTAACAAAAACCGAAATCCATAATTTTTTTAAAAATACACTTTTTATAATATATCTTAAAAACTAAGGATTGTACAGAATTTACTATACCACCATTCGATTCGGCGTAAAATTCTTAATAAATTTTGTGATTTATATTAACCTGAGACTATCCGAACAGAAATGGGAACAAAAATATTGAAAATGGCAAAAAATCGCAAATTTTCCGACCATTTAGATAGAAAAAGCGCAATATTTTTCGACCTCTCGGATTAAGATAAAACTCCCAAAATATATGTATTTTGAGTTGCAAGAAACGAAAATCTATGTTAAATTGCTTTAGAATTGACAGTTTCAATGATATCTAACAGAAACCGAAATCCATAATTTTTTTGAAAATACACTTTTTATAATATATCTTAAAAACTAAGCATTGTACGGAATTTACTATACCACCATTCGATTCGGCGTAAAATTCTTAATAAATTTTGTGATTTATATTAACCTGAGATTATCCGAACAGAAATGGGAACAAAAATATTGAAAATGGCAAAAAATCGCAAATTTTCCGACCATTTAGATAGAAAAAGTGCAATATTTTTCAACCTCTCGGATTAAGATAAAACTCCCAAAATATATGTATTTTGAGTTGTAAGAAACGAAAATCTATGTTAAATTGCTTTAGAATTGACCGTTTCAATGGTATCTAACAAAAACCGAAATCCATAATTTTTTTGAAAATACACTTTTTATAATATATCTTAAAATCTAAGCCTTGTACAGAATTTACTATACCACCATTCGATTCGGCGTAAAATTCTTAATAAATTTTGTGATTTATATTAACCTGAGACTATCCGAACAGAAATGGGAACAAAAATATTGAAAATGGCAAAAAATCGCAAGTTTTCCGACCATTTAGATAGAAAAAGTGCAATATTTTTCAACCTCTCGGATTAAGATAAAACTCCCAAAATATATGTATTTTGAGTTGTAAGAAACGAAAATCTATGTTAAATTGCTTTAGAATTGACAGTTTCAATGATATCTAACAAAAACCGAAATGCATAATTTTTTTGAAAATACACTTTTTATAATATACCTTAAAAACTAAGGATTGTACAGAATTTACTATACCACCATTCGATCGGCGAAAAATTCTTAATAAATTTTGTGATTTATATTAACCTGAGACTATCCGAACAGAAATGGGAACAAAAATATTGAAAATGGCAAAAAATCGCAAATTTTCCGACCATTTAGATAGAAAAAGTGCAATATTTTTCAACCCCTCGGATTAAGATAAAACTCCCAAAATATATGTATTTTGAGTTGTAAGAAACGAAAATCTATGTTAAATTGCTTTAGAATTGACAGTTTCAATGATATCTAACAAAAACCGAAATCCATAATTTTTTTGAAAATACACTTTTTATAATATATCTTAAAAACTAAGGATTGTACAGAATTTACTATACCACCATTCGATTCGGCGTAAAATTCTTAATAAATTTTGTGATTTATATTAACCTGAGACTATCCGAACAGAAATGGGAACAAAAATATTGAAAATGGCAAAAAATCGTAAATTTTCGACCATTTAGATAGAAAAAGTGCAATATTTGTCAACCTCTCGGATTAAGATAAAACTCCCAAAATATATGTATTTTGAGTTGTAAGAAACGAAAATCTATGTTAAATTGCTTTAGAATTGACAGTTTCAATGATATCTAACAAAAACCGAAATCCATAATTTTTTTGAAAATACACTTTTTATAATATATCTTAAAAACTAAGGATTGTACAGAATTTACTATACCACCATTCGATTCGGCGTAAAATTCTTAATAAATTTTGTGATTTATATTAACCTGAGACTATCCGAACAGAAATGGGAACAAAAATATTGAAAATGGCAAAAAATCGTAAATTTTCCGACCATTTAGATAGAAAAAGTGCAATATTTTTCAACCTCTCGGATTAAGATAAAACTCCCAAAATATATGTATTTTGAGTTGTAAGAAACGAAAATCTATGTTAAATTGCTTTAGAATTGACAGTTTCAATGATATCTAACAAAAACCGAAATCCATAATTTTTTTTAAAATACACTTTTTATAATATATCTTAAAAACTAAGGATTGTACAGAATTTACTATACCACCATTCGATTCGGCGTAAAATTCTTAATAAATTTTGTGATTTATATTAACCTGAGACTATCCGAACAGAAATGGGAACAAAAATATTGAAAATGGCAAAAAATCGCAAATTTTCCGACCATTTAGATAGAAAAAGTGCAATATTTTTCGACCTCTCGGATTAAGATAAAACTCCCAAAATATATGTATTTTGAGTTGCAAGAAACGAAAATCTATGTTAAATTGCTTTAGAAATGACAGTTTCAATGATATCTAACAGAAACCGAAATCCATAATTTTTTTTGAATATACACTTTTTATAATATATCTTAAAAACTAAGGATTGTACAGAATTTACTCTACCACCATTCGATTCGGCGCAAAATTCTTAATAAATTTTGTGATTTATATTAACCTGAGATTATCCGAACAGAAATGGGAACAAAAATATTGAAAATGGCAGAAAATCGCAAATTTTCCGACCATTTAGATAGAAAAAGTGCAATATTTTTCAACCTCTCGGATTAAGATAAAACTCCCAAAATATATGTATTTTGAGTTGTAAGAAACGAAAGTCTATGTTAAATTGCTTTAGAATTGACAGTTTCAATGATATCTAACAAAAACCGAAATCCATAATTTTTTTGAAAATACACTTTTTATAATATATCTTGAAAACTAAGCATTGTACGGAATTTACTATACCACCATTCGATTCGGCGTAAAATTCTTAATAAATTTTGTGATTTATATTAACCTGAGATTATCGGAACAGAAATGGGAACAAAAATATTGAAAATGGCAAAAAATCGCAAATTTTCCGACCATTTAGATAGAAAAAGTGCAATATTTTTCAACCTCTCGGATTAAGTTAAAACTCCCAAAATATATGTATTTTGAGTTGTAAGAAACGAAAATCTATGTTAAATTGCTTTAGAATTGACAGTTTCAATGGTATCTAACAAAAACCGAAATCCATAATTTTTTTGAAAATACACTTTTTATAATATATCTTAAAATCTAAGCCTTGTACAGAATTTACTATACCACCATTCGATTCGGCGTAAAATTCTTAATAAATTTTGTGATTTATATTAACCTGAGACTATCCGAACAGAAATGGGAACAAAAATATTGAAAATGGCAAAAAATCGCAAGTTTTCCGACCATTTAGATAGAAAAAGTGCAATATTTTTCAACCTCTCGGATTAAGATAAAACTCCCAAAATATATGTATTTTGAGTTGTAAGAAACGAAAATCTATGTTAAATTGCTTTAGAATTGACAGTTTCAATGATATCTAACAAAAACCGAAACGCATAATTTTTTTGAAAATACACTTTTTATAATATATCTTAAAAACTAAGGATTGTACAGAATTTACTATACCACCATTCGATTCGGCGAAAAATTCTTAATAAATTTTGTGATTTATATTAACCTGAGACTATCCGAACAGAAATGGGAACAAAAATATTGAAAATGGCAAAAAATCGCAAATTTTCCGACCATTTAGATAGAAAAAGTGCAATATTTTTCAACCTCTCGGATTAAGATAAAACTCCCAAAATATATCTATTTTGAGTTGTAAGAAACGAAAATCTATGTTAAATTGCTTTAGAATTGACAGTTTCAATGATATCTAACAAAAACCGAAATCCATAATTTTTTTGAAAATACACTTTTTATAATATATCTTAAAAACTAAGGATTGTACAGAATTTACTATACCACCATTCGATTCGGCGTAAAATTCTTAATAAATTTTGTGATTTATATTAACCTGAGACTATCCGAACAGAAATGGGAACAAAAATATTGAAAATGGCAAAAAATCGTAAATTTTCCGACCATTTAGATAGAAAAAGTGCAATATTTTTCAACCTCTCGGATTAAGATAAAACTCCCAAAATATATGTATTTTGAGTTGTAAGAAACGAAAATCTATGTTAAATTGCTTTAGAATTGACAGTTTCAATGATATCTAACAAAAACCGAAATGCATAATTTTTTTGAAAATACACTTTTTATAATATATCTTAAAAACTAAGGATTGTACAGAATTTACTATACCACCATTCGATTCGGCGTAAAATTCTTAATAAATTTTGTGATTTATATTAACCTGAGACTATCCGAACAGAAATTGAACAAAAATATTGAAAATGGCAAAAAATCGCAAATTTTCCGACCATTTAGATAGAAAATGTGCAATATTTTTCAACCTCTCGGATTAAGATAAAACTCCCAAAATATATGTATTTTGAATTGTAAGAAACGAAAATCTATGTTAATTTGCTTTAGAATTGATAGTTTCAATGATATCTAACAAAAACCGAAATCCATAATTTTTTTGAAAATACACTTTTTATAATATATCTTAAAAACTAAGGATTGTACAGAATTTACTATACCACCATTCGATTCGGCGTAAAATTCTTAATAAATTTTGTGATTTATATTAACCTGAGATTATCCGAACAGAAATGGGAACAAAAATATTGAAAATGGCAAAAAATCGCAAATTTTCCGACCATTTAGATAGAAAAAGTGCAATATTTTTCAACCTCTCGGATTAAGATAAAGCTCCCAAAATATATGTATTTTGAGTTGTAAAAAACGAAAATCTATGTTAAATTGCTTTAGAATTGACAGTTTCAATGATATCTAACAAAAACCGAAATGCATAATTTTTTTGAGAATACACTTTTTATAATATATCTTAAAAACTAAGGATTGTACAGAATTTACTATACCACCATTCGATTCGGCGTAAAATTCTTAATAAATTTTGTGATTTATATTAACCTGAGACTATCCGAACAGAAATGGGAACAAAAATATTGAAAATGGCAAAAAATCGCAAATTTTCCGACCATTTAGATAGAAAAAGTGCAATATTTTTCAACCTCTCGGATTAAGATAAAACTCCCAAAATATATGTATTTTGAGTTGTAAGAAACGAAAATCTATGTTAATTTGCTTTAGAATTGACAGTTTCAATGATATCTAACAAAAACCGAAATCCATAATTTTTTTGAAAATACACTTTTTGTAATATATCTTAAAAACTAAGCATTGTACGGATTTTACTATACCACCATTCGATTCGGCGTAAAATTCTTTATAAGTTTTGTGATTTATATTAACCTGAGATTATCCGAACAGAAATGGGAACCAAAATATTGAAAATGGCAGAAAATCGCAAATTTTCCGACCATTTAGATAGAAAAAGTGCAATATTTTTCAACCTCTCGGATTAAGATAAAACTCCCAAAATATATGTATTTTGAGTTGTAAGAAACGAAAATCTATGTTAAATTGCTTTAGAATTGACAGTTTCAATGATATCTAACAAAAACCGAAATCCATAATTTTTTTGAAAATACACTTTTTATAATATATCTCAAAAACTAAGGATTGTACAGAATTTACTATACCACCATTCGATTCGGCGTAAAATTCTTAATAAATTTTGTGATTTATATTAACCTGAGATTATCCGAACAGAAATGGGAACAAAAATATTGAAAATGGCAAAAAATCGTAAATTTTCCGACCATTTAGATAGAAAAAGTGCAATATTTTTCAACCTCTCGGATTAAGATAAAACTCCCAAAATATATGTATTTTGAGTTGTAAGAAACGAAAATCTATGTTAAATTGCTTTAGAATTGACAGTTTCAATGATATCTAACAAAAACCGAAATCCATAATTTTTTTGAAAATACACTTTTTATAATATATCTTAAAAACTAAGGATTGTACAGAATTTACTATACCACCATTCGATTCGGCGTAAAATTCTTAATAAATTTTGTGATTTATATTAACCTGAGACTATCCGAACAGAAATGGGAACAAAAATATTGAAAATGGCAAAAAATCGCAAATTTTCCGACCATTTAGATAGAAAAAGCGCAATATTTTTCGACCTCTCGGATTAAGATAAAACTCCCAAAATATATGTATTTTGAGTTGCAAGAAACGAAAATCTATGTTAAATTGCTTTAGAATTGACAGTTTCAATGATATCTAACAGAAACCGAAATCCATAATTTTTTTGAAAATACACTTTTTATAATATATCTTAAAAACTAAGCATTGTACGGAATTTACTATACCACCATTCGATTCGGCGTAAAATTCTTAATAAATTTTGTGATTTATATTAACCTGAGATTATCCGAACAGAAATGGGAACAAAAATATTGAAAATGGCAAAAAATCGCAAATTTTCCGACCATTTAGATAGAAAAAGTGCAATATTTTTCAACCTCTCGGATTAAGATAAAACTCCCAAAATATATGTATTTTGAGTTGTAAGAAACGAAAATCTATGTTAAATTGCTTTAGAATTGACAGTTTCAATGGTATCTAACAAAAACCGAAATCCATAATTTTTTTGAAAATACACTTTTTATAATATATCTTAAAATCTAAGCCTTGTACAGAATTTACTATACCACCATTCGATTCGGCGTAAAATTCTTAATAAATTTTGTGATTTATATTAACCTGAGATTATCCGAACAGAAATGGGAACAAAAATATTGAAAATGGCAAAAAATCGCAAGTTTTCCGACCATTTAGATAGAAAAAGTGCAATATTTTTCAACCTCTCGGATTAAGATAAAACTCCCAAAATATATGTATTTTGAGTTGTAAGAAACGAAAATCTATGTTAAATTGCTTTAGAATTGACAGTTTCAATGATATCTAACAAAAACCGAAATGCATAATTTTTTTGAAAATACACTTTTTATAATATATCTTAAAAACTAAGGATTGTACAGAATTTACTATACCACCATTCGATTCGGCGAAAAATTCTTAATAAATTTTGTGATTTATATTAACCTGAGACTATCCGAACAGAAATGGGAACAAAAATATTGAAAATGGCAAAAAATCGCAAATTTTCCGACCATTTAGATAGAAAAAGTGCAATATTTTTCAACCCCTCGGATTAAGATAAAACTCCCAAAATATATGTATTTTGAGTTGTAAGACACGAAAATCTATGTTAAATTGCTTTAGAATTGACAGTTTCAATGATATCTAACAAAAACCGAAATCCATAATTTTTTTGAAAATACACTTTTTATAATATATCTTAAAAACTAAGGATTGTACAGAATTTACTATACCACCATTCGATTCGGCGTAAAATTCTTAATAAATTTTGTGATTTATATTAACCTGAGATTATCCGAACAGAAATGGGAACAAAAATATTGAAAATGGCAAAAAATTGCAATTTTTCCGACCATTTAGATAGAAAAAGTGCAATATTTTTCAACCTCTCGGATTAAGATAAAACTCCCAAAATATATGTATTTTGAGTTGTAAGAAACGAAAATCTATGTTAAATTGCTTTAGAATTGACAGTTTCAATGATATCTAACAAAAACCGAAATGCATAATTTTTTTGAAAATACACTTTTTATAATATATCTTAAAAACTAAGGATTGTACAGAATTTACTATACCACCATTCGATCGGCGAAAAATTCTTAATAAATTTTGTGATTTATATTAACCTGAGACTATCCGAACAGAAATGGGAACAAAAATATTGAAAATGGCAAAAAATCGCAAATTTTCCGACCATTTAGATAGAAAAAGTGCAATATTTTTCAACCCCTCGGATTAAGATAAAACTCCCAAAATATATGTATTTTGAGTTGTAAGAAACGAAAATCTATGTTAAATTGCTTTAGAATTGACAGTTTCAATGATATCTAACAAAAACCGAAATCCATAATTTTTTTGAAAATACACTTTTTATAATATATCTTAAAAACTAAGGATTGTACAGAATTTACTATACCACCATTCGATTCGGCGTAAAATTCTTAATAAATTTTGTGATTTATATTAACCTGAGACTATCCGAACAGAAATGGGAACAAAAATATTGAAAATGGCAAAAAATCGTAAATTTTCCGACCATTTAGATAGAAAAAGTGCAATATTTGTCAACCTCTCGGATTAAGATAAAACTCCCAAAATATATGTATTTTGAGTTGTAAGAAACGAAAATCTATGTTAAATTGCTTTAGAATTGACAGTTTCAATGATATCTAACAAAAACCGAAATCCATAATTTTTTTAAAAATACACTTTTTATAATATATCTTAAAAACTAAGGATTGTACAGAATTTACTATACCACCATTCGATTCGGCGTAAAATTCTTAATAAATTTTGTGATTTATATTAACCTGAGACTATCCGAACAGAAATGGGAACAAAAATATTGAAAATGGCAAAAAATCGCAAATTTTCCGACCATTTAGATAGAAAAAGTGCAATATTTTTCGACCTCTCGGATTAAGATAAAACTCCCAAAATATATGTATTTTGAGTTGCAAGAAACGAAAATCTATGTTAAATTGCTTTAGAAATGACAGTTTCAATGATATCTAACAGAAACCGAAATCCATAATTTTTTTTGAATATACACTTTTTATAATATATCTTAAAAACTAAGGATTGTACAGAATTTACTCTACCACCATTCGATTCGGCGCAAAATTCTTAATAAATTTTGTGATTTATATTAACCTGAGATTATCCGAACAGAAATGGGAACAAAAATATTGAAAATGGCAGAAAATCGCAAATTTTCCGACCATTTAGATAGAAAAAGTGCAATATTTTTCAACCTCTCGGATTAAGATAAAACTCCCAAAATATATGTATTTTGAGTTGTAAGAAACGAAAGTCTATGTTAAATTGCTTTAGAATTGACAGTTTCAATGATATCTAACAAAAACCGAAATCCATAATTTTTTTGAAAATACACTTTTTATAATATATCTTAAAAACTAAGCATTGTACGGAATTTACTATACCACCATTCGATTCGGCGTAAAATTCTTAATAAATTTTGTGATTTATATTAACCTGAGATTATCGGAACAGAAATGGGAACAAAAATATTGAAAATGGCAAAAAATCGCAAATTTTCCGACCATTTAGATAGAAAAAGTGCAATATTTTTCAACCTCTCGGATTAAGATAAAACTCCCAAAATATATGTATTTTGAGTTGTAAGAAACGAAAATCTATGTTAAATTGCTTTAGAATTGACAGTTTCAATGGTATCTAACAAAAACCGAAATCCATAATTTTTTTGAAAATACACTTTTTATAATATATCTTAAAATCTAAGCCTTGTACAGAATTTACTATACCACCATTCGATTCGGCGTAAAATTCTTAATAAATTTTGTGATTTATATTAACCTGAGACTATCCGAACAGAAATGGGAACAAAAATATTGAAAATGGCAAAAAATCGCAAGTTTTCCGACCATTTAGATAGAAAAAGTGCAATATTTTTCAACCTCTCGGATTAAGATAAAACTCCCAAAATATATGTATTTTGAGTTGTAAGAAACGAAAATCTATGTTAAATTGCTTTAGAATTGACAGTTTCAATGATATCTAACAAAAACCGAAACGCATAATTTTTTTGAAAATACACTTTTTATAATATATCTTAAAAACTAAGGATTGTACAGAATTTACTATACCACCATTCGATTCGGCGAAAAATTCTTAATAAATTTTGTGATTTATATTAACCTGAGACTATCCGAACAGAAATGGGAACAAAAATATTGAAAATGGCAAAAAATCGCAAATTTTCCGACCATTTAGATAGAAAAAGTGCAATATTTTTCAACCTCTCGGATTAAGATAAAACTCCCAAAATATATCTATTTTGAGTTGTAAGAAACGAAAATCTATGTTAAATTGCTTTAGAATTGACAGTTTCAATGATATCTAACAAAAACCGAAATCCATAATTTTTTTGAAAATACACTTTTTATAATATATCTTAAAAACTAAGGATTGTACAGAATTTACTATACCACCATTCGATTCGGCGTAAAATTCTTAATAAATTTTGTGATTTATATTAACCTGAGACTATCCGAACAGAAATGGGAACAAAAATATTGAAAATGGCAAAAAATCGTAAATTTTCCGACCATTTAGATAGAAAAAGTGCAATATTTTTCAACCTCTCGGATTAAGATAAAACTCCCAAAATATATGTATTTTGAGTTGTAAGAAACGAAAATCTATGTTAAATTGCTTTAGAATTGACAGTTTCAATGATATCTAACAAAAACCGAAATGCATAATTTTTTTGAAAATACACTTTTTATAATATATCTTAAAAACTAAGGATTGTACAGAATTTACTATACCACCATTCGATTCGGCGTAAAATTCTTAATAAATTTTGTGATTTATATTAACCTGAGACTATCCGAACAGAAATTGAACAAAAATATTGAAAATGGCAAAAAATCGCAAATTTTCCGACCATTTAGATAGAAAATGTGCAATATTTTTCAACCTCTCGGATTAAGATAAAACTCCCAAAATATATGTATTTTGAATTGTAAGAAACGAAAATCTATGTTAATTTGCTTTAGAATTGATAGTTTCAATGATATCTAACAAAAACCGAAATCCATAATTTTTTTGAAAATACACTTTTTATAATATATCTTAAAAACTAAGGATTGTACAGAATTTACTATACCACCATTCGATTCGGCGTAAAATTCTTAATAAATTTTGTGATTTATATTAACCTGAGATTATCCGAACAGAAATGGGAACAAAAATATTGAAAATGGCAAAAAATCGCAAATTTTCCGACCATTTAGATAGAAAAAGTGCAATATTTTTCAACCTCTCGGATTAAGATAAAGCTCCCAAAATATATGTATTTTGAGTTGTAAAAAACGAAAATCTATGTTAAATTGCTTTAGAATTGACAGTTTCAATGATATCTAACAAAAACCGAAATGCATAATTTTTTTGAGAATACACTTTTTATAATATATCTTAAAAACTAAGGATTGTACAGAATTTACTATACCACCATTCGATTCGGCGTAAAATTCTTAATAAATTTTGTGATTTATATTAACCTGAGACTATCCGAACAGAAATGGGAACAAAAATATTGAAAATGGCAAAAAATCGCAAATTTTCCGACCATTTAGATAGAAAAAGTGCAATATTTTTCAACCTCTCGGATTAAGATAAAACTCCCAAAATATATGTATTTTGAGTTGTAAGAAACGAAAATCTATGTTAATTTGCTTTAGAATTGACAGTTTCAATGATATCTAACAAAAACCGAAATCCATAATTTTTTTGAAAATACACTTTTTATAATATATCTTAAAAACTAAGCATTGTACGGAATTTACTATACCACCATTCGATTCGGCGTAAAATTCTTAATAAATTTTGTGATTTATATTAACCTGAGACTATCCGAACAGAAATGGGAACAAAAATATTGAAAATGGCAAAAAATCGCAAATTTTCCGACCATTTAGATAGAAAAAGTGCAATATTTTTCAACCTCTCGGATTAAGATAAAACTCCCAAAATATATGTATTTTGAGTTGTAAGAAACGAAAATCTATGTTAATTTGCTTTAGAATTGACAGTTTCAATGATATCTAACAAAAACCGAAATCCATAATTTTTTTGAAAATACACTTTTTATAATATATCTTAAAAACTAAGGATTGTACAGAATTTACTATACCACCATTCGATTCGGCGTAAAATTCTTAACAAATTTTGTGATTTATATTAACCTGAGACTATCCGAACAGAAATGGGAACAAAAATATTGAAAATGGCAAAAAATCGCAAATTTTCCGACCATTTAGATAGAAAAAGTGCAATATTTTTCAACCTCTCGGATTAAGATAAAACTCCCAAAATATATGTATTTTGAGTTGTAAGAAACGAAAATCTATGTTAAATTGCTTTAGAATTGACAGTTTCAATGATATCTAACAATAACCGAAATCCATAATTTTTTTGAAAATACACTTTTTATAATATATCTTAAAAACTAAGCATTGTACGGAATTTACTATACCACCATTCGATTCGGCGTAAAATTCTTTATAAGTTTTGTGATTTATATTAACCTGAGATTATCCGAACAGAAATGGGAACAAAAATATTGAAAATGGCAGAAAATCGCAAATTTTCCGACCATTTAGATAGAAAAAGTGCAATATTTTTCAAACTCTCGGATTAATATAAAACTCCCAAAATATATGTATTTTGAGTTGTAAGAAACGAAAATCTATGTTAAATTGCTTTAGAATTGACAGTTTCAATGATATCTAACAAAAACCGAAATCCATAATTTTTTTGAAAATACACTTTTTATAATATATCTTAAAAACTAAGCATTGTACGGAATTTACTATACCACCATTCGATTCGGCGTAAAATTGTTAATAAATTTTGTGATTTATATTAACCTGAGATTATCCGAACAGAAATGGGAACAAAAATATTGAAAATGGCAAAAAATCGCAAATTTTCCGACCATTTAGATAGAAAAAGTGCAATATTTTTCAACCTCTCGGATTAAGATAAAACTCCCAAAATATATGTATTTTGAGTTGTAAGAAACGAAAATCTATGTTAAATTGCTTTAGAATTGACAGTTTCAATGATATCTAACAAAAACCGAAATCCATAATTTTTTTGAAAATACACTTTTTATAATATATCTTAAAATCTAAGCATTGTACAGAATTTACTATACCACCATTCGATTCGGCATAAAATTCTTAATAAATTTTGTGATTTATATTAACCTGAGACTATCCGAACAGAAATGGGAACAAAAATATTGAAAATGACAAAAAATCGCAAATTTTCCGACCATTTAGATAGAAAAAGTGCAATATTTTTCAACCTCTCGGATTAAGATAAAACTCCCAAAATATATGTATTCTGAGTTGTAAGAAACGAAAATCTATGTTAAATTGCTTTAGAATTGACAGTTTCAATGATATCTAACAAAAACCGAAATCCATAATTTTTTTGAAAATATGCTTTTTATAATATATCTTAAAATCTAAGCATTGTACAGAATTTACTATACCACCATTCGATTCGGCGTAAAATTCTTAATAAATTTTGTGATTTATATTAACCTAAGACTATCCGAACAGAAATGGGAACAAAAATATTGAAAATGGCAAAAAATCGCAAACTTTCCGACTATTTAGTGCCAAAAAGTGCAATAATTTTCAACCTCTCGGATTAAGATAAAACTCCCAAAATATATGTATTTTGAGTTGTAAGAAACGAAAATCTATGTTAAATTGCTTTAGAATTGACAGTTTCAATGATATCTAACAAGAACCGAAATCCATAATTTTTTTGAAAATACACTTTTTATAATATATCTTAAAAACTAAGCATTGTACGGAATTTACTATACCACCATTCGATTCGGCGTAAAATTCTTAATAAATTTTGTGATTTATATTAACCTGAGATTATCCGAACAGAAATGGGAACAAAAATATTGAAAATGGCAAAAAATCGCAAATTTGCCGACCATTTAGATAGAAAAAGTGCAATATTTTTCAACCTCTCGGATTAAGATAAAACTCCCAAAATATATGTATTTTGAGTTGTAAGAAACGAAAATCTATGTTAAATTGCTTTAGAATTAACAGTTTCAATGATATCTAACAAAAACCGAAATCCATAATTTTTTTGAAAATACACTTTTTATAATATATCTTAAAAACTAAGCATTGTACAGAATTTACTATACCACCATTCGATTTGGCGTAAAATTCTTAATAAATTTTGTCATTTATATTAACCTGAGACTATCCGAACAGAAATGGGAACAAAAATATTGAAAATGGCAAAAAATCGCAAATTTTCCGACCATTTAGATAGAAAAAGTGCAATATTTTTCAACCTCTCGGATTAAGATAAAACTCCCAAAATATATGTATTTTGAGTTGTAAGAAACGAAAATCTATGTTAAATTGCTTTAGAATTGACAGTTTCAATGATATCTAACAAAAACCGAAATCCATAATTTTTTTGAAAATACACTTTTTATAATATATCTTAAAAACTAAGCATTGTACAGAATTTACTATACCACCATTCGATTCGGCGTAAAATTCTTAATAAATTTTGTGATTTATATTAACCTGAGATTATCCGAACAGAAATGGGAACAAAAATATTGAAAATGGCAAAAAATCGCAGATTTTCCGACCATTTAGATAGAAAAAGTGCAATATTTTTCAACCTCTCGGATTAAGATAAAACTCCCAAAATATATGTATTTTGAGTTGTAAGAAACGAAAATCTATGTTAAATTGCTTTAGAATTGACAGTTTCAATGATATCTAACAAAAACCGAAATCCGTAATTTTTTTGAAAATACACCTTTTATAATATATCTTAAAAACTAAGCATTGTACAGAATTTACTATACCACCATTCGATTCGGCGTAAAATTCTTAATAAATTTTGTGATATATATTTACCTGAGACTATCCGAACAGAAATGGGAACAAAAATATTGAAAATGGCAAAAAATCGCAAATTTTCCGACCATTTAGATAGAAAAAGTGCAATATTTTTCAACCTCTCGGATTAAGATAAAAATCCCAAAATATATGTATTTTGAGTTGTAAGAAACGAAAATCTATGTTAAATTGCTTTAGAATTGACAGTTTCAATGATATCTAACAAAAACCGAAATCCATAATTTTTTTGAAAATACACTTTTTATAATATATCTTAAAAACTAAGCATTGTACAGAATTTACTATACCACCATTCGATTCGGCGTAAAATTCTTAATAAATTTTATGATTTATATTAACCTGAGACTATCCGAACAGAAATGGGAACAAAAATATTGAAAATGGCAAAAAATCGAAAATTTTCCGACCATTTAGATAGAAAAAGTGCAATATTTTTCAACCTCTCGGATTAAGATAAAACTCCCAAAATATATGTATTTTGAGTTGTAAGAAACGAAAATCTATGTTAAATTGCTTTAGAATTGACAGTTTCAATGATATCTAACAAAAACCGAAATTCATAATTTTTTGAAAATACACTTTTTATAATATATCTTAAAAACTAAGCATTGTACAGAATTTACTATACCACCATTCGATTCGGCGTAAAATTCTTAATAAATTTTGTGATTTATATTAACCTGAGACTATCCGAACAGAAATGGGAACAAAAATATTGAAAATGGCAAAAAATCGCAAATTTTCCGACCATTTAGATAGAAAAAGTGCAATATTTTTCAACCTCTCGGATTAAGATAAAACTCCCAAAATATATGTATTTTGAGTTGTAAGAAACGAAAATCTATGTTAAATTGCTTTAGAATTGACAGTTTCAATGATATCTAACAAAAACCGAAATCCATAATTTTTTTGAAAATACACTTTTTATAATATATCTTAAAATCTAAGCATTGTACGGAATTTACTATACCACCATTCGTTTCGGCGTAAAATTCTTAATAAATTTTGTGATTTATATTAACCTGAGACTATCCGAACAGAAATGGGAACAAAAATATTGAAAATGGCAAAAAATCGCAAATTTTCCGACCATTTAGATAGAAAAAGTGCAATATTTTTCAACCTCTCGGATTAAGATAAAACTCCCAAAATATATGTATTTTGAGTTGTAAGAAACGAAAATCTATGTTAAATTGCTTTAGAATTGACAGTTTCAATGATATCTAACAAAAACCGAAATCCATAATTTTTTTGAAAATACACTTTTTATAATATATCTTAAAAACTAAGCATTGTACAGAATTTACTATACCACCATTCGATTCGGCGTAAAATTCTTAATAAATTTTGTGATTTATATTAACCTGAGACTATCCGAACAGAAATGGGAACAAAAATATTGAAAATGGCAAAAAATCGCAAATTTTCCGACCATTTAGATAGAAAAAGTGCAATATTTTTCAACCTCTCGGATTAAGATAAAACTCCCAAAATATGTGTATTTTGAGTTGTAAGAAACGAAAATCTATGTTAAATTGCTTTAGAATTGACAGTTTCAATGATATCTAACAAGAACCGAAATCCATAATTTTTTTGAAAATACACTTTTTATAATATATCTTAAAAACTAAGCATTGTACGGAATTTACTATACCACCATTCGATTCGGCGTAAAATTCTTAATAAATTTTGTGATTTATATTAACCTGAGATTATCCGAACAGAAATGGGAACAAAAATATTGAAAATGGCAAAAAATCGCAAATTTTCCGACCATTTAAATAGAAAAAGTGCAATATTTTTCAACCTCTCGGATTAAGATAAAACTCCCAAAATATATGTATTTTGAGTTGTAAGAAACGAAAATCTATGTTAAATTGCTTTAGAATTGACAGTTTCAATGATATCTAACAAAAACCGAAATCCATAATTTTTTTGAAAATACACTTTTTATAATATATCTTAAAATCTAAGCATTGTACAGAATTTACTATACCACCATTCGATTTGGCGTAAAATTCTTAATAAATTTTGTGATTTATATTAACCTGAGACTATCCGAACAGAAATGGGAACAAAAATATTGAAAATGGCAAAAAATCGCAAATTTTCCGACCATTTAGATAGAAAAAGTGCAATATTTTTCAACCTCTCGGATTAAGATAAAACTCCCAAAATATATGTATTTTGAGTTGTAAGAAACGAAAATCTATGTTAAATTGCTTTAGAATTGACAGTTTCAATGATATCTAACAAAAACCGAAATCCATAATTTTTTTGAAAATACACTTTTTATAATATATCTTAAAAACTAAGCATTGTACAGAATTTACTATACCACCATTCGATTCGGCGTAAAATTCTTAATAAATTTTATGATTTATATTAACCTGAGACTATCCGAACAGAAATGGGAACAAAAATATTGAAAATGGCAAAAAATCGCAAATTTTCCGACCATTTAGATAGAAAAAGTGCAATATTTTTCAACCTCTCGGATTAAGATAAAACTCCCAAAATATATGTATTTTGAGTTGTAAGAAACGAAAATCTATGTTAAATTGCTTTAGAATTGACAGTTTCAATGATATCTAACAAAAACCGAAATCCATAATTTTTTTGAAAATACACTTTTTATAATATATCTTAAAAACTAAGCATTGTACAGAATTTACTATACCACCATTCGATTCGGCGTAAAATTCTTAATAAATTTTGTGATTTATATTAACCTGAGATTATCCGAACAGAAATGGGAACAAAAATATTGAAAATGGCAAAAAATCGCAGATTTTCCGACCATTTAGATAGAAAAAGTGCAATATTTTTCAACCTCTCGGATTAAGATAAAACTCCCAAAATATATGTATTTTGAGTTGTAAGAAACGAAAATCTATGTTAAATTGCTTTAGAATTGACAGTTTCAATGATATCTAACAAAAACCGAAATCCATAATTTTTTTGAAAATACACCTTTTATAATATATCTTAAAAACTAAGCATTGTACAGAATTTACTATACCACCATTCGATTCGGCGTAAAATTCTTAATAAATTTTGTGATATATATTTACCTGAGACTATCCGAACAGAAATGGGAACAAAAATATTGAAAATGGCAAAAAATCGCAAATTTTCCGACCATTTAGATAGAAAAAGTGCAATATTTTTCAACCTCTCGGATTAAGATAAAAATCCCAAAATATATGTATTTTGAGTTGTAAGAAACGAAAATCTATGTTAAATTGCTTTAGAATTGACAGTTTCAATGATATCTAACAAAAACCGAAATCCATAATTTTTTTGAAAATACACTTTTTATAATATATCTTAAAAACTAAGCATTGTACAGAATTTACTATACCACCATTCGATTCGGCGTAAAATTCTTAATAAATTTTATGATTTATATTAACCTGAGACTATCCGAACAGAAATGGGAACAAAAATATTGAAAATGGCAAAAAATCGAAAATTTTCCGACCATTTAGATAGAAAAAGTGCAATATTTTTCAACCTCTCGGATTAAGATAAAACTCCCAAAATATATGTATTTTGAGTTGTAAGAAACGAAAATCTATGTTAAATTGCTTTAGAATTGACAGTTTCAATGATATCTAACAAAAACCGAAATTCATAATTTTTTGAAAATACACTTTTTATAATATATCTTAAAAACTAAGCATTGTACAGAATTTACTATACCACCATTCGATTCGGCGTAAAATTCTTAATAAATTTTGTGATTTATATTAACCTGAGACTATCCGAACAGAAATGGGAACAAAAATATTGAAAATGGCAAAAAATCGCAAATTTTCCGACCATTTAGATAGAAAAAGTGCAATATTTTTCAACCTCTCGGATTAAGATAAAACTCCCAAAATATATGTATTTTGAGTTGTAAGAAACGAAAATCTATGTTAAATTGCTTTAGAATTGACAGTTTCAATGATATCTAACAAAAACCGAAATCCATAATTTTTTTGAAAATACACTTTTTATAATATATCTTAAAATCTAAGCATTGTACGGAATTTACTATACCACCATTCGTTTCGGCGTAAAATTCTTAATAAATTTTGTGATTTATATTAACCTGAGACTATCCGAACAGAAATGGGAACAAAAATATTGAAAATGGCAAAAAATCGCAAATTTTCCGACCATTTAGATAGAAAAAGTGCAATATTTTTCAACCTCTCGGATTAAGATAAAACTCCCAAAATATATGTATTTTGAGTTGTAAGAAACGAAAATCTATGTTAAATTGCTTTAGAATTGACAGTTTCAATGATATCTAACAAAAACCGAAATTCATAATTTTTTGAAAATACACTTTTTATAATATATCTTAAAAACTAAGCATTGTACAGAATTTACTATACCACCATTCGATTCGGCGTAAAATTCTTAATAAATTTTGTGATTTATATTAACCTGAGACTATCCGAACAGAAATGGGAAGAAAAATATTGAAAATGGCAAAAAATCGCAAATTTTCCGACCATTTAGATAGAAAAAGTGCAATATTTTTCAACCTCTCGGATTAAGATAAAACTCCCAAAATATATGTATTTTGAGTTGTAAGAAACGAAAATCTATGTTAAATTGCTTTAGAATTGACAGTTTCAATGATATCTAACAAGAACCGAAATCCATAATTTTTTTGAAAATACACTTTTTATAATATATCTTAAAAACTAAGCATTGTACAGAATTTACTATACCACCGTTCGATTCGGCGTAAAATTCTTAATAAATTTTGTGATTTATATTAACCTGAGACTATCCGAACAGAAATGGGAAGAAAAATATTGAAAATGGCAAAAAATCGCAAATTTTCCGACCATTTAGATAGAAAAAGTGCAATATTTTTCAACCTCTCGGATTAAGATAAAACTCCCAAAATATATGTATTTTGAGTTGTAAGAAACGAAAATCTATGTTAAATTGCTTTAGAATTGACAGTTTCAATGATATCTAACAAAAACCGAAATCCATAATTTTTTTGAAAATACACTTTTTATAATATATCTTAAAAACTAAGCATTGTACAGAATTTACTATACCACCATTCGATTCGGCGTAAAATTCTTAATAAATTTTGTGATTTATATTAACCTGAGACTATCCGAACAGAAATGGGAAGAAAAATATTGAAAATGGCAAAAAATCGCAAATTTTCCGACCATTTAGATAGAAAAAGTGCAATATTTTTCAACCTCTCGGATTAAGATAAAACTCCCAAAATATATGTATTTTGAGTTGTAAGAAACGAAAATCTATGTTAAATTGCTTTAGAATTGACAGTTTCAATGATATCTAACAAGAACCGAAATCCATAATTTTTTTGAAAATACACTTTTTATAATATATCTTAAAAACTAAGCATTGTACAGAATTTACTATACCACCATTCGATTCGGCGTAAAATTCTTAATAAATTTTGTGATTTATATTAACCTGAGACTATCCGAACAGAAATGGGAAGAAAAATATTGAAAATGGCAAAAAATCGCAAATTTTCCGACCATTTAGATAGAAAAAGTGCAATATTTTTCAACATCTCGGATTAAGATAAAACTCCCAAAATATATGTATTTTGAGTTGTAAGAAACGAAAATCTATGTTAAATTGCTTTAGAATTAACAGTTTCAATGATATCTAACAAAAACCGAAATCCATAATTTTTTTGAAAATACACTTTTTATAATATATCTTAAAAACTAAGCATTGTACAGAATTTACTATACCACCGTTCGATTCGGCGTAAAATTCTTAATAAATTTTGTGATTTATATTAACCTGAGACTATCCGAACAGAAATGGGAACAAAAATATTGAAAATGGCAAAAAATCGCAAATTTTCCGACCATTTAGATAGAAAAAGTGCAATATTTTTCAACCTCTCGGATTAAGATAAAACTCCCAAAATATATGTATTTTGAGTTGTAAGAAACGAAAATCTATGTTAAATTGCTTTAGAATTGACAGTTTCAATGATATCTAACAAAAACCGAAATTCATAATTTTTTGAAAATACACTTTTTATAATATATCTTAAAAACTAAGCATTGTACAGAATTTACTATACCACCATTCGATTCGGCGTAAAATTCTTAATAAATTTTGTGATTTATATTAACCTGAGACTATCCGAACAGAAATGGGAACAAAAATATTGAAAATGGCAAAAAATCGCAAATTTTCCGACCATTTAGATAGAAAAAGTGCAATATTTTTCAACCTCTCGGATTAAGATAAAACTCCCAAAATATGTGTATTTTGAGTTGTAAGAAACGAAAATCTATGTTAAATTGCTTTAGAATTGACAGTTTCAATGATATCTAACAAGAACCGAAATCCATAATTTTTTTGAAAATACACTTTTTATAATATATCTTAAAAACTAAGCATTGTACGGAATTTACTATACCACCATTCGATTCGGCGTAAAATTCTTAATAAATTTTGTGATTTATATTAACCTGAGATTATCCGAACAGAAATGGGAACAAAAATATTGAAAATGCCAAAAAATCGCAAATTTTCCGACCATTTAAATAGAAAAAGTGCAATATTCTTCAACCTCTCGGATTAAGATAAAACTCCCAAAATATATGTATTTTGAGTTGTAAGAAACGAAAATCTATGTTAAATTGCTTTAGAATTGACAGTTTCAATGATATCTAACAAAAACCGAAATCCATAATTTTTTTGAAAATACACTTTTTATAATATATCTTAAAATCTAAGCATTGTACAGAATTTACTATACCACCATTCGATTTGGCGTAAAATTCTTAATAAATTTTGTGATTTATATTAACCTGAGACTATCCGAACAGAAATGGGAACAAAAATATTGAAAATGGCAAAAAATCGCAAATTTTCCGACCATTTAGATAGAAAAAGTGCAATATTTTTCAACCTCTCGGATTAAGATAAAACTCCCAAAATATATGTATTTTGAGTTGTAAGAAACGAAAATCTATGTTAAATTGCTTTAGAATTGACAGTTTCAATGATATCTAACAAAAACCGAAATCCATAATTTTTTTGAAAATACACTTTTTATAATATATCTTAAAAACTAAGCATTGTACAGAATTTACTATACCACCATTCGATTCGGCGTAAAATTCTTAATAAATTTTATGATTTATATTAACCTGAGACTATCCGAACAGAAATGGGAACAAAAATATTGAAAATGGCAAAAAATCGCAAATTTTCCGACCATTTAGATAGAAAAAGTGCAATATTTTTCAACCTCTCGGATTAAGATAAAACTCCCAAAATATATGTATTTTGAGTTGTAAGAAACGAAAATCTATGTTAAATTGCTTTAGAATTGACAGTTTCAATGATATCTAACAAAAACCGAAATCCATAATTTTTTTGAAAATACACTTTTTATAATATATCTTAAAAACTAAGCATTGTACAGAATTTACTATACCACCATTCGATTCGGCGTAAAATTCTTAATAAATTTTGTGATTTATATTAACCTGAGATTATCCGAACAGAAATGGGAACAAAAATATTGAAAATGGCAAAAAATCGCAGATTTTCCGACCATTTAGATAGAAAAAGTGCAATATTTTTCAACCTCTCGGATTAAGATAAAACTCCCAAAATATATGTATTTTGAGTTGTAAGAAACGAAAATCTATGTTAAATTGCTTTAGAATTGACAGTTTCAATGATATCTAACAAAAACCGAAATCCATAATTTTTTTGAAAATACACCTTTTATAATATATCTTAAAAACTAAGCATTGTACAGAATTTACTATACCACCATTCGATTCGGCGTAAAATTCTTAATAAATTTTGTGATATATATTTACCTGAGACTATCCGAACAGAAATGGGAACAAAAATATTGAAAATGGCAAAAAATCGCAAATTTTCCGACCATTTAGATAGAAAAAGTGCAATATTTTTCAACCTCTCGGATTAAGATAAAAATCCCAAAATATATGTATTTTGAGTTGTAAGAAACGAAAATCTATGTTAAATTGCTTTAGAATTGACAGTTTCAATGATATCTAACAAAAACCGAAATCCATAATTTTTTTGAAAATACACTTTTTATAATATATCTTAAAAACTAAGCATTGTACAGAATTTACTATACCACCATTCGATTCGGCGTAAAATTCTTAATAAATTTTATGATTTATATTAACCTGAGACTATCCGAACAGAAATGGGAACAAAAATATTGAAAATGGCAAAAAATCGAAAATTTTCCGACCATTTAGATAGAAAAAGTGCAATATTTTTCAACCTCTCGGATTAAGATAAAACTCCCAAAATATATGTATTTTGAGTTGTAAGAAACGAAAATCTATGTTAAATTGCTTTAGAATTGACAGTTTCAATGATATCTAACAAAAACCGAAATTCATAATTTTTTGAAAATACACTTTTTATAATATATCTTAAAAACTAAGCATTGTACAGAATTTACTATACCACCATTCGATTCGGCGTAAAATTCTTAATAAATTTTGTGATTTATATTAACCTGAGACTATCCGAACAGAAATGGGAACAAAAATATTGAAAATGGCAAAAAATCGCAAATTTTCCGACCATTTAGATAGAAAAAGTGCAATATTTTTCAACCTCTCGGATTAAGATAAAACTCCCAAAATATATGTATTTTGAGTTGTAAGAAACGAAAATCTATGTTAAATTGCTTTAGAATTGACAGTTTCAATGATATCTAACAAAAACCGAAATCCATAATTTTTTTGAAAATACACTTTTTATAATATATCTTAAAATCTAAGCATTGTACGGAATTTACTATACCACCATTCGTTTCGGCGTAAAATTCTTAATAAATTTTGTGATTTATATTAACCTGAGACTATCCGAACAGAAATGGGAACAAAAATATTGAAAATGGCAAAAAATCGCAAATTTTCCGACCATTTAGATAGAAAAAGTGCAATATTTTTCAACCTCTCGGATTAAGATAAAACTCCCAAAATATATGTATTTTGAGTTGTAAGAAACGAAAATCTATGTTAAATTGCTTTAGAATTGACAGTTTCAATGATATCTAACAAAAACCGAAATTCATAATTTTTTGAAAATACACTTTTTATAATATATCTTAAAAACTAAGCATTGTACAGAATTTACTATACCACCATTCGATTCGG
Organism: Rhynchophorus ferrugineus; assembly: GCF_030347505.1. Classification (NCBI taxonomy): domain Eukaryota; kingdom Metazoa; phylum Arthropoda; class Insecta; order Coleoptera; family Curculionidae; genus Rhynchophorus; species Rhynchophorus ferrugineus. Next base: position 73,322,265 of record NW_027472582.1, on the reverse strand, counting down.
CGTAAAATTCTTAATAAATTTTGTGATTTATATTAACCTGAGACTATCCGAACAGAAATGGGAAGAAAAATATTGAAAATGGCAAAAAATCGCAAATTTTCCGACCATTTAGATAGAAAAAGTGCAATATTTTTCAACCTCTCGGATTAAGATAAAACTCCCAAAATATATGTATTTTGAGTTGTAAGAAACGAAAATCTATGTTAAATTGCTTTAGAATTGACAGTTTCAATGATATCTAACAAGAACCGAAATCCATAATTTTTTTGAAAATACACTTTTTATAATATATCTTAAAAACTAAGCATTGTACAGAATTTACTATACCACCGTTCGATTCGGCGTAAAATTCTTAATAAATTTTGTGATTTATATTAACCTGAGACTATCCGAACAGAAATGGGAAGAAAAATATTGAAAATGGCAAAAAATCGCAAATTTTCCGACCATTTAGATAGAAAAAGTGCAATATTTTTCAACCTCTCGGATTAAGATAAAACTCCCAAAATATATGTATTTTGAGTTGTAAGAAACGAAAATCTATGTTAAATTGCTTTAGAATTGACAGTTTCAATGATATCTAACAAAAACCGAAATCCATAATTTTTTTGAAAATACACTTTTTATAATATATCTTAAAAACTAAGCATTGTACAGAATTTACTATACCACCATTCGATTCGGCGTAAAATTCTTAATAAATTTTGTGATTTATATTAACCTGAGACTATCCGAACAGAAATGGGAAGAAAAATATTGAAAATGGCAAAAAATCGCAAATTTTCCGACCATTTAGATAGAAAAAGTGCAATATTTTTCAACCTCTCGGATTAAGATAAAACTCCCAAAATATATGTATTTTGAGTTGTAAGAAACGAAAATCTATGTTAAATTGCTTTAGAATTGACAGTTTCAATGATATCTAACAAGAACCGAAATCCATAATTTTTTTGAAAATACACTTTTTATAATATATCTTAAAAACTAAGCATTGTACAGAATTTACTATACCACCATTCGATTCGGCGTAAAATTCTTAATAAATTTTGTGATTTATATTAACCTGAGACTATCCGAACAGAAATGGGAAGAAAAATATTGAAAATGGCAAAAAATCGCAAATTTTCCGACCATTTAGATAGAAAAAGTGCAATATTTTTCAACCTCTCGGATTAAGATAAAACTCCCAAAATATATGTATTTTGAGTTGTAAGAAACGAAAATCTATGTTAAATTGCTTTAGAATTAACAGTTTCAATGATATCTAACAAAAACCGAAATCCATAATTTTTTTGAAAATACACTTTTTATAATATATCTTAAAAACTAAGCATTGTACAGAATTTACTATACCACCGTTCGATTCGGCGTAAAATTCTTAATAAATTTTGTGATTTATATTAACCTGAGACTATCCGAACAGAAATGGGAACAAAAATATTGAAAATGGCAAAAAATCGCAAATTTTCCGACCATTTAGATAGAAAAAGTGCAATATTTTTCAACCTCTCGGATTAAGATAAAACTCCCAAAATATATGTATTTTGAGTTGTAAGAAACGAAAATCTATGTTAAATTGCTTTAGAATTGACAGTTTCAATGATATCTAACAAAAACCGAAATTCATAATTTTTTGAAAATACACTTTTTATAATATATCTTAAAAACTAAGCATTGTACAGAATTTACTATACCACCATTCGATTCGGCGTAAAATTCTTAATAAATTTTGTGATTTATATTAACCTGAGACTATCCGAACAGAAATGGGAACAAAAATATTGAAAATGGCAAAAAATCGCAAATTTTCCGACCATTTAGATAGAAAAAGTGCAATATTTTTCAACCTCTCGGATTAAGATAAAACTCCCAAAATATATGTATTTTGAGTTGTAAGAAACGAAAATCTATGTTAAATTGCTTTAGAATTGACAGTTTCAATGATATCTAACAAAAACCGAAATCCATAATTTTTTTGAAAATACACTTTTTATAATATATCTTAAAATCTAAGCATTGTACGGAATTTACTATACCACCATTCGTTTCGGCGTAAAATTCTTAATAAATTTTGTGATTTATATTAACCTGAGACTATCCGAACAGAAATGGGAACAAAAATATTGAAAATGGCAAAAAATAGCAAATTTTCCGACCATTTAGATAGAAAAAGTGCAATATTTTTCAACCTCTCGGATTAAGATAAAACTCCCAAAATATATGTATTTTGAGTTGTAAGAAACGAAAATCTATGTTAAATTGCTTTAGAATTGACAGTTTCAATGATATCTAACAAAAACCGAAATCCATAATTTTTTTGAAAATACACTTTTTATAATATATCTTAAAAACTAAGCATTGTACAGAATTTACTATACCACCATTCGATTCGGCGTAAAATTCTTAATAAATTTTGTGATTTATATTAACCTGAGACTATCCGAACAGAAATGGGAACAAAAATATTGAAAATGGCAAAAAATCGCAAATTTTCCGACCATTTAGATAGAAAAAGTGCAATATTTTTCAACCTCTCGGATTAAGATAAAACTCCCAAAATATATGTATTTTGAGTTGTAAGAAACGAAAATCTATGTTAAATTGCTTTAGAATTGACAGTTTCAATGATATCTAACAAAAACCGAAATTCATAATTTTTTGAAAATACACTTTTTATAATATATCTTAAAAACTAAGCATTGTACAGAATTTACTATACCACCATTCGATTCGGCGTAAAATTCTTAATAAATTTTGTGATTTATATTAACCTGAGACTATCCGAACAGAAATGGGAACAAAAATATTGAAAATGGCAAAAAATCGCAAATTTTCCGACCATTTAGATAGAAAAAGTGCAATATTTTTCAACCTCTCGGATTAAGATAAAACTCCCAAAATATATGTATTTTGAGTTGTAAGAAACGAAAATCTATGTTAAATTGCTTTAGAATTGACAGTTTCAATGATATCTAACAAAAACCGAAATTCATAATTTGTTGAAAATACACTTTTTATAATATATCTTAAAAACTAAGCATTGTACAGAATTTACTATACCACCATTCGATTCGGCGTAAAATTCTTAATAAATTTTGTGATTTATATTAACCTGAGACTATCCGAACAGAAATGGGAACAAAAATATTGAAAATGGCAAAAAATCGCAAATTTTCCGACCATTTAGATAGAAAAAGTGCAATATTTTTCAACCTCTCGGATTAAGATAAAACTCCCAAAATATATGTATTTTGAGTTGTAAGAAACGAAAATCTATGTTAAATTGCTTTAGAATTGACAGTTTCAATGATATCTAACAAAAACCGAAATCCATAATTTTTTTGAAAATACACTTTTTATAATATATCTTAAAATCTAAGCATTGTACGGAATTTACTATACCACCATTCGTTTCGGCGTAAAATTCTTAATAAATTTTGTGATTTATATTAACCTGAGACTATCCGAACAGAAATGGGAACAAAAATATTGAAAATGGCAAAAAATCGCAAATTTTCCGACCATTTAGATAGAAAAAGTGCAATATTTTTCAACCTCTCGGATTAAGATAAAACTCCCAAAATATATGTATTTTGAGTTGTAAGAAACGAAAATCTATGTTAAATTGCTTTAGAATTGACAGTTTCAATGATATCTAACAAAAACCGAAATTCATAATTTTTTGAAAATACACTTTTTATAATATATCTTAAAAACTAAGCATTGTACAGAATTTACTATACCACCATTCGATTCGGCGTAAAATTCTTAATAAATTTTGTGATTTATATTAACCTGAGACTATCCGAACAGAAATGGGAAGAAAAATATTGAAAATGGCAAAAAATCGCAAATTTTCCGACCATTTAGATAGAAAAAGTGCAATATTTTTCAACCTCTCGGATTAAGATAAAACTCCCAAAATATATGTATTTTGAGTTGTAAGAAACGAAAATCTATGTTAAATTGCTTTAGAATTGACAGTTTCAATGATATCTAACAAAAACCGAAATCCATAATTTTTTTGAAAATACACTTTTTATAATATATCTTAAAATCTAAGCATTGTACGGAATTTACTATACCACCATTCGTTTCGGCGTAAAATTCTTAATAAATTTTGTGATTTATATTAACCTGAGGCTATCCGAACAGAAATGGGAACAAAAATATTGAAAATGGCAAAAAATCGCAAATTTTCCGACCATTTAGATAGAAAAAGTGCAATATTTTTCAACCTCTCGGATTAAGATAAAACTCCCAAAATATATGTATTTTGAGTTGTAAGAAACGAAAATCTATGTTAAATTGCTTTAGAATTGACAGTTTCAATGATATCTAACAAAAAACGAAATCCATAATTTTTTTGAAAATACACTTTTTATAATATAACTTAAAAACTGAGCATTGTACGGAATTTACTATACCACCATTCGATTCGGCGTAAAATTCTTAATAAATTTTGTGATTTATATTAACCTGAGACTATCCGAACAAAAATGGGAACAAAAATATTGAAAATGGCAAAAAATCCCAAAATTTTCCGACCATTTAGATAGAAAAAGTGCAATATTTTTCAACCTCTCGGATTAAGATAAAACTCCCAAAATATATGTATTTTGAGTTGTAAGAAACGAAAATCTATGTTAAATTGCTTTAGAATTGACAGTTTCAATGATATCTAACAAGAACCGAAATCCATAATTTTTTTGAAAATACACTTTTTATAATATATCTTAAAAACTAAGCATTGTACGGAATTTACTATACCACCATTCGATTCGGCGTAAAATTCTTAATAAATTTTGTGATTTATATTAACCTGAGATTATCTGAACAGAAATGGGAACAAAAATATTGAAAATGGCAAAAAATCGCAAATTTTCCGACCATTTAGATAGAAAAAGTGCAATATTTTTCAACCTCTCGGATTAAGATAAAACTCCCAAAATATATGTATTTTGAGTTGTAAGAAACGAAAATCTATGTTAAATTGCTTTAGAATTAACAGTTTCAATGATATCTAACAAAAACCGAAATCCATAATTTTTTTGAAAATACACTTTTTATAATATATCTTAAAAACTAAGCATTGTACAGAATTTACTATACCACCATTCGATTCGGCGTAAAATTCTTAATAAATTTTGTGATTTATATTAACCTGAGACTATCCGAACAGAAATGGGAACAAAAATATTGAAAATGGCAAAAAATCGCAAATTTTCCGACCATTTAGATAGAAAAAGTGCAATATTTTTCAACCTCTCGGATTAAGATAAAACTCCCAAAATATATGTATTTTGAGTTGTAAGAAACGAAAATCTATGTTAAATTGCTTTAGAATTGACAGTTTCAATGATATCTAACAAAAACCGAAATCCATAATTTTTTTGAAAATACACTTTTTATAATATAACTTAAAAACTGAGCATTGTACGGAATTTACTATACCACCATTCGATTCGGCGTAAAATTCTTAATAAATTTTGTGATTTATATTAACCTGAGACTATCCGAACAAAAATGGGAACAAAAATATTGAAAATGGCAAAAAATCCCAAAATTTTCCGACCATTTAGATAGAAAAAGTGCAATATTTTTCAACCTCTCGGATTAAGATAAAACTCCCAAAATATATGTATTTTGAGTTGTAAGAAACGAAAATCTATGTTAAATTGCTTTAGAATTAACAGTTTCAATGATATCTAACAAAAACCGAAATCCATAATTTTTTTGAAAATACACTTTTTATAATATATCTTAAAAACTAAGCATTGTACAGAATTTACTATACCACCATTCGATTCGGCGTAAAATTCTTAATAAATTTTGTGATTTATATTAACCTGAGACTATCCGAACAGAAATGGGAACAAAAATATTGAAAATGGCAAAAAATCGCAAATTTTCCGACCATTTAGAGAGAAAAAGTGCAATATTTTTCAACCTCTCGGATTAAGATAAAACTCCCAAAATATATGTATTTTGAGTTGTAAGAAACGAAAATCTATGTTAAATTGCTTTAGAATTGACAGTTTCAATGATATCTAACAAAAACCGAAATCCATAATTTTTTTGAAAATACACTTTTTATAATATATCTTAAAAACTAAGCATTGTACAGAATTTACTATACCACCATTCGATTCGGCGTAAAATTCTTAATAAATTTTGTGATTTATATTAACCTGAGACTATCCGAACAGAAATGGGAACAAAAATATTGAAAATGGCAAAAAATCGCAAATTTTCCGACCATTTAGATAGAAAAAGTGCAATATTTTCCAACCTCTCGGATTAAGATAAAACTCCCAAAATATATGTATTTTGAGTTGTAAGAAACGAAAATCTATGTTAAATTGCTTTAGAATTGACAGTTTCAATGATATCTAACAAAAACCGAAATCCATAATTTTTTTGAAAATACACTTTTTATAATATATCTTAAAATCTAAGCATTGTACGGAATTTACTATACCACCATTCGTTTCGGCGTAAAATTCTTAATAAATTTTGTGATTTATATTAACCTGAGACTATCCGAACAGAAATGGGAACAAAAATATTGAAAATGGCAAAAAATCGCAAATTTTCCGGCCATTTAGATAGAAAAAGTGCAATATTTTTCAACCTCTCGGATTAAGATAAAACTCCCAAAATATATGTATTTTGAGTTGTAAGAAACGAAAATCTATGTTAAATTGCTTTAGAATTGACAGTTTCAATGATATCTAACAAAAACCGAAATCCATAATTTTTTGAAAATACACTTTTTATAATATATCTTAAAAACTAAGCATTGTACGGAATTTACTATACCACCATTCGATTCGGCGTAAAATTCTTAATAAATTTTGTGATTTATATTAACCTGAGACTATCCGAACAAAAATGGGAACAAAAATATTGAAAATGGCAAAAAATCGCAAAATTTTCCGACCATTTAGATAGAAAAAGTGCAATATTTTTCAACCTCTCGGATTAAGATAAAACTCCAAAAATATATGTATTTTGAGTTGTAAGAAACGAAAATCTATGTTAAATTGCTTTAGAATTGACAGTTTCAATGATATCTAACAAGAACCGAAATCCATAATTTTTTTGAAAATACACTTTTTATAATATATCTTAAAAACTAAGCATTGTACGGAATTTACTATACCACCATTCGATTCGGCGTAAAATTCTTAATAAATTTTGTGATTTATATTAACCTGAGATTATCCGAACAGAAATGGGAACAAAAATATTGAAAATGGCAAAAAATCGCAAATTTTCCGACCATTTAGATAGAAAAAGTGCAATATTTTTCAACCTCTCGGATTAAGATAAAACTCCCAAAATATATGTATTTTGAGTTGTAAGAAACGAAAATCTATGTTAAATTGCTTTAGAATTGACAGTTTCAATGATATCTAACAAAAACCGAAATCCATAATTTTTTTGAAAATACACTTTTTATAATATATCTTAAAAACTAAGCATTGTACAGAATTTACTATACCACCATTCGATTCGGCGTAAAATTCTTAATAAATTTTGCGATTTATGTTAACATGAGACTATCCGAACAGAAATGGGAACAAAAATATTGAAAATGGCAAAAAATCGCAAATTTTCCGACCATTTAGATAGAAAAAGTGCAATATTTTTCAACCTCTCGGATTAAGATAAAACTCCCAAAATATATGTATTTTGAGTTGTAAGAAACGAAAGTCTATGTTAAATTGCTTTAGAATTGACAGTTTCAATGATATCTAACAAAAACCGAAATCCATAATTTTTTTGAAAATACACTTTTTATAATATATCTTAAAAACTAAGCATTGTACGGAATTTACTATACCACCATTCGATTCGGCGTAAAATTCTTAATAAATTTTGTGATTTATATTAACCTGAGATTATCCGAACAGAAATGGGAACAAAAATATTGAAAATGGCAAAAAATCGCAAATTTTCCGACCATTTAGATAGAAAAAGTGCAATATTTTTCATCCTCTCGGATTAAGATAAAACTCCCAAAATATATGTATTTTGAGTTGTAAGAAACGAAAATATATGTTAAATTGCTTTAGAATTGACAGTTTCAATGATATCTAACAAAAACCGAAATCCATAATTTTTTTGAAAATACACTTTTTATAATATATCTTAAAATCTAAGCATTGTACAGAATTTACTATACCACCATTCGATTCGGCGTAAAATTCTTAATAAATTTTGTGATTTATATTAACCTGAGACTATCCGAACAGAAATGGGAACAAAAATATTGAAAATGGCAAAAAATCGCAAGTTTTCCGACCATTTAGATAGAAAAAGTGCAATATTTTTCAACCTCTCGGATTAAGATAAAACTCCCAAAATATATGTATTTTGAGTTGTAAGAAACGAAAATCTATGTTAAATTGCTTTAGAATTGACAGTTTCAATGATATCTAACAAAAACCGAAATGCATAATTTTTTTGAAAATACACTTTTTATAATATATCTTAAAAACTAAGGATTGTACAGAATTTACTATACCACCATACGATTCGGCGTAAAATTCTTAATAAATTTTGTGATTTATATTAACCTGAGACTATCCGAACAGAAATGGGAACAAAAATATTGAAAATGGCAAAAAATCGCAAATTTTCCGACCATTTAGATTGAAAAAGTGCAATATTTTTCAACCTCTCGGATTAAGATAAAACTCCCAAAATATATGTATTTTGAGTTGTAAGAAACGAAAATCTATGTTAAATTGCTTTAGAATTGACAGTTTCAATGATATCTAACAAAAACCGAAATGCATAATTTTTTTGAAAATACACTTTTTATAATATATCTTAAAAACTAAGGATTGTACAGAATTTACTATACCACCATTCGATTCGGCGTAAAATTCTTAATAAATTTTGTGATTTATATTAACCTGAGACTATCCGAACAGAAATGGGAACAAAAATATTGAAAATGGCAAAAAATCGCAAATTTTCCGACCATTTAGATAGAAAAAGTGCAATATTTTTCAACCTCTCGGATTAAGATAAAACTCCCAAAATATATGTATTTTGAGTTGTAAGAAACGAAAATCTATGTTAATTTGCTTTAGAATTGACAGTTTCAATGATATCTAACAAAAACCGAAATCCATAATTTTTTTGAAAATACACTTTTTATAATATATCTTAAAAACTAAGCATTGTACCGAATTTACTATACCACCATTCGATTCGGCGTAAAAGTCTTAATAAATTTTGTGATTTATATTAACCTGAGATTATCCGAACAGAAATGGGAACAAAAATATTGAAAATGGCAAAAAATCGCAAATTTTCCGACCATTTAGATAGAAAAAGTGCAATATTTTTCAACCTCTCGGATTAAGATAAAACTCCCAAAATATATGTATTTTGAGTTGTAAGAAACGAAAATCTATGTTAAATTGCTTTAGAATTGACAGTTTCAATGATATCTAACAAAAACCGAAATCCATAATTTTTTTGAAAATACAGTTTTTATAATATATCTTAAAAACTAAGGATTGTACAGAATTTACTATACCACCATTCGATTCGGCGTAAAATTCTTAATAAATTTTGTGATTTATATTAACCTGAGACTATCCGAACAGAAATGGGAACAAAAATATTGAAAATGGCAAAAAATCGCAAATTTTCCGACCATTTAGATAGAAAAAGTGCAATATTTTTCAACCTCTCGGATTAAGATAAAACTCCCAAAATATATTTATTTTGAGTTGTAAGAAACGAAAATCTATGTTAATTTGCTTTAGAATTGACAGTTTCAATGATATCTAACAAAAACCGAAATCCATAATTTTTTTGAAAATACACTTTTTATAATATATCTTAAAAACTAAGCATTGTACGGAATTTACTATACCACCATTCGATTCGGCGTAAAATTCTTAATAAATTTTGTGATTTATATTAACCTGAGATTATCCGAACAGAAATGGGAACAAAAATATTGAAAATGGCAAAAAATCGCAAATTTTCCGACCATTTAGATAGAAAAAGTGCAATATTTTTCAACCTCTCGGATTAAGATAAAACTCCCAAAATATATGTATTTCGAGTTGTATGAAACGAAAATCTATGTTAAATTGCTTTAGAATTGACAGTTTCAATGATATCTAACAAAAACCGAAATCCATAATTTTTTTGAAAATACACTTTTTGTAATAAATCTTAAAAACTAAGCATTGTACGGATTTTACTATACCACCATTCGATTCGGCGTAAAATTCTTTATAAGTTTTGTGATTTATATTAACCTGAGATTATCCGAACAGAAATGGGAACCAAAATATTGAAAATGGCAGAAAATCGCAAATTTTCCGACCATTTAGATAGAAAAAGTGCAATATTTTTCAACCTCTCCGATTAAGATAAAACTCCTAAAATATATGTATTTTGAGTTGTAAGAAACGAAAATCTATGTTAAATTGCTTTAGAATTGACAGTTTCAATGATATCTAACAAAAACCGAAATCCATAATTTTTTTGAAAATACACTTTTTATAATATATCTTAAAAACTAAGGATTGTACAGAATTTACTATACCACCATTCGATTCGGCGTAAAATTCTTAATAAATTTTGTGATTTATATTAACCTGAGACTATCCGAACAGAAATGGGAACAAAAATATTGAAAATGGCAAAAAATCGTAAATTTTCCGACCATTTAGATAGAAAAAGTGCAATATTTTTCAACCTCTCGGATTAAGATAAAACTCCAAAAATATATGTATTTTGAGTTGTAAGAAACGAAAATCTATGTTAAATTGCTTTAGAGTTGACAGTTTCAATGACATCTAACAAAAACCGAAATCCATAATTTTTTTAAAAATACACTTTTTATAATATATCTTAAAAACTAGGGATTGTACAGAATTTACTATACCACCATTCGATTCGGCGTAAAATTCTTAATAAATTTTGTGATTTATATTAACCTGAGACTATCCGAACAGAAATGGGAACAAAAATATTGAAAATGGCAAAAAATCGCAAATTTTCCGACCATTTAGATAGAAAAAGTGCAATATTTTTCAACCTCTCGGATTAAGATAAAACTCCCAAAATATATGTATTTTGAGTTGTAAGAAACGAAAATCTATGTTAAATTGCTTTAGAATTGACAGTTTCAATGATATCTAACAATAACCGAAATCCATAATTTTTTTGAAAATACACTTTTTATAATATATCTTAAAATCTAAGCATTGTACGGAATTTACTATACCACCATTCGATTCGGCGTAAAATTCTTTATAAGTTTTGTGATTTATATTAACCTGAGATTATCCGAACAGAAATGGGAACAAAAATATTGAAAATGGCAGAAAATCGCAAATTTTCCGACCATTTAGATAGAAAAAGTGCAATATTTTTCAACCTCTCGGATTAAGATAAAACTACCAAAATATATGTATTTTGAGTTGTAAGAAACGAAAATCTATGTTAAATTGCTTTAGAATTGACAGTTTCAATGATATCTAACAAAAACCGAAATCCATAATTTTTTTGAAAATACACTTTTTATAATATATCTTAAAAACTAAGGATTGTACAGAATTTACTATACCACCATTCGATTCGGCGTAAAATTCTTAATAAATTTTGTGATTTATATTAACCTAAGACTATCCGAACAGAAATGGGAACAAAAATATTGAAAATGGCAAAAAATCGCAAACTTTCCGACCATTTAGATAGAAAAAGTGCAATATTTTTCAACCTCTCGGATTAAGATAAAACTCCCAAAATATATGTATTTTGAGTTGTAAGAAACGAAAATCTATGTTAAATTGCTTTAGAATTGACAGTTTCAATGATATCTAACAAAAACCGAAATCCATAATTTTTTTGAAAATACACTTTTTATAATATATCTTAAAAACTAAGGATTGTACAGAATTTGCTATACCACCATTCGATTCGGCGTAAAATTCTTAATAAATTTTGTGATTTATATTAACCTGAGACTATCCGAACAGAAATGGGAACAAAAATATTGAAAATGGCAAAAAATCGCAAATTTTCCGACCATTTAGATAGAAAAAGTGCAATATTTTTCAACCTCTCGGATTAAGATATAACTCCCAAAATATATGTATTTTGAGTTGTAAGAAACGAAAATCTATGTTAAATTGCTTTAGAATTGACAGTTTCAATGATATCTAACAAAAACCGAAATCCATAACTTTTTTGAAAATACACTTTTTATAATATATCTTAAAAACTAAGCATTGTACGGAATTTACTATACCACCATTCGATTCGGCGTAAAATTCTTAATAAATTTTGTGATTTATATTAACCTGAGACTATCCGAACAGAAATGGGAACAAAAATATTGAAAATGGCAAAAAATCGCAAATTTTCCGACCATTTAGATAGAAAAAGTGCAATATTTTTCAACCTCTCGGATTAAGATAAAACTCCCAAAATATATGTATTTTGAGTTGTAAGAAACGAAAATCTATGTTAAATTGCTTTAGAATTGACAGTTTCAATGATATCTAACAAAAACCGAAATCCATAATTTTTTTGAAAATACGCTTTTTATAATATATCTTAAAAACTAAGCATTGTACGGAATTTACTATACCACCATTCGATTCGGCGTAAAAGTCTTAATAAATTTTGTGATTTATATTAACCTGAGACTATCCGAACAGAAATGGGAACAAAAATATTGAAAATGGCAAAAAATCGCAAATTTTCCGACCATTTAGATAGAAAAAGTGCAATATTTTTCAACCTCTCGGATTAAGATAAAACTCCCAAAATATATATATTTTGAGTTGTAAGAAACGAAAATCTATGTTAAATTGCTTTAGAATTGACAGTTTCAATGATATCTAACAAAAACCGAAATCCATAATTTTTTTGAAAATAAACTTTTTATAATATATCTTAAAAACTAAGCATTGTACGGAATTTACTATACCACCATTCGATTCGGCGTAAAATTCTTAATAAATTTTGTGATTTATATTAACCTGAGACTATCCGAACAGAAATGGGAACAAAAATATTGAAAATGGCAAAAAATCGCAAATTTTCCGACCATTTAGATAGAAAAAGTGCAATATTTTTCAACCTCTCGGATTAAGATAAAACTCCCAAAATATATGTATTTTGAGTTGTAAGAAACGAAAATCTATGTTAAATTGCTTTAGAATTGACAGTTTCAATGATATCTAACAAAAACCGAAATCCATAATTTTTTTGAAAATACACTTTTTATAATATATCTTAAAATCTAAGCATTGTACGGAATTTACTATACCACCATTCGATTCGGCGTAAAATTCTTAATAAATTTTGTGATTTATATTAACCTGAGACTATCCGAACAGAAATGGGAACAAAAATATTGAAAATGGCAAAAAATCGCAAATTTTCCGACCATTTAGTGCCAAAAAGTGCAATATTTTTCAACCTCTCGGATTAAGATAAAACTCCCAAAATATATGTATTTTGAGTTGTAAGAAACGAAAATCTATGTTAAATTGCTTTAGGATTGACAGTTTCAATGATATCTAACAAAAACCGAAATCCATAATTTTTTTGAAAATACACTTTTTATAATATATCTTAAAAACTAAGCATTGTACGGAATTTACTATACCACCATTCGATTCGGCGTAAAATTCTTAATAAATTTTGTGATTTATATTAACCTGAGACTATCCGAACAAAAATGGGAACAAAAATATTGAAAATGGCAAAAAATCGCAAATTTTCCGACCATTTAGATAGAAAAAGTGCAATATTTTTCAACCTCTCGGATTAAGATAAAACTCCCAAAATATATGTATTTTGAGTTGTAAGAAACGAAAATCTATGTTAAATTGCTTTAGAATTGACAGTTTCAATGATATCTAACAAAAACTGAAATCCATAATTTTTTTGAAAATACACTTTTTATAATATATCTTAAAATCTAAGCATTGTACGGAATTTACTATACCACCATTCGATTCGGCGTAAAATTCTTAATAAATTTTGTGATTTATATTAACCTGAGATTATCCGAACAGAAATGGGAACAAAAATATTGAAAATGGCAAAAAATCGCAAATTTTCCGACCATTTAGATAGAAAAAGTGCAATATTTTTCAACCTCTCGGATTAAGATAAAACTCCCAAAATATATGTATTTTGAGTTGTAAGAAACGAAAATCTATGTTAAATTGCTTTAGAATTAACAGTTTCAATGATATCTAACAAAAACCGAAATCCATAATTTTTTTGAAAATACACTTTTTATAATATATCTTAAAAACTAAGCATTGTACAGAATTTACTATACCACCATTCGATTCGGCGTAAAATTCTTAATAAATTTTGTGATTTATATTAACCTGAGACTATCCGAACAGAAATGGGAACAAAAATATTGAAAATGGCAAAAAATCGCAAATTTTCCGACCATTTAGATAGAAAAAGTGCAATATTTTTCAACCTCTCGGATTAAGATAAAACTCCCAAAATATATGTATTTTGAGTTGTAAGAAACGAAAATCTATGTTAAATTGCTTTAGAATTGACAGTTTCAATGATATCTAACAAAAACCGAAATCCATAATTTTTTTGAAAATACACTTTTTATAATATATCTTAAAAACTAAGCATTGTACAGAATTTACTATACCACCATTCGATTCGGCGTAAAATTCTTAATAAATTTTGTGATTTATATTAACCTGAGACTATCCGAACAGAAATGGGAACAAAAATATTGAAAATGGCAAAAAATCGCAAATTTTCCGACCATTTAGATAGAAAAAGTGCAATATTTTTCAACCTCTCGGATTAAGATAAAACTCCCAAAATATATGTATTTTGAGTTGTAAGAAACGAAAATCTATGTTAAATTGCTTTAGAATTGACAGTTTCAATGATATCTAACAAAAACCGAAATCCATAATTTTTTTGAAAATACACTTTTTATAATATATCTTAAAAACTAAGCATTGTACAGAATTTACTATACCACCATTCGATTCGGCGTAAAATTCTTAATAAATTTTGTGATTTATATTAACCTGAGACTATCCGAACAGAAATGGGAACAAAAATATTGAAAATGGCAAAAAATCGCAAATTTTCCGACCATTTAGATAGAAAAAGTGCAATATTTTTCAACCTCTCGGATTAAGATAAAACTCCCAAAATATATGTATTTTGAGTTGTAAGAAACGAAAATCTATGTTAAATTGCTTTAGAATTAACAGTTTCAATGATATCTAACAAAAACCGAAATCCATAATTTTTTTGAAAATACACTTTTTATAATATATCTTAAAAACTAAGCATTGTACAGAATTTACTATACCACCATTCGATTCGGCGTAAAATTCTTAATAAATTTTGTGATTTATATTAACCTGAGACTATCCGAACAGAAATGGGAACAAAAATATTGAAAATGGCAAAAAATCGCAAATTTTCCGACCATTTAGATAGAAAAAGTGCAATATTTTTCAACCTCTCGGATTAAGATAAAACTCCCAAAATATATGTATTTTGAGTTGTAAGAAACGAAAATCTATGTTAAATTGCTTTAGAATTGACAG
Source organism: Rhynchophorus ferrugineus (assembly GCF_030347505.1). Taxonomy (NCBI): domain Eukaryota; kingdom Metazoa; phylum Arthropoda; class Insecta; order Coleoptera; family Curculionidae; genus Rhynchophorus; species Rhynchophorus ferrugineus. The sequence continues at coordinate 73,306,651 of NW_027472582.1, read as the reverse complement.
TTTCAATGATATCTAACAAAAACCGAAATCCATAATTTTTTTGAAAATACACTTTTTATAATATATCTTAAAAACTAAGCATTGTACAGAATTTACTATACCACCATTCGATTCGGCGTAAAATTCTTAATAAATTTTGTGATTTATATTAACCTGAGACTATCCGAACAGAAATGGGAACAAAAATATTGAAAATGGCAAAAAATCGCAAATTTTCCGACCATTTAGATAGAAAAAGTGCAATATTTTTCAACCTCTCGGATTAAGATAAAACTCCCAAAATATATGTATTTTGAGTTGTAAGAAACGATAATCTATGTTAAATTGCTTTAGAATTGACAGTTTCAATGATATCTAACAAAAACCGAAATCCATAATTTTTTTGAAAATACACTTTTTATAATATATCTTAAAAACTAAGCATTGTACAGAATTTACTATACCACCATTCGATTCGGCGTAAAATTCTTAATAAATTTTGTGATTTATATTAACCTGAGACTATCCGAACAGAAATGGGAACAAAAATATTGAAAATGGCAAAAAATCGCAAATTTTCCGACCATTTAGATAGAAAAAGTGCAATATTTTTCAACCTCTCGGATTAAGATAAAACTCCCAAAATATATGTATTTTGAGTTGTAAGAAACGAAAATCTATGTTAAATTGCTTTAGAATTGACAGTTTCAATGATATCTAACAAGAACCGAAATCCATAATTTTTTTGAAAATACACTTTTTATAATATATCTTAAAAACTAAGCATTGTACGGAATTTACTATACCACCATTCGATTCGGCGTAAAATTCTTTATAGATTTTGTGATTTATATTAACCTGAGATTATCCGAACAGATATGGGAACAAAAATATTGAAAATGGCAAAAAATCGCAAATTTTCCGACCATTTAGATAGAAAAAGTGCAATATTTTTCAACCTCTCGGATTAAGATAAAACTCCCAAAATATATGTATTTTGAGTTGTAAGAAACGAAAATCTATGTTAAATTGCTTTAGAATTGACAGTTTCAATGATATCTAACAAAAACCGAAATCCATAATTTTTTTGAAAATACACTTTTTATAATATATCTTAAAAACTAAGCATTGTACAGAATTTACTATACCACCATTCGATTCGGCGTAAAATTCTTAATAAATTTTGTGATTTATATTAACCTGAGACTATCCGAACAGAAATGGGAACAAAAATATTGAAAATGGCAAAAAATCGCAAATTTTCCGACCATTTAGATAGAAAAAGTGCAATATTTTTCAACCTCTCGGATTAAGATAAAACTCCCAAAATATATGTATTTTGAGTTGTAAGAAACGAAAATCTATGTTAAATTGCTTTAGAATTGACAGTTTCAATGATATCTAACAAAAACCGAAATCCATAATTTTTTTGAAAATACACTTTTTATAATATATCTTAAAAACTAAGCATTGTACAGAATTTACTATACCACCATTCGATTCGGCGTAAAATTCTTAATAAATTTTGTGATTTATATTAACCTGAGACTATCCGAACAGAAATGGGAACAAAAATATTGAAAATGGCAAAAAATCGCAAATTTTCCGACCATTTAGATAGAAAAAGTGCAATATTTTTCAACCTCTCGGATTAAGATAAAACTCCCAAAATATATGTATTTTGAGTTGTAAGAAACGAAAATCTATGTTAAATTACTTTAGAATTAACAGTTTCAATGATATCTAACAAAAACCGAAATCCATAATTTTTTTGAAAATACACTTTTTATAATATATCTTAAAAACTAAGCATTGTACAGAATTTACTATACCACCATTCGATTCGGCGTAAAATTCTTAATAAATTTTGTGATTTATATTAACCTGAGACTATCCGAACAGAAATGGGAACAAAAATATTGAAAATGGCAAAAAATCGCAAATTTTCCGACCATTTAGATAGAAAAAGTGCAATATTTTTCAACCTCTCGGATTAAGATAAAACTCCCAAATATATGTATTTTGAGTTGTAAGAAACGAAAATCTATGTTAAATTGCTTTAGAATTGACAGTTTCAATGATATCTAACAAGAACCGAAATCCATAATTTTTTTGAAAATACACTTTTTATAATATATCTTAAAAACTAAGCATTGTACGGAATTTACTATACCACCATTCGATTCGGCGTAAAATTCTTGATAAATTTTGTGATTTATATTAACCTGAGATTATCCGAACAGATATGGGAACAAAAATATTGAAAATGGCAAAAAATCGCAAATTTTCCGACCATTTAGAAAGAAAAAGTGCAATATTTTTCAACCTCTCGGATTAAGATAAAACTCCCAAAATATATGTATTTTGAGTTGTAAGAAACGAAAATCTATGTTAAATTGCTTTAGAATTGACAGTTTCAATGATATCTAACAAAAACCGAAATCCATAATTTTTTTGAAAATACACTTTTTATAATATATCTTAAAAACTAAGCATTGTACAGAATTTACTATACCACCATTCGATTCGGCGTAAAATTCTTAATAAATTTTGTGATTTATATTAACCTGAGACTATCCGAACAGAAATGGGAACAAAAATATTGAAAATGGCAAAAAATCGCAAATTTTCCGACCATTTAGATAGAAAAAGTGCAATATTTTTCAACCTCTCGCATTAAGATAAAACTCCCAAAATATATGTATTTTGAGTTGTAAGAAACGAAAATCTATGTTAAATTACTTTAGAATTAACAGTTTCAATGATATCTAACAAAAACCGAAATCTATAATTTTTTTGAAAATACACTTTTTATAATATATCTTAAAAACTAAGCATTGTACAGAATTTACTATACCACCATTCGATTCGGCGTAAAATTCTTAATAAATTTTGTGATTTATATTAACCTGAGACTATCCGAACAGAAATGGGAACAAAAATATTGAAAATGGCAAAAAATCGCAAATTTTCCGACCATTTAGATAGAAAAAGTGCAATATTTTTCAACCTCTCGGATTAAGATAAAACTCCCAAAATATATGTATTTTGAGTTGTAAGAAACGAAAATCTATGTTAAATTGCTTTAGAATTGACAGTTTCAATGATATCTAACAAAAACCGAAATCCATAATTTTTTTGAAAATACACTTTTTATAATATATCTTAAAAACTAAGCATTGTACAGAATTTACTATACCACCATTCGATTCGGCGTAAAATTCTTAATAAATTTTGTGATTTATATTAACCTGAGACTATCCGAACAGAAATGGGAACAAAAATATTGAAAATGGCAAAAAATCGCAAATTTTCCGACCATTTAGATAGAAAAAGTGCAATATTTTTCAACCTCTCGGATTAAGATAAAACTCCCAAAATATATGTATTTTGAGTTGTAAGAAACGAAAATCTATGTTAAATTGCTTTAGAATTGACAGTTTCAATGATATCTAACAAAAACCGAAATCCATAATTTTTTTGAAAATACACTTTTTATAATATATCTTAAAAACTAAGCATTGTACAGAATTTACTATACCACCATTCGATTCGGCGTAAAATTCTTAATAAATTTTGTGATTTATATTAACCTGAGACTATCCGAACAGAAATGGGAACAAAAATATTAAAAATGGCAAAAAATCGCAAATTTTCCGACCATTTAGATAGAAAAAGTGCAATATTTTTCAACCTCTCGGATTAAGATAAAACTCCCAAAATATATGTATTTTGAGTTGTAAGAAACGAAAATCTATGTTAAATTGCTTTAGAATTGACAGTTTCAATGATATCTAACAAAAACCGAAATCCATAATTTTTTTGAAAATACACTTTTTATAATATATCTTAAAAACTAAGCATTGTACAGAATTTACTATACCACCATTCGATTCGGCGTAAAATTCTTAATAAATTTTGTGATTTATATTAACCTGAGACTATCCGAACAGAAATGGGAACAAAAATATTGAAAATGGCAAAAAATCGCAAATTTTCCGACCATTTAGATAGAAAAAGTGCAATATTTTTCAACCTCTCGGATTAAGATAAAACTCCCAAAATATATGTATTTTGAGTTGTAAGAAACGAAAATCTATGTTAAATTGCTTTAGAATTGACAGTTTCAATGATATCTAACAAAAACCGAAATCCATAATTTTTTTGAAAATACACTTTTTATAATATATCTTAAAAACTAAGCATTGTACAGAATTTACTATACCACCATTCGATTCGGCGTAAAATTCTTAATAAATTTTGTGATTTATATTAACCTGAGACTATCCGAACAGAAATGGGAACAAAAATATTGAAAATGGCAAAAAATCGCAAATTTTCCGACCATTTAGATAGAAAAAGTGCAATATTTTTCAACCTCTCGGATTAAGATAAAACTCCCAAAATATATGTATTTTGAGTTGTAAGAAACGAAAATCTATGTTAAATTGCTTTAGAATTGACAGTTTCAATGATATCTAACAAAAACCGAAATCCATAATTTTTTTGAAAATACACTTTTTATAATATATCTTAAAAACTAAGCATTGTACAGAATTTACTATACCACCATTCGATTCGGCGTAAAATTCTTAATAAATTTTGTGATTTATATTAACCTGAGACTATCCGAACAGAAATGGGAACAAAAATATTGAAAATGGCAAAAAATCGCAAATTTTCCGACCATTTAGATAGAAAAAGTGCAATATTTTTCAACCTCTCGGATTAAGATAAAACTCCCAAAATATATGTATTTTGAGTTGTAAGAAACGAAAATCTATGTTAAATTGCTTTAGAATTGACAGTTTCAATGATATCTAACAAAAACCGAAATCCATAATTTTTTTGAAAATACACTTTTTATAATATATCTTAAAAACTAAGCATTGTACAGAATTTACTATACCACCATTCGATTCGGCGTAAAATTCTTAATAAATTTTGTGATTTATATTAACCTGAGACTATCCGAACAGAAATGGGAACAAAAATATTGAAAATGGCAAAAAATCGCAAATTTTCCGACCATTTAGATAGAAAAAGTGCAATATTTTTCAACCTCTCGGATTAAGATAAAACTCCCAAAATATATGTATTTTGAGTTGTAAGAAACGAAAATCTATGTTAAATTGCTTTAGAACTGACAGTTTCAATGATATCTAACAAAAACCGAAATCCATAATTTTTTTGAAAATACACTTTTTATAATATATCTTAAAAACTAAGCATTGTACGGAATTTACTATACCACCATTCGATTCGGCGTAAAATTCTTAATAAATTTTGTGATTTATATTAACCTGAGACTATCCGAACAAAAATGGGAACAAAAATATTGAAAATGGCAAAAAATCCCAAAATTTTCCGACCATTTAGATAGAAAATGTGCGATATTTTTCAACCTCTCGGATTAAGATAAAACTCCCAAAATATATGTATTTTGAGTTGTAAGAAACGAAAATCTATGTTAAATTGCTTTAGAATTGACAGTTTCAATGATATCTAACAATAACCGAAATCCATAATTTTTTTGAAAATACACTTTTTATAATATATCTTAAAAACTAAGCATTGTACGGAATTTACTATACCACCATTCGATTCGGCGTAAAATTCTTAATAAATTTTGTGATATATATTTACCTGAGACTATCCGAACAGAAATGGGAACAAAAATATTGAAAATGGCAAAAAATCGCAAATTTTCCGACCATTTAGATAGAAAAAGTGCAATATTTTTCAACCTCTCGGATTAAGATAAAACTCCCAAAATATATGTATTTTGAGTTGTAAGAAACGAAAATCTATGTTAAATTGCTTTAGAATTGACAGTTTCAATGATATCTAACAAAAACCGAAATCCATAATTTTTTTGAAAATACACTTTTTATAATATATCTTAAAAACTAAGCATTGTACAGAATTTACTATACCACCATTCGATTCGGCGTAAAATTCTTAATAAATTTTATGATTTATATTAACCTGAGATTATCCGAACAGAAATGGGAACAAAAATATTGAAAATGGCAAAAAATCGAAAATTTTCCGACCATTTAGATAGAAAAAGTGCAATATTTTTCAACCTCTCGGATTAAGATAAAACTCCCAAAATATATGTATTTTGAGTTGTAAGAAACGAAAATCTATGTTAAATTGCTTTAGAATTGACAGTTTCAATGATATCTAACAAAAACCGAAATCCATAATTTTTTGAAAATACACTTTTTATAATATATCCTAAAAACAAAGCATTGTACAGAATTTACTATACCACCATTCGATTCGGCGTAAAATTCTTAATAAATTTTGTGATTTATATTAACCTGAGACTATCCGAACAGAAATGGGAACAAAAATATTGAAAATGGCAAAAAATCGCAAATTTTCCGACCATTTAGATAGAAAAAGTGCAATATTTTTCAACCTCTCGGATTAAGATAAAACTCCCAAAATATATGTATTTTGAGTTGTAAGAAACGAAAATCTATGTTAAATTGCTTTAGAATTGACAGTTTCAATGATATCTAACAAGAACCGAAATCCATAATTTTTTTGAAAATACACTTTTTATAATATATCTTAAAAACTAAGCATTGTACGGAATTTACTATACCACCATTCGATTCGGCGTAAAATTCTTAATAAATTTTGTGATTTATATTAACCTGAAATTATCCGAACAGAAATGGGAACAAAAATATTGAAAATGGCAAAAAATTGCAATTTTTCCGACCATTTAGATAGAAAAAGTGCAATATTTTTCAACCTCTCGGATTAAGATAAAACTCCTAAAATATATGTATTTTGAGTTGTAAGAAACGAAAATCTATATTAAATTGCTTTAGAATTAACAGTTTCAATGATATCTAACAAAAACCGAAATCCATAATTTTTTTGAAAATACACTTTTTATAATATATCTTAAAAACTAAGCATTGTACAGAATTTACTATACCACCATTCGATTCGGCGTAAAATTCTTAATAAATTTTGTGATTTATATTAACCTGAGACTATCCGAACAGAAATGGGAACAAAAATATTGAAAATGGCAAAAAATCGCAAATTTTCCGAAAATTTAGATAGAAAAAGTGCAATATTTTTCAACCTCTCGGATTAAGATAAAACTCCCAAAATATATGTATTTTGAGTTGTAAGAAACGAAAATCTATGTTAAATTGCTTTAGAATTGACAGTTTCAATGATATCTAACAAAAACCGAAATCCATAATTTTTTTGAAAATACACTTTTTATAATATATCTTAAAAACTAAGCATTGTACAGAATTTACCATACCACCATTCGATTCGGCGTAAAATTCTTAATAAATTTTGTGATTTATATTAACCTGAGACTATCCGAACAGAAATGGGAACAAAAATATTGAAAATGGCAAAAAATCGCAAATTTTCCGACCATTTAGATAGAAAAAGTGCAATATTTTTCAACCTCTCGGATTAAGATAAAACTCCCAAAATATATGTATTTTGAGTTGTAAGAAACGAAAATCTATGTTAAATTGCTTTAGAATTGACAGTTTCAATGATATCTAACAAAAACCGAAATCCATAATTTTTTTGAAAATACACTTTTTATAATATATCTTAAAAACTAAGCATTGTACAGAATTTACTATACCACCATTCGATTCGGCGTAAAATTCTTAATAAATTTTGTGATTTATATTAACCTGAGACTATCCGAACAGAAATGGGAACAAAAATATTGAAAATGGCAAAAAATCGCAAATTTTCCGACCATTTAGATAGAAAAAATGCAATATTTTTCAACCTCTCGGATTAAGATAAAACTCCCAAAATATATGTATTTTGAGTTGTAAGAAACGAAAATCTATGTTAAATTGCTTTAGAATTAACAGTTTAAATGATATCTAACAAAAACCGAAATCCATAATTTTTTTAAAAATACACTTTTTATAATATATCTTAAAAACTAAGGATTGTACAGAATTTACTATACCACCATTCGATTCGGCGTAAAATTCTTAATAAATTTTGTGATTTATATTAACCTGAGACTATCCGAACAGAAATGGGAACAAAAATATTGAAAATGGCAAAAAATCGCAAATTTTCCGACCATTTAGATAGAAAAAGTGCAATATTTTTCAACCTCTCGGATTAAGATAAAACTCCCAAAATATATGTATTTTGAGTTGTAAGAAACGAAAATCTATGTTAAATTGCTTTAGAATTGACAGTTTCAATGATATCTAACAATAAACGAAATCCATAATTTTTTTGAAAATACACTTTTTATAATATATCTTAAAATCTAAGCATTGTACGGAATTTACTATACCACCATTCGATTCGGCGTAAAATTCTTTATAAGTTTTGTGATTTATATTAACCTGAGATTATCTGAACAGAAATGGGAACAAAAATATTGAAAATGGCAGAAAATCGCAAATTTTCCGACCATTTAGATAGAAAAAGTGCAATATTTTTCAACCTCTCGGATTAAGATAAAACTCCCAAAATATATGTATTTTGAGTTGTAAGAAACGAAAATCTATGTTAAATTGCTTTAGAATTAACAGTTTCAATGATTTCTAACAAAAACCGAAATCCATAATTTTTTTAAAAATACACTTTATAATATATCTTAAAAACTAAGGATTGTACAGAATTTACTATACCACCATTCGATTCGGCGTAAAATTCTTAATAAATTTTGTGATTTATATTAACCTGAGACTATCCGAACAGAAATGGGAACAAAAATATTGAAAATGGCAAAAAATCGCAAATTTTCCGACCATTTAGACAGAAAAAGTGCAATATTTTTCAACCTCTCGGATTAAGATAAAACTCCCAAAATATATGTATTTTGAGTTGTAAGAAACGAAAATCTATGTTAAATTGCTTTAGAATTGACAGTTTCAATGATATCTAACAAAAACCGAAATCCATAATTTTTTTGAAAATACACTTTTTATAATATATCTTAAAATCTAAGCATTGTACGGAATTTACTATACCACCATTCGATTCGGCGTAAAATTGTTAATAAATTTTGTGATTTATATTAACCTGAGATTATCCGAACAGAAATGGGAACAAAAATATTGAAAATGGCAAAAAATCGCAAATTTTCCGACCATTTAGATAGAAAAAGTGCAATATTTTTCAACCTCTCGGATTAAGATAAAACTCCCAAAATATATGTATTTTGAGTTGTAAGAAACGAAAATCTATGTTAAATTGCTTTAGAATTGACAGTTTCAATGATATCTAACAAAAACCGAAATCCATAATTTTTTTGAAAATACACTTTTTATAATATATCTTAAAAACTAAGCATTGTACAGAATTTACTATACCACCATTCGATTCGGCGTAAAATTCTTAATAAATTTTGTGATTTATATTAACCTGAGACTATCCGAACAGAAATGGGAACAAAAATATTGAAAATGGCAAAAAATCGCAAATTTTCCGATCATTTAGATAGAAAAAGTGCAATATTTTTCAACCTCTCGGATTAAGATAAAACTCCCAAAATATATGTATTTTGAGTTGTAAGAAACGAAAATCTATGTTAAGTTGCTTTAGAATTAACAGTTTCAATGATATCTAACAAAAACCGAAATCCATAATTTTTTTGAAAATACACTTTTTATAATATATCTTAAAAACTAAGGATTGTACAGAATTTACTATACCACCATTCGATTCGGCGTAAAATTCTTAATAAATTTTGTGATTTATATTAACCTGAGATTATCCGAACAGAAATGGGAACAAAAATATTGAAAATGGCAAAAAATCGCAAATTTTCCGATCATTTAGATAGAAAAAGTGCAATATTTTTCAACCTCTCGGATTAAGATAAAACTCCCAAAATATATGTATTTTGAGTTGTAAGAAACGAAAATCTATGTTAAATTGCTTTAGAATTGACAGTTTCAATGATATCTAACAATAACCGAAATCCATAATTTTTTTGAAAATACACTTTTTATAATATATCTTAAAAACTAAGCATTGTACGGAATTTACTATACCACCATTCGATTCGGCGTAAAATTCTTTATAGATTTTGTGATTTATATTAACCTGAGATTATCCGAACAGAAATGGGAACAAAAATATTGAAAATGGCAGAAAATCGCAAATTTTCCGACCATTTAGATAGAAAAAGTGCAATATTTTTCAACCTCTCGGATTAAGATAAAACTCCCAAAATATATGTATTTTGAGTTGTAAGAAACGAAAATCTATGTTAAATTGCTTTAGAATTGACAGTTTCAATGATATCTAACAAAAACCGAAATCCATAATTTTTTTGAAAATACACTTTTTATAATATATCTTAAAAACTAAGCATTGTACGGAATTTACTATACCACCATTCGATTCGGCGTAAAATTCTTAATAAATTTTGTGATTTATATTAACCTGAGATTATCCGAACAGAAATGGGAACAAAAATATTGAAAATGGCAAAAAATCGCAAATTTTCCGACCATTTAGATAGAAAAAGTGCAATATTTTTCAACCTCTCGGATTAAGATAAAACTCCCAAAATATATGTATTTTGAGTTGTAAGAAACGAAAATCTATGTTAAATTGCTTTAGAATTGACAGTTTCAATGATATCTAACAAAAACCGAAATCCATAATTTTTTTGAAAATACACTTTTTATAATATATCTTAAAAACTAAGCATTGTACGGAATTTACTATACCACCATTCGATTCGGCGTAAAATTGTTAATAAATTTTGTGATTTATATTAACCTGAGATTATCCGAACAGAAATGGGAACAAAAATATTGAAAATGGCAAAAAATCGCAAATTTTCCGACCATTTAGATAGAAAAAGTGCAATATTTTTCAACCTCTCGGATTAAGATAAAACTCCCAAAATATATGTATTTTGAGTTGTAAGAAACGAAAATCTATGTTAAATTGCTTTAGAATTAACAGTTTCAATGATATCTAACAAAAACCGAAATCCATAATTTTTTTAAAAATACACTTTTTATAATATATCTTAAAAACTAAGGATTGTACAGAATTTACTATACCACCATTCGATTCGGCGTAAAATTCTTAATAAATTTTGTGATTTATATTAACCTGAGACTATCCGAACAGAAATGGGAACAAAAATATTGAAAATGGCAAAAAATCGCAAATTTTCCGACCATTTAGATAGAAAAAGTGCAATATTTTTCAACCTCTCGGATTAAGATAAAACTCCCAAAATATATGTATTTTGAGTTGTAAGAAACGAAAATCTATGTTAAATTGCTTTAGAATTGACAGTTTCAATGATATCTAACAATAACCGAAATCCATAATTTTTTTGAAAATACACTTTTTATAATATATCTTAAAAACTAAGCATTGTACGGAATTTACTATACCACCATTCGATTCGGCGTAAAATTCTTTATAAGTTTTGTGATTTATATTAACCTGAGATTATCCGAACAGAAATGGGAACAAAAATATTGAAAATGGCAAAAAATCGCAAATTTTCCGACCATTTAGATAGAAAAAGTGCAATATTTTTCAACCTATCGGATTAAGATAAAACTCCCAAAATATATGTATTTTGAGTTGTAAGAAACGAAAATCTATGTTAAATTGCTTTAGAATTGACAGTTTCAATGATATCTAACAAAAACCGAAATCCATAATTTTTTTGAAAATACACTTTTTATAATATATCTTAAAAACTAAGCATTGTACGGAATTTACTATACCACCATTCGATTCGGCGTAAAATTCTTTATAAGTTTTGTGATTTATATTAACCTGAGATTATCCGAACAGAAATTGGAACAAAAATATTGAAAATGGCAGAAAATCGCAAATTTTCCGACCATTTAGATAGAAAAAGTGCAATATTTTTCAACCTCTCGGATTTAGATAAAACTCCCAAAATATATGTATTTTGAGTTGTAAGAAACGAAAATCTATGTTAAATTGTTTAGAATTGACAGTTTCAATGATATCTAACAAAAACCGAAATCCATAATTTTTTTGAAAATACACTTTTTATAATATATCTTAAAAACTAAGGATTGTACAGAATTTACTATACCACCATTCGATTCGGCGTAAAATTCTTAATAAATTTTGTGATTTATATTAACCTGAGACTATCCGAACAGAAATGGGAACAAAAATATTGAAAATGGCAAAAAATCGCAAATTTTCCGACCATTTAGATAGAAAAAGTGCAATATTTTTCAACCTCTCGGATTAAGATAAAACTCCCAAAATATATGTATTTTGAGTTGTAAGAAACGAAAATCTATGTTAAATTGCTTTAGAATTGACAGTTTCAATGATATCTAACAAAAACCGAAATCCATAATTTTTTTGAAAATACACTTTTTATAACATATCTTAAAAACTAAGGATTGTACAGAATTTACTATACCACCATTCGATTCGGCGTAAAATTCTTAATAAATTTTGTGATTTATATTAACCTGAGACTATCCGAACAGAAATGGGAACAAAAATATTGAAAATGGCAAAAAATCGCATTTTTCCCGACCATTTAGATAGAAAAAGTGCAATATTTCTCAACCTCTCGGATTAAGATAAAACTCCCAAAATATATGTATTTTGAGTTGTAAGAAACGAAAATATATGTTAAATTGCTTTAGAATTGACAGTTTCAATGATATCTAACAAAAACCGAAATCCATAATTTTTTTGAAAATACACTTTTTGTAATATATCTTAAAAACTAAGGATTGTACAGAATTTACTATACCACCATTCGATTCGGCGTAAAATTCTTAATAAATTTTGTGATTTATATTAACCTAAGACTATCCGAACAGAAATGGGAACAAAAATATTGAAAATGGCAAAAAATCGCAAACTTTCCGACCATTTAGATAGAAAAAGTGCAATATTTTTCAACCTCTCGGATTAAGATAAAACTCCCAAAATATATGTATTTTGAGTTGTAAGAAACGAAAATCTATGTTAAATTGCTTTAGAATTGACAGTTTCAATGATATCTAACAAAAACCGAAATCCATAATTTTTTTGAAAATACGCTTTTTATAATATATCTTAAAAACTAAGCATTGTACGGAATTTACTATACCACCATTCGATTCGGCGTAAAATTCTTAATAAATTTTGTGATTTATATTAACCTGAGACTATCCGAACAGAAATGGGAACAAAAATATTGAAAATGGCAAAAAATCGCAAATTTTCCGACCATTTAGATAGAAAAAGTGCAATATTTTTCAACCTCTCGGATTAAGATAAAACTCCCAAAATATATATATTTTGAGTTGTAAGAAACGAAAATCTATGTTAAATTGCTTTAGAATTGACAGTTTCAATGATATCTAACAAAAACCGAAATCCATAATTTTTTTGAAAATAAACTTTTTATAATATATCTTAAAAACTAAGCATTGTACGGAATTTACTATACCACCATTCGATTCGGCGTAAAATTCTTAATAAATTTTGTGATTTATATTAACCTGAGACTATCCGAACAGAAATGGGAACAAAAATATTGAAAATGGCAAAAAATCGCAAATTTTCCGACCATTTAGATAGAAAAAGTGCAATATTTTTCAACCTCTCGGATTAAGATAAAACTCCCAAAATATATGTATTTTGAGTTGTAAGAAACGAAAATCTATGTTAAATTGCTTTAGAATTGACAGTTTCAATGATATCTAACAATAACCGAAATCCATAATTTTTTTGAAAATACACTTTTTATAATATATCTTAAAATCTAAGCATTGTACGGAATTTACTATACCACCATTCGATTCGGCGTAAAATTCTTTATAGATTTTGTGATTTATATTAACCTGAGATTATCCGAACAGAAATGGGAACAAAAATATTGAAAATGGCAGAAAATCGCAAATTTTCCGACCATTTAGATAGAAAAAGTGCAATATTTTTCAACCTCTCGGATTAAGATAAAACTCCCAAAATATATGTATTTTGAGTTGTAAGAAACGAAAATCTATGTTAAATTGCTTTAGAATTGACAGTTTCAATGATATCTAACAAAAACCGAAATCCATAATTTTTTTGAAAATACACTTTTTATAATATATCTTAAAAACTAAGCATTGTACGGAATTTACTATACCACCATTCGATTCGGCGTAAAATTCTTAATAAATTTTGTGATTTATATTAACCTGAGATTATCCGAACAGAAATGGGAACAAAAATATTGAAAATGGCAAAAAATCGCAAATTTTCCGACCATTTAGATAGAAAAAGTGCAATATTTTTCAACCTCTCGGATTAAGATAAAACTCCCAAAATATATGTATTTTGAGTTGTAAGAAACGAAAATCTATGTTAAATTGCTTTAGAATTAACAGTTTCAATGATATCTAACAAAAACCGAAATCCATAATTTTTTTAAAAATACACTTTTTATAATATATCTTAAAAACTAAGGATTGTACAGAATTTACTATACCACCATTCGATTCGGCGTAAAATTCTTAATAAATTTTGTGATTTATATTAACCTGAGACTATCCGAACAGAAATGGGAACAAAAATATTGAAAATGGCAAAAAATCGCAAATTTTCCGACCATTTAGATAGAAAAAGTGCAATATTTTTCAACCTCTCGGATTAAGATAAAACTCCCAAAATATATGTATTTTGAGTTGTAAGAAACGAAAATCTATGTTAAATTGCTTTAGAATTGACAGTTTCAATGATATCTAACAATAACCGAAATCCATAATTTTTTTGAAAATACACTTTTTATAATATATCTTAAAAACTAAGCATTGTACGGAATTTACTATACCACCATTCGATTCGGCGTAAAATTCTTTATAAGTTTTGTGATTTATATTAACCTGAGATTATCCGAACAGAAATGGGAACAAAAATATTGAAAATGGCAGAAAATCGCAAATTTTCCGACCATTTAGATAGAAAAAGTGCAATATTTTTCAACCTATCGGATTAAGATAAAACTCCCAAAATATATGTATTTTGAGTTGTAAGAAACGAAAATCTATGTTAAATTGCTTTAGAATTGACAGTTTCAATGATATCTAACAAAAACCGAAATCCATAATTTTTTTGAAAATACACTTTTTATAATATATCTTAAAAACTAAGCATTGTACGGAATTTACTATACCACCATTCGATTCGGCGTAAAATTGTTAATAAATTTTGTGATTTATATTAACCTGAGATTATCCGAACAGAAATGGAAACAAAAATATTGAAAATGGCAAAAAATCGCAAATTTTCCGACATTTAGATAGAAAAAGTGCAATATTTTTCAACCTCTCGGATTAAGATAAAACTCCCAAAATATATGTATTTTGAGTTGTAAGAAACGAAAATCTATGTTAAATTGCTTTAGAATTGACAGTTTCAATGATATCTAACAAAAACCGAAATCCATAATTTTTTTGAAAATACACTTTTTATAATATATCTTAAAATCTAAGCATTGTACAGAATTTACTATACCACCATTCGATTCGGCGTAAAATTCTTAATAAATTTTGTGATTTATATTAACCTGAGACTATCCGAACAGAAATGGGAACAAAAATATTGAAAATGGCAAAAAATCGCAAATTTTCCGACCATTTAGATAGAAAAAGTGCAATATTTTTCAACCTCTCGGATTAAGATAAATCTCCCAAAATATATGTATTTTGAGTTGTAAGAAACGAAAATCTATGTTAAATTGCTTTAGAATTGACAGTTTCAATGATATCTAACAAAAACCGAAATCCATAATTTTTTTGAAAATACACTTTTTATAATATATCTTAAAAACTAAGCATTGTACGGAACTTACTATACCACCATTCGATTCGGGGCAAAATTCTTTATAAGTTTTGTGATTTATATTAACCTGAGATTATCCGAACAGAAATGGGAACAAAAATATTGAAAATGGCAGAAAATCGCAAATTTTCCAACCATTTAGATAGAAAAAGTGCAATATTTTTCAACCTCTCGGATTTAGATAAAACTCCCAAAATATATGTATTTTGAGTTGTAAGAAACGAAAATCTATGTTAAATTGTTTAGAATTGACAGTTTCAATGATATCTAACAAAAACCGAAATCCATAATTTTTTTGAAAATACACTTTTTATAATATATCTTAAAAACTAAGGATTGTACAGAATTTACTATACCACCATTCGATTCGGCGTAAAATTCTTAATAAATTTTGTGATTTATATTAACCTGAGACTATCCGAACAGAAATGGGAACAAAAATATTGAAAATGGCAAAAAATCGCAAATTTTCCGACCATTTAGATAGAAAAAGTGCAATATTTTTCAACCTCTCGGATTAAGATAAAACTCCCAAAATATATGTATTTTGAGTTGTAAGAAACGAAAATCTATGTTAAATTGCTTTAGAATTGACAGTTTCAATGATATCTAACAAAAACCGAAATCCATAATTTTTTTGAAAATACACTTTTTATAACATATCTTAAAAACTAAGGATTGTACAGAATTTACTATACCACCATTCGATTCGGCGTAAAATTCTTAATAAATTTTGTGATTTATATTAACCTGAGACTATCCGAACAGAAATGGGAACAAAAATATTGAAAATGGCAAAAAATCGCATTTTTCCCGACCATTTAGATAGAAAAAGTGCAATATTTCTCAACCTCTCGGATTAAGATAAAACTCCCAAAATATATGTATTTTGAGTTGTAAGAAACGAAAATATATGTTAAATTGCTTTAGAATTGACAGTTTCAATGATATCTAACAAAAACCGAAATCCATAATTTTTTTGAAAATACACTTTTTGTAATATATCTTAAAAACTAAGGATTGTACAGAATTTACTATACCACCATTCGATTCGGCGTAAAATTCTTAATAAATTTTGTGATTTATATTAACCTAAGACTATCCGAACAGAAATGGGAACAAAAATATTGAAAATGGCAAAAAATCGCAAACTTTCCGACCATTTAGATAGAAAAAGTGCAATATTTTTCAACCTCTCGGATTAAGATAAAACTCCCAAAATATATGTATTTTGAGTTGTAAGAAACGAAAATCTATGTTAAATTGCTTTAGAATTGACAGTTTCAATGATATCTAACAAAAACCGAAATCCATAATTTTTTTGAAAATACACTTTTTATAATATATCTTAAAAACTAAGCATTGTACGGAATTTACTATACCACCATTCGATTCGGCGTAAAATTCTTAATAAATTTTGTGATTTATATTAACCTGAGACTATCCGAACAGAAATGGGAACAAAAATATTGAAAATGGCAAAAAATCGCAAATTTTCCGACCATTTAGATAGAAAAAGTGCAATATTTTTCAACCTCTCGGATTAAGATAAAACTCCCAAAATATATGTATTTTGAGTTGTAAGAAACGAAAATCTATGTTAAATTGCTTTAGAATTGACAGTTTCAATGATATCTAACAAAAACCGAAATCCATAATTTTTTTGAAAATACACTTTTTATAATATATCTTAAAAACTAAGCATTGTACGGAATTTACTATACCACCATTCGATTCGGCGTAAAATTCTTTATAAGTTTTGTGATTTATATTAACCTGAGATTATCCGAACAGAAATGGGAACAAAAATATTGAAAATGGCAGAAAATCGCAAATTTTCCGACCATTTAGATAGAAAAAGTGCAATATTTTTCAACCTCTCGGATTTAGATAAAACTCCCAAAATATATGTATTTTGAGTTGTAAGAAACGAAAATCTATGTTAAATTGTTTAGAATTGACAGTTTCAATGATATCTAACAAAAACCGAAATCCATAATTTTTTTGAAAATACACTTTTTATAATATATCTTAAAAACTAAGGATTGTACAGAATTTACTATACCACCATTCGATTCGGCGTAAAATTCTTAATAAATTTTGTGATTTATATTAACCTGAGACTATCCGAACAGAAATGGGAACAAAAATATTGAAAATGGCAAAAAATCGCAAATTTTCCGACCATTTAGATAGAAAAAGTGCAATATTTTTCAACCTCTCGGATTAAGATAAAACTCCCAAAATATATGTATTTTGAGTTGTAAGAAACGAAAATCTATGTTAAATTGCTTTAGAATTGACAGTTTCAATGATATCTAACAAAAACCGAAATCCATAATTTTTTTGAAAATACACTTTTTATAACATATCTTAAAAACTAAGGATTGTACAGAATTTACTATACCACCATTCGATTCGGCGTAAAATTCTTAATAAATTTTGTGATTTATATTAACCTGAGACTATCCGAACAGAAATGGGAACAAAAATATTGAAAATGGCAAAAAATCGCATTTTTCCCGACCATTTAGATAGAAAAAGTGCAATATTTCTCAACCTCTCGGATTAAGATAAAACTCCCAAAATATATGTATTTTGAGTTGTAAGAAACGAAAATATATGTTAAATTGCTTTAGAATTGACAGTTTCAATGATATCTAACAAAAACCGAAATCCATAATTTTTTTGAAAATACACTTTTTGTAATATATCTTAAAAACTAAGGATTGTACAGAATTTACTATACCACCATTCGATTCGGCGTAAAATTCTTAATAAATTTTGTGATTTATATTAACCTAAGACTATCCGAACAGAAATGGGAACAAAAATATTGAAAATGGCAAAAAATCGCAAACTTTCCGACCATTTAGATAGAAAAAGTGCAATATTTTTCAACCTCTCGGATTAAGATAAAACTCCCAAAATATATGTATTTTGAGTTGTAAGAAACGAAAATCTATGTTAAATTGCTTTAGAATTGACAGTTTCAATGATATCTAACAAAAACCGAAATCCATAATTTTTTTGAAAATACGCTTTTTATAATATATCTTAAAAACTAAGCATTGTACGGAATTTACTATACCACCATTCGATTCGGCGTAAAATTCTTAATAAATTTTGTGATTTATATTAACCTGAGACTATCCGAACAGAAATGGGAACAAAAATATTGAAAATGGCAAAAAATCGCAAATTTTCCGACCATTTAGATAGAAAAAGTGCAATATTTTTCAACCTCTCGGATTAAGATAAAACTCCCAAAATATATGTATTTTGAGTTGTAAGAAACGAAAATCTATGTTAAATTGCTTTAGAATTGACAGTTTCAATGATATCTAACAAAAACCGAAATCCATAATTTTTTTGAAAATACACTTTTTATAACATATCTTAAAAACTAAGGATTGTACAGAATTTACTATACCACCATTCGATTCGGCGTAAAATTCTTAATAAATTTTGTGATTTATATTAACCTGAGACTATCCGAACAGAAATGGGAACAAAAATATTGAAAATGGCAAAAAATCGCATTTTTCCCGACCATTTAGATAGAAAAAGTGCAATATTTCTCAACCTCTCGGATTAAGATAAAACTCCCAAAATATATGTATTTTGAGTTGTAAGAAACGAAAATATATGTTAAATTGCTTTAGAATTGACAGTTTCAATGATATCTAACAAAAACCGAAATCCATAATTTTTTTGAAAATACACTTTTTGTAATATATCTTAAAAACTAAGGATTGTACAGAATTTACTATACCACCATTCGATTCGGCGTAAAATTCTTAATAAATTTTGTGATTTATATTAACCTAAGACTATCCGAACAGAAATGGGAACAAAAATATTGAAAATGGCAAAAAATCGCAAACTTTCCGACCATTTAGATAGAAAAAGTGCAATATTTTTCAACCTCTCGGATTAAGATAAAACTCCCAAAATATATGTATTTTGAGTTGTAAGAAACGAAAATCTATGTTAAATTGCTTTAGAATTGACAGTTTCAATGATATCTAACAAAAACCGAAATCCATAATTTTTTTGAAAATACGCTTTTTATAATATATCTTAAAAACTAAGCATTGTACGGAATTTACTATACCACCATTCGATTCGGCGTAAAATTCTTAATAAATTTTGTGATTTATATTAACCTGAGACTATCCGAACAGAAATGGGAACAAAAATATTGAAAATGGCAAAAAATCGCAAATTTTCCGACCATTTAGATAGAAAAAGTGCAATATTTTTCAACCTCTCGGATTAAGATAAAACTCCCAAAATATATATATTTTGAGTTTTAAGAAACGAAAATCTATGTTAAATTGCTTTAGAATTGACAGTTTCAATGATATCTAGCAAAAACCGAAATCCATAATTTTTTTGAAAATAAACTTTTTATAATATATCTTAAAAACTAAGCATTGTACGGAATTTACTATACCACCATTCGATTCGGCGTAAAATTCTTAATAAATTTTGTGATTTATATTAACCTGAGACTATCCGAACAGAAATGGGAACAAAAATATTGAAAATGGCAAAAAATCGCAAATTTTCCGACCATTTAGATAGAAAAAGTGCAATATTTTTCAACCTCTCGGATTAAGATAAAACTCCCAAAATATATGTATTTTGAGTTGTAAGAAACGAAAATCTATGTTAAATTGCTTTAGAATTGACAGTTTCAATGATATCTAACAAAAACCGAAATCCATAATTTTTTTGAAAATACACTTTTTATAATATATCTTAAAATCTAAGCATTGTACGGAATTTACTATACCACCATTCGATTCGACGTAAAATTCTTAATAAATTTTGTGATTTATATTAACCTGAGACTATCCGAACAGAAATGGGAACAAAAATATTGAAAATGGCAAAAAATCGCAAATTTTCCGACCATTTAGTGCCAAAAAGTGCAATATTTTTCAACCTCTCGGATTAAGATAAAACTCCCAAAATATATGTATTTTGAGTTGTAAGAAACGAAAATCTATGTTAAATTGCTTTAGAATTGACAGTTTCAATGATATCTAATAAAAACCGAAATCCATAATTTTTTTGAAAATACACTTTTTATAATATATCTTAAAAACTAAGCATTGTACGGAATTTACTATACCACCATTCGATTCGGCGTAAAATTCTTAATAAATTTTGTGATTTATATTAACCTGAGATTATCCGAACAGAAATGGGAACAAAAATATTGAAAATGGCAAAAAATCGCAAATTTTCCGACCATTTAGATAGAAAAAGTGCAATATTTTTCAACCTCTCGGATTAAGATAAAACTCAAAAAATATATGTATTTTGAGTTGTAAGAAACGAAAATCTATGTTAAATTGCTTTAGAATTAACAGTTTCAATGATATCTAACAAAAACCGAAATCCATAATTTTTTTGAAAATACACTTTTTATAATATATCTTAAAAACTAAGCATTGTACAGAATTTACTATACCACCATTCGATTCGGCGTAAAATTCTTAATAAATTTTGTGATTTATATTAACCTGAGACTATCCGAACAGAAATGGGAACAAAAATATTGAAAATGGCAAAAAATCGCAAATTTTCCGACCATTTAGATAGAAAAAGTGCAATATTTTTCAACCTCTCGGATTAAGATAAAACTCCCAAAATATATGTATTTTGAGTTGTAAGAAACGAAAATCTATGTTAAATTGCTTTAGAATTGACAGTTTCAATGATATCTAACAAAAACCGAAATCCATAATTTTTTTGAAAATACACTTTTTATAATATATCTTAAAAACTAAGCATTGTACAGAATTTACTATACCACCATTCGATTCGGCGTAAAATTCTTAATAAATTTTGTGATTTATATTAACCTGAGACTATCCGAACAGAAATGGGAACAAAAATATTGAAAATGGCAAAAAATCGCAAATTTTCCGACCATTTAGTGCCAAAAAGTGCAATATTTTTCAACCTCTCGGATTAAGATAAAACTCCCAAAATATATGTATTTTGAGTTGTAAGAAACGAAAATCTATGTTAAATTGCTTTAGAATTGACAGTTTCAATGATATCTAACAAAAACCGAAATCCATAATTTTTTTGAAAATACACTTTTTATAATATATCTTAAAAACTAAGCATTGTACGGAATTTACTATACCACCATTCGATTCGGCGTAAAATTCTTAATAAATTTTGTGATTTATATTAACCTGAGATTGTCCGAACAGAAATGGGAACAAAAATATTAAAAATGGCAAAAAATCGCAAATTTTCCGACCATTTAGATAGAAAAAGTGCAATATTTTTCAACCTCTCGGATTAAGATAAAACTCCCAAAATATATGTATTTTGAGTTGTAAGAAACGAAAATCTATGTTAAATTGCTTTAGAATTAACAGTTTCAATGATATCTAACAAAAACCGAAATCCATAATTTTTTTGAAAATACACTTTTTATAATATATCTTAAAAACTAAGCATTGTACAGAATTTACTATACCACCATTCGATTCGGCGTAAAATTCTTAATAAATTTTGTGATTTATATTAACCTGAGACTATCCGAACAGAAATGGGAACAAAAATATTGAAAATGGCAAAAAATCGCAAATTTTCCGACCATTTAGATAGAAAAAGTGCAATATTTTTCAACCTCTCGGATTAAGATAAAACTCCCAAAATATATGTATTTTGAGTTGTAAGAAACGAAAATCTATGTTAAATTGCTTTAGAATTGACAGTTTCAATGATATCTAACAAAAACCGAAATCCATAATTTTTTTGAAAATACACTTTTTATAATATATCTTAAAAACTAAGCATTGTACAGAATTTACTATACCACCATTCGATTCGGCGTAAAATTCTTAATAAATTTTGTGATTTATATTAACCTGAGACTATCCGAACAGAAATGGGAACAAAAATATTGAAAATGGCAAAAAATCGCAAATTTTCCGACCATTTAGTGCCAAAAAGTGCAATATTTTTCAACCTCTCGGATTAAGATAAAACTCCCAAAATATATGTATTTTGAGTTGTAAGAAACGAAAATCTATGTTAAATTGCTTTAGAATTGACAGTTTCAATGATATCTAACAAAAACCGAAATCCATAATTTTTTTGAAAATACACTTTTTATAATATATCTTAAAAACTAAGCATTGTACGGAATTTACTATACCACCATTCGATTCGGCGTAAAATTCTTAATAAATTTTGTGATTTATATTAACCTGAGATTATCCGAACAGAAATGGGAACAAAAATATTGAAAATGGCAAAAAATCGCAAATTTTCCGACCATTTAGATAGAAAAAGTGCAATATTTTTCAACCTCTCGGATTAAGATAAAACTCCCAAAATATATGTATTTTGAGTTGTAAGAAACGAAAATCTATGTTAAATTGCTTTAGAATTAACAGTTTCAATGATATCTAACAAAAACCGAAATCCATAATTTTTTTGAAAATACACTTTTTATAATATATCTTAAAAACTAAGCATTGTACAGAATTTACTATACCACCATTCGATTCGGCGTAAAATTCTTAATAAATTTTGTGATTTATATTAACCTGAGACTATCCGAACAGAAATGGGAACAAAAATATTGAAAATGGCAAAAAATCGCAAATTTTCCGACCATTTAGATAGAAAAAGTGCAATATTTTTCAACCTCTCGGATTAAGATAAAACTCCCAAAATATATGTATTTTGAGTTGTAAGAAACGAAAATCTATGTTAAATTGCTTTAGAATTGACAGTTTCAATGATATCTAACAAAAACCGAAATCCATAATTTTTTTGAAAATACACTTTTTATAATATATCTTAAAAACTAAGCATTGTACAGAATTTACTATACCACCATTCGATTCGGCGTAAAATTCTTAATAAATTTTGTGATTTATATTAACCTGAGACTATCCGAACAGAAATGGGAACAAAAATATTGAAAATGGCAAAAAATCGCAAATTTTCCGACCATTTAGATAGAAAAAGTGCAATATTTTTCAACCTCTCGGATTAAGATAAAACTCCCAAAATATATGTATTTTGAGTTGTAAGAAACAAAAATCTATGTTAAATTGCTTTAGAATTGACAGTTTCAATGATATCTAACAAGAACCGAAATCCATAATTTTTTTGAAAATACACTTTTTATAATATATCTTAAAAACTAAGCATTGTACGGAATTTACTATACCACCATTCGATTCGGCGTAAAATTCTTTATAAATTGTGTGATTTATATTAACCTGAGATTATCCGAACAGAAATGGGAACAAAAATATTGAAAATGGCAAAAAATCGCAAATTTTCCGACCATTTAGATAGAAAAATTGCAATATTTTTCAACCTCTCGGATTAAGATAAAACTCCCAAAATATATGTATTTTGAGTTGTAAGAAACGAAAATCTATGCTAAATTGCTTTAGAATTGACAGTTTCAATGATATCTAACAAGAACCGAAATCCATAATTTTTTTGAAAATACACTTTTTATAATATATCTTAAAAACTAAGCATTGTACGGAATTTACTATACCACCATTCGATTCGGCGTAAAATTCTTAATAAATTTTGTGATTTATATTAACCTGAGATTATCCGAACAGAAATGGGAACAAAAATATTGAAAATGGCAAAAAATCGCAAATTTTCCGACCATTTAGATAGAAAAAGTGCAATATTTTTCAACCTCTCGGATTAAGATAAAACTCCCAAAATATATGTATTTTGAGTTGTAAGAAACGAAAATCTATGTTAAATTGCTTTAGAATTGACAGTTTCAATGATATCTAACAAAAACCGAAATCCATAATTTTTTTGAAAATACACTTTTTATAATATATCTTAAAAACTAAGCATTGTACAGAATTTACTATACCACCATTCGATTCGGCGTAAAATTCTTAATAAATTTTGTGATTTATATTAACCTGAGACTATCCGAACAGAAATGGGAACAAAAATATTGAAAATGGCAAAAAATCGCAAATTTTCCGACCATTTAGATAGAAAAAGTGCAATATTTTTCAACCTCTCGGATTAAGATAAAACTCCCAAAATATATGTATTTTGAGTTGTAAGAAACAAAAATCTATGTTAAATTGCTTTAGAATTGACAGTTTCAATGATATCTAACAAGAACCGAAATCCATAATTTTTTTGAAAATACACTTTTTATAATATATCTTAAAAACTAAGCATTGTACGGAATTTACTATACCACCATTCGATTCGGCGTAAAATTCTTAATAAATTCTGTGATTTATATTAACCTGAGATTATCCGAACAGAAATGGGAACAAAAATATTGAAAATGGCAAAAAATCGCAAATTTTCCGACCATTTAGATAGAAAAAGTGCAATATTTTTCAACCTCTCGGATTAAGATAAAACTCCCAAAATATATGTATTTTGAGTTGTAAGAAACGAAAATCTATGCTAAATTGCTTTAGAATTGACAGTTTAAATGATATCTAACAAGAACCGAAATCCATAATTTTTTTGAAAATACACTTTTTATAATATATCTTAAAAACTAAGCATTGTACGGAATTTACTATACCACCATTCGATTCGGCGTAAAATTCTTAATAAATTTTGTGATTTATATTAACCTGAGACTATCCGAACAGAAATGGGAACAAAAATATTGAAAATGGCAAAAAATCGCAAATTTTCCGACCATTTAGATAGAAAAAGTGCAATATTTTTCAACCTCTCGGATTAAGATAAAACTCCCAAAATATATGTATTTTGAGTTGTAAGAAACGAAAATCTATGTTAAATTGCTTTAGAATTGACAGTTTCAATGATATCTAACAAGAACCGAAATCCATAATTTTTTTGAAAATACACTTTTTATAATATATCTTAAAAACTAAGCATTGTACGGAATTTACTATACCACCATTCGATTCGGCGTAAAATTCTTAATAAATTCTGTGATTTATATTAACCTGAGATTATCCGAACAGAAATGGGAACAAAAATATTGAAAATGGCAAAAAATCGCATATTTTCCGACCATTTAGATAGAAAAAG
This sequence comes from Rhynchophorus ferrugineus, assembly GCF_030347505.1. Lineage (NCBI taxonomy): Eukaryota > Metazoa > Arthropoda > Insecta > Coleoptera > Curculionidae > Rhynchophorus > Rhynchophorus ferrugineus. The sequence continues at coordinate 73,280,770 of NW_027472582.1, read as the reverse complement.
TGCAATATTTTTCAACCTCTCGGATTAAGATAAAACTCCCAAAATATATGTATTTTGAGTTGTAAGAAACGAAAATCTATGTTAAATTGCTTTAGAATTAACAGTTTCAATGATATCTAACAAAAACCGAAATCCATAATTTTTTTGAAAATACACTTTTTATAATATATCTTAAAAACTAAGCATTGTACAGAATTTACTATACCACCATTCGATTCGGCGTAAAATTCTTAATAAATTTTGTGATTTATATTAACCTGAGACTATCCGAACAGAAATGGGAACAAAAATATTGAAAATGGCAAAAAATCGCAAATTTTCCGACCATTTAGATAGAAAAAGTGCAATATTTTTCAACCTCTCGGATTAAGATAAAACTCCCAAAATATATGTATTTTGAGTTGTAAGAAACGAAAATCTATGTTAAATTGCTTTAGAATTGACAGTTTCAATGATATCTAACAAAAACCGAAATCCATAATTTTTTTGAAAATACACTTTTTATAATATATCTTAAAAACTAAGCATTGTACAGAATTTACTATACCACCATTCGATTCGGCGTAAAATTCTTAATAAATTTTGTGATTTATATTAACCTGAGACTATCCGAACAGAAATGGGAACAAAAATATTGAAAATGGCAAAAAATCGCAAATTTTCCGACCATTTAGATAGAAAAAGTGCAATATTTTTCAACCTCTCGGATTAAGATAAAACTCCCAAAATATATGTATTTTGAGTTGTAAGAAACGAAAATCTATGTTAAATTGCTTTAGAATTGACAGTTTCAATGATATCTAACAAAAACCGAAATCCATAATTTTTTTGAAAATACACTTTTTATAATATATCTTAAAAACTAAGCATTGTACGGAATTTACTATACCACCATTCGATTCGGCGTAAAATTCTTAATAAATTTTGTGATTTATATTAACCTGAGATTATCCGAACAGAAATGGGAACAAAAATATTGAAAATGGCAAAAAATCGCAAATTTTCCGACCATTTAGATAGAAAAAGTGCAATATTTTTCAACCTCTCGGATTAAGATAAAACTCCCAAAATATATGTATTTTGAGTTGTAAGAAACGAAAATCTATGTTAAATTGCTTTAGAATTAACAGTTTCAATGATATCTAACAAAAACCGAAATCCATAATTTTTTTGAAAATACACTTTTTATAATATATCTTAAAAACTAAGCATTGTACCGAATTTACTATACCTCCATTCGATTCGGCGTAAAATTCTTAATAAATTTTGTGATTTATATTAACCTGAGACTATCCGAACAGAAATGGGAACAAAAATATTGAAAATGGCAAAAAATCGCAAATTTTCCGACCATTTAGATAGAAAAAGTGCAATATTTTTCAACCTCTCGGATTAAGATAAAACTCCCAAAATATATGTATTTTGAGTTGTAAGAAACGAAAATCTATGTTAAATTGCTTTAGAATTGACAGTTTCAATGATATCTAACAAAAACCGAAATCCATAATTTTTTTGAAAATACACTTTTTATAATATATCTTAAAAACTAAGCATTGTACAGAATTTACTATACCACCATTCGATTCGGCATAAAATTCTTAATAAATTTTGTGATTTATATTAACCTGAGACTATACGAACAGAAATGGGAACAAAAATATTGAAAATGGCAAAAAATCGCAAATTTTCCGACCATTTAGATAGAAAAAGTGCAATATTTTTCAACCTCTCGGATTAAGATAAAACTCCCAAAATATATGTATTTTGAGTTGTAAGAAACGAAAATCTATGTTAAATTGCTTTAGAATTGACAGTTTCAATGATATCTAACAAAAACCGAAATCCATAATTTTTTTGAAAATACACTTTTTATAATATATCTTAAAAACTAAGCATTGTACAGAATTTACTATACCACCATTCGATTCGGCGTAAAATTCTTAATAAATATTGTGATTTATATTAACCTGAGACTATCTGAACAGAAATGGGAACAAAAATATTGAAAATGGCAAAAAATCGCAAATTTTCCGACCATTTAGATAGAAAAAGTGCAATATTTTTCAACCTCTCGGATTAAGATAAAACTCCCAAAATATATGTATTTTGAGTTGTAAGAAACGAAAATCTATGTTAAATTGCTTTAGAATTGAGAGTTTCAATGATATCTAACAAAAACCGAAATCCATAATTTTTTTGAAAATACACTTTTTATAATATATCTTAAAAACTAAGCATTGTACAGAATTTACTATACCACCATTCGATTCGGCGTAAAATTCTTAATAAATTTTGTGATTTATGTTAACCTGAGACTATACGAACAGAAATGGGAACAAAAATATTGAAAATGGCAAAAATTCGCAAATTTTCCGACCATTTAGATAGAAAAAGTGCAATATTTTTCAACCTCTCAGATTAAGATAAAACTCCCAAAATATATGTATTTTGAGTTGTAAGAAACGAAAATCTATGTTAAATTGCTTTAGAATTAACAGTTTCAATGATATCTAACAAAAACCGAAATCCATAATTTTTTTGAAAATACACTTTTTATAATATATCTTAAAAACTAAGCATTGTACAGAATTTACTATACCACCATTCGATTCGGCGTAAAATTCTTAATAAATTTTGTGATTTATATTAACCTGAGACTATCCGAACAGAAATGGGAATAAAAATATTGAAAATGGCAAAAAATCGCAAATTTTCCGACCATTTAGATAGAAAAAGTGCAATATTTTTCAACCTCTCGGATTAAGATAAAACTCCCAAAATATATGTATTTTGAGTTGTAAGAAACGAAAATCTATGTTAAATTGCTTTAGAATTGACAGTTTCAATGATATCTAACAAGAACCGAAATCCATAATTTTTTTGAAAATACACTTTTTATAATATATCTTAAAAACTAAGCATTGTACGGAATTTACTATACCACCATTCGATTCGGCGTAAAATTCTTAATAAATTTTGTGATTTATATTAACCTGAGATTATCCGAACAGAAATGGGAACAAAAATATTGAAAATGGCAAAAAATCGCAAATTTTCCGACCATTTAGATAGAAAAAGTGCAATATTTTTCAACCTCTCGGATTAAGATAAAACTCCCAAAATATATGTATTTTGAGTTGTAAGAAACGAAAATCTATGTTAAATTGCTTTAGAATTGACAGTTTCAATGATATCTAACAAAAACCGAAATCCATAATTTTTTTGAAAATACACTTTTTATAATATATCTTAAAAACTAAGCATTGTACAGAATTTACTATACCACCATTCGATTCGGCGTAAAATTCTTAATAAATTTTGTGATATATATTTACCTGAGACTATCCGAACAGAAATGGGAACAAAAATATTGAAAATGGCAAAAAATCGCAAATTTTCCGACCATTCAGATAGAAAAAGTGCAATATTTTTCAACCTCTCGGATTAAGATAAAACTTCCAAAATATATGTATTTTGAGTTGTAAGAAACGAAAATCTATGTTAAATTGCTTTAGAATTGACAGTTTCAATGATATCTAACAAAAACCGAAATCCATAATTTTTTTGAAAATACACTTTTTATAATATATCTTAAAAACTAAGCATTGTACAGAATTTACTATACCACCATTCGATTCGGCGTAAAATTCTTAATAAATTTTATGATTTATATTAACCTGAGACTATCCGAACAGAAATGGGAACAAAAATATTGAAAATGGCAAAAAATCGCAAATTTTCCGACCATTTAGATAGAAAAAGTGCAATATTTTTCAACCTCTCGGATTAAGATAAAACTCCCAAAATATATGTATTTTGAGGTGTAAGAAACGAAAATCTATGTTAAATTGCTTTAGAATTGACGGTTTCAATGATATCTAACAAGAACCGAAGTCCATAATTTTTTTGAAAATACACTTTTTATAATATATCTTAAAAACTAAGCATTGTACGGAATTTACTATACCACCATTCGATTCGGCGTAAAATTCTTAATAAATTTTGTGATTTATATTAACCTGAGACTATCCGAACAGAAATGGGAACAAAAATATTGAAAATGGCAAAAAATCGCAAATTTTCCGACCATTTAGATAGAAAAAGTGCAATATTTTTCAACCTCTCGGATTAAGATAAAACTCCCAAAATATATGTATTTTGAGTTGTAAGAAACGAAAATCTATGTTAAATTGCTTTAGAATTAACAGTTTCAATGATATCTAACAAAAACCGAAATCCATAATTTTTTTGAAAATACACTTTTTATAATATATCTTAAAAACTAAGCATTGTACAGAATTTACTATACCACCATTCGATTCGGCGTAAAATTCTTAATAAATTTTGTGATTTATATTAACCTGAGACTATCCGAACAGAAATGGGAACAAAAATATTGAAAATGGCAAAAAATCGCAAATTTTCCGACCATTTATATAGAAAAAGTGCAATATTTTTCAACCTCGCGGATTAAGATAAAACTCCCAAAATATATGTATTTTGAGTTGTAAGAAACGAAAATCTATGTTAAATTGCTTTAGAATTGACAGTTTCAATGATATCTAACAAAAACCGAAATCCATAATTTTTTTGAAAATACACTTTTTATAATATATCTTAAAAACTAAGCATTGTACAGAATTTACTATACCACCATTCGATTCGGCGTAAAATTCTTAATAAATTCTGTGATTTATATTAACCTGAGACTATCCGAACAGAAATGGGAACAAAAATATTGAAAATGGCAAAAAATCGCAAATTTTCCGACCATTTAGATAGAAAAAGTGCAATATTTTTCAACCTCTCGGATTAAGATAAAACTCCCAAAATATATGTATTTTGAGTTGTAAGAAACGAAAATCTATGTTAAATTGCTTTAGAATTGACAGTTTCAATGATATCTAACAAAAACCGAAATCCATAATTTTTTGAAAATACACTTTTTATAATATATCTTAAAAACTAAGCATTGTACAGAATTTACTATACCACCATTCGATTCGGCGTAAAATTCTTAATAAATTTTGTGATTTATATTAACCTGAGACTATCCGAACAGAAATGGGAACAAAAATATTGAAAATGGCAAAAAATCGCAAATTTTCCGACCATTTAGATAGAAAAAGTACAATATTTTTCAACCTCTCGGATTAAGATAAAACTCCCAAAATATATGTATTTTGAGTTGTAAGAAACGAAAATCTAAGTTAAATTGCTTTAGAATTGACAGTTTCAATGATATCTAACAAGAACCGAAATCCATAATTTTTTTGAAAATACACTTTTTATAATATATCTTAAAAACTAAGCATTGTACGGAATTTACTATACCACCATTCGATTCGGCGTAAAATTCTTAATAAATTTTGTGATTTATATTAACCTGAGATTATCCGAACAGAAATGGGAACAAAAATATTGAAAATGGCAAAAAATCGCAAATTTTCCGACCATTTAGATAGAAAAAGTGCAATATTTTTCAACCTCTCGGATTAAGATAAAACTCCCAAAATATATGTATTTTGAGTTGTAAGAAACGAAAATCTATGTTAAATTGCTTTAGAATTAACAGTTTCAATGATATCTAACAAAAACCGAAATCCATAATTTTTTTGAAAATACACTTTTTATAATATATCTTAAAAACTAAGCATTGTACAGAATTTACTATATCACCATTCGATTCGGCGTAAAATTCTAAATAAATTTTGTGATTTATATTAACCTGAGACTATCCGAACAGAAATGGGAACAAAAATATTGAAAATGGCAAAAAATCGCAAATTTTCCGACCATTTAGATAGAAAAAGTGCAATATTTTTCAACCTCTCGGATTAAGATAAAACTCCCAAAATATATGTATTTTGAGTTGTAAGAAACGAAAATCTATGTTAAATTGCTTTAGAATTGACAGTTTCAATGATATCTAACAAGAACCGAAATCCATAATTTTTTTGAAAATACACTTTTTATAATATATCTTAAAAACTAAGCATTGTACAGAATTTACTATACCACCATTCGATTCGGCGTAAAATTCTTAATAAATTTTGTGATTTATATTAACCTGAGACTATCCGAACAGAAATGGGAACAAAAATATTGAAAATGGCAAAAAATCGCAAATTTTCCGACCATTTAGATAGAAAAAGTGCAATATTTTTCAACCTCTCGGATTAAGATAAAACTCCCAAAATATATGTATTTTGAGTTGTAAGAAACGAAAATCTATGTTAAATTGCTTTAAAATTGACAGTTTCAATGATATCTAACAAGAACCGAAATCCATAATTTTTTTGAAAATACACTTTTTATAATATATCTTAAAAACTAAGCATTGTACGGAATTTACTATACCACCATTCGATTCGGCGTAAAATTCTTAATAAATTTTGTGATTTATATTAACCTGAGATTATCCGAACAGAAATGGGAACAAAAATATTGAAAATGGCAAAAAATCGCAAATTTTCCGACCATTTAGATAGAAAAAGTGCAATATTTTTCAACCTCTCGGATTAAGATAAAACTCCCTAAGCATTGTACAGAATTTACTATACCACCATTCGATTCGGCGTAAAATTCTTAATAAATTTTGTGATTTATATTAACCTGAGACTATCCGAACAGAAATGGGAACAAAAATATTGAAAATGGCAAAAAATCGCAAATTTTCCGACCATTTAGATAGAAAAAGTGCAATATTTTTCAACCTCTCGGATTAAGATAAAACTCCCAAAATATATGTATTTTGAGTTGTAAGAAACGAAAATCTATGTTAAATTGCTTTAGAATTGACAGTTTCAATGATATCTAACAAAAACCGAAATCCATAATTTTTTTGAAAATACACTTTTTATAATATATCTTAAAAACTAAGCATTGTACAGAATTTACTATACCACCATTCGATTCGGCGTAAAATTCTTAATAAATTTTGTGATATATATTTACCTGAGACTATCCGAACAGAAATGGGAACAAAAATATTGAAAATGGCAAAAAATCGCAAATTTTCCGACCATTTAGATAGAAAAAGTGCAATATTTTTCAACCTCTCGGATTAAGATAAAACCCCCAAAATATATGTATTTTGAGTTGTAAGAAACGAAAATCTATGTTAAATTGCTTTAGAATTGACAGTTTCAATGATATCTAACAAAAACCGAAATCCATAATTTTTTTGAAAATACACTTTTTATAATATATCTTAAAAACTAAGCATTGTACAGAATTTACTATACCACCATTCGATTCGGCGTAAAATTCTTAATAAATTTTGTGATATATATTTACCTGAGACTATCCGAACAGAAATGGGAACAAAAATATTGAAAATGGCAAAAAATCGCAAATTTTCCGACCATTCAGATAGAAAAAGTGCAATATTTTTCAACCTCTCGGATTAAGATAAAACTCCCAAAATATATGTATTTTGAGTTGTAAGAAACGAAAATCTATGTTAAATTGCTTTAGAATTGACAGTTTCAATGATATCTAACAAAAACCGAAATCCATAATTTTTTTGAAAATACACTTTTTATAATATATCTTAAAAACTAAGCATTGTACAGAATTTACTATACCACCATTCGATTCGGCGTAAAATTCTTAATAAATTTTGTGATATATATTTACCTGAGACTATCCGAACAGAAATGGGAACAAAAATATTGAAAATGGCAAAAAATCGCAAATTTTCCGACCATTTAGATAGAAAAAGTGCAATATTTTTCAACCTCTCGGATTAAGATAAAACTCCCAAAATATATGTATTTTGAGTTGTAAGAAACGAAAATCTATGTTAAATTGCTTTAGAATTGACAGTTTCAATGATATCTAACAAAAACCGAAATCCATAATTTTTTTGAAAATACACTTTTTATAATATATCTTAAAAACTAAGCATTGTACAGAATTTACTATACCACCATTCGATTCGGCGTAAAATTCTTAATAAATTTTGTGATATATATTTACCTGAGACTATCCGAACAGAAATGGGAACAAAAATATTGAAAATGGCAAAAAATCGCAAATTTTCCGACCATTCAGATAGAAAAAGTGCAATATTTTTCAACCTCTCGGATTAAGATAAATCTCCCAAAATATATGTATTTTGAGTTGTAAGAAACGAAAATCTATGTTAAATTGCTTTAGAATTGACAGTTTCAATGATATCTAACAAAAACCGAAATCCATAATTTTTTTGAAAATACACTTTTTATAATATATCTTAAAAACTAAGCATTGTACAGAATTTACTATACCACCATTCGATTCGGCGTAAAATTCTTAATAAATTTTGTGATTTATATTAACCTGAGACTATCCGAACAGAAATGGGAACAAAAATATTGAAAATGGCAAAAAATCGCAAATTTTCCGACCATTTAGATGGAAAAAGTGCAATATTTTTCAACCTCTCGGATTAAGATAAAACTCCCAAAATATATGTATTTTGAGTTGTAAGAAACGAAAATCTATGTTAAATTGCTTTAGAATTGACAGTTTCAATGATATCTAACAAAAACCGAAATCCATAATTTTTTTGAAAATACACTTTTTATAATATATCTTAAAAACTAAGCATTGTACAGAATTTACTATACCACCATTCGATTCGGCGTAAAATTCTTAATAAATTTTGTGATTTATATTAACCTGAGACTATCCGAACAGAAATGGGAACAAAAATATTGAAAATGGCAAAAAATCGCAAATTTTCCGACCGAATATAGAAAAAGTGCAATATTTTTCAACCTCGCGGATTAAGATAAAACTCCCAAAATATATGTATTTTGAGTTGTAAGAAACGAAAATCTATGTTAAATTGCTTTAGAATTGACAGTTTCAATGATATCTAACAAAAACCGAAATCCATAATTTTTTTGAAAATACACTTTTTATAATATATCTTAAAAACTAAGCATTGTACAGAATTTACTATACCACCATTCGATTCGGCGTAAAATTCTTAATAAATTTTGTGATTTATATTAACCTGAGACTATCCGAACAGAAATGGGAACAAAAATATTGAAAATGGCAAAAAATCGCAAATTTTCCGACCATTTAGATAGAAAAAGTGCAATATTTTTCAACCTCTCGGATTAAGATAAAACTCCCAAAATATATGTATTTTGAGTTGTAAGAAACGAAAATCTATGTTAAATTGCTTTAGAATTGACAGTTTCAATGATATCTAACAAAAACCGAAATCCATAATTTTTTTGAAAATACACTTTTTATAATATATCTTAAAAACTAAGCATTGTACAGAATTTACTATACCACCATTCGATTCGGCGTAAAATTCTTAATAAATTTTGTGATTTATATTAACCTGAGACTATCCGAACAGAAATGGGAACAAAAATATTGAAAATGGCAAAAAATCGCAAATTTTCCGACCATTTAGATAGAAAAAGTACAATATTTTTCAACCTCTCGGATTAAGATAAAACTCCCAAAATATATGTATTTTGAGTTGTAAGAAACGAAAATCTAAGTTAAATTGCTTTAGAATTGACAGTTTCAATGATATCTAACAAGAACCGAAATCCATAATTTTTTGAAAATACACTTTTTATAATATATCTTAAAAACTAAGCATTGTACGGAATTTACTATACCACCATTCGATTCGGCGTAAAATTCTTAATAAATTTTGTGATTTATATTAACCTGAGATTATCCGAACAGAAATGGGAACAAAAATATTGAAAATGGCAAAAAATCGCAAATTTTCCGACCATTTAGATAGAAAAAGTGCAATATTTTTCAACCTCTCGGATTAAGATAAAACTCCCAAAATATATGTATTTTGAGTTGTAAGAAACGAAAATCTATGTTAAATTGCTTTAGAATTAACAGTTTCAATGATATCTAACAAAAACCGAAATCCATAATTTTTTTGAAAATACACTTTTTATAATATATCTTAAAAACTAAGCATTGTACCGAATTTACTATATCACCATTCGATTCGGCGTAAAATTCTTAATAAATTTTGTGATTTATATTAACCTGAGACTATCCGAACAGAAATGGGAACAAAAATATTGAAAATGGCAAAAAATCGCAAATTTTCCGACCATTTAGATAGAAAAAGTGCAATATTTTTCAACCTCTCGGATTAAGATAAAACTCCCAAAATATATGTATTTTGAGTTGTAAGAAACGAAAATCTATGTTAAATTGCTTTAGAATTGACAGTTTCAATGATATCTAACAAGAACCGAAATCCATAATTTTTTTGAAAATACACTTTTTATAATATATCTTAAAAACTAAGCATTGTACGGAATTTACTATACCACCATTCGATTCGGCGTAAAATTCTTAATAAATTTTGTGATTTATATTAACCTGAGATTATCCGAACAGAAATGGGAACAAAAATATTGAAAATGGCAAAAAATCGCAAATTTTCCGACCATTTAGATAGAAAAAGTGCAATATTTTTCAACCTCTCGGATTAAGATAAAACTCCCTAAGCATTGTACAGAATTTACTATACCACCATTCGATTCGGCGTAAAATTCTTAATAAATTTTGTGATTTATATTAACCTGAGACTATCCGAACAGAAATGGGAACAAAAATATTGAAAATGGCAAAAAATCGCAAATTTTCCGACCATTTAGATAGAAAAAGTGCAATATTTTTCAACCTCTCGGATTAAGATAAAACTCCCAAAATATATGTGTTTTGAGTTGTAAGAAACGAAAATCTATGCTAAATTGCTTTAGAATTGACAGTTTCAATGATATCTAACAAAAACCGAAATCCATAATTTTTTTGAAAATACACTTTTTATAATATATCTTAAAAACTAAGGATTGTACAGAATTTACTATACCACCATTCGATTCGGCGTAAAATTCTTAATAAATTTTGTGATTTATATTAACCTGAGATTATCCGAACAGAAATGGGAACAAAAATATTGAAAATGGCAAAAAATCGCAAATTTTCCGACCATTTAGATAGAAAAATTGCAATATTTTTCAACCTCTCGGATTAAGATAAAACTCCCAAAATATATGTATTTTGAGTTGTAAGAAACGAAAATCTATGTTAAATTGCTTTAGAATTGACAGTTTCAATGATATCTAACAAAAACCGAAATCCATAATTTTTTTGAAAATACACTTTTTATAATATATCTTAAAAACTAAGGATTGTACAGAATTTACTATACCACCATTCGATTCGGCGTAAAATTCTTAATAAATTTTGTGATTTATATTAACCTGAGATTATCCGAACAGAAATGGGAACAAAAATATTGAAAATGGCAAAAAATCGCAAATTTTCCGACCATTTAGATAGAAAAAGTGCAATATTTTTCAACCTCTCGGATTAAGATAAAACTCCCAAAATATATGTATTTTGAGTTGTAAGAAACGAAAATCTATGTTAAATTGCTTTAGAATTGACAGTTTCAATGATATCTAACAAAAACCGAAATCCATAATTTTTTTGAAAATACACTTTTTATAATATATCTTAAAAACTAAGGATTGTACAGAATTTACTATACCACCATTCGATTCGGCGTAAAATTCTTAATAAATTTTGTGATTTATATTAACCTGAGACTATCCGAACAGAAATGGGAACAAAAATATTGAAAATGGCAAAAAATCGCAAATTTTCCGACCATTTAGATAGAAAAAGTGCAATATTTTTCAACCTCTCGGATTAAGATAAAACTCCCAAAATATATGTATTTTGAGTTGTAAGAAACGAAAATCTATGTTAAATTGCTTTAGAATTGACAGTTTCAATGATATCTAACAAAAACCGAAATCCATAATTTTTTTGAAAATACACTTTTTATAATATATCTTAAAAACTAAGCATTGTACAGAATTTACTATACCACCATTCGATTCGGCGTAAAATTCTTAATAAATTTTGTGATTTATATTAACCTGAGATTATCCGAACAGAAATGGGAACAAAAATATTGAAAATGGCAAAAAATCGCAAATTTTCCGACCATTTAGATAGAAAAAGTGCAATATTTTTCAACCTCTCGGATTAAGATAAAACTCCCAAAATATATGTATTTTGAGTTGTAAGAAACGAAAATCTATGTTAAATTGCTTTAGAATTGACAGTTTCAATGATATCTAACAAAAACCGAAATCCATAATTTTTTTGAAAATACACTTTTTATAATATATCTTAAAAACTAAGCATTGTACGGAATTTACTATACCACCATTCGATTCGGCGTAAAATTCTTTATAGATTTTGTGATTTATATTAACCTGAGATTATCCGAACAGAAATGGGAACAAAAATATTGAAAATGGCAATAAATCGCAAATTTTCCGACCATTTAGTTAGAAAATGTGCGATATTTTTTAACCTCTCGGATTAAGATAAAACTCTCAAAGTGTATGTATTTTGGGTTGTAACATATATATATATACATATTACCAATGAGGTTTATCTGGACTGGACCTACAACTTAACGTAGGCTCTGAACCACGGTCCTCAGCATTAAGCCTACTGACTGGCAAGTGACCAACTTTTTAATCATCCCAGAAGATATCCGGTCTTACCCAGCCTGGTTACTGGCGTGACTGCGATCATTTTCCTTATCGGATTTTACACTCTTACCTAGGACAATCACCAATATTAAACAATCATAAACATAAATTTACAACCATGCTCCAGCAGCATTCGAAGCCGCGACTATCGCAACAGTAGGTCGATCGTCCTGTCGCCTTTACCACTACGCCAACCAAACCGGCAAGGGCATGTTCTAGTCTAGATATTGGGAAAATCGATTTTTTCATATTTTTAAAGCTTACCCTTTGAGAGCCCATCCTTAAGGGGTTAGTAATAAAAATTCGAATTTTGTTGTAGTTTTGCTTTGATACGATTGACGATTATAAAAGCAAAGCTCACAAAATTTCGCGTAAGTTAGTTCCGTGGATTAAAGTTTCGTTTTTAGATTCCGCGTCACTAATAGTCACTACAGCTATATTTCGAAAAATAATTTGAATTTTGAAAAAAAAACTCTTAAAGGCGTTTGTTTAAGGGGTTAAGCTATTAAATTATGATATTTAATCGATTTTTCAAATATTAAAAAGCATGAAAAATTATTAATATGAAAATGCCGTTCTAAGCCGTACTAACACCAGGAGGTTAGCCGTAAAACTAATTGAAAATATTACGATAAATATCCCTTCCCTTCGAGCACGCACCTCTCTCTCTGGTTCCCAATAAATTTGCCATTCATGCGGTTTCGGCATTTCGTCCATTTCGTCGCGATATCGGCACGTCCGCGAACAAGCAACAGGTACGACGTGGTCATCCTTCCCGCCGCACACACACGCCGACGACGTCACAACGACGGGCATCCCGACGCTCATTATTAAAAGTCAACGAACATCATTCACGGTGACTACATCCTAAGTGACGCTCAAGTAAATTCATTAGTTTCCCCTGACGAGCGTAATCCTTGGAGTCCTTCCTCCAGACTTTCGTTCAGTTTTGTTGTGATAGTGATTGAATTTGGTGATTTCAGTGCAACTAAGTTAGTAAAACATGATTAAGACCAGATAGGTAAAGATATACTTATTTCAAATGTTATTCTTTATATAAAATGATGTTGCTCTTACACCAAAACAAAAGGGTGGGTTTCTAGAGTAACAGAACATTAAATAGTGTTAACTAAAATTTTTACAACGTTGGAGTCAGCAATTATTGACACATTATCACAATAATCCCAGCCTGAACAATCTTAATTATTTAATTCATTTTTAACTGGTAAAATATGATTAGTACATAGTAGATAGATAAAGATTATATAAGACTTATTTTAAATGTTTTTTCTAACAAAATATTGATGCTATAATACGAGGGTAACAATTATTTAATATAATAAATTAATCAATATTTTTACTTGATAAATATTGACAGACTATCACAACAATCCAAGTCAGAAGAATAGCTTTACAAATTGAGGAGACATATTTCCAAAATCGCGAGAATAATCGCCAAAAAAATCCATTAAATACCACTGCATCTTCTAAAATACACTGTATATTCTGATTTGAAATATTAAGGCAACATCAGCTCTTATTTACTTAAAAATAAAGCTGGTATAATATGATTAGTAGATAATACGAGGGTCAAAATTATTTAATATAATAAATTAATTAATATTCTTATTTGTTAAATATTGACAGACTATCACAACGATCCAAGTCAGAAGAATAGCTCTACAAATTGAGGAGACATATTTCCAAAATCGCGGGAATAATCGTCAAAAAGTTCATTAGACACTATTGAATTAGACATCGGCTCTTGATTATTTAAAACTCTTAAACTTAGAAACTGTGTATTGAATATGTATTGCGATTTTAAATAGTGAACGCAACATCACGCTCTTAATTATTTAAAAATCAAGTTGAGTAAGTTGAAACAAAAGAGTGATTTTCTAGAGTGATAGCACTTCATCATTTTTATGACGTTGTGATCGATTTTGTCTTAATATTTTTACTCAATAACATTTGACCAATTATCACAATGATCTATGCCACAAGACTATTTATAAATTATAACAAATAATTGAAATATCACTGGAATAATCGCCTAAAAGTTCATTAGACATTATTTCATCCTCAAAGACACTCTCTATTAAACTATATTGACTTATTTAAAAATGAACTGAATGTATATGACATTCATTTTAACACAGAATTCTATCCAAAAAAAACAACATATATTGTCACTTGCATTATTTCAATACCCTTCTTATTTGGTAGATTTAGCTCAATCCGATGAAATGTTGATTTAGTTTGGTTCGGAGAATAACCAAAATTATTTTGATGTGAAGAAATATGTGGTTGAAGAGTTTATATAAATTTTTATAAATAGCTGAATATAGTAAAACCTATATTAACTAACGTATGCTGTAGAAGAAACATCCATTAATTATTTTAAATTTAATTAAAGACGGTTCCTCAAAAGTGTAGGAATCACTAACCTAATATTTCTAACCGAAAGGCATAATCAAATGGTTATTAATAATATTATAAGGAGAATAACTTTTAAAAATGCTTATAAATAACTGAAAGCCTCAATTAACCTATTTCTTAAATATACATTGTCGATTATTTATATTATTTATCAATTCATTATACACTCATATACATAACATGAAATACTAGACAGTTAAACTGAATTTTTGTATCTCACTCAGACATAATCTTATGTCTTATCATTGCTTAACTAAAAGATAATTTTACTTTTACGATTTTTATATAGTTTCTCATCCGATATTGCTACTTAAATCTTTATTTGTTAAAACAATCATTTTTGCTATTGTGAAAATGTTGAAGACAAACATATATCATATTTTCTACAATAAACATACAAAAACAACTAAGAATGGAGAAATATCTCGACTATATGGTAAAAACATGAAACTGTTCTTTTTCTTTTTGTATAAATTTTAAAGTTATCTATTTACCAACTAGGTCTGGATCTTAGTTTAACTTGGACTCCGAATCACGGTCCTCTACATTAAGCCTACCGACTGTCGAGTAACCAACTTAGAATTATCCCAGAAGACATCTGGTCTTACCCAGTCTGGTTACCGGCGTGACTAGGATCATTTTTCTTGTCAGATTTTGCACTTTTGCCTAAGGATAATTAGAGATGTTGAACAATCACAAACATAAATTTACGACCATACCCCAGCAGGGTTCAAACACGCGACTATCTCAACAATAAGTGGACCGTCCTGTCCAAAACGAAGAAAAATTGAAACAACGCCTTTTCGGTTTATCACTGATGAACGTGGATTATTTTTTCACACACCTTTCATATGCTATAACATATATTTTGTTAAAATTCTTCTTTGCATATATTAATAGCCCCATGAATATTACTTATACGGCAAAATTAACATTATTTATGAACACTACGAAATGTCAGACAGAAATCCAATCAAAATAACATTAAAAAATAGCCACCTGCGAAAATAAACGAAAGTAAACAAACAAATTTTGATACACGAAATAAAGCAACATTCCGATGTTTATTTATCATAGTAGGCTATAAATATATATTTCCTATTAGAAGGACTACCTTCACAATATTCCCTCTTTTCTAAAATTTTTATAGATTATGTTTTATGAATGTATATTTCTCTGTTTATCAATAACTTTTATTATGTGTAATTGATATTGTTACACAGCCTCAACCACTGCCAATATAAGTAATTATATAAAGTTTGTTTCACAATAACATCGCGGAAAAATTCGAAAAGTACTAATACCACGTTAATCTATTATATAACACTAGTTTAACGATATATTTAGACAAATTTGCTATGGATCGAAAGAAATGGAGTGTTACACAAAAATATAAAAATATCTGCGTGTGTATAGGTGAGATGTTATAATGACACACATTCCTAAACGATTACAAAACGACAGAAGGAAATCCCTTCTTCGCATAGGTGCCCTGTTACCATGGTATATTTGTTTTTGGCAAATAGCAACTTTCTCCGCCTACCAGATTTACTATATCCACATAATGCTCGTAAAAACATGTTTTATCTAAAGAATAGATGAAAGTAACGCAAGTTATGACAACACCCGAAGGCTGTAAATGATTTTATTTTTGTGGAACGAGCAAATATGTAAAAATTGAGAGACTTGTTCGAAATTTTATGTTTATTCTTTCTCTAGTGAGAGTTTAGTCCTAGTTATAAGTGACCTAAATTGAACTACAAAAGGGAACACATGTAGCATAGTACAGGGTATAGCCAGAATAATATAATACCTAATAAAGTCAGTTTAAAATTTGAAAAATAACGGCAAATTTCAATTTGTACAGTTTATGATGTGGCTCGGTGAATGGAGGTAAAACGAAATGAAACAGTGGTGTTTACATTATGTGACCGTTATTTATTGGCTATATAAAAAATGTGAAAAATACAATTAGATAAAGCGGATGGCAGCGGTGTTACCTGTAGACGAGGCTTGGGCAGTCGATGGTGGCATGTCTAAACCAAACGATGGTTGAGCACTGAATGTCGAAATACCCTTCAATAACATCCCAGATAAACGTCTCAGGGTTGTAGCCAGCTATTGGCGCTGCTGGCACCCCGCCCGTTATCGAATATTTCTGGGTATTTTGTAGACCGTATTATTCCACGATGTAAAATTCGACATGCCTCAAGGTCGCTACACTACAATAGACACTTTGGGCTTAAGAACTATGTCACTGCTTTGGGTGCACTTATAATGGATGGCTAAATTATTAGGGACAATATTGAGATTAGTTAATTTTCCAATTTAATTGGATTTGTGTAACAAATAGTTATTTGTACCTGTAAACTATCGGGATCATAAAAACTACAAAACAGTTTTATAGCCTTCATTTTAGTTAGTTGGTAAAGCAAAAGCTTACAGCTTGAGTTCATAACATTTTTCCTTAACATGTCGCTTTCACTGAAGTTTACCATCAAGGGTCATGCCAAGATATTTGGCTGTATTGCCATACTGGACTACTTGTTGACTTATAAAAACTAGCTTATGCTTGTTTGTTGGTAAAATCAATATGCACTGATTTATTTTGATATACCATTTTTCTGTTCAGCGTTTTATTTCAGCAATAGTTAGTGTAGCAACAATATTTTCATTTAATTTTAGCAAGTCCCGAGTGTACATCAGGACAATGACTGGATTGGATACACTTCCCTGTGGTACACCTGCTTGTATTTTCTTGAACTTAAGACAAGAATAAATAGACATCTTCCTGCTTGACTTGAGAGTATCGGTCAGTTATATATGAGTAATTTTTTTGAATATTTGCCAAGGAGAATTATTTTAATCGTACTCTTAAAATCCTGATGGCAAACTTTATCGATTCTGATCAAACATGGAACGTTGTTTCTTAAAACTAAATTGATGATCTGATTTAAGGTAGTTTTCCTCCATGATTGGTTTTATACTTTTTAATCGAGATTTTTCATATATTAATAATCATAATTACCTCAACCATCTTCCACAGCTTTGATACATATTGTACTTTGAATGAAACATTTATTAAATTGATAAACTTAGTGGTTTTCTTGGTTCTGAATTTTTCGCATGGTAAGGATTCAACGTCATGTATAGGATTGAAACATCCTAGAGGTGGTCTGCAGATCTTGTAGCCTTCTTCTGATTACCTCTGGCCCAGCTTTCATCCGCATTTTTTATCGCAGGCGTTTGCAGGATATGCCCTTTTAGGTTTCTAGTAGCTTTTCACGGCGAATACTCAGGACTAGTATTAATAGCAAGTACACGCCGAAATTCAATGATGTGTAATTATTCAGTTTCATGTTTCAGTTGGGATGTAAGTTTATTCAACTTAATTTTTTCTTGCTGAGCACAAAATATTAAAAAGCTATGTTGCAAATGAAATACTATTTATATTATCGCTTGTTTGTGTAAATTAATGCATAAAGATGAGTTTGTTAATTTAAATAAATAATATAAAACATATAGGATTGATGGTATTAAATATATTTGTGAGAACTGAGGATGGATACGTGGTGAAGTGATAGAAACTAACGGGATTATTTATGATTTACTCGAGTGATTGACAGTTTACAATTGACACAGGTACTCGAGGGAGCCAAGAGAAGAAGAGACCATCGAGTATCTTTGTTGGGTCCTCGACTGAGGGTGGGAATTGGGTGTTTCCTCATTTAGTTTCAAGAATTCCATAATTCTGTAAAAACCTTTTCCTCCTGGGGAATACCATACTATTTACAAAGACCAATTCAGATTATTGTTATCGCTAATTATTCTGAAACAGGATGGATGCTCACATATACGTAATGGTCTGCCGGTCTTCTTTAGGATAATAATGATTCTGTCATTGGGCCCAACTGATGATTATATACACGACATTCACAAGAATTTTACTGCTGTTCTTGATTCTTGACTTCCATTGTTGATGCTTTTCCTTTCTTCTTAAGTATGATTAAATCACGACTCTCTTGGCTCTTTCTTAATTCATGCTCTATGACAAATTTTATAATTTTAGCTTTATCGCTGAAACTCCTCCCTCGCGATTCAGACTTTCGGGGAGGAAAAGACTCCTCCAGCTAGGAACACGCCGATAGAACACGCGGGTTAACAACTCTTAAGGAATGCTAAAAAATTCGACGATATCAGGCCTTCTTGAAGTTTATGGTTGACCATAACAGGTCAATTCAAAAATCCCCGGCCTGATACATAGATGGCGCTACTAGAATTAAATCGATATGTATTTTAGTTAGCCCTAACACTCAAAAGATGCGTGTATTTGTATTTGATAGGTGTCGGATCATTTGAAGAAAAAGAAAGTGTTGCTTCACCAAGACAATGCGCCGTGTCAAAAATCCATGAATTGGGCTTCGAATTGCTTCCTCATCCACTGTATTCTTCAGATGTTGCCCTCTGCGACTATTTCCTTTTCTCAGATCTCAAAATAATGCTCGCCGCGAAGAAATTTTCGTCGAATGAAGAGGTGATCGACGAAACTGAGCCCTATTTTGAAGCAGAAAAGTTTGAGGGTCGCTATAATCAGTTTATCGCCCTTGAACGGAATTATGTTGAATAAAAAAAACTAATTTTGCCAAAAGAGTGTGTTTTACTATAGTAGGCCGGGGAATTTTCAATTGATCTGTTAAGAGCTGTCTAGCCTCGGTACTTGAACTCTCATTATCCGGAATACTCGACAACGATCCGATGAGACACCATTTTTGCTCGACACTTGTTTTCTGTTTGCTCGATGCCTTTCTTATCTTGACCTAGCATCACCAAGCATTCGATTCAATGTTATATTTTATACTGCCTCTAAACCCTTAAACTACACAATTGAAGAAATATTATAATCTTTCTAAACTTAAAATTAAACAACTCTCTTAAATATAAATAAAGGTAATTATGTCTCAACAACAATGTTCATATATGTACATGTCTTAATATTAAAATAACAAGTATTGGGAAAACAAGCTAAGAAACAACCGACCCCAAAAATGTCATGTAAAATTTTTTAATTTTTTTTATTACTCTTCGTGAGTCCACAATCTGCCCTATTGGCAATAAGTATTTCTTCTGTCTATATTATATATACATGGCATGTAGAAAATCACTTCATTAAGCAATCTTCTGTATAAAATATTATCTTAATTAATTAGTCTTATTCTAAAGTCTACATATGTCCAGTAATCAGATCAGATGGTGTTAAAAGTTTTAGTTTACGCACTTCACTATCACGTCGCATATTTAGCTGATTAGCGAGTACATTGGGATGCACTGACACTCTTCCGAAGTACTTCACACAAACACGTTGAATTACACTCGTTATAGGTTCTAGAGGAATATCGCGTTGTATCACTTTATTTGAAATATAGTACGGAGCATCGACAATGGCACGCAACACCTTATTTTGGAACCGTTGAATGACGGATATATTAGATTTGCTAGCGGTACCCCATAGTTGAATTCCATATGTCCAAATGGGGTTGAGTATAGACTCATACAGCAATACCTTTTTATCTAATGATAACTTGGATTTGCGCCCAATGAGCCAATACAATTGATATAATTTTAGTACCAGTTGTTTCAGTTTAGAAAGTGTGTACTTCTTCCAGGTTAGGCGTCGATCTAAATGCATAACAAGATATTTAACATGCTCTGCTTGGGGGAGTTGACGATGATTGATATTCACTGGTGGACATGTTCTTCTACGCAGGGTAAACGTTATATGCTTGATTTTGATTCATTGGCTTTAATGCGCCATGTCTTCAACCATAATTGTATTTGCTCCAGGTGGGTTTGTAGGTTTATTGATGCTGTGACTGGATCTTCATGGGATGCTAAGATTGCTGTCTCATCTGTGCATGTTGCCACAGTAGTTATTTTTGTGGTGGGCAGATCAGCCGTATACAGAAGACACAGTACTGGACCCAGTACACTACCTTGCGGAACTCCTGAATATATGGGATTTAATTCGGTATGTTCATCGCATGTAAAAATATAAAAATAGAAAATGTTGTGTTAAAAATGTTATAAGCAATATCATGGTTGTTTGAACTTATAAAACTTATATAACATAACAATAAACTATACTTATTTTAAAGGTGCTTTATCTTTAAACGATACTCATTACAGAAACAATAAATCTAATTGCATTAATTGAGATCAAGACGATGTCGAAACCCAGTTAGCAGTCAAGGTAATAAAGGATCTCTCGTCGTGCGAATTGTGGGTTAATGAACTTGATCTCGCCAGTCCGCTATTCGTTTCCCATATTGTGTAGCATGTACCCACTGCAGCGTTAGATGGGATAACCTCGATCACGGTCAATATCTTGAGAAATCGCCGCTGCGTTCAGACATAGCAGGAAACCGTAACGAGAATTGGTTCTCTTTTTTTCTCGTTTTTCGAAAACCAACAATAATTTATTCAATGCGAATTTTCGTTCTTTTCTTTTTTCTCTTCTTTCTCCTTTTTTTTTATTTAAAAATTCGGTTTTTGTTATTGGTGGTGAAGGTTTCGAGTAATTTCTCTGAAGATTTAGCACTCAACCTGTTCAAAATATATTAGATCGTGATAAAAGTTATTTTTATTTTATGAAAAACAAAATTCCAAAAGATTTTTATAATTTCTTTCATCAATCAAATCAAAAAAACAATAAGATGAATGACGAAAATGTAATTATTGGCGTTTCTTGGTAGTACCTATATACACTGATTAATTCAACAACAAAAACCCAGGAAATGACAAAAAACGTATATTTTAGCGACAATATATATGTAGTCTCTCTTATGGAGACAAAATACTTATATTTTAGGTAGAAATAAACGAAAAGATATGTGTAAATGTATGTATCATGTAATACGTAAATATAATTATATAACAAATTTTACTATAAATTTAATACAAAATGAAATCAATCCAGTAAATATAATTTTCATTATACATCTTAAAAATTTTAAGTTTGTTGTTATACAAGCATTTCATCCAGCATAAAATTATTTATAATACCTCAAAATTTCATTAACCTGCGATTGTTTGAAGTAAAATGATGAAAAATCGAAAATGGTGGAAAATCGCTAATCTTCACGACTATATTTATGAATATCGGTCGGATATAAATAAATAATTTCAAATTGTGTGTATTTTGGGATGAGAGAAATAAAATCGCATGTTAAAAAACTCCAGAATATATAACAGTCAAGATATGTGCTAGAAACAGAGATCCGTTCGTTTTCGGAAATTTTTTTTCTATAAACCTAAACGTTGTTTAAGTATTATTATACTACAATTCAATTCAGCATAAAATTATTTAATACCATAATAATTTTCATTAAGAAGTGATAACTTAAATGGAAATTATAGCAAAAAACTTGAAAATGACAGAAAATAAATTCAATTAAAAATAAAACTCTCGAAATATATGTGTTTTGGCATGAAATAAATGGAAATATCTCTTAAATTACTCTAAAATAAGTAATTTTCAAAATGTGTGACTTCCCGAAAATATATTTTTTATTGTATACCTCAAATAAAATAGATGTTGTATAAATATGATTATATTCACCGCAATTTCCATGAACTTGCAATTATTTGAATGGAAAGGACGGTAAGAAACCTGAAAATTACAAAAATTCCCCGAATTTTCACCACTATAAAAATTGTCAAAATCTTTTTTCTATCAAATGAAGAAAAAACTATCAAAATATATGTATCTTGAGATGAATGAAAGGAAAACCCATGTTAAATTGCTTTATTTTTCGAAATACACCTTATATCGTATAATTTAAGAACTAAAATAGTGTAATAGTATAAAAACTACTAAAACGCCTCTAAATTTAACGTAAAATTATTTAGAATCTCTGCAACTTTCCTTAACCTGCAATAGATTTTGTACAAGATTTGCCAAAACATCCGATATAAACCATAATTGATCCAAAAACAGCTTTTTAACGCATTGAATACCGTAAAGTCACAGTGAAGGGGGGGTAAACCATCATGAAAAAATACATCGTCCGAATTATTGCTTTATTTCATTTACTATTGGCTTCAATTATTATTTAAGTACGATACTTAAACTATCTCAGAAATTAAACCGTTCTACAGAATTTTGCGCATGGGATATGTACATTTAGTCTTTGTTTTGTACCTGGAGATAAGAATAAGAAACCAGGAATAAGAAGAAATAGTTCTGCATTTGATGTTATGTGTGAAGAAATGCTAAAAACCAACTCAATAAAAATATGAAATTTGTACATAAAAATGATTTATTAAATTAAAACGGACTGCCATTTATGATTTATGTGTCCCAAAACAGAGTCCTAATATTCAAAAATGAACAGTTTCACTTTTCCTGTCACGTTCAACACAATGTTCTTCTATCAACCCCCAAATATAATTCCTCGCTATGTTTTCAGTGTATTGATTATTCGAACATCAGAACAAAGAAAATCCATTGTTTTAATCGCCATACCAATAATTCTGTTTTACTTTTTGAAGATTTAAGTCTTTTGTTGTCATTGAGATCTTCAGAGTTGATGATTTGTGTAATTTTTGGTTCAAATTCAGTACCGAATTCGGAATTTACGGATATAGATGAACTCCGCAATCTTGAGAGAGTAGGTACAGAACTTTTTTCTGTATGGGGTATTTGAGCGAATATCGATCGTAGATCAGGATAAGACGTTTTCTTATTATAATGTTTATCTTTAAGCGGATTTAAAATCAAAACATAACAATCACTCGCCAGTCGGTAGGCTTAGTTCTGAGGCCTGTGGTTCGGATAAACCCATAGTTTGTAAAAGGAGACACCGCGGATACAGCAAAACTAGTCGTTAGAATCTCGTTTACAAACCCTCGAAACCTGGTAAAAAATATATAAAGCACGTTATGCCTCTGTACTACGCAAACACAGACTGTCGTACACATATTAACAACGCTAGAAACACGTTTACCCTCTTACGTTTCTTTCGACAGCAACAGTACCCAAAGACAGACATTAATAATTTTATTATTAATTATTATTAATTATTAATAATTAATTTTAATAAATATATAATTAAATAATATAAATAAACTGGTATCATTCATTGGTGTTTCTTCTGATTACTGAAAACTTTTCTCCTTATATATACAATAACAATACTTATATATACTGTTCATACTTCGCACAATAATTTGTATGGTTCTCAAGAAGTCACTATCGAATAAAGTCCGCTAATGACTCGTAACAGCCAATTATGTAAAAGAGCGGCGGTAAAACCAAAACATGTCAAGAAAGCGTTACGCCACAATCGAACGGTCCAACTTTACACGCTGTAACACTTTCAGTTTTTACCATTCGGCCGGTCGTATGAAGACCAGGCCAGCTGTTACGACAACCGTGACGTAAGCAACGGGCCCATCTCTCTGCAGGAACCGACCGATGTACAGAGTGTTTCCTGAATAATTACGGACGTGATCTATTAGTGTCAAGATCATGATCATAGCTTGTTTAGATTTTGATTTCAGTCACCCATTACCTCTAAAACAACACGATTTTTGTTAACATTTGATGGGATTTATTCGATGAATCTATACATAGCGAACATTAAACGTTTCGAATTTCATCATCGAATCATTTGAAACTCTTCAAAAGAGCAATGTATCTTTTGAAGCTATCCATGAATCGACATATATCGGAATAAGTTGTGATCGGAAGGAGCAAGGTCTGGAGGATACACCAGGATTTAATGCTTCCAAGTATGTTTTTACTGATTTTGCACTATGGGGTCGAACGTTTTCATGTTGAAGAATAAATAGGAATGTCTTTGTCCGTATTCCGGCCATTTTTCGCACAGTGTTCAACTCAAACGCATCAATTATTGTCGATAGCGATCTCTATTGATGGTTTTATTAGTTTTTAGCAGATTATAGTATACCGCACCAAGGTAATCCCACCAAATATAGAACATTAGCTTAGATCCATGGATATTCAGCTATGGCGTTGATGTTGATACATGATTAGGTGGTACCCATGATTTTCGTTGCTTTGGTTTTTCGTTTCGTTGAAAATCTTCTTTTTCAAATTGTTTTGGACCCATTTCTTGTCACCAGTAATAAACCGGGACAAAAATCTTTCAAATTTTGCCGCTGATGCAGCATTTTAAACTTCAATTCATAAGGCACAAAATATCTAAGCTTTTTAATCATTCCCATGTTTTTCTTCCAATTAACCAATACATTTTCCTATATTTTAATCAACACAAAGAAGATCAGACCATTTAGTGGATTTATTAAAATGTTTTCGTCTGTAACAACCTCTTTTCGACGTCCACTGCATTCACCGTCTTCGGTGTTCATTTCATCACGTCTAAACTTAGCATACCAATCCTTAATGGTTAATTTTCCTAGGACAGTGTCCGGAAACTCGATATCAAGCCAAGTTACTTCAACTGTATTTTTCCCTTCAAAAAGCAATATTTTATCAACACGTGAAATTCCTTTTTATCCATTTTCTTCACAATAACAAAAGTTGCTTCACTCAAAATGCTATAATTCCCAAATTAATGATCCGAAAGCTGTCAAATTTATACACGCATCTTTTGAGCCAACCCAACGTAAATGTAAATAGAATGGTACAAAATGATGAAGATGTTATGTACATGAACATTAATGTTACAAGTGAATAGTTACACGCTTTCTAGTGGTAGAGACTTTATGTGTCCTTGTAAGCTTTATTGCAGGAACCTTCATGTTTATTGTTCGCTCTGTACGTGACGGTTTCGACGGCTTACTAATCTTACGCTTTATTCTGACTATCTACTTGAGAGCACGTCAACTATCAAACAATCATAGTAATAGTAAATTTTGAGATTAGTAGATTAACTTTTTATATAGGAGGTCTAATGACATTGTTCTATAAAACACCTACATTTATTGGATGTACTTCACTGTATAAATCAGCCTGTAACTCTTTCAGTAATTAAAAGTTAAATAAGCTTCTTCAGTTTAGCTTAACGGTACCTGCCACATTTTATAAATTGTATTCCGTATGTCATTATTTTTCAATATTTGCTTATATAACAGCAATTTATTATATACTGATAATTATGATTTTCTTCCAATTAACCAATACATTTTCCTATATTTTAATCAACACAAAGAAGATCAGTCAAAAGGATTTAAAATTAGTCACCCAAAACAGCTGGTTTTTGCAAAAAATATTACACCATTAAAATTTTTGAAAAACTTTACAAGCAACAATGCATATAATATAATCCTTTATTGTTTATTGTAGAAAAATCAGTGAGTTAGCCGATGGAAAATACACACCACAATATGAATCATCCCACCTTTGAATGAAACAAAAACTAATCGATATGCAAATAAAATATTTATTATTTATATGAAAACAAATAGTTTATATCAGAACGAAAAACTGTAACTCTCAAAAAATATCAAGCGATCCGGTTTTTGACACTCGCTGAAGAATAGATTGTCGCAATAACGGCCGAAATCCATAACCTACTTTACAAGTGCTAATTGTTACGCTGATAAATCAAACAGGTGTTTGCAAGGTTACGAAAACGTCAGCCTAGTAATGGAAGGACAACACAAAATTTTAGAATATAATTTTTTAAACTATATTTTACGGTCCTCTTTGTACCAACTAGTATTTTTTTGGATCTCGACTGGACCTACTTGTATTAAGATTTAGAAACAATTGACCAACTTAGGACCTTATTTAATAACGTGACTAGGACATCCGTTATTCATCTTTTATGCTGCTTACTATCAACAATTTCATACGCAAATTAACAGATGCCCTAATAGGATTTGAATCCACAAATGACGCATCGAATGTTAGCTTATCCCTTCACCTTAACCACTAATCTAACAATTTCATCTATTTCTATATCAAAATACTAATATAAAGGGCTATTTCGGCATAGAACAAGCTCAAGAAAATGCTCAAGATCCAAAATGGAGTATGAACACACATAGCTATATCTACACATTTAAGATTCATTACAATTACTTACAACTAAAATTGATAAACATATGATCATACATAAAGAAATATCGACGAATTATATCAAAGTGTGATGAAATATTAATAATAATTTATGGATATAGAGACTACAAGTCACAGCAGAACATATTTTTGATAAAATTAAAATTTGAAGAACAAACGTAGTATTAAATATTACATTAACAATATCTATATCTATACTATTGCAGATGATTATAGATATTAACGCAATAACTTAGAATTAAAATTAATTTAAGAAGATACCAATCAGTAGTCTTAAAAATGAAATACCGTACCTAATACAATAACTTAACAATATTTCGTGAGTTTCTACGATTTAAATGATGTAACAAGAATATGTAAAGGTACGTAAGCAATTGATATGGTCATTTGTTTAATTAGTAATGCCTGATTAGTTAAAATTTGCCACGCTTTTTAGTTATTTTATTATATACTAATATGGAAAAATATGTGCAAAGCTACCACAAATCGTGTATGAGTTTGTAATAAAATACAAAATTAAGTTGTAAATATTAATGAAATGAATATACAATTATCTTTAACTCTGTATCTTGGTATTTTTGCAGTTTTGAACTTTAAATATCTAACATATTAACTATTTTGAATCAATTAATTTCTAATAAAAATTATTCCCTTTTGGAAAGTATGGCAGTAGAACATAGATCTCATTAAGCAATATAAGTAATTTTTAGCAAGTATTGAGTTTGAAATAGTTCGCCATTTGTGCTTACAATAGAACAAAAATTATTTGCAGCATTATAAAAGAATAAAATGGTTTTTATGGAGTCTTGTACCATGGATATTATGTTTCAAATTAATAAAAACAAAAGGCTGTAAAAGATTGTATAAATAACTCAGATATGAATATCCAGAAAGTGAACAAATGAATGCCACAATTCTTGTGAGGTTAAAAGAAATATCTTAATATATAACCTACAAATTGGCAATAATAATCTCAGATTAATATTACAAATATTTATAATCTGGATACAAAAATAAAAAAAGAACAGTTGATTAAAATAAAAATCGTTATAATACTAAGAGTTAGATATTTGCTCAAGGTTTAGCTCCTTCTAACTTCTGGCTGTTTTTACAACAAAATATATTTGTGTGAGAACAATTCTCATTCGTAACTCTTTATAACACATAAATCTCTAAAAAAAATATAATTCCTCTAAATATTATGACAAATATAACCATCAGGGAAACTGCATTGAACTATAAAGAAACCTTTCCTTATCAGACGACAAAAAAACGTATTGTTCAACCTGCCATATAAAGGTTTATTCTTACGATGCATTGATATTTCCTTTACAAGATTGCCAGTGCAAAAAAAAGATTTATTTTATTATTTCAAGAAATCAATGTATATTTTATATAAAATTAACATATAAGTACAACACTAACCACACAGTAAATTAGACCTTAATATTAGAAAAGGTTAAAACGATATTAAAAGATTCATATTTTTTATTCACGCTATTACAAATTACCAATTTCGATGTTTCTTTGACTTATATACTGTTCGTAGTCTTCTGTCATATAGATATCAGCTGTTGCTTGTGTTATTTTAATTTTTGTGTTTTTGTTAGTTGTGTGTTGGAAGAATTTCGAAGAAGAATGCATTATATAGATTTATATCCGAGAAAAAATTTATAGTTCACAATTTTCAATCTTTCTACAGTATATCAATATTATACTTCAGATATATTAGTTGCTATTTCTTTCAAGCATGAGTTCCATTTTGATAAAAATGAAATAGCTAACCAAATAGCGTCTCTTACCGAACACAACTTATTAGATTACTTATTACAGAGTTAATTGAGCACAAAATATTCAGACACTATTTATAATAACAAAAGTAATACATCATCTTGCTAATTAGACGATATTTTGAAGCCTAATTTAACTTCAATGTTTATCAATCATCTTTTATTCGCCCGATCATAATACGACATAATTACTGGGTACTTGTATTATTGACCTCTGTACGTTAAACTTCGTACATTTAATATGCACGTAAATATTAACTTTAAATGAATCAAAATTATGGAGATTCAAAACACTGACGCAGAATTATATTTAAAAAAATGTCGATTTATTAATGAATATGTTAATTTGTTGAAATATACGTATTGTAATTTTTTCTGAACCCAAAGATTCAATCAACATTGTTCCTGTGAAATGTTTTTTATCTCATTATTTTGCTCATTAATATTTAGCACCATTTGTTGTTTAAAAGTTCTCTAAAAATCTAAGATCTTTTAACCATATAAAAGAATAAAAATCGTACCCAAATTATTGGAGATAACCCTGGACCAACCGAAAAAGTACAAACAAGTTGAAATAAATAGAAACAGTATTATGTTTAAAAATATAAACTTTTTAACATATAAAACTAATTACTGTACTATCATTACTAGTCTTAAATAGCAATACGCAAATTTCCAAAAACATATTAATGATGTTATAATAATTAGAGCCTTCAAAACCAGTGAGTACCACATTGTTTTCACTTTCAAAAAAGCAAATTCACTTTCACTTTTTAGGCCGCAGATTCGTAACTAATAACTGTTTAAATAAACAGCAAAATGCTAAAAAAATACCGTATATATTGCTAGATTAGTTATATCGCATACAATTTAACAATAGAGTGATATTTTACAACATTTATTAAAGTTGCTTATGTGTAAATGTTTATGCCAAAAATGTCGAAAGAATATAACGTTTAGTTAAGAACATAATGTTTAGTGAGAATGTTAATCGTGAATAATTATAACTCATTTTATGACCTATCATATTTACGTTACCATATTAATAATTTAATAATTTTCATCAGTCAGCATTAATTAAAAATAAAATTAAAATAAAAAATTTATATAAAAGAGACGAGTTCTTCTTTAACTACTCATTCATCTATTTTTTTTCTGTAGTAGTATGCCTATAACGTGTTTTTTGTACTTGTGATCAAAATACTCTTAAAATGATACTGTATATTTAAAAAAATAGTTAACAAAAATCCATCTCAGCACATTTCTGAATTTTTTATAAATATATAGTTCATAAACTCCCTAAATTGTTTTCTATTACCACTAAACAGTAACCTAAACAATATCAACCAAAGAAGTATCCATTAATTGAAATTCTAAATACAGAAACTGTCAGACAAGCAAATTCAACATATCATTTTTCTTATGATGTCTGTCTGTTAAAGACTAAAAAGAATAAGTAAAACGAAGCATTGTTAACGTTGTGAAATATTATATTAAACTTTAATGTATAATAATTTATTTCATTTAATTACAAGAATTAAAATAGTGAACCCCATTAATTATATTAAGAATGTGTACATTGTTTTTCCAATTATAGAAATAGATT
Organism: Rhynchophorus ferrugineus; assembly: GCF_030347505.1. NCBI lineage: Eukaryota > Metazoa > Arthropoda > Insecta > Coleoptera > Curculionidae > Rhynchophorus > Rhynchophorus ferrugineus. The sequence goes on along the minus strand of NW_027472582.1, from coordinate 73,250,299 downwards.
GCTCATGTTAATTTATTTAAATTAGCTCATTATTAATATATATCTACATATTTCAATACTAATATCAACATTAGTTACTTATTATTGTGGTTAATATATAAATCAAACAACATTATTTCTGACATTGTATAAATAAGTATTTGATTATAATAAATACCAATCCTTGTAATACCACAATGCAACTCAACAACAAGTAACAATTGCATTTAGCTGATGAATGGTATTATATCCACCATCAAAAGAAATAGAAGAAGTGTTACGGTATTTATAAACTCGAAATTATCATAAGCAGTGGTGTGTAACGGTGTACAGTTAGTATTAATAAACTGCTCTTACTTACAAATAAAAAGTTTATTATTTTCTGGTTACATCCACAAGAGAGTAAAAGATTAATGCTTTATATGGAAATAACAAATTTAATGGATTATATATTCATGAAGACACGCATAGGACTTTTGGCATTATGTAACGAAAAAAACGAACGAACATTGAACTGCATTTAGGTCATCGTCATTTGATGATAGCTAACATTCAGACACAGACTTTTCATACCATATAGTCATCAAATGATACTGGACCGTATGAAGTTCACAAAAAATCATATCTCAGTATTTGAATCATTTTTGAAATATTTTTAACTTTTAAAAAAGTACGTTACTTGGCTACCTTACTATATGTTACGTTACTTGATATATTCTTGTACGTAGCGCAAGGCGCAAATGAGTTGACAACGACGAGCAAAAAATATATGAAAAAAAATCATAAAAAAAATTTATTTCATTATTAGGGAAAAGATAAAAGTATAAAATAGTAAAATTTAAAAGGCTTTTGATTAAAATTATTTTTAATAGTAACAATCGAAGCGACAAAACTAAACTTCTCACTAAAATTAAATGAGCTATTTCATAATGCGAACCATTGGAACCAAATGGTAATTATAGGCAATATAAAGATTTCTATCCTATACCAATATAAAAATTATCCTATTTCAAAATCTATCTCTTCATGTCTAGTTAAGATATTCTCTCGTTCTCTAAACGAACAACAAAAAGCAAAACCACAAACGGAAATTATTGTATTTAGAAATATTGATACTAGTTTTCAGAATTTGCATTTTATTTTTACAGATTTTCACTACATTTTCCAAAAATATTCAGTCAGTAAAAGGCACATAAAATATTTTTGTCAATATACCTACGACCAGATTTTGAACTTTTTATATTCATTTTTATACCATTTTATATAAGTGTTTGGAAACAACTGGTTTGGTCATTCCTACCAGGGATATAAGATCTCGATATAAGAGTTTGTACTTGAGCCTTCATCCAGCAATATCTACAATCTTTTTCTTAAAGATTATTCTAACTTATTCTAAAGACTATTAAATCTCACTCTATGTGTCTATTAATTAGTTCGTATGGTAGTTTGCGTCTCAGCCTATGCACTACACTCTCATCGCGCACATTTAACTGTTTGGCGAGTGCATTGGGATGCATTAATAGTCTTTCAGAGTCCTTCAGTACCCCACAGTACAATACCATTGGTCCAAATGGGCCTAAGTATTGACTTGTTCAGCAAAACCTTGTTATCTAATGATAATTTAGATTTACGCCCTATCAGCCAATACATTTGGTTTAGTTTAAGCCCAAGCTGTTTGCATTTTTTCACTATATGTTTTTTACATGTCAATCGTCGATCAAAATGCATTCCCAGATATTTAACGTTGTCTGCTAGCGGAAGTTCATGATTATTCAATTTTACTGAGGGACAAGTTTTTTACAATGGGTGAATGTCACATTTTCAACCACAATTTAACATTTGTGGCTGATATTGAATCCTCGTGTGGTCATTAAATCACTGTATCGTTAGCAGCAATTCGTCAGTTGCAACAGTAGTGTTTCTTGAGGCCGGTTGCTCAACTGTATAGAATAGATATAACAATGGACCAAGAACACTGACCTGCGGAACACCAGAATATATTGGGTGTAGGTCAGTGTATTCGTCACCCTGTTTGGCAATAAAATGTCTGTATTTTAGGTATGATTTCAGCAGTTAAAATTGCTTATGAGGCAAAACCTTTTTCAATTTAACATGCAGTCCAGTGTGCCACACCTTCTCGAAGGAATTAGGCATCTTCAAGGTTTCAAGGGTGTCTAATACCCGGCTAGTCACTTGTATCAATATCGCAACTTCTATAACATTTAATTCGATAATTACCCATTTCATTGATTCTAGATACCCTATTATCGTACCTTAGAATCATCTAATACACCTAATATATCTAAAAATATCGTCAGCCTACTATACTATTAGCTGGTACTGTATATAACAACAATCATAAACATATCAAAAATCGTCTCGATATCATCACATGGTAAACTTGAACTACATATTACCTTCTCGGCCGATCTCAAACCAATCATTCGAATATAGAATTTGATAGTCAGAAGGCGAAATAAGGATGTCAAGGATAGGAACCGGAGAAAAAATCGGAATTCTATCAAATGTAGACGTGACACAACAGCCGAATTACGTAACGCTCATTATTAGGAGTACGACCTTGAAATAATTAACCAAATAACCTAGAACGCTTTTAAAGAAAGGCAAAATTTTGATATTATGGATCCATCAAATATTTTCTCGGGTAGGGACTAAATAACGCTGATTTATTCAAATATATTCGGTACAGGTCGTAAAATAATAAATCATCCGTATATATACATATACATATATACCATATGCCATATCACTTATTGCTAATACGAATACATTTTATTCAAAGTATTGTCTGTTTATAAATCGAAAAAAGTACTAGTCAGAAGGAGCAAGATCCGGAGAATACGCCGGTGGGGTAGCACTTCCCATTTTAACGTTTCCAGGTATGTTTCACCGATTTTGCAATATATATTAGGTATTTCACTCGTTTTTCTCCCAGTGCTTGACTCAACGCATCAACTGTAGTGAGTAGGGATCCCCATTGATGGTTTAATCGGTTAATGTTTTCAAATATTTGTTTTAAATTTTCTTTGCCTGTCTAAAATGCTCTTTGTCGTCAGTGTCGAAATCATCAATTTAAAAGTCCAAACCAGTATTTACTGGATCATTTCCTTAAGCTTCACACAACATTCGATTGATGATTTTGGACAATTTAGTGCCTCCATCTTCTCTCCAAATTGCTTTTTTGGATCTTTTAACATTCCACTCTTGTATATTTTGTGGTTCTCAGTTGACGCTCTTATTTCTTCGAACCGCCATTCTCTCTGTTTTTGGTCAGATCTTCTTTTGTTACTACCACAGGTCAATTTCGCTGCATCCAATAATAAGTTCTTGAAATATCTCTGAGTTCAGTTGTTTGTCCTCCGTATTGTTTTTGACTGGCTTACTGGTACTGTCATCACTGCTAAGTAGTGATGTTTTTAGTGATGGAAAAATGTTTTTACATGTTATAAACTGAAAAATCAAAAATAATTGTGCATCTTAATATAAAATATTAAACTTTTATTATTTACTACAATCCATTATCTTTAGAACGTTTTAAAATTACTAAATATTTTTTATTAGTTTAAAATTAACAGTTTATATATTTTGGAGTCTCTTTTTACTAACGAGGGTTTATCTGGATTGGACCTAGTTTTTAACTTGGGCTCCGAACCATGGTCATCCGCATTAAGCCTACCGACTAGCGAATAAATAACATAACTCTAGAAATCATCCCAGAAGAGATGCGGTCCTACCCAGCTTGGGTTACTGGCGTGACTAGGATCATTTTCCTTGTTGGATTTTGCACTCTTGCCTAAGGATAATCGCAAATGTTAAACCATCACAAATGTGTGTCTGTCCTGTCGCGCCTACCAAGACGGCAAGAATAGTTTTATAATATAAGGCAGCAAAATGAGTATGGACGATTACTAGCATATTTGCGCGAGATCTAGTGAAATTTAGGCTAAATATCAAATATAATTGATAAGAATGAAATAATTAGACATAATTAGAAAGAATTATAGGACGGGTTATTATAATTAATACGCGATATTATTAATTTATGTCAAAATATACCTTGAAATTAACGAATTATATACGTAACAGTCTACCACTTAAAAATATCAGTATTTTATTATATTCTATAATATTGCTAATATGATATAATAAAATAAAATGATTGAATAATTTATTTTTATTACTTACCTCTCAATTTTCGACAGTTTTCTATCTTATGCAAGAGCATTATTGTGCATTAAATATTTTCGCCAATATATTATCTTATCCTTTCTCTAGGAATGTTCATTACAAAACGTATTAAATATTATATTCTAACCTAGTTTTTACAAAGTATTATAATTAAAACTTCCATTATGTCTTTTCGCTGCAAAATATGCCTTTATTATTCAATGGTCCATCAATATTTGTACATCTTTATGATTAATACTCATATATTCAGGATAATTTTGTGGTTCTGTCAATATAGTTCCTATATATGGTTTATTAATAAAAAATTGTCGCTAGGTTTTATCTTTGTTTTACGAATATTTTTTTACGTTTAAAAAATACGTAATATCAATCCTTCCTACCTTTACCCAAAACCATTTACAATCCCTCAAAAAGAACACCCTAGATATGCTCAACGCTCATCCTAAAATAACTATCGATTATACTACCAAATTCAGTTTGTCAAAATGTAAATTGTCATACATAAATATTAATAACGTGAATTGGCTGTTTTTTTGAATACACCAAATTATCTTTTTTTTGTGAAGTATAACTAGTATACATTAAATATGTATATTTACACTATCATTAATACTAATTTCTCTGAAATATCTTCTATACCTTCTATACTTTGTTTATTGAGATTACTTGTCTTTTTATCAACCCTTTTCTATCTCAGATCTATTCAATATCATTTTTGGACGTTAATTTCTAACCATTTTATATAAAAGTGAACCACATATTCATCAATAAATTATATCAAGACAAAGAATAAATGAGAATGCTATAGAAAATGTCTGGACCGTTAATGAATATGGTAGATATATGTGTACCTACTAAGTGGTAAATAAGAATTATATGATTCGAAATAAGAGCAATCTGAATGTACGATATCATATACTAGATCGTAAGAAGTTATAGGCAATTTAAGAATTTCTATTCTACAGCGTCTATGTGTGCGCATAGGATAATTAATAGAATTTGTCCGATAATAACCATAATGAACGAAGTACTGAACTTTATGTTTTGACATGCGTTTATTGAACTTCTATCGCTATTGCCTTGACTTGGACAGCAATTATTTCGAACAGCACGGGGAACAATATAATTGCTTAATTAGTTTCTTTTTAATTATTTTGTAGTATATTATTAAGCGAAATCAATGTATTATTATTATTATTATTACTTCTCTATCAATACATTTCAAAATGTACAAAGCTTGATTGAATCTGTCTATTATAACTAATAATTATTTTATTTGCTTCCCAATGTAATTATTGTTTTTAAAGAATTTAAATCTTACTTAAAAGTCGGGACAGGTTTTTTGAATATTATTATATTAGACGTCAATTATGTTATGAATCAATGAATTCTCCGAAATAAATATTCTTTTCTTGTTGCAACAACTAAAATCTAAATCCCCAAAATCCTCAGTTATTGGTGGTCAAAAGTTTATTAATTGTCAAAAATTCTCAATGAGTAGACTCTGATTTTCCTCCTTCGAGAATATATCACACCAACCCAAAAATATTTTAAGCCACAGCAGCCCGAGTCCGTAGCAATTAGCTGAATATTATGGTCAAATAAAAGAAACATTTCTTTACAAGATAGCTATATCTAGTTATTGCAGAAGCAGTCAGATACTACAGGAACAATTACTTACAGACAATACCTTGCTAATACCAAAATGTACAACTCTTAAATAACATTGAACTATGTTAAGACAGAAACTAGAGATAATCAAACCTTGTGATCTTGTGTACTAAAGTGGTAAAAACACTCAAAAATGTTCTATTAGAATAAAGATCAATGAGAATCCTCCTATATAAAAGGTGGGGCAAAAGTACCGCTACCATTTTGATTGCCTATATATTTTCTCAAAGAAAAGATAAGTAAGTTTGGTTTTCATGAAAAGTTTATTTGGTCTTTACATCATTCTTGGTTCGTTCTTGTGGCATATATTTATTCATAATAAAATTTGGACATCTTCATAACGCAGTGGTTAAAGCGAAACTGAGCTAGACGTCACATAACCAAGATGGTGCGCAATCAAAATGGTAGCGGTACTTCTACCTCACCTGTCAAAAACGTATTTTAAATCACCGTGTAAACAAATTGTAAGTTAATTGACAGTGATTAGTAATAATATATCAAAAATTTTAAAAATCTAGTAACTGCTGTTGACCTTTATATACCCTATTTCTGTCTACCTACACGTGTCTGTAACTCTTTCATTTTTTTTGTAACTTCACGTGTTACCATTTCTCCGCTTACTTTCTATTACTTTTACAACCCACCAAATTAGATATAACCACTATCTTTAAGCGAATCGACAAAAACAACGTTTTATTTCTCAAAATCATGAACTCGTTGCGCTAGCCGTCGGTACACATGCCCCAACGGAAACAGCTCCGCTATAAACATGAAGAAATAGACATTAATTCGGCCGGTATCCACGAGAGCGTAAATAATGTTACATAGAAATGATTTTCTTCGATCAAATAAAATTGACCCAATTCGTCCGCATTCTGCGACTTTCGTTTATTATCTCGTTAATATGAACACGTTACTTTTTATTTTTGCTGAACTGAACTAGATTTAACAACTAATTAACTAAATTGGGAATCGATAAGCAAATACCTCGATCTTTATTCTGTAATTTATTTTGATATTTCTCAATTAATTTGGCACTATATATGATGATGATATTGACAGAGTTGATGTTCAGTACGAAGAGACTATATATATCTTGAGCGTTGGCGTCGCTTAATGACGTCGTCTGACTTATCCAGTTTAAAGCTTGATATTTTTAACCGACTTCGAAATAGGAGGAGGTTCCATGTTCTGCTGTATATTTTTTTTAATGTATGTTCGCCGATTTCTCCGTGAATTGTAGACCGATTTTCAAAATTCTTTTTTTATTCGAAAGAGTGCACTTCCGAGATGGCCCTATTGGAACCAAAGCTGTGGGGGGGAAATCTAGGGAAATTCTCAAATTTTAAAAGCTCGTACAAAGTTTTCACATATTTTTTATCTAAAATATTCAGATATTCGGGCATAATGTTATTTCTGAGCTGATGTGATGAAAAATAGGAAGTCGTTCAGTACAAAAGTCAATCAGTTTGCTTTTAAAGCACTATATATAGCATATAAGACCACGTAGAAATATTGTAGACAACTGCTTCTTTGGTGTAATGTGTGTTAAAGCCTTTAGCTCGCAAACGGAAGTTACGGGTTGTTCTTTAATTAAGACATTTGTCAAATCACCTAGGCTAGGTAGTGGATCCCGGGGCCTGAAGCGCTGCTTATTTTCAATCATTGTTACTTTATTCCTATTTTTCCCCGTACGAGCTACACCTTTACTTGGCCTAAATATTGTAATATTTAATAAAATAACTCCATAATTTATTGAATAAATATCTATCTAAGACTAAAAAGAAAAAATCAAAATATTTATAACAAAAAAATTGAACCCCCTTAAAAAATATATAAGTAGCTTACTAAAATTTAAAAATAATCAAACTTAGAGTTTAAACACAAAAAAAACAAAACAAAAATCGTTGTAATACTACTACCACCTGATCACATCACACCTCACAGTCGGTGTCGAGCACAAAGAGTTATAATAATTTAGAATTATTTTGTTGGTAATTTAATTTTTTTTATATGTTGTTTGGGTTCAGATATCGTTGATCAAAATACATACTTATATTTAACCTATAAAAAAGGTAAATAAATTTATAAATTTAAATAAAATGTAACTGAGATATTAAACCGTTATATTATTCCTAAAGCAACAGTACTGTCACATTTTACCAAATTTGGTACAATTGATAGTTCAACCTTCAAAACTACATCATACATCACAAAATAATTTAATAAACATACATACATTGACTTGATATTTAACTATAACACGTATTGACAAGTAGGCGTAGTACAATACCCTTATTTTTTTATACATTCAGTTAAATTTTACGCATCTTAATTTCTAAGTGGCTACTGAAAAGCTCCTTATGTACTAATATTGTCTACACGCATGAAAAACTTCGGTAATCACTTTAATACCAAGTCCAACGCTGCAGTGTCCACTTTTGTGAATTATTTATAACAGTACAGAGTAAGAATGACACAAAATGTAGTCAGTACATGGTAAGTTGACTGTCAAATAAAATTAGTGTTATCGCAAGCATGTCCATTTTTCATGATATATATGGGTAGTCCAAAAAGTAGAATATATATGATAATTGTAGTCTATCATATATCAACTTTGTATAATGTATTACTTTCATAAATTGTTAATAAAATTGTTCATAGTACATTATCTGAAACAAACTGAAATGTTAGTATAGATAAATAAAATAATAATAATCAAACAAAATCAGTTGTTGATGTGTGTTATATGTAGATTTATTCGAAATAAAAAATGTAAATAAAAGTTTTTTGGCCCAAAACTCGAATAAAAACAAAAGAAAATATATGAACACACAAATTTGATTATATTAGGTTATAACGTTAGTAGATGTTAGAATGAATGTTATACTATGATTATGAGGCACTTTCACGTTATTTAACTTTTCTAAAATTATATTTAACTAAGAAAATATATAGTAGATATAAAAGAAGAAAAATGTTGATTTCATAGAGATACGTGCCGCAAATAACAGTATTTGACTAAATACCAGTTCTTAAATCACCGTCATCCTTGGACCTCGACTGTCATCTGACATTGTTTTGTGAGGTCGTAAAGACTGAGGTGTTATTGATAAGTTGAAATGTCAAAAATACGGAAATCGGACAGAAACTAAATTAGATTCTGTTTTGTATCCCCAATAACTGAAAATTAAAATTCGAAAACAATGGTTTGAAGAAGAATTACGTTTAATATTATTTAATGAAGCCATAGTATAGAGCTTTTAATAGTGAAAAGTTTAAAGAGAGTTAATATTAAACATTATTGATTTATAATAAAAATACGATAGACATATTCAAAAAAACAAGAATTATTTTAAAACTGCAGCTGCAATTACTAAGATTTTAGTAGAAATAAAAGCAGAAAATTGTAAAATCCGTTATATTAAGTCAAACACATCTCAAAAGGGTTATGAAACATTGACGTCACTTAAGGATTCCTAACCTTCATTTCCGTATTCAAACATTTGTTAACACTTGTTAACACGCCTCTATTTTATTTGGATTATTCAAGTTCAGTTTTGCACTGCGAAGAGATAGAAAAGATAAACGAAAAAAATTAACTGGGATTTATCCAAGGCAAATAACGTTCATAGTGAATGAGCATTCCACGAGATGTGATAGAATATTGAAGAAAAGCAAGTAAAAATACTATACACTAAAATAGACCTTGCAATAAAATTAATAAGTAGAAGTCATAACTCAAAAGTGTACTCGATAATAGCACAATCGCCCTTTGCTAACTGTTAGAATGGACTTTTGCTAAGACAAACCAAAATTGTATCGATGGTAAACTTAACAGGTCAATTTTGCCAAAAATCACATGTTTTGGCGATTTTATTAGTTTTTTAGTTTTATTAGTTAATTAAATTAGTTTTTTTTATTCAACATAATTCCCTTCAAGGGTGATACACTGTTTATAGCGACCCTCAAACTATTCTATACCATTTTGCTTCAAAATAGGCCTCAGTTTCGGCGATCACCTATTCATTCGACGAAAATGCCTTACCAGCGAGCATTCTTTTGAGATCTGAGAACAGGAAATTGTCGCTGGGGGCCAGATCTGGAGAATACGGTGGATGAGGAAGCAATTCCAAGCCCAATTCATGGATTTTTGCCATCGTTTGCACTGACTTGTGACACGACAAATTGTCTTGGTGAAGCAGCACTTTCTTTTTCTTCAAATGGGGCTGTTTTGTGGCGAATTCGTCCTTCAAACGTTACTCGGATGACTATCGATTGGACTTCGGGGTGAAAGGATAGAGCAATGTTTCATCCATTGTCACATATCGACGTAAAACTCGGGTTTATATCGCTTAATCATCTTCAAACACTGCTCCGAATCATCAACTCGTCGTTGTTTTTGGTCAAAAGTGAGCTCGCGCGGCACTCACTCTGCACAGAGCTTTCTGATACCCATATATTCGTGAATGATATGATGTATTCGCTCAGTTAATATCATTTAGAGTATCCCCTATTTTATTCAATTTCAATTTACGGTCGGTCAATGAAAATCATTTTCTGGATTTTTTAAATGTTTTCGTCGGTAACAACTTCTTTTGGTCCCCTGCGTTCATCGTCTTCGATGCGGATCTTACCACGTCTAAACTTAGCATACCAATCCTTGCAAAAAATCGGCATCGAGTCAAGTTTTTGCTTGAACTGTATGTTTCCCGTCAAGAAGCAATATTTTATCAACACGCGAAATTTATGTTTATCCATTTTTTCTCAATAACAAAAGTTGCTTCACTCAAAATGCTATAATTCACAAACTAATGATCCGACAGCTGTCAAATGTATACACACATCTTTTGAGGGTTAGGGCTAACTAAAAAACATATGGATCTATTACTTTCCACCACGGGGGGCTTTTCAATCAATCTGTAACTGATACAAAAACAGGAACAACAACAATTAGTGGCGATTTAACAATAACATGAAATCAAACCTTTGGTATAACCATTACATTTTAACAAAAACTATTTACTGTTTACACAGTTGTCGAACTAATAAAATACACCAATTTACAACTATCTAAAAAAAGCAAACCAAGTAAAAAATGTCGTAATTGGCGTCAATTTTCAACCTAATTATCTAAAAAACTATTATTTCAACGCGTTTTTTTTTCACTAATACGTATATCAAACTAATTACATAAATGACAAAAATTATTTATCTTTTTCCTGGTACAGGCTTGTTTATACATTATAAGAACAACAATTATGTGCATGCGTACACAGAAAAAATTTATTAATGTTGACCAAGTTTTTGCACCGTATAGATAGTTTATCATTGCGTCCTAGTAAATATTACTTGCGACAGTTTACAATAATATTTGCGATATTGGTGAATATTAAAAAGTTATATCCATTCTCTTCTCATACATTCACAGAATAATAAATAGAGTGTGGTAGGAATTAATAGAAATAATTTCATTTCAATTTTTTTTGCTTGGCCTCAGCAGGACTGTGCTGAAAACGTCATTACGCTGCATCTCATTGGTTAGTTTAAATTACCATTACAGGCACCAAAGAAAATATTTTATTAGGAAATAATTTTATTGGTTGAGGATTTAAGACTCATCATATGGTCACATTCTACTGACCAATTAAATGTGAAATAAAACACGAACGTAATTTTTCAGAAAAATTTAGTAAAATAAAATTTCGTATAAATACAAATATTATAAAATTTCAAAAAACTAAAATATAAGTATATAAATAAAAAATAATTAAATGTGAATATACAAAAGGCTGCAGCCTAATCGAAAACACGACAAAGCTCCTGGCAAATATAATCAAAATTGTCTATAGCACTGTTTTCCTTTGTCATATTTCTTTAGTGCTATCAATTTAAATACGATGTATTACATTTTCTGTCATTTTGTCCATACTGAAAGCAAAGCAGCACAGAAATGAAAGTGTTTGTCCGTTAAAATTTTACTTACTTGTTCAGCACAAAAATGTATTGAGCCAAGTTATAATTATTTTTACAATTTTTAATTAATATATAACTGCACACATAAATCTTACATATAATGTTATTTTCTACAATCCTTCGTACAGATTATTGATATTGTTATACATATTAAAGCAAGTAAAAGTTTCTGTACAGATTAACCGAAAACAAAGGAAATATTAGTTTCAGTTTTAACATCTTTTTCAAACCATGTGACTCCAAATAGTTAAAAAACAAATAACAATCACCTGAATAAATGTTTGGATTATATAACAAATTATTACAGGAACGACGAATTGTGGGACATCCATTATATCTATGAACATTTTTAGGAATCATAACAAATATACACTACCGATATAGCCGCGGTGAACTCAAATGCACATAAAGGTTGATTATCTAAATAAAAAAAGGACAAAAATTCCTAGAGAGTATAGCCCCTTAATAGAATCCTGTTCGATAGAGAGCAAATCCGCTCCATAACAACTAAATCGCAATGCAATGAGAAAGCTAAACCTTAAATATTAATTTCTCTACGTTATTATAAGGAATGTAGGTGTAACGTTCATGCCTGGATGCCTAGAAACCTATAAACACGGGGTCAAGTGCAATGGCACTTGCTACAAGATCGACCATGGCAGCTGGACCATCGTAGTTCTTAGTTCCGCCTGCATAGAAAGTTAATAAACATACGAGTTGATTATAGACCAACTAGACGTAATTTTTTCCAAGTTAATAAGTGCGCTTTCACAGTTTTATTCATCTATTTTATTTATTAATTGAGATTTAGCAAAAATGGGATTCTTAATGGAAAATAATAAACGAATTCATATACTAAAATGACAAAATTCATTAAAAAAGATTTTTACTCTCAAATTCCAAAATATAAAAGACAATCCTCGTATTAAAATTACTAAGCAAACGATGGGACATGAACATCATGTCAAGAATATTTAATTTTAAATAGATAAAATCAACTACGAGTGAAAAAATATTCAAAATAACCACATCAAAAGATATTATCTGAAGAATGACTGAATCTATACATTTGAAGTAAAAACGGGCATGACATAACCTATTTCTTCTAAAATAACGTTTTTATATGCCATGAAATATACAATATTTCATGTCATAATTATGGCGCAAAAAGGGAATTTACATGTACCACATCAGATATACACGCTACACATAACATATCGCGAAGAAATAAACAGTGTAACGATATATTATTGAACAACTGACGGATGGCATTTTTAAAAACAACATAACCTCAAAAAACTGTATAGAAAGTAATATAAAAGCATATTTTTATGTCAAAGTCAATATTATACCGACCTACTAGATGTTTAATCATGTTTAATTATTCTTCTCATTTTCTCATAATGTCGTTTTCGTTTTTCAGAAACAAAACAATGTTCTCCGTACAGATGGCGATAAACATCAGATAATATTAACAGAAATTGTTTAGGGAACCGTTCAAAGGTAAGTATATGACATTTAATACATACTTGGTATTCTTAAATAACATAATACAATATTACCAAGGTTAGTTTACGCAGAACCATATTAATTACAAAAAAATCTAACCTTTTCCATCCAGTAAATATCAGATTCACGTTAATGATGAACCAAAATGAGTTATTACTGCGAGATAAATCAGCTCATTTGTATTCTCGCATATCGATCTATCCATGATCTGTTTTTATAACAAAATGGGATTAAAACAAACGAGAAACACATACGTACAAATTCTAAACAACCACATTTCTGAAACGGCGATTGTGCAGTAGATTGCGCAATGAAACATTAAAATTACCTTTTGAAATTTATTGAACATAATAATTAACATGAGCTTCATTAGAAATGGTTTATTAAATAATTAAAATTAGCCTTCCATTACCATAAATTTGGTATAATGTCTCCACAGTCTATTAAGTAAATTTAGTTTGATTATAGTTATATAGGATTAAGTATATATATATATATATATATATATATATATATATATATATATATATATATCCTCAAATGCAATATCCTCAAATAATTACTAAACAAGGTTTTAGTGTTATCACAAACAATGGTTAATAATGTTGTTCTAGACGTATATAAGATATGCAAAGCTATAATTATTTTTTTTATAAAATTACTGTAAATAGTACTTTTGTGCATGTCACATCAAAAAAAATTTTCATAAATCTAAAACCCGTCTAATAAAACAATCAATACACGTCACAGATGACGTTAAAGACATACTACCAATTACAGTTCGTTACAATTCCACTTGGGTGACCATGTTGCCAAATGTCTGCAAAATTCTTCAAAACAACAAAAAAGTGATAATAATTAAACCAAAAGTCAAATTTGCTATTGACGAGGTGCTTAGGCTATTTTGTTCTTCAAGCTATTTACTAAATTATTGTAGAAAATGTTGAAACTTGCAAATGCTTGCAAGTAACTCTTAAATTATAATAACTTTAAATAATCTTAGATATTTTGTTTAGTACATTTTAAAAACTTTATTTGAGAACTCCCACTTGTACGTTCATAAAAAGTGTCAAAGGTTTACAATTGATATTGCTATGTTGTCAGTTTGTATAAGTTGTAGGTATCCATGGGGAATATAATGTAGGCGTGAGCAGACACTACTATTATAAAAATTAATCAAACTTAATGAAATCGCTTTAAAACTAAAATTATAATTATTATTTCGTCACTAAGAAATATAACTTAATAAATTGAAATCTATGGACATTAAGAACGTTTTTTTAGTTTTATATATATATATATATATATATATATATATATATATATATATATATATATATATATATATATATACAATAATAATATTTTATGAAGACATTTTTAACATTTTTAATTTGAGATATATATAAGGATGTAAATATATAAGTATATATTTAAATAAAATTCTTAATAATTAATAACTGACTCTAAGTTAAAAATCTTAAAACAAAGTTAAATATGCCCCTTAAGCATCAGCTGTATATATAGAAATATATAAATCTATTTTAATATATATGTCTATCGACATACGTTTTCATCATTGGACCTGCGCCTTTTTTAATTAATAAAATCCGTTTTGCAATAACAAGTCAGCAATATTTGTCTAGAATGTTTCCATAGGAATCTAGTATTTCTGTCTACAGTGAAACAATGTTATTACGACGACAGCAATTTGTTTACTTATTACAAAACCGTTAATTGTATATAATGAATTTTAGTACGTTAGTTATAAGCATTAACAACTATAATTCGGGTAGCCTTAACCCAAAATATATTCCGGTAAATTGCTTTTATTGTCTCATTGGCGTTTTTAAGGCTTATATAAATAAACAATATTATCAATTCCATAAAAGACAATTGAATGAAGTTACAGCGACTTGATACAAAAGTTTTTCAATAATATTTTAACGGCAAGGACATTCCCTCAGAAAAAAGTTTATCCTCCAATATATTCAATCTTATTTGAAGCTTTTCTTTAGAACTTAATTATTTCTTCTCCAAATCGAACTTTCGATTATTGTTATTGTAATTAGTGATCTTGGAACTTTTATAGTCCTCCAAGATGATTTTTGTCCGTTGGACAACACGAAATACTACCGCTACTTTATTCTATTGAAATTTAGCTTCGAAACTATACATGTTATATTTTGCGAAAATATCACCGTCATAGACTTATACCTCTTTGTAAAAGTGCCCGAAAATGTCCATTTGCAGCAAGCATTATTTTTCTTATATAATCAGAAGAAAAAAGGCGCTAAAAGTGATGGTTTTCTGATAGAAAATTAACAGGTCAATTGAAAACTTCCCGGTCCGACACATAGGTGGCGCTACTAGACATACATCCATATATTTTGTAGTCCTAAACCTCAAAAGATGCGCGTATAAAATTTGACAGCTGTCGGATCATTAGTTTGTGAATAATAGCATTTTGAGTGAAGCAACTTTTGTTATTTTAAAAAAATGGATAAGAAGGAATTTCGCGTATAGATAAAATATTGCGTTTTGAAAGAATAAAATACAGCTGAAACAAAAACTTGGCTTGATGACGAGTTTCCGGACACTGCACCAGGAAAATCGACCATCAAGGATTGGCATGCTAAGTTTAGACGTGCTGAAATGAGCACCGAAGACGGTGAACGCAGTGGACGCCCAAAAGAAGTCGTCACCAACGAAAACATTTAAAAAATCGACAAAATGATTTTGAATTACCGTAAATTGAAATTGAATGAAATAGCAGACACTCTAAAGAAATCAGCTGAACGTGTTCGTTATATCATTCATGAATATTAGGGCATGAGAAAGCTCTGTGCAAAGTGGGTGCCACGCGAGCTCACTTTTGATCAAAAACAATGACGAGTTGATGATTCGGAGCAGTGAGTGAGTGTGAAGATGATCAAGCGTAATAAACCCGAATTTTTGCGTCGGTATGTGACAATGGATTAAACATGGCTCCATCATTTCACTCCGAAGTCTAATCGACAGTCATCCGAGTGGATTGCACACGATGAATCCACTCCAAACCGTGGTAAAACGCAACAGTCGGCTTGCAAGGTTTAGACGTCTGTATTTTGGAAGGCGCATGAAATTATCTTCATTGACTACCTTGAAAAATGAAGGACAATCAAAAGCGACTATTACATAGCGTTATTGGATCGTTTGAAACACGAAATCGAGTGAAAATCGCTTATTTAATATTTAATTTAAAAACTATTATATACATAAATGATAAAACTATCAATCAGTTATGTTAGGTTGTTTAACGTTTGTTGACATTAATACTTCGAATATTCACCGACTGATATGGCGTCAAAATACACATAATCACCCAATATTGTTCAATAATAATACCATGACCTTTCTGGTCTCAAAGAAAACTTTTCAAGAAGTCATGAAATGATTGGAGTGGAAGGAAAACAGCAAGCAAGGCTCAAAAGATTTTCAGAACAGATTCACGTATAAGGATGAGAGCTGCGCTCACAGATAGAAGTTTTCTCATAAAGCAATACAACAAAAAAAGTTCAGAGGCTGGACAACATATATATTGTAACTGCGCAAAATAGAGAGGAGTACAGATATTATCTTTTCAAACCATTTTTTTCACATTGAAACACATAATAACATTAACAAACGATCATTTTTGTCGTTATTGATTAATTGCATCATTTTATCAACTAATTGCAATAAACAACTTGACATTAATGATGTTCTAATTCACGTTATACATTGTTTAAAGTCCATCCAGCACTCCACACCAGGAAGACTACTGAACAAAAAATATGTTTGGTACAAGATTCATAGTTCCAAACTATCAACATCATGATAAATGACATTATAAAAACGGATAGCCTTGCAAACTTGATCCGTTTTTTAGAGCTAGACTACGTACAAAAATACGTATTATCGAAAAAATATACTACCAAATACATTAATTATATGTAATAACATAGTATAATTAGTTATACAAAATAGCTATTATGTAGTAAACAACGACAATAGAATATATCAGGTATGGTACTTAATCGCAAAGAATTTATTTATTACTAGTGTTATAGTAATTTGCAATCAAATTGATATTGAAGTACCTTTTTATAGTCAATGAATTATCATAATATTATAATTAGTTGTAATTATTTATTAGAATGTTAAGACGGAGACAAAAATAATCGTTTTATTCAGAAATCAAAAACGATTCGAAAAAATTAATGGGTGATAATGAGAATAAATCTACTTAGATAACAAAGATTTAATGTGACCTAAAAGTTACATTTTGCCTAGAGCTATTCAAACTTGAGATAGCTATATAAATAGACAAGAAAAAACGCTCTACCCATGTTTTAGTCATCAGCATCTGTTCCAAAAAATGATCTGTATTACATTTATATATCGACTACATCAATAAAGTTTATAGTTTATAGACTAATTTTATTTCTCAATTATAATCAATAATTAATTTTCTAGTTCTAGTGAATAATATCATGTATCCTGCATTTGGGGACAGGAGTTGGAGATAAAAGGATATATTTTTTAAGTTGCTAAAAACATTTGAAACTCTTACTAGAAGGCTGTGGTTTTGAAGAAAATTAATAATGAGAATAGCTTAGAAATATTATTAGTTAACTTTGAAGCTTGACAACGCCAGACTTCATATTATCCAGCTTTTAAAACATTCGAATAGAGATTAAAAGAGACTTCATCAACCATTGTTAAAGCATCAATAATATCCATCAGTATAGATATCTAGAGAACGAATCTCTTCTCATCTCTCAATCTATTACATCCTCGCTCATTGCAATAGCAGATGGAGGAAACCCAACATATTCTTCACAACTTGAATAACGACTGTTCTTTACAACAGTTAAAGAAATTAAAAGAAACCATATTCTAAACAATTTCGGATAACAATACTTCAGCCCTAAGCGTAAGGAGTAACATCAAATACGGTTATATAATCAATAATCCGTGACTAATATTTCTGGTAAAACGTCGGTTAGGATTTTACAAGACCCCAAAAAACCCATTTTACTTTTCCGGTAAAGGCCATCAAATTTTATGTTGGTTACCAAATTTTGCATGCAAGAAATTCTCTTTAAAAACGATAACATTATTTGTTTTAATTGTTACAGGAAGATACTAAATAATGTTTTTACTTGGAAGTAACATTATTTTCTGAAACAATGAAGAAACAATGGTCACCAAGACAAGTAAATGTAAATCAACTCACGACATTTATAGTTCCAAAAAATAAGGTTCCCAAAACAAATTCAATCAATCAAAGTTACTATTTCAAGGACATTGTTTGTTCTAATCTCTGAAGAACTCTCTTAACAGTATAAAAATAAGAGGCTATAAAGATAAGGGTTCAAAGGAGTATGACTAAAATCACTTGGTTGTTCAATCAATTGTTGTTTTATCAGGCATTGAGTGCTTGATATTGCTTAATTTTTATATAAATAAATTCGCCTTGAGAAATATTAGAGAAAAACGAAATTATTTTTCCCCAACCCATTACAATTAATATAATATTTAATAGTGAGATAAATTTGTCCATTTATATAAATATTGCAATTAGAAACCCTTAACAATTAACTTTTACTGAACAATTTTTATTTTAATAACAAATTAGAAATATAAACAAATAATATATATATATATATATATATATATATATATATATATATATATATATATATTACCTAGTAGTACTAATTTTCTAGAAACAATTAATTCAATCAGTTCTTCAAAAATACTAATAATATAGGAAAAATTATTAAAATTGTTCTGACATGTTTAATTAAGTCATTAACTCCGGTTAAGTGGGCGTTAATTAATTCTCAAATGCTAAAATTACTCTGTTCGATACAAATATTAATTAAACGATGAAAAATAATTGAAATAACAACCGTAATATTTTGTTTCGTATATATATATATATATATATATATATATATATATATATATATATATATATATATATATATATATATATATATATATATATATATATATATATATATAATTAGAACAAATGGACTAAATATAGCTATAGCAGTGAATAAAAAATTACTAAAACTAGGTACTAATACTAAAATATGTATACTATCATAGAAGGCTATTAAATTTCCTTAAAAAAATAGTAACAGTTAATAAATAAAAGGTAACTTAAATTAATTATAATGAATTTTTAATAGATATTATCATTTTTAATCATTAACAATATAGATCATATTTGGTTCACTTCTTATATACCGGCTAGACCTATTTGCTAATTGATGCGTTAACTAGTAAAAATGTTTTATAATTGAACATTAGTGGCAATCCAATTACTTGTCAAAACCTTGCAAGAGTCTTAAGCACTAACCTGCACTATAGAAATATTTCTTAGACAACAGTTTTGTTCTACCTTGATCTGCATATATGTTACAATATGATGCATAAATAACAAATAATACAAATTTTAAAATAAAATAGAAAATCCATATTGTTAAAACTAAATTAGTAAAACAAGTTTAGTACGAAAATAATATTATTTGTTGGCAGTTATTATTTTTTGATCAAAATAATATAATTTCTCATATATATCACTATTGTGATTGTCTGTCTAAACATCATAAGAGTATATCACTTTTATTTAATGAAGGTCAGAGGAAAGGACAAGTTAATAATATGAACAATACACAGACAAGATATAAACAAAAAATACAATTTGATTCATTAATGACAGTATCAAGACGTCAGTTGATACTAATTTAAATGTTTTCAGTTACAACCTGTCTATTTGTGATAAATTGTTCAATTACCAAACGTTGACGACTTTATTGTTTGTATAGCGAAAATTAAAAATGAATGATAAAGTGTTCTATATTTTTTGGAAATATTTTCTGGAATTGTTGATTATTTCGACCGATTCAAAAAAATGCACAAAATAGTCACTCCAGCTTTTGAAACAGGAAGAGTTACATGGAGCTATATTAGAAGAGTATATTGTTAAGTCGATAGCATTTATTGAGTTACTTTACATGATCTGGACGCCCTCATATAAAATTAAACTTTTCTGGAATCAGTGGTGTGTCTAGCTGAAATTTAATTGCTAAAACATCAGTCATATTACTTTTAACGCACTTATAATATATCTTATGACGATTGTTTAACATTAAGAATCATGTTTTTAATTTTATTCATGTTCTTCTTGATTCTAGTTGTTGAATCACATATCAGCTATCACGTTAATTTTTGAATACACTAATAGGAATACACTCTAGTCTTAAGAATTGTTAAAACGTTAATTAATTATTGGCTCACTAATCTAATTTTAATAATAGATGCATTACTTTATAAAAAGCAAAAAATTAATAAAAGTACCATTTTGATGTCCCATTATTCATGTCTTTGTTGATACTTTAGTTACCAGAAAACGAAGAAAAGAAAGGTCTATTAAATAACCTACTACATATATATCTTATGTTATACAAAAGAAATCTATCTATGTATAAACCTCAGTTAATTGTCAGAAATTAGATTTAATTAAATACAATTTAAAAGTTTTTCTTGAGATAGTTTTTATATACTTTAATTAATATTATATATCAAATATGTTTCTGATGCCTAACTGATAACATATCATTTTAAAATTATTCCCTTTACTCGGTTATATGAAAATAAATAAATAAATCGTGGCTGAATTTCGACCAATAGGCGATCACTAATTATAACTATTACATGTTTGTAACAATGTAGACTGAACTATAAACTCATATTTATTGAGATCGTAAACTCATATTTAAACTATTAGGCTATATTAAATACAAAACATCTCTTATAACATACAGACATGTGGCTATATCAGCGGTAGATTCAGCGGAGAAATTCGTTGGGAATTCGATGAATTGTTGAAATATCTGCAATCACATCTCGCTATTACACAAACGCACACATTCGAAACCCCGGATATAATACGTACGAGTAATTTTTATATAACAGTAATTAACCAAATTTAATAATATTACCATTCGGTTAGGAATTTGCCAATCGATTTGCCAATTTGCCATCTATTAGCGTCAGGTAGTGTCTGAAATATATTCTCCACATGGAACTTATTAGGTAACAATAGCAGTTAAAACAGTGATCAGACACAAAAGGTATCTAATGACTTTAAAAATAACCAATTTCAGTGCTGTATAACAATATTTGACCAAGCTATTGGGCCTGTAAAATAGTTTTAAGGGATTTTTCTTATTTGAAGCTTTATTGCGTAAAATCGGTCCAATCTACATATATATATATATATATATATATATATATATATATATATATATATATATATATATATATATAAGTCTAAAAATTATTCGATGAATCATCGATAGCCGTTACTTTTTAACATCTTTCAGGCAATTTACGAATTCCATCACAGAAGAACTATGTATCTTTTCAGACTATCTACGAAATCATGCATTTTCTCATATTTTCATAAGAAATGAATCGCTGCATAGGTTACGACAAATCGGAGCAAGTAGTAATCAGGAGGAGCAAAGTCTGGGGAATACATCAGATGGGGTAGCACGATTTTAATTTTCCAAGTATATCTTCACCGCTTCTGCACTGCGGCTTTGCTCATATACCGCAAATGCGACTTACTCGATACAAATTCAGATATTTTCAACGTATTGAAAACATTTTTGTTCACATTTCGATAACATATCGGCTTTTGAGGCAAAATGAAGTCAGTTGCAAATATACCCTTTAAAATTAATTTAGAGGCCTATATTATTAATATAATTCTAGAATACTTAACGTGATGACTAGTATTTAAATCCATAGCTTACGCACCAAACAAGTAAATAAAAAATCCCAACTACCAACTAATCATCATTTAATATACCGGATATACGTTAAGAACTATTAAAACATATTTAGTAAATGCATAATTGACGGAAAAACAAATTCAAATTAGTGAAAATGAACCGTTATTATTCATCATTCCTCAAGAGTAAACAAGTTCTAATAATGTTGTTTTTCGTTTTTCAGAATTATTAACTACATTCAAAACAAGATGGGACTGTATAAGCAGTATTTTCGACTGACGCAGAGAGCCAGAAATCACCTGTTGGGAATCAGTAACCAGGATTCCCCCAAAAATGTACTGCCGATACAAATGCTCATATCACAACATCTCAGCCATGGTAAGAAACGTATTAAGAGTTTTTAATCATAATACAAGCATTATATAAAAAAACTGAACCCAGTCATTATTGTCATAGTGTACTGCGAGCTATAAGTATCAAAATCATCAGCTAAGATTAATAATTAAAAAAGTATTATATTGAATAATGGTTTTTAAATAAAATTCTTCTGCCAAATTGTCAGTTTTTGAGAATAAAAAACTCGAAAAGGTTGAGTCTTGCTCTCTCACAACTATTTTCATTTTGTCACCAGTGACAGGGTTGTTAAGGTTATAGGACAATCCATCTCTTGAGAAAACTGAATATCTTCTTGAATTATCAAATTTCTGTGTTAGTAACTCACCAGTTTGTAGTCTGAGAGGACCCAGGAGTGTTCAGTTCAGATAAAATCTAAAGAAAATGATAAAATGTAGATTCTAAAATATAATAACAAGTGGAGCAAAAGAAATCAACACCTTGCAATTATATCACAGCAGTTTCACAACTCTATTGCAACTTATCCCATCTCCTAAGAATTGGGATTGAATATTTTCTGAAATTATTTCTTAAATAGCCACTTACCAGTCAGTAGATGCAAGTGCATCTTCTATAGTAAACTCTGTGGAAATGGTTTGTCCGGTTCAATCATTCAACTTAAGCGAACCCATCACGTGTATTTGTGCTAACAATTTGAATTTGCCAATCACATCTTGGAATCACAGCGCTACCTCTGATTGGACCGGACGAAACAATTCCCTAAGGTCGCTCATACAGTTGAAATTCTCTTTTCTCTAGGACTGGATTAAAAAAATCAGCACCCTGTAATTATATCACAGCGGTTTCACAACTCTATTGACATTTGTCAGTAGCAACACTGCATAGACAGAAGAGCAGTGGTCAATTCGACAGCTTGTCCCATCTCCTCAGGAAGATTGTTTTCTGAAATTATTTCTTAAATAGCCACTTACTGGTCAGTAGATTGAGACCAAGGGAGTGCACCTTCTGTAGTAAACTTTGTAGAAATGATTTGTCCGGTTCTATCATTCAACTTAAGCGAACCGATCACGTGTATTTGTGCTAACAATTTGAATTTACCAATCGCATCTAGGAATCACAGCGCTACCTCTGATTGGACCGGACGAAATATTTCCCTAAGATCGCCCATACAGTTGAAATTCTCTTTTCTCTAGGACTGGAGATAAAAAGTAGAATCTAATAGAATAGTAGAATAAAATGTGGATTAAAAAAATCAGCACCCTGTAATTATACCATGGTTCAGCGGTTAGTTTATAAGGGGTATGCAGTGGAATCAGTCGATTTCCAACTTACGTAACAGCGGCTGGAATGTAAGCAAGGCCGCCGGTTCGATTCGCAAAAGTCACATAAAATCGAGACCGGTGAAAGCGGTCCACAGCCGATGATGCTGATTAACCCGAATTATATAATAATTGATCGGTTGCGTACGTGAAAAGTACGGAGTGCGTCGAAATTCCGATGACCTTCCACGTCACACTTTCAATTTTCTCACTTTTACTCGATTATTCGCTGGCGTAGAAAGCGAAATTACGAAGAAACCGAATTTAATTCCATTTTTGTCCAAAACCTTGACATCGACAAAAACACCGGGTATATATTGGGTTGGCTAGAACTTAGCCAAGGTATTATACTGCACTTTTTTAACTTCTTAACCAAATGAGGATGCAGCGACCTGAAGAAGTGATAATCGGTCTTCAAAAGGTTTCAACCAATGTGTGACCAAATTAAAATAATTGCGACTATGGATATTGTTATTGTTTTACCAACTTTGTCAGTAATTACTTTCCGGTTTTTGTTACAGGTTTCACTAGCCATAAATAAATACGTTATGTTATAATTTGATACATTCGTCATTTTATTCTACTAAAAAGATTCGCCAAAATAACAATGGAATCGATAGAGGAAAGGGTGGTAATTTGAAACATTTGAATAAATTTTACATACGTATATATTAGGAACGAATTAACAAAATTAAAATACATGAAATTACATGAAATAACTGTTTCGAGCTATAATGCTTATGGATTATGGAACCCGAGTACTAAATTACAAGTATGGAATAAATTTATTTACCGAAAATCACAAACATAATATCCTGCGTCACATCCTGAGCATTCTCTATGTGCCCACAACTTACAAGATTGACACTGAATCCAAGTTTCGCAATCCCCGTTGATTGCTAAAATAATTTACGGAGCAAAAGAATGGAGCAAGATTCATCTTCGTTTAACTACTGGGCAAGCTCAGAAACACTTTCTGACACGATACTCTCACCTGCTGCAGATGATTCCGAATCCGAAATAGAACATTTCCTTGGTTGTTAGGAGTTATAGAAAAGTTTCTTTTTGTCTGCCTGCCACTATGTCCACGACCCCTCCTCCATCTCTTTCTTTCTGCTCTATACACTTGATTGACTCCTCAAATTGTTGTTTGTAAGGAGATCCGGTCAATAAAATAGAAGCAGGAGAATAGCTGCCTCTGTTTTATTTTTGTATTCTGTGAAGTCGACACCAAAACAACAGAATTATGTGCTTGTCTACTAGGGCCAGGTTGAGGTTCTGACACTAGTATCTAAACAGCAACATGCAACTTTGAGAAGAGTGGTTTCACCTGAACTTGCCATGTAGTCAGCTTCTAAACCTCTTTACGGCAGTCCCCTTTTTGGCACCTGAGATATGCACCTTCCATGAATTCGGTTATATTATATGGGGTCAATATTCGGTTAGTACTGCTTGCTCACTATCTAATTTCGTCGCTGTTTTAGTGCGTGAATAATGGCAATCCTAATGGGTGGCATCTTCCTATTGAACTTGATAGAGTTCCTTTCATCAATATTACGTTTCATCAATTTGCGTCATATTATTGCAGGAACATATCAGCAGAAATGGAATAAACATACCACTTGCGCTCATCGCCAAAATACCATAGTTACTAAAGAGCTACATTCAGCCGAAGTCTAGCTTCTTACTTGTCTTTTACCTCGCAGACCAGTCACTTTCACCATTTTACTTTGTACGCTGGATAGCCCAGTTTCCTCGACATTAAAAAATCTCTCGGGAGGATAGTTATGCTTATTAAATGCTTCTTCAAGAAAGTTAAAAAATTTGTCCAATGCTTTTTTTTTGAAACCTTGAACCCAAGCAATGGAAGTTCCTGTTAGTGATCGAACGGAGAATTTATGTTTGTGGTGTAATAAAAAATCGTCAAGTCAAGCTCGCCGGACTATGTTTTTTCTAAGCGGTTGTTGAATATTATTTTACGAACATCCTAGCGGACATTCAAGCCATAGAAATTTCTTTCCATGACAAGAAGATGTAACACGAGGCTCACCTCAAGCAGGGCGGGTCTTCTTTCTGTAGTAGTATAGACAACCTCCGGTAGCTGGCACAAACTCAATGGCAAAACTGTGCACAAACCTCTTCAGTGGGGTTCTTGATACACAGTAAAATTTAACGGTTTTTTTCAAACCCATTTTCTTCTCTCTACTGGTCCAACTTTTTATTTTCGACTTGGGCTTTGGTGACAGTTGAGCTCACGACATGACTAAACCAAAAAATATATATATAAAGACTATGATATATGCGCTGCTGGTAATTTAGAAATCGGTACTATATAACCAGAGCCTATAGGATTCCAAATGGAAAACCTTACTATGTTTTGAAATAATCAGGAAAACCAAGACTAGTTAAAATAAACCTTAAAACTCACTTGCGACAAACTGTTATTATACGAACTCTTCTTCCTTTGACACCCACAGTATTTCTTTAGACTAAGACAACTACTTCACACAAAATAAACATATAACAGAAAAAAACGTTGACGGGTAACACTAACTTATACCAATAATCATCAGGAACGACGAATAATCTACCGAGTTGGAGCAGATAGCACCTCGGCCAGATCCAATGAATATAGAGCCTAAAATACTTGTAAAAAATATATTGTTTGTCACCGATCTGACGACAATTTCTGATTAATGGACTTAATAACAAATAGAGATATATCAAATTTATGATATTTTATTGAAATAAAAGTTAGTGAAATTTATTTTTCAGGTCGAGTATCTGTCATTGTCATCGGACTGTTTACACTAGCCGTCGGTATCATCCTCTCTTCCATCCCATGGTTAGATTACATAATACTTAAGGTAAGTGGTGACACACAGTCGTACATAGTACAGCAGTCGTAACACTGCATTGTGTAATCGACAAATTTAAAAATTACCTTCGCAATACATGCGTATAAATAATAATGGCGATTATTTGCCGTTTGTTAGGGAGAAACTTACTGGAGCAAGCACGTTATGTAAAAGCGAGCCTTATGGCAATCGTGGGTTTCAACTGCACACGTTTATTATCTTATTTCAACCGTACAGAAAGCAAACAAGCTCGGAAAATATGAACGTTTGATTTTATTAGAGAGTACCATTAAGATTAAACGATAAGTGACGATACAATCAGATTTTCTGTAATAAACATAAAGAAAGTTTAAAATAGTACCTTTATTCTCATCAAATAAACACTTTCTTATATTATTTAATAAATATGCATGAGCCATAATATTAAAATTAAGTTCCTTATCGTTTAGATTTTAGTATATAGGCAACACTCAATTCTACAACTCTTTATGTCAAATGTCAAAGCATTAATTTGAAATCTTGAATCTTGACAGGAAATTGGAGTTTAACATATGATATTGACACATACCATTATTATTGTCAAATATATTTCAATAAGAAATTGAAATATTAACTAAATTCTAAGTAAATAAGTAAGCGTACGAACACAACGCTTTTAGTGTCAAGTAAATGTCATATCATATTAATATATTAATATACTATACAATAATTGAAATAAATTACTTAATATTATACATAGGCAACACTAGCTTTTTAATAAAATGAAATTAATTTAATTTTGATGAACGCCAAAGAAAACTATAATTTAATATATTTTACAGCAAACTGTAGAATATATCATATTTGATACAATTCAAATATTGAACGTAAAAAGATTATATTAAGGTCTATCTTACCTCTATTCTCGATCAACAGGTAA
The DNA here is from genome assembly GCF_030347505.1 of Rhynchophorus ferrugineus. Lineage (NCBI taxonomy): Eukaryota > Metazoa > Arthropoda > Insecta > Coleoptera > Curculionidae > Rhynchophorus > Rhynchophorus ferrugineus. The sequence continues at coordinate 73,222,665 of NW_027472582.1, read as the reverse complement.
CAGACAGATTAAATAAATGTAGTGTTATTATAAAAAAATCAAACAAAGAGTGAATTTCGTTCCAAAAATATATTCTCTGGTATATAGGCAACATACGGCTCTAATAAACTAAGTGTGGTAAGCAACTATTCTATAATTCAATTCTCTAACAATACTATATATCAAAAAACAACTAATATGTATTATACCAAATTAATATGCAACGCTCTAAAAAAAAATAAAACAATTACAAGAAAAACTATCAATTTATAATTTTGACAGTTGACAATAACGAAATTGTGTGTTGCCTATACACCAAAAATAAACTATGTTTTAATAAAAAGATGCTTCTCGATAATACACCATCTCCATACATTATTTTATCATTATATATAGGTTATTTATTCGTTACAGAGACCAATACAGATATGCATTAACTATAACAGCGTATAAGAATCGTAACATAAAAAATGTACTTTTTAATAATATTATGTTTTTTTTTCTTATAGAATTTAAGGCTCAGAGAAGGGTCGCTCAGTTTCCACTACTGGCAGAAACCTGGAGTAATCAGACTGACCAAAGTTTACATATTTAACGTGTCGAATCCTGATGGTTTCCTCAAACAAGGAGAAAAGCCCAAATTACAAGAAATCGGACCATTTGTGTACAGGTAACTTGATTCATACGATATTCTTCACAGTGATATAACCTTCAATATAATTAACTGTCATCTGACAGCGATGAAACCATCTTACTTTTGGATTTACCAAGCAGTTGCAGTTAGGCAGTACCTTCTTCCTGTTGGTTTTGGTTGACAGGTTCTATATTGTAAGAACAGATCTTATAAATATCACCAAAGGCTATTATTTTACAAAAATTTTATTGGGATGTGAGAGTTGGACGCCTCAACAACTTGTATTTCTTTAAGATCAGTTCTGATCGAATTCACATTCACATTTTTAAAACATAAATATTACAATATCGTTCTTAAACTTTTAATAATCTAGTTTGAAGCGTCGATTTTGTGTTATACTTATTACTAATTATTTTATCTTGTTACAAAGATTCCCAACCTAGATTTAACTGAAGGTTCAAGTTAATCCCGCACACCTTGATTATTTTCAAAATTTTAGGTATTTATATGTATTTCGATCAGCCATATATCATGGTGATGAAGATAAACAATTGCTAAATAAATTAACCGAACTGTTATTAAATGGTTTTGAACCTTCTATATATAAAATAACAGATTTTAAACTAGTAATATGCAGTAATGTATACAAACATTGTATACAGATGGACACATATAGTTTATTCAATAAACCAGTCAATGTAAGTCATCAAAATTTATGACGTCAGCACGTCGCAATGTTGCCACATTAACTATTAAGAATTTTGGTTTGCTGGCTTATAACTTGTAATTGTTATCATTAATATTTTGAAGAATTTTGAACACATTTGACAACAAGGTCGACCAGTACCAACTGAAATAAAATTTTATAGACTGAATCAATACACGTTTCAACACATCACGGAACATTCTGTCTCTTTTTAACAGGGGAAAAATGAGAAGAAATAATCCAGTCCGAGTTTAAGACGAATTTTACATTTTTACAAACTACATTTGACATTATATTTGACGTCGCCTGTAACGTGCATTGGCTGTTTTATTGAAAGGGCTTAAAAATTCCGATTTGGATACCAATGATAAAGAATGGCCGGGAGGATCAAAGATGTTCGAAGACAATGAATAGCAATATTTATTGAACGAAAATCCAAACTCTCCAAGAAATCTCGAAAAGCTCAACAGTTGATGAATCGACCGGTTCCAGGTGTTTACGTAGGCTGTAAAGAATCCAAATCAAAATAAACCAGCATCCAAGACCACAAAATAAAATATCCAAAGCTACAGCAATGGAAAACCCATCAGAAATAAAATGAATCTGAAGATAACGCGTAGCTATCCTAGAGAGGTCAAATTAGAAACAATGCACCATCTCTTGTGAATATATCTGACCATAAATGAGTCATCAAATCTACTTAATGAATGAAAAGTCAACGTCCGCTGTGTAGACAGACCGTTTGCTATTTTTTTGGGTATGGGTGAACGAACGTTCTTCGAAACTATTCTCACCATGTCTCAGACGACGCCAAGGAGGTCTCGATGCCAAGGTCAGTCAGTCACTTGCTACACCGCGCGCAGTGGCTAGCTTAAGACCTGGGGCGTTTTAAACGAAAGCGAAACGGTACAACATTATAAAACCGTAACCTGATTAATGAGTTCTGCTATCGTTATACGCTGGGATATTCCGAAAAAATGGGTTTATTGAATTTAGATTATTAGATAATGAGTGGTTAACGTTTCCATATAGTACGAGTCATATATGGAGAAAGTTCATGCAGTTAAAACAAGGAAATATATGAATTACTATTGATCAAAATATTGCTTCCTTTACACTCGCCTAGTTTTTTCATTATTTTCGTAGCATTCCACATTTTACCCAATAGGCAATAAGTATTTGATGGGATTGTATGAGAGTATGAGCGCCATCTTGGTTATGTAACGTTTCGTTCAGTTTCGCGTTAACCATTGTGTTGTGTGGACGTCCAAATTTTATTATGGATAAATACACATCACAAGAACGAGCAGAAATAGTGACAATAATATAAAATAATCGTGCCATTATTGCCCCTCAGCAGAAATTGCGTCAAAAATATCCTAATAGTCCAGTGCCTCACAAAATCAAAATTTATTGTTTACACGCCAATTTTCGACAGTACCGGTACGACAGCAGATAGGACGGACATCTCGTAACGCTGAAAATGTGGCTTTGGTGTCTCTGCAGACTTTCCAGAAACATCAGTTCGGATACGTGGTTCCCAGTTATACATTTCTGCACGCAGTTTAAGGCGAATTTTGAAAACTGATTTGAAAATGTTCCCGTACAAAATTCAATTAGTTCGACAATTGTTACCGAGAGATCAAGATCAACGAGTTGAGTACAGTAATGTAAACCTAAGGCTGTCTGGTGAAATTAAAGATTTTTCGTCTAAATTGATAATGAGCGGTGAAACCCATTTTCTTCAGTCAGTTTTGGGGAACAAAAAATCCTCAATTAATTCATGAAACAACATTGCGTCCACTAAAAACAACTGTATGGTGTGGTATTCCAGATGGCAACATCATTGGACCCTATTTTTTTTAAATGACCAAGGTGTTGCGGTTACTGTTACTGCTAAACAGTATCAAGGCATGATTCGAAACTTTCTTGTGCCTGAAATGGAAGAGCAAGGACTAGAGGACATGTGGTTTCAGCAAGATGGGACCACAGCACACACAGCTCGTTTAACAATTCAATTATTGAATGACGTTCTTCCACGAAGACTAATTTCGCGCGAAGTGACGATTTAGCATGGCCAGCCAGATCTCCGAATTTAACAGCACCAGACTTTTTCCTATGGAGATTTTTAAAATCAAAAGTTTACGTAAATAAACCCCAAACGATTCAACATCTTCAAGACAATATTCGTCCCGAAATTGAAGAAATCTTCATCTTCACATAAACTTGTATTTGTTACATGTTATATGATGAAAGCTGCAGTATAAATTCGTCATATTAAAACTAATTAAATTGACATTTCACGAAAGAATTAACCCAAAGAAAAATATATTTTCAGAATATTAATTCTACTACTAATAAATGCATCGATACCCAATAACATATAGGTACACATTCAACATTCATCATACTATTACATATTATACATACATTCTGGATGAAGTGACTAAAAATAAAGAAAAAATATATACAGTTCTATAAATATATATATATATATATATATATATATATATATATATATATAAATTCATAACTACATTCAAAAAATATTTTCATATATGCAAATTTAATAAGATTGCCAAAAAGAAAACCGAACCCACGCCGCCATCCATGCACTGTATTAAGTAAATTCGCAAATTCAGAAACAATTTACGTGGTAAATCTGAATTTAAACGTCCATCAATGTCGATTATAGTGGAAAGTCTTGTTTGTTACCGGCCTTACGTAACGTAACATGTATAAAAAACATCCTGTGTATGCTACTATATATTTACGATAATGCGGATATTATACGGAATGGATATATCACAGATATCCAGGAAACATTTTAAGATTAGGAGAAACTTAGGAAAAGTATATTTCGTCGTCTGAATTGGTCATTAAAAAAAAACAAATCAAGTTATATTATATTGGGTAGTACATTAAAATATAACGGGACGGATATGTAATAGAGTTAAAGTAGTTTTCAGTTCTTGAATAAAATAAGGAAGCTGCACTAATTTCTATAAATATTAGTGTTAATAGCAAGTTAGTCGGACCGTATTTAGTTATATTTGAGCAAGACTTGTATTGTTTTTAATGAACTGAAAGCAAGACATAATAAAAACTATTTTTTGGAAGTTTCTTTGCTACTTCATTCATTCTTCGCTATATCAGATCCATTGGGAGAAATCAGTACAAGAAAAATAAAACGTGAATTATTGTGCAGGATAAAGTGTTGGATATCCTTTACTATGATGTTCACTGAAGATATTCCTATGTTACCACATAGTACAAGCTTGGCTAGAGATACTGCTGTAATGGCTGTAGGTAAAGACCACGAAGAAACAGCAATAAAACTGCAAATGTCAACAAATGGTAATCATTAGAGGTTATTAAGCCACAAAGACTGTAAACCAAAAAAATTTTTTAAAAGTTTTAAAGTTTCCTTTTTACCAACGAGAGTTTGTCTGGACTGGACCTATAGTTTAGACTGGAGAGTGACCAACTTGGAAATCATCCCAGAAGACATCCGGTCTGGTTACTAGCGTGACTGAGATCCTTTTTCTTGACAAATTTAGCACTTTTGCCTAACGACAATCACAAACATAAATTTACGACCATGCACCAGCAGCCAACTTTAAGCTTTCTGTTTCATCACACACGATTGTAGACATTTTGAAAAGAAATCTAGTTCAATAGAGTGTGGCATTTGATGTATGGGTAGAAAATAATTAAAAGTAGTCACACCATACGGTCAATAGAGATGTAGTATCATAATATATGTATAGTGGTAATTGATTCGCGTTTAATTGGCCAAGTAAAAGTATATTTTTTGTCCAGCAAGCAGCAGCTTAAATCTTTAGGAAAGTCACAGTTATACACGCGCTGTTACAAGCAATTAAACAAATGTTTTATTGCGAATATATATATATATATATATATATATATATATATATATATATTTATTTATTTATATATAAGTAGAACTGTATATGTTTCACTAATAAAGGGAAGAAAGTTAAACATTTATTCCCTATGAGAAGTACACCAGCAGACTCTATAACGGCTGGAGGAAAAAATATCTTATGCGTATTTAGACTCGTAACTAGGGACTATTTCGTCACTACAACAAATTGTTTACCGCTGTCATTAACGTTGCTACCTCTAACTTTAAAAATAATCATCAATGTTGTTTTGAATGTTGTTAAAACATACTTTCGAGGGGCTACGAAAAAAATCAAAACGGGCCAAAAGTTGAAATCTTGGTCCCGCTCGTCATTCAACTTTCGGCCCTTGTGGTGTAATACACTATTTAGTCACTTCGTCCAGAAAATCCTAAGAGATTGCAGGGCTATTTTTCTAGGCCTATTGGTTGCCTGAGTGGATAAAATGTCCAACCCAAAATGTATGTATGTTGAATGTGTACCTATATGGTATCGTCTACCGATTCTCTTATTAGGAGTAGTTGTCTGAAAATATATATTTTTCTTAGTGTTTTCTTAAAATATCAATTTCATTAGTTTTAATATGTTGATTTTATCTCATTATCTCATATATGTAAAAGTTATCTATTTATACAAGTTATAATACAATTATTATTATATTTTGCATTATATAAGTCTTGAATTTATTTGTCATCTTTGGCCTTTTAAGTTCCCTAACTAAAAACAACTAGTCTTCTTCATATCTAATATAACTCACCATCGAACCTTCAAAATCAGGGTACCTTTATTTTAATACCATTACTTCTTTAGACTGTTACCCATAAGTCCATATGAATTCAGTATAAAGCCAAATGATGTTATGATATTTACGTATTTAATATAATTTCTGATACATGTCCATCATGAGTAACTCTCGAAGCTTTATATTTTCTCATTTATCTGCGTAAATTTATTACCAAACGAATAAAGTATTTTTGGCGTTAAATCCAAATATATTGAAGACCAGTATCCACACTATTTCTCGAAATAATATTATCACCAATATCTTCTTTCAATATATTACTTATATGGCTAGCAGTAGTGAAGGATAGCTCCATATTATGGCCAGAACTCGAACTGTATATATTCAGAAACAAATAATCATTGATTATCAATATACAACAACCACAATTAAGAGTAATGTGCACATCAACCACATCATCTAAGAAATAAAGACTACTGATGGCTCCCGCATTTAAACTACAGCATATATAATGTTTAGGAATGTAGTACTGCCTGGTAAACCTAAGAATTGTTTCCAATCCACGCATTCTCAATTCCACACTTGTCTTATTAAAGATAAACATCGCTCGGTCAATTCTCGAACTTACTGAAACTGATATCCGCCAGTAGCATGAATAGAAACAGAATTTTCATCTATTTCTCTATTTCTTTGCTGTTGTTGTATCGAGTAGAATAGATGTTCTTCAAAATGTATGAATGGTTTGAAAATGGAAAAACAACTTTATTTTAACCATCTGTAAAATAACCTTATTAGAACTATTAATTAAAAAAAAACACACATCACGGAAATATGTGATGGAAATAACGGAAAACTCTTACATCCTGTCAAGGAGTATATTAATCATATTAAAAGTAACAAATGATATCAATAACAAGTCAATTGAAAAGTTCCCGGCCAACCATAGTAAAATACATTTTTTGGCAATTTTTTTTTATTCAACATAATTCCCTTTAAGGGTAATACACTGATTATAGTAACCCTCCAAATTTTCGATGCCATTTTTGTAGTACGATTTGTGCCTTGTTTCAAAATAGGCCTCAGTTTCAGCGATCACCCCTTCATTCCACGAAAATTTCTTCCCGGCGAGCATTTTTTTAAGATCTGAGAACAGGAAATAGTCGCTGGGTGGCAGATCTGGACAATACGGTGTATGAGGAAGCAATTCGAAGCCCAATTCATGGATTTTTGCCATCGTTTTCACTGACTTGTGATATGGTGCATTGTCTTGGTGAACAAGCTTTTTCAAGGTCTCCTTTTTCAAGGTAGTCAATGAAAATTATTCCATGCGTATTCCAAAATAGAGACGCCATAACCTTGCCAGTCGACTGTTGCGTTTTTCCACGCTTTGGAGCGGGTTCATCGTGTGCAGTCTACTCGGATGACTGTCGATTGGACTTCGGAGTGAAATGATGGAGCCATGTTTCACCCATTGTCACATATTGATGCAAGCATTCGAGTTTATTACACTTAATCATCTTCAAACTCTGCTCCAAATCAGCAACCTGTCGTTGTTTTTGGTCAGAAGTGAGCTTGCGCGGCACCCACATTGCGCAGAGCTTTCTCATACCCAAATATTCATGAATGATATGATGTGCACGTTCAATTGATATGTTTAGAGTGTCTGCTATTTCATTCAATTTCAATTTACGTTCATTCAAAATCATTTTGTGGATTGTTTTTATGTTTGCATCGGTAATACCTCCTTTGGGCGTCCACTGCGTTTATAGTCTTCGGTGCTCATTTCACCACGTCTAAACTTAGCATACCAATCCTTGATGGTTGATTTTCCTGGGGCAGTGTCCGGAAACTCAGCATCAAACCAAGTTTTTGCTTCAACTGTATTTTTTCCCTTCAAAAAGCAAAATTTGCTTCAAACTTGCTTCACTCAAAATGCTACAATTCACAAACTAATGATCCGATAGCTGTCAAATTTATACACGTATCTTTTGAGGGTTAGGGCTAACTAAAAAACGCATGGATTTAACTCTAGTAGCGCCATCTATGTGTCAACCCGGGGACTTTTTAATTGACCTGTTATACAAGTATCCCAAATTTATTAAAAAATATCCTACAACAAGCGTTTACATAATTATAGAAATACGGTACATGTCAGTTAAAAACTTATTTGTAACAGCTTGTTAGGATATTCTAGTTCAACCGCTATACACACATTTTGCCTCCTTACTGTCGCCTTTTTCGGTTAAAATACCAAATATATCAACATGGCACTTTCGGTCTCACGTGAAAGTCAAAAAATGTATCGAAAATTGCATTGTTCTGACATATCTTTATTTTTACAGTTGATTTTGTCTGTCGGCGATATATTTTTTAATAAAATTAATGCTTTAATTACAATTAATAACATATATTTAAGACCAAATTAAAGACCATAACGATTATACTTAAACCTGCACTATATATTAAGAATAGAAAGAGAAAGTCACGAGAAAGTTAAACCAAAACATGGTTTATACTTTTATTACTTATTAGATTATTGAAGGTAACCTAGAAAAACCTCTTCATCCTAATTGGAATTTTCTTTCTTTTTTCCTGAGGCAATTAAATCAGCTGTAATAACACAGTCATTTCGAAAAAAAACCATTAATCATTTCTCGTTTTTCAACTATCAACAAAGAGAAGAATCATTAGTAATGGCTATATATATTATAATTAGTAAGTTGGTAATATAATAATTATTGATTTGGACATTTGAATGTTGTATGTTATTAAATACACTTTACTGAGTATCATAAACACAATGGGTAAAAATACAAACAGTTATTTATTATTTTATTTATCTATCGTTAACCGCAATTTATAATAGAAAACATGACCTTTACTTGTTTTTACATAAAATATTAGACAGTGTTATTTGCCAAGAAAATAATAAATTTTTAATTTATGGAAATAGGAGAAGTATTGATAACATTTTTCTTTACAATTAGAATTTTACAATTGGGTAGGACATGAAGTAGTTACTAAGTAGAAAAAGTGCACTTCCAAGGTGGTCCCATTGGACCAAAGTCTGGATCTGTTGAGCTATACACGTTGAATACTGTGATAACAATATGATAACCCAAGCTCATAATGTCATAAATTAAGATCATCCATAAAATCCATATGGTCGGATAAACAAGGTGCGGTTTCTTATAAGCTGCTGAAAACGGATGATCATGTGACTGCAGACGTTTTCCAACATCAATTAAACAAAATGAACGTATCATTGTAAAAAAAAAGTGAAAAACTGATCAATGCAAGCACTAAATAATTTTATTCGTAACTTTTATTGTATAACTTCTTATATTGCGTGTTTGGTTAAACAATTATTTATATATTTATTAATTTTCAGAGAGGACATGGAGAAAGTTAACGTAAAATTCCACGATAACGGGACTGTATCCTACCAGCACAAGAAAATACTGAAGTTTGTACCTGAATTAAGCGTAGATAGACAACATAAGATAACAGTGCCTAATATCCCTTTACTGGTAAGTTTATCCACTTAAGCGTTTTTTAAACAATAATAGAAATTTGAATCAGGTTAAATTTTAAGCCACAGTGTATTTTATTTAAAATATAATCGTATCACATATGTGTGTTGAAATAATGTCACAACCACGACTATATCCAAGCATCTGGAGTACAAGCAGTCCAATAGAACTTAATTTTCAATGAAATAATTACTACTGATGTCTATATGGAGTATCCACACCATATAGAATATTGTTGAGGATAATGAAAGCTCTGAAGAAAACAGTAAAAAGTTAGAAGTGTTTTATATAAAAATAAATCAAATACTCTCTATTCATTGTGTCAGAAAATCATTGATAAATGATAATTTAAAAATGTAACTCGTCTGCTATTGAGTTTGAGTGTTATTTATTTGTTACACGGGTCGATATGTAATATGTAAGTTTATTATCAAGTATGTTAGTAACTACTGGCCTGTTTCTGTAACAAATTTCAGTAGCCAAACGTATATAATGATTTCATATATAGTCTATTCAAAGTTTTTGTACATACGTCATCAAGACGTTTAATGTATTACCTGCCGCAATTTTTAAATTCGTTTTAGAATCAGACAATATTTTTCTTCCCATTTTATTCTAGTTAAAAGGAGATACAATGCTGTCTGATTAGTTCGAACGCGTAAACGAATGAGTCTGTTAAAATCATTCAGCTGTCAGACGTATGCAAAATTTTGAAAGCAGTAGTGTTAAGAGGTTATAATTCTAATCTATAATTATTGTGGTTGTATAATTAAATGTAGCTGTTAGATGTACTATAATGTTAAATAAATTATATTGATGATCTTTTGGAATGGCATCCATAAGTTTCCTGAAAGATTGGCAGAAATTAAATAATTGAAATATACCATATTTTGTATAAATTAATTTTACCTATCCATTTTAAATAACGTATTTTCTTGAGAGAAAAAACTGAAAAAAAATTGCTGGTACACCTGCTAATTTAATTTATCAATGCTCACTTAATATAAATATCAAATTAAAGTACTTTTTACTCTATATATAATGGTGATAGTTAAACAAATTGAAAGACAAGACCAAGACATCTCACTAAAGACCATCTACATTGCAGACTCTATCTAGCCAATCGAGGAGCTTGGGTTTCTGGGTACAAAAGACCATATCCCTCTTGCTGACGATGGGGTCCAGCAAGCCTTTCGTTAGCGTGACTGCGGATGAATTGGTGTTCGGCTACGATGACAGTTTGGTAGCCCTGGCGCACAGATTTTATCCGAAACGAAAGAGACCATCGAACAAGATGGGTTTACTAATTTCCGTAAGTATTAAAACAAGAAATATCTACAACGTGCGGCAATAGTCCCGCTACCATTTTGATTGCCTATAACTTTGTTCAATGAAAAGACAAGTATGTTTGGTTTGCATATGTTACTCTTTGCAGAACATCCCCATAATTGAACTCCGTATGTCCATATAGGTTTCAATATTTGCTTATATTATAGCAATATATTATGTGCTGATAATTGTGATTTTCTTTCAATTAGCCAGTACATTTTCCTATATTTCAATTCCATTTATTTTCTTTTCTTCTTTCTATGTTCCTTCCAGCGAAGTTTTGCATCAAGATTCATTCCGAGATATTTAGCGTTGTTGCTATATGGAATGATAGTATTATTTAATGTTATTGGTGCTTTTACGGTCTGTTTATAGGTGAACTGCACATACCGATTTACTTTCATTAATTCTCATTTTCCAAGCTTGTGTCCAATTATTTATATTGTCACTTGCCTGTTGTAATTTTCGTGAGGCTTCTTCACTATTATCTCCGACAGCTATAATCGCAGTATCATCGGCAAATGTAGCCATCGTAATATTTTCCGTTTGTGGTATGTCACAAGTGTAGAGTGGATAAAGCATTGGTCCCAATACACTTCCTTGTGGTACACCTACTTTAGCTTGTTTTATTGTAGAGTAAGCTTCTTCTTGTTTGACTCAACATTTTGGTTGTAATGTAAGATTTTAATAGTTCTGTGTATGTTTTGGCAACATTTTCTGTAGTCTTCATGCCAAACCTTATCGAAGGCTTGTGCTGCATCTAAGAATATAGCTGAGCATACTTTTTTACTTTCGTAGGCATTTTCAATAAGATCTGTTATTCTGTGAACCTGGTTAATTGTTGAATGCTTGTTAATAAACCCAAACTGGTGTGTTGGAATAAGGTTTTTTCTCTCTATGGTCGGTTTTATTCTTTTCAACAGAAATTTTTTCAAAAACCTTAGATATTACTGGCAGCAGTGATATAGGTCAATAGGATTTTATTTCGTTTGGTGACTTCCCAGGTTTTGAGATCATTATAATTTCCGCCATCTTCCAAATACCTGGGGTTCATACAATATAACACAAGTTTCTGCTTTGTGGAGATCTATAGAAAAATGATTGCCTTTAAATGATTTATTCTTTCCCCAAGAAGAGACTGTTTGTGTGATTAGTACATTTAAAATATCTTGTAATTCTTATTTTAGTTAGTGCAACTCACGTATTTTGTCCAGCTTTATTAATAGATTTGGAAAAGAAACAAGATCCTTAGGTAGCAGCTGAGAAGATACTAGATTTGTCAATAAGATTATGAAGCGTCATCTGTTTTTCCACAGTAGAACTAAAAATTCCGTTTTAGTATATCATCTTATCTCAGAAACTGAAATAAAAAATGTAATATAGCTAGAAAAGTATGCATTTTTGAAATTATTTTAAATTATGCAAAAGTCCAATGAGAATGATGTTTTTAGTTCAGTGATTTCGATGCAACGTATTTTATTAAATTTACTGTTATAGCTCTAACGGCATATAAAACTGATAAAAGCTGCTTAATCCAGATATATAACATTTAAGAAGAATCTTGAAATTGTAAATCATTGACCTGATCATAGCAAATTTTCATTTTTGTCACGTTAAATATTTTACAGCGAAATGGAACACTGGACGAGGTTCATAATCTCTATACAGGAGAAACGGGAATGCAGGAATTCGGATTGCTGGCGAATCTTAACGGGAAGGGCACCCTGCCCTATTGGGGGGAGTCTCCATGCAATGACCTCAAAGCCAGCGAAGGCTCGTTTTTTCCTCCTCGATATTTTACCAAAAGTGACTTGGTCTACATGTATGATAAAGACATGTGCCGTACTTTGCCCTTGCAATATAGAGAATCAGGAGAGAAGCACGGTAAGTTTTGAAAGTTTTATTCATTGTGTTCATGAGTTCTGATCATTTTTTCAGTTCAAAATGATATTTATTGGAAAAATGGGTACAAAATGGGTTTTTAACAATATATATTCTATAATATTCTACAACTTTTTCATATTTATTTGCTAACATGGCGATACAGTGACAAAATAATGATTTTGTTTTGGCAGAGATCCAATAATTGATCCATTTTTACACTTCTTCGGTATTTCGAATCGCATGGACCTGAATAACTGGCAATAAGATTGATCAACTACTAAGCTGCTAAGCAGTCTGATTCGAAGATATTTGAGGATTTAGTCCAACAAGTCTTGGAATTCATTGTCATCAAACCTGGTTTTCCCTCCAAGTATTTCTTTGTCATTGACATCAATATCACCACCAAGATCATTGAAACCATAAGTTCCAAAAGTGTTATGCAGCAAATTTCCTTAAATCGAACAAATCACACAATTAATGAATATCAAAAATGTAATTGTGACTGTCTTTATACACTGAATAGCTTCATAATACTAAATATAAAAACTAATTCTGTTAATAAAAGGTCGTTTGGTCGTTTTGGCATTTGAAGGTATGTACTAACCAGAAATTAACCATTATGTCATTTATGGCGTTCGTTTATGGTAATATTACATATATTACAACCTCTTAAGTTACAACTACACATCTCTCTCATCGTATGTTCAAGGAATCGCAGCTGATCTATACACACCGCCAGAAAACATATTCGACAACGTTAAAGATAACCCGGACAACAGGTGCTACTGTCCCGGTACCGAGTATTGTCCTCCAAAGGGTCTCCAGAACATTAGTCCATGCCAATACGGTAAGCGTAATTGGTCAATATCACATATATCTAAACTTATACTAAAACTTTGATTATCTAGATGCTCCAGTTTACCTGTCGTTTCCACACTTTCTTGACGCGGACCCTTCACTCATCAATGCGGTGGAAGGTTTAAACCCGGATAAGAAAAAACACCAATCCTATTTCCGTATACAACCAGTAAGTCAACTAAATACTATTTGGTGCTACAGAAACTGATAATGTAATGATGTTCAATAAGTTTTGTAGATGTTTATATTATTGGTTTTCCCTTTGATTTGTTTGCAATGTTTGCATCAGCAATCGAAGAAAGGTTCGGCTGAAAAGTTTATGTGTAATTAGTGCCACATTCACCAGCAATAACTATAACTATAAATGTGCCAAATAAACCAAGCCAAGGGACTAAGAAGTGTGCAGAACTACGTTATGATACAGAAATAAAAATATGACACTAAGAATCAATTTTTTTGAGACCCAAAAACATGTTTTTCTTTTGAATTACTTATCATCTCAGAAAACAATAAAACTAAAATTAAAAGCTACTGAATTTTGAATCTTATGAATGAACATTGTTAAGGTTCCGATGAATAAAAACGTATGTAACAATGATGAAGATATATGTTACAAGCTTATAGATAAACTATAGTATGCACAACGCTCGTCATCCTATTTTGAGGCAAAAGATTAATCGTTCTGCAAAAGTGAACTCTTGGAGCGGGAGCTGCAATAATTGTGTGAATCTTGATGGAGATTAAGCTGATGAATAAAGCAAATTTTGAAAAAAAACGTTTTCTTTGTTACTTGCTGGACTTTTTAGTCCATGTGTTGTGAATACAACTACTCCAAAATATGGTGCATGGTATTAGCATTCATTTATTATGAAAAGGCACTTGACAGAGTAAGAAGAAAAACACTATGGGATAAGGAATATCCGGGATGAATAACTATGCCGCTGTTGGTGACAACTTGAAATACCAAATACCTTCAAAACCCTAGCAGGTGTCAGACAAAACCATCAACCCAACCAAACAAAGTTCAAACCCAACCCTGGTCATAATATTGGATGAAATAATAAGAAAATGCTAATGTGACAAAACAGGACTACATATAGGGTACAGAAAAGTGGAAAAATAGTGTCACTAAGAGCTCCTGCTGGTGATGTAATAAACACAATTGGCCAGCAATTTAGCAATCAAATGCTCAGTTTAAACCAATAAAACGAAGTACCTCAGAAGAGTAAGAGGTGCAATAAAGATGGACAGAATGCGAAGGATATAAATAACAAAATACCTCAATATAGCCAAAGCAAAAATAACCAATTAAAGCAGGAATTGTTACAACACGTTACACCTTCCCTATTGACCAGCCACCTTCGACAATAAAGTTCCCACGACAAAACTTATTGAACAACTTCTTAGACCATCCTTTAAGCCACATAGCATTAAAATAAATCAACTCATGTCATGGCCACGATAAACACCCAATATTTCCAGAAACTGGGGGTACCACTGGAAGGTAAAATTCGAGTCCAACTCAACCTGCGCACCCAAGAGACGCCCAACATCAGTCCCGTCCGAAACTTCAGATCTATGATGTTCCCCGTCATGTGGTTGGAGGAGGTAAACGATATCGCGATAGTGTGGCGCGTTTTGACATAAATCTCGTTCATTTTCAGGGTATTGACGAGTTAACTCCACCTATCAGACGCTGGATGTACTTGGCCACGACTTTCGCCGACGTCGCCTGTCCGCTAATGACGTACGGCTTCATCATATTCGGCAGTTGTCTGATAATAGCCGTTTTTGTCAACGCCTATAAGTCCATAATGTTCACCAAGAAAACCATCGAGATCGGCATGAGGAGTCTGAGAAGGAGTAGCCTGATGCTGTCATCGAACAGGTACTACATGTTAAAATGATGAATTTATCTATGGTAATTTTTTATATATTTTATTTATCTATATAATATTTCGAACAGAAATTACCAAAGATATGAATACTTGCACTGATCCAGAAAAAATAACACTCTGCCATCTGCAAGGAAAGAAATTGGCCCTTGATTCTTCATTCTACATAAAATTTTACCAGAGTAGACAACTGTCAATGCTGTTATTATTTTTAAGAAATCCTGTTGTTTATTCATAGTTAATCGCACCTTTCTAATAGTGTTTAGATTCCATGATGAAAAATGATAAAACTATTGAAGCATAAGTTACACCATCAAATCTTGTAAATTCATCAAAACTTATTCAAAATCTTCAAAAAAGTACACAACTAAGAGTAAACCCCTGCTAACTTTTCACCATAAAATCAATGTTACTAAAAACAAATGTTTCAGATTTATTTCAAGAAGAGAGACCTACACATTGCTGGACTTCCAAGACATAGATGCTGACGGTGAAGTGTAGACGAAAAATAGAAACCCGGATGCCTGTGTGTGCGTGCCTCTACAGACTATAAAACAATTTCAGAGAGACTGTATCACTGTTAAAAATCATTCATCTATCGAAAATGCTCAAAATCATTTACTAAAGTTATCCTCAAGAAACAAAGAATGGCGACGTATTAGTATAGATATCCATGCTGTAAATAATCAACGAAAAATTCTTTTTATATCTACATACGTCATCAAAATTATTAAAAAATCACAAAAATATTTATAATAGAATGGATATCAATCAAATTACAGTACTGATAATCCAAAACGCTATCTAAAAGTGTTGCAATAGATCAACGTTACCTTAGTCGGTATGCAACTACTTATACAACAAAGTCTACAAATTCACCAAGTTCATAAACTAAAATAGCGATTTATAATGTTTAAGGGTGTTAAAATAAGCAAATTGAACTGTAATCTTATAGCCAGAGATCATGATAAATAAAAATATAAAGTTATTTCGTGAAAATGTAACAAATAATCTATATTCTATTGTATAAAACAATATATCTTCACTGTCAACACATCTGTCAAATCGATATGTCATATTGGATGACAGTGTTACGAGCAAAAATATATAATTATTTAAAATCATAACTTGACATTTATTCTGTCAAATAACTATTTATTAAGATCGAATACTGATACTTTATCATGAAAATTCAAAGAAAGTAGTAGATTATTATTTACAATTATATTACAACATGTTATCGTAAATTAACTCTACTTTGTTGATATACCACTCTTTATACACGAGATACGTCAAAACCTACTTTCTAACCTAAATTCGGCTGTTTCATCATTTTTATAATTATTTAAGGGTATTAGGGTAGAGCAATGAAAATACAAGATAATATCATGAAAATGTGATATAAACATTATAGAATGATTTAATGAAACGATTGTTCTATTATATAAAACAATATTAGTTCATACTCAAGCAGGCTGTCAAATTGACATTGATATTGATGTTGACACCGAAATACACGGTTACCAATCAAGATATTTACGATTTCTCGGGTGTCGTTTTTTTTTTGTTAGCAATGCGAGAACAATCGCGAATCTATATAAAGAATTTTAACTGTAAAAGGCGTATTTGCTAGTCAACTTTTTTAAATTTTAAAACATTCCATTTATGTGTAGTGTTTTATATTTTTATACCAGGAAATGTACTGTTTGTATCTTAAAGAAAAGACTTCCATAAAAAATAATATTCTTTTTAGATATATATTTATATAAAAAAAAATATTGCTCATTTTATAATATTGTTAAATAAAATATTATTTATAACTTGTTTTTCTTTTGAATCCTTGCCATTTATACATCCTAATTCACCTGCACAGGGTAATGTTACTCTATTTTGACAATTTGCAGATATTATGCAACACAATATACACCATGAAAAAGAATTTCTTAACCCAACTTATTCATATTAAACATTTTTTCTTTTCGTTTTATATCAATTTACACGTTGTTTTACTATTAATAATGTTTATTTCTATTGATTAGAAGGTATAATATTTACAGTATACCGTGGTTGTAAGGTTTAACGCTTCAAATAAATATTAATTAAAATAAATACAGTCAAATTTATTATATTTATTAATATATAGTATGGGTAAGTAATTACAGTAATTTATATGAAGGTCTAACTTATATGCTACCATGTGAACGAAATTTTAATATGGTATAGTGTTTAGATAAATATATATTTATATAACAATTACTATAATTAATTTTAACTCTGATACTTAATCTGTAAAATACCAAAATTATGATTTTCGTAGTTTTTATTTATAAAGGATATGGATTTAACTAGTTTTGGAACGTTGTCAAAATATATTCTTTCATTGGTGATTTTTTTCTAAATAAAATATTAATTTTCTATAAAAAGCTTTTTTTAAGCAATATAATTAGATGTAAATTATCTAATACGTGATGATAACACCGTAGTATTTAGAATGACGGAATATTGCTATCAGCTATTCTTTTACTCTCACGTTTCAAATCAATCTCAATGTTTCGCAATATTTTAAAACGCATCCGTGTTTTATATTTATTTTACAGTCTGAATCTGCCTTAATTAATTTGCTATAAGAGTAAGCTTATTAACGAAGCAAAATAATTAAACACCTGTTTAAATTTATAACAATTTACGAGTACAGCGCCACCTATGTCAACAATTATATACCGTTAAACAAATTAGTGGAACAAACATAAATATGATAAAAAATATATATTTAATAATAAGTAAATAGTTAGATATTAATTATCCAAATTCTCTATACAATTGAAAATATAACTTGATCATAAATAATATACTTAATATGAAATTGCGCATCCGTGTCGCACACAGCGCCATCTGTGTCGACGTACTAAAAGCAGTAAGATGACGGAAAGTAATATTTATTTTAGGTATTTCTGATTAGTTTAAAAACTTGCTTTTATGACTATTGATTTAACGTAGTTTTTAATTAGATTAAAATAAATTTGGTTTACTAATACGTTAAATTATAATACACAAAAATAGCAATAAATGTTTAGGTCTTATTTTATGACATTAGATCAGTCAGCGCCATCTATAATGTATTTTTGAAATACAAAGTTGACTGATACTTTTATTAGTAATTTTAAGAATTTTAATTTTTTATTTTTTAACTATGTATGTTATATTCCAAATACATATTAACTAGATAATAAATTAAGTTTTATTCGCACATTTCACCACGTCTGACACTTAAATCCGTCTACATTATTTAAACTGTGTTTGTATAATAAAAGTTTCAATTAAAATGAAATGTTATCTTCTACTCGACAAGATAACAATTTCACACTGCCCGGTTTGTTTAAATAAATTCCAATATACGCGAAACGGATTTCGATTTTTTTTTTTCAGAACTGTCGCGGCATTATGGAGAACATATACGATGATGAAGGGAAGTTAAAGAAGAACACAAAAAATCCCTTCGAAGGCGCTTCTATCTTCTCCCGATTATTTTTCACGTAAGTTTATATGTGTTTTTGTATTAGACATTTGAAAACAAAAAAAAGTGTGACAGATGACAGTTTAATGTTATTAAAAAAAAAGAAAAACAACACTGGTATAGATGAATATTTTTTAATATAATTTTTAATTAAAAAAATTTTTCACTGAATGTTGGGAAAGCTGGTATTATAACAGGTGGGGCAGAAGTCCTGTTACCATTTTGATCTTGGTTATGTCACGTTTAGCTAGGTTTAGCTTTAACCATTGTGTTGTGTAGACGTTCATATTTTATTATGGATAAATATACGCCACAAAAACAAGCAGAAATAGTGACAATATTTATTGAAAATGGTCGTTCCATTATTGCCACTCAGCGGAAATTGCGTCAAAATTATCCTAATCGTCCAGTGCCTCACAAAACCACAATTTATCGTTTACATGCGAATTTCGACAGTACGGTACGACAATACAAATATAATATATGGAGGTCTTCGTGTAATTTATTGAATAAAACTATGTTTCCCCTAACACTTTATTAATAACACTAACTATTATACAACTAATTAACTAATGAAAATGTATGAATGTTTAATTATAGAATGGATGATTGTTGACTGAGTGTAACATGCTTGGACGTCGAAAGATGAATGAATCTGTCTATTTTTCTGCGTGCCTTGATCGTTTTTAGTCAATCTTATTCTGTGGCCAGTTCGCGATAAAAAGAAGAGGCCTGACGTCATCACAGTTCCCCCCCCCCTTTAGCGAGTTGGTCGCGAGTAATTTTGAATCCTATAGATGGCTCATATGGCTGGTTGACAGTAGGAGTGCTCTTCATATATCTAGGACTCCTGATAGATATATGCTGGTATCTTATTTCTATTGTCATCAATTTTGAAATACTTTTCTTTTCTGTGCAAGACTCTGAAGGGCCCTTGATCGTTTTGGGTCAATCTTATTCTATGGCCAGTTCGCGATAAGAAGATGAGGCCTGACGTCATCTCAAATAAAACCACTCTAACCTACAAACTATTCTGACTGTTTAATTAACTGTAGTTTAAGTCATTCGATAATATATGTCTTAGATGATCTATAATATTAAAATAAATTATATTTTATGGCGTTATTTTTGTTTCATTATTTCATTTACATTAATATTTTGGTACCTAACACGAAATGAATGAAAACTTAAATTTGGTGCGGCAACACTGCATTAGAAATTGTCATTACGAACATTGGCTGTTTTATTGAAAGGACTATACTAGAATTATTTTTTAATTAAAAGAATATATCTACGGGGATTACGTCATAACTATTGAAGGATTACTACAGGTTTTCAGATTGTTTATTTCTTGAAATATTCTTTATTATTTCCAAATATGTTAAATAAATGTTAAAAATGTACTTCAAGAAAGTAAAGCTAAAAAACGTGGTTTACATTTCCATGCACCCAACAATTATTCCTCATTTAACTCATTTGACACACACTAGATCACGTTGTTGTAGCAAGCACTAAACACACTCATTAACACTCTAAAATGTCGGACAATCAGCAATCTCTTTATTGCACTGGACCGTTGATTTTATTTTAAATGTGTATTGGTTCCCAACAGTTCTGGTATTTGTCATTAGATCTTCTGATCTCATCTTTAAGCACTAACCCTTCTACAAGAGTTTCAGTGTATTTGACAGTGTATTTGACATGGAATCTTTTCCGATACATCATCAACGTTGGGTAATACACATCCATATAGACCTCACCCCCCGAGAAACAATTCATCGTGTGCTATAGACATCAGAGTTAGGGATGCAAAAAATAGTAACTTATCGATATTTTCTGAAAGAAATATGGATAATTTTGGTCGATATTTTTGCGATATTTTTTCATAATAAATTATATACAATTTTTAATATCCGTATAAAATTGGTACTTATTAGAAATATTTTTTTTAAGATTTAGAAAAAATATGTGTATTTTTAAGCTAATATTTCACTATTTTTATTTTTCTTAACTATATCGAAATATTTTTCGGTGGCCAACACCCCTAATTCCTCTGATTCAGAGTCACATCTATCAATTTTGTTCCTTCGACATAATGTTTGTTTCGTTTCCTAGATGGACCTTTCCCTTATTCCTCAAGGGGTTCAAATACGGACTCAAGGAGAACGATATCTTCGCGCATCTGAGATCGCACGACTCCGAAATCCAGGGAGACAAGCTGGAACGACAATGGAACCTGGAGGTTCAGAACGGGAAGACGCCATCGCTGTGGAGGGCTTTGTTTAAGGTGTTCGGCACTGAACTTATCTGCTCGTGGATATTGATGTGCTTCTTCGAAGTAGTCAGGTGTGTAATATTGCGTCAATAGGCTGAAGTCCCACTTCAGTTTATTAAATTTAAGATGGAATGTATTTAAAAGCAGTTACAGCCGCCTAATTACCTCTATTAAAATCAGTAGTTATTCATTTTGCTGATTGTATAGTTTCGTGTGCAAATTGTGGCTTCCATAAAGATTTATTACAGGCATCTATAAATACTCACTCAATGGATGCCCGATTCCTCAAGCAGAATTAGCTAAATAACACATCTCGACACCTATCTTGAGGGTAGATTAAATTGGAAACATCATGTTAGTCAAAAAGCAAACTACATTAGAACCAACATAAAACAAGTATACTGGTTAGTCGCAAGAAACTCTCAACTTGATCTAAAATCAAGGAGATTGATTTATCAGACAATCATAAAGCTAACTTGGACCTATGGGTTGCAAATATGGGGATGCACTAAAAAATCAAATCAATATATGGATTTATATGTAATATATGTGGCTTTATTTTTTTTTTTGGTAGTTTGCTTGTAAATAACAATATACTATAAATTAGTATAACATTTTGGAACGCTATTAACAATTAATGTAATAGGGCAAAAATAATAAAATATTTTTTATTGTTTTAATGGCAATAATAGGTAATATTTTTCTTGATTGGCTTTTTCGTTTTGATCTAACTGACTCTCGATGTTTGTTCAAGTCTTTTGATTATCAAAACTTCTTTCCTAAGATCTTGAAAACTAAATTTAGATACGAAAAGTTCCATAAATTGCATGGATTGCAAACGATTTCTAAAAAAGTTTTTAGAGTAGCAGTTGTTAAATTTCATAAAAAAATATTAAGGGTAAAGAGGTGATAATGATGATAAATATTTCATACTAAATATTTCTAATAAATTAATTTTCTGATGGGAAAACACTTCTTCTACATTCAAATATTTATAATAATTATTAATTTATATTAATATATAATTCATATTATAAAATATTATTGATTGTTATACGATAATTTTTATATAATGTTCAGTGACGTAGAATTTACATTTTCACTGTTAGTTTTTGAGATAGTTTATATTTTAATATGTTGATATAAAGACCTGTATTACTTTAATTCAATAAGACATCAAACACATTTCTGATCTTATCTTAAAAATACTGTGAAAACAAGTTTCAAAAACATATCATTTTTAGAGCTTTTACTCTGTTATGAAAGAAACATAATTAATTTAACATATTTTGGTCGACTATAGACCACTAGTTTCAATTAAAAGACAAACCTGATTTATTGTTAATTAAAAAAATGTATTTCAGGATATTCCTACCCATTGCTTTATCCCGATTTCTCGACTACTACGAACCAAACACACTTTTAACGAAAGAACAAGCGTATATGTACGCTGGACTGGTATCCGGAAGCATCTTCGTCCAAACCATGCTGATCCACCATTATTTCTTCTACGCCTATCACCTGGGACAGAAGATCCGGAGCGCCACGTCGTCCTTGGTGTATCGGAAGGCGATAAAACTGAGCAGATCTGCCCTGGGCGAGACGACGATCGGACAGATGGTGAACTTGATATCGAACGATGTGGCACGGTTCGAATTATGCACGGCAAACCTGCACGATCTGTGGATGGGGCCCGTTGAGCTCGTGGTGGTTTTGGTTTTGTTGTATCAGTACGTTGGATATTCGGCCTTACCAGGAACAGGATTATTATTGTGCTTCATACCGTTTCAGAGTAAGTATTTGCTGTGTAAGAGCTCTCGAGAGAGTGATATTTACCAAAAAAGGGTCACCAACATTGAGTAAAAAAACATTATTATGCAATATTTTGTCAATATCTATTATTCTATAATATAAAAGGGTAAATATTAAACATACAAAATAATTTTTTAAATATTTGAAGACTCCAATGGAAACAGATCAGATTGGGAGTTGCTACTACAACCTTTATTGATTAATGTATTTGAAGTGAAATATAGATGATCGAGAATATATATATATATATATATATATATATATATATATATATATATATATATATATATTAGGCATTATTTTACAAAAAAATGTAACAAGAAATAAAATGAAAACAAGTAGAAAGTCAGGCTATCTAGAACTTAAAAATTACTTTAAAAAAGAACTTAAACTTAAATAAATGTATAAGTAAATTCAAGAAGAAATCAAAATAAAACAACATAAAAACAAATATACAACTATTTCAATCTTTATTTTAGTTAAAAAAAAAAACTAAAGCTACCTAGAATTTAAACAAGATTTTTTATGTTGTAAAATGTTGTATTGTGTTATTATTATATATATATATATATATATATATATATATATATATATAATCTCAACCATAGTATGTTATATTCTAAGTTTTTTGTACATACGTCATCAAGATGTTTTATCTATTGCCTTTCGCAATTTGTAAATTTTGTTTTAGAATCAGACAACATTTTCCTTCTCATTTTATTCTAGTTAAAAAGAGACACAATACTGTCTGATTAGTTCGAAGACGTAAACGAATGAGCCTGTCAGAGCCGACGTATACAAAATTCTTGAAAGCAATATTTATAAGAGGTTATAACTCTAACCTATAAACTCTTGTGGCTGTATAACTATTGTAACTCTAGATTTTAGATGTACTATAATGTTAAAATAAATTATATTTGATAACATTTTTGCTCAATTATTTTATTTAGACTAGAATTTTTTTGTATGTTAAAGCTAAACTGAACTAAAACTCAAAATTGCTGCGGAAGCATTGCGACGTTTTGATGTCACAAATTTAGATGACATATGTACACAATAACTTTGAATAAACCATGGACTGACTCTAGTAAATTGCAGAAACGTTAGTGGATAGCGCAATTTTTTACGACATTCGCATATTACCTAAAAAATAACGCAGGATCATAGGAAATAATTTCAAAATAATAAATATAATGAGCAATATTTCTAAGATGTACAAAATACCTTTGAGCAGACTACAGAATTATTTGGGTCTATATTTTAATTGAAAAATAAGACCAAAGTTTATCTTTTTCTATTTTAAAACAAATATAAACCAGAACAAAAACATAAGGAAGTCATATCAAAACTAAAACCAGACAAAGCACAAAGTTGAACGTAACATAGAAGGGCAGAAAACAACTACAAAGCAAATTTAAGATTACCCGGAACTTGAACAATAATTTCCAAAAACAACTAGATCAGAACTGAGAACATTATTACTACAATCATCGATCATAGAATGTTTTAAGGTTATTTCGAACAACAATATTACTGTATTGGTTTGTGTGTTTAGTGTGGATGGGTAAAAAGACATCTTTATGTAGACTTAGAACGGCCATCAGGACCGATGAACGTATCAGGATCATGAACGAAGTGATAACAGGCATGAAAGTAATCAAAATGTACACCTGGGAAAAACCTTTTTCCAAATTGGTTCGAATTATCAGAATGTAAGTACATAAATATTTGTAGTGGATGGACAAAATAATATGAACACCTGACAATACACAATATTTGATCACTAATATAGTGTTGGGGCACCTTTTACTTTTAAAACAGCTACTGATATTCTTTGCAAAATGGTATTTGCATAGTTTTCAATGGAATATCGCTCCAGTTTTGTACCAAAACATCCACTATATGCGTCATTGAATTTGCTCATTTTCTGCTCTAAAAAAAAGTTTCTAAGTTTCTTTTTCTACCACTTAACATCAAATGATTTAAATAAAACTGTTAAGTGTTTAACATCATCCTTTATCAAAGATATTCCACAATTTATCATCATTATATATCGGCTAAATGGTGACCGCGATTCGCTATGCAACTTTCGACTATTTTTAAGGCATTTTCCATAAGATCTAAGGCTGAATTTCTTGAATTTCGTGACAAATATTGTCTTTAAGATATTGAATCGTTTGGGACTTATTCACATAAACTTTTGATTTTAAAAACACCCGTAAGAACAAGTCTGGTGCTGATAAATCTGGAGACCTGGCTGACCATGCTATATCGCCATTTCTAAGACTAATTTCGGTCTTTGTGGAAAAACGTCATTAAATTACTGAATTATTGAAAATTCGCGCGTAAACGATAAATTGCGATTTTGTGAGGGACTAGACGATTAGGATATTTTTGACGCAATTTCCACTGAGTGAAAATAATGCAACGATTATTTTCAATAAATATTGTCACTATTTCTGCTCGTTCTTGTGGTGTATATTTATCCATAATAAAATTTGGACATCTTCACAACACAATGGTTAAAACAAAACTGAGCTAAACATCACATAACCAAGATGGCGCTCAATCAAAATGCTAGCGGTAATTTTACCCCACCTGTTATATTGCATGGTGTTCATATTATTTTTTCTTTGTCCTGTATAACCCCTCCATGCCAAATTCCAGGAAGGAGATAGCCCAAATCAAGAATAACCTTTTCCTTCGCGGGATTATGATGGCTTTCAATGTGTGCCTCACCAGAGCAGTCATAGCGTCCTGCATACTCACCTTCGTGCTGATGGGCAACAAGCTCAGCGCCAAGTACGTCTACGTTGTCTCGCTGTTCTTCGAGATCCTACGGCAGTCCATCAACCAAGGCTTCACGTTCGGAGTGGCCCAGATCGCGGAAGCCGGCATATCCGTGAAGAGAATCAAGGACTTTCTAATGTTCGACGAGTTAAAAGCATCGATTTCTTCAGATCAATTAACAGATACGAACTCCAAATCTATAGTGTTGAAGGATTTGAGTGTTAAGTGGGCGATATCTGATACGGATTTCGTGTTGAAAGGTATAAACATGGAGGTAAATAGCGGGGAACTGGCCACGGTTGTTGGTAAAGTCGGTAGTGGCAAATCAGCGCTGCTCCAAGCCATCCTAAAAGAACTGCCACTGGTTTCTGGTAGTGTGAGGATAACGGGAATCATATCCTATGCTTCCCAAGATCCCTGGTTGTTTATGGCCAGTGTGAGGCAAAACATCACCTTCGGTCAGCGGTACGACCCCGGAAGGTACCACCGAGTCATTAGAGCTTGCGGGTTGGAAAGGGATTTAACCCTGCTTCCTTACGGCGACCGTACTCTGGTGGGGGAAAGAGGTGTGTCCTTGAGCGGTGGTCAAAAAGCCCGGATAAACCTAGCCCGAGCTGTTTACAAACAAGCGGATATCTATCTTCTAGATGATCCTCTATCAGCCGTGGATACCCGAGTTGGTAGACACATTTTCAACGAATGTATCTCCACATACCTGAAAGATAAATGTGTTATTTTGATCACTCATCAGCTTCAATACTTGAAGCACTGCAAGAAGGTTTATGTCATCAACAATGGCGTAATGGAGACCTGCACGCCATCTACGGAATCCAGTGATGAATTCAGAGGCATCATCAAGGAACTGGAACAACAAAACAAGAAAGATGGTAACGACGATGCCAATATTTCCGATGTAGAGTCTGTAAACACGGGGGACGAAACAAAGGAAAAATCAAGCGAAAGCCCTACTATGGAGAAAGAAGGCAAAGTGGAGGGAAAGGTCACTTGGGCCGTACACAAGTCGTATTTACTCGCGGGAGGACACTGGTGCAAGATTTTATCACTGTTCCTGTTGTTTCTCGTCTCCCAAGCTTTAGCAAGTGTGTCTGATTACTTCTTGAGCATATGGTAAGTACGAGGTTGCTCACTGAGAACCATTAATTTTATTGACATCAATGTTATGACCATTCCTCATTTTTATTTTGGGACTTTTCCAGTTTTTCTACCCTTATTGCTAACTAACTAATATTGTGTCACATTTCAACCTAAAATTCATCGAGCAATTTCATCATATCGACGATGGTATATTGAATATAGTATATAGGTACCTTTCAAATATTTTCTATTATTTCTTCTCAGGTCCCCGGCCTGATACATAGATGGTGCTACTAGAATTAAATCCATATGTTTTTTAGTTAGCCCTAACCCTCAAAAGGTGCGTGTATAAATTTGACGGCTGTCGGATCATTAGTTTGGGAATTATAGCATTTTGAGTAAAGAAACTTTTGTTATTGTGAAAAAAATAGATAAAAACGAATTTCGCGTGTTGATAAAGTATTGCTTTTTGAAGGAAAAAATACAGTTGAAGTAAAAACTTGGCTTGATGCCGAGTTTCCGGACACTGCCCCAGGAAAATCAACCATCAAGGATTAGTATGCTAAGTTTAGACGTGGTGAAATGAACACCGAAGACAATGGACACCCAAAAGTGGTTGTTACCGACGAAAACATTTAAAAATTCACAAAATGATTTCTAAAAAAAATTAAGAGGGATAAAAAGAAGAAGAAGTCTGAGATGACACTTTTCACCGTTAGTAAAAAAAACAAGGAAGGAAACATTTAACTTCTATATTTAATTCTATCTAATCTAGGACTAGAGACACAAATTCTTAATGAAATTCCGAATTAACAGTTCTAATATTTTAACATTATAATTAACATTTTCTGTTGGTTGAGGTAGCAGTAGTTGTTTTCTAATCACAGGAGTCTCTCAGAAAATGATTCATTTATCTTTTCTTGCTTGTTCTTCTTCTACAATGAATTCTTTTATGCTTATCTTATTTCAATTTGTTCGATTACGTGACGATGCTGTTTTTTATATATCCCTTGTCATTGGCATCAAATCCACCAATCTTAAGCCATTGAAATCAAACTCCACAGCTGGTAAATGATCACCATTAGCTTTGCTTAAGACTGTTAAAAATTAACTCTTGGTTTTAATGAATACGTTAATTTTAGGGTAAATTTAGAACAAATGAAGCTCATGCAGTCCACTAGCAACATGACAGCTGCCAACAAACCCTCGTCATACACAGACATATTGCTTGAATTTTGGTTCAGAATACTTAACGAAGATATGTGCCTAATAGTCTACGAGAGCCTAGTACTCATAGTGGTACTCTTACTGGTGATGAGGTCCTTATTATTCTTTCACTACTGTGTGAAAGCATCCATCAATCTACACGAAGAAATGTTCAAGAAAATAATCAGTGCATCCATGAGATTCTTCAATATTAACCCATCTGGTCGTATATTAAACCGATTTTCCAAAGATATGAATCAAGTTGATGAATACTTACCGATTGTTTTGTCAGAAACCTTACAGGTAAGTTAATATTGTTAATTATAACATTATCTGTACTTTGGTAGGTTGTTCAATAAAAGTTATGATTCAAAGAGCTCTAAGTCGGGCGAATACGGAGGACATTGCGTAGTCTTAGTGAAATATGATTTACCTTTAAAACGGTTTTTTCTTTTGCAATCTGTTACAACCAGCTGGTCCAAAACTGATGCTAAATCTTTTAATCCTAGTAGCGCCATCTCTTATCGGGCATAAAAGCTATTAAATAGCGTTGGGAACTATCGACAGACAACAATGGAAATAGTCGAATAGTCGCAAAACAGTCGAAACAGTCGATATTCAAAAAACTAGCGACTGAAAATAGTAATTACTTGAAAGGAATGGAATTTTTCTGTGGAATGGAATAATACCCCACAAATGTTTTATCGTATTTTAATGTGCTCATTGCTATTTTTAGATAATATACTATAATAAATATAGACAATACAATAGAACTTAAACAAAATCTAAATACTAAAGATAAAGTACAATAACTATAAATACTATATAAAAATTAAACATATACCTAACCATAGAAAAAAAACTAATCCGTGATATAATTAAAAATGATCTGAATGAAATGATATAAATGCTTTATATATTATTGAACGGTAATATTTTTAACAAAAATCAAGAGAGTAATCGAAATATTATCTATTATTGTCATAAGAACAGTCAAAATATTTTATTATTTATCGTTTCCAATTTTAATCTTTTTACTCTATTACATTAGCAATCTTGAAAAACATCGTACCAAGATGCTATAATATTAACATACAATATATTGTTATTCACGAGCAAACTACCAAAAAAATTATAAAACTACATATATTCCATAAAAATCTATATAAGCATAAATTGGGTACATTTTTGTCATGGTCGCGGCCAGGACGACAGAGCCAGAACGTTAAAAATCAGTCGAATGAAACTAGTAGAACCAAAAATAGTAACTAAAAGTAACAAAATCAGTCGGACCAAAAATAGCGACTGAAACAGTCGATAGTAAAAAGTAGTCAATTACTAAACAGTCGATAGTCGAGTTCAGTCGATAGTTCCCAACACTACTATTAAACAAATTACCAAATAATATTTCTTATTTTAGATTGCGCTGATGGTGGCTGCTATAACCATCGTGGTTGCTACCATAAGCCCATTCATGTTGATACCAACAGCTGTGATTGTCATCATATTTTACTTGCTACGTGTCATTTTTATTGCCACAACCAGAGATGTCAAAAGATTTGAAGCAATAAGTAAGTACGATTCGACTTATATAAATATAATTGTCACTGCGTTTTCTGAAATCGTCGTTTTTAAAAATTAAATCCTATTTTTAGTTTTAAAGAATGTAGCACGCGTTAATGCTGTCAAAAAATTTACATTTCATTTTGCTATACTGCCAGTTCGTATAAATTATACGTACCTATACAGAACATAGTAGGCCAATTATTCCATAGTTCTCTTTTGAACGTCTTTATATTTTTCAATATACGTTTCCAAGTTCTAATGTTATAAGACGACTTTTAATCCGTTTTTATTTTGAAGCAGTGTTATTTCAACGAAGAGTCATTTGAAACTTAAAATATTTTAACTTTAAATTTGAACTGGCAATGTTGCATCATTAAATACCTACTTTATAGATTTAAAAAAGACAATTGCGGTAACAGACGTCATGTCAGTTGTCACTGTCACATATCCCAATATTAGACAAAAATAAATATTATTTAAAGATTTTTTTTTTGTTTATCTTAACACATTTCAGCAAGAAGTCCGGTATACTCCCATCTGACGGCATCCTTACAAGGAATAACGACGATAAGAGCTTTCAGTGCACAACAATTACTGATAAAAGAATTCGATGTTCTCCAGAACGCCTACAATTCGGCGTATTTTATGTTTTTGGGCGCGAACAGGACCTTCGCCTTTTGGTTGGACGTGAACACTGCGATATTCGTCAGTTTAGTTATATTTGGTTTCCTATTATTCAGTCATGGTAAGTCTAGAAACTCATATTTCTATTTATTGAATTAGCTTTTAAGTTAGTTTTATTTGGGCATTGGAATTATTTGACATTGACACATGTCATAGCAATAACATGATTTTTTCTTTTTTAAATTGTTAAGTTGTTGAGTAAATATACTTTCCATTATTTTTACACATTTAACTATTCACATTTAATATTATTTATTCAGTACTTCTTCATTACCACGTTCACTCTTCGTTTTCTTCTTTAACGTTCCCTACTCACCATAACCTCATTTCTAGTTGAAGTTAGCCTTGTAATTGAAGATGGCAAGGCACCCAACAAAAAATAAATACTATATTTCAACTCGCAATGTTGCCAGATTGTAAATATTGTATTTTAGCTAAGGTATATTTCAGGTTGAATGAAGAATAAGTTTTAGGAAAATTGGTCAATTAGAGCAGCCATTTTAAAGTTGTTTTGCACAAATAATACTATGTATAAAACAGTAGAATTATCAAGCAAAAATATCAACAAATGATACATCTGGTGTAAAAAATACTAAACAAATATGTTTTAACGCTTTTTAGAAACATACGGTGGTAACGTAGGTCTAGCCATCACTCAAGCCATAACGTTGACAGGACTCTTCCAGTTTGGCATAAGACAATGGAGCGAGATGGAGAATACCATGACTTGCGTGGAGAGAATAAAAGAATACAGCGAAACACCACCCGAAAGTCAGAATAGCACGTGGCAACCACGCAGCAAATGGCCTACATACGGAGACGTTAAATTTAACCAGATGTCTTTGAAATACGGACCGCAGGAACCTTACGTGTTGAAACAACTTACCGTAGAGATAAAAACGAAGGAAAAAATTGGAATAGTCGGACGAACTGGAGCGGGCAAATCCTCGATAATCGTAGCCTTATTCAGATTAGCCGAATTCGATGGCGACATCTTTATAGACGGAATAAACGCCAAAACAATACCGCTAAGTTGTTTAAGGTCTAACATTTCTATTATTCCACAAGAGCCCGTATTGTTTTCCGGAACACTACGAAAAAATTTGGATCCGTTCGACGAATACCCTGATGACGTAAGTACAATCATATAAATATATAGTTCTTCAAATAAAACAGACAATGCACGTCATCAACAACATCCTACGTAATACCAAATTCCGTTTATAAAAACGTAACGTCCCTTTTAAACTAGGAGCATTTTTCTTTTTTATTTTACTAATTACTTTTTGCTCTAGTTAAAAAGAGACAGAATGAAATTTGATGAGTCCGAAAATATAACCAAATCGGTCTATAAAATTCGATTTTTATTGGTACTGGTCGACACCGTTGTCATATGTCAATTTAAATATAATAAAATAACTCTAACCTAAAACTATTATGGCTCTTTGGTTAACTGTAGTTTAAGCCCTTCAATAAATGTACATTAGATAATGTTAAAATAAATTATATTTTATAACGTTATTTTTAGTTCATTATTTTATTTACATTAGTATTTTGTGGTCAAGAATCAAAAGGCAATGTTGTATTATACATTTTGATCAAGAGCATTGACTTTGATGAAGTTTTATTGAAAGGACTATACGTTCAATTTTACCGAAGTCAATTTCCCAACTAATCTGTGTATTGGAAATAAAGAATATAATATTTACTAAACAGAATCATGTTCATAATCATAAAAAATAATATTTTAACAATAAAATCAATATTTTAAATAAATTCCTAATTAAAAAGCATAAAAAATACTCAATACAAAATATGCTCGACAGCTTACGGATATATCCGATACCAAACGAGCTTCATTTGATTATGACAGCGTTGACATTTGATAAAATTATTGTATCACGTCAGTTAATTCATTAGCTCGTACAGGTTTGGGATATGGCAAATAAATATTACAAATATTTGACAATTTTGAAAGAAAACTGTCAAAGCGGCTGACATTTAGTAATTTTGATAGATAACACACAGTTATTTTAGGTTATATGGGGCGCTCTAGACGAAGTTCAACTAAAGCGATCGGTGTCAGAATTAGTACACGGCCTGGAAACGCGAATGTCCGAGGGAGGATCCAATTTCAGCGTAGGGGAAAGGCAGCTGGTGTGTTTAGCACGTGCGATAATCAAGAACAACAAAATACTGATCCTGGATGAGGCCACGGCTAACGTTGACCCGCAAACCGACGCCTTAATCCAGTCCACGATACGGAGGAAATTCGTAGATTGTACCGTATTGACGATAGCGCATCGGTTGAATACGATTATGGATTCGGACAAAGTGATAGTGATGGATGCGGGGAGAATTACCGAGTTCGGGGAACCCTATAAACTGTTGGAACAGGCGACCGGTGCTTTTTATAATCTCGTTCAACAAACTGGAAAAGACATGTCAAATAATTTAATGTCAATTGCAAAAAATCATTATCAAAACAAATTAGCAACATATCAATTCGATTGATTAAACTGTGAATATGTATACAATAAAATATAAAGAACCTCAAAGGTATTTTGTCTTGTTTTTTTTTCTTTTCTTTTTACAGCATATAATAATATGAGAGATTTTATTTTATTTTAATTTAATTTATAATTATAAACAGAAATGTTTATTAGTAATATTTTATATCAATACTTAAAAATTCGATATCCAACATGTTTGAACAACCTGACAACACCGTAAAATCTAATTAATCAAATAAAAGTGTCAAAGTTATGTCAGAGAGTTATAGGGTCACAAAATAGAAGGTCTTCAATGTTTTGAGTATAGGTTATGTGTTTATTTATGTTTTAAGTGTATTTAAGTTTTCCATTACGAAAATCATTGTAATATAATAAAAAATCCACGTTATTTGTAAATCATGCCGAAAGTTGTTTCTCGAAGTATAGCGTGTTCAGACACCAAAGATCAGGAAGAATATGGAGACGAGAAACCTCTACACATATATTATTGTTTATGTGGTCAAATGACACTCATTTTAGGTAGGTAGTAATATTGTTACTCATTTATTTTATTATTTTAACCAATATTGTCATTATATTAGATTGTTCAATTGAAAAGCTTCCGTTACGGAAACGTGACGGCGCCAGAGTCTTGGATGGCACAAATCATGCCCATAAAATAACCTGCGATACCGATGAGACAGTTTATTTAAAACGAGCTGAAGGTATCGAGAAACAATTTCGATTAAAATGTAAGAAATGTGGATTGTTATTGTATTACAAGCATGATCCAAATAGTCCTGTTAGTTTTATTGTACGAGGTTCTCTAATTAAATCAACAAACGAAGGACCTATTACGGATATATATAATCAAGTTGCTGTAGAAAAACCGAAGAAAATTATGGTAACGAAACACACTAAAAACATGGGTAAATTCAGTTCTGTGACTGTTTCTACAATAGATGAGGAAGAAGATGAAATAGAAGCAGTAAGTTACAGTATTTTTTTGCTTAATAAATATTACTTATACGTTAATTTACAGCGTGAAGTCGCCGACAGTTATGCTAATAACGCAAGGATAATTGAAAAACAATTAGAGAGGAAAGGAATGAACAAGAGGAAACAGGAACAGAGTAAAGCTCAAGAAATTAAGAAAGTTCGTGGTACTTTAATCGATAAGTAGTTTTTCATCTGATTAAATTAAGAGGTATTATTAAGAATTGGGGAAAAATTAAACCAGACATATTCGAGTTGGTCTTGTCGCTTTTATTTTCAATAATTTTGTTTGCCCTTATGAGTTAATAAAAATTAAAAATACAGCACATTTATACAAATATTTACAAATCTTGTAAAATAACACCTATGTATAGATCATTTACAAGATGTCTAATATATTATTCCTTAGAGATACAACAAACAAAATACAAAAAATCAAACAGATAAATAGAAATTATCCAAGGTAATTAATAATATAAACAGTATACTAAGATGTAAACACTGTATATAATATATATTCTTGTTAATTTTAAGCGCTGATAATGATGAGGAACATTAATAAATTTATGAAAACGTAAAACTTAAGCTTTAGTTTATGTCATGAAATAAGTGAGGTAAGGTTAATTGATCTCTTTATAACAGAAAATAGGTAAAATTTCGAAAAATACAAAATTCACTATACATAAATATACAAAAATGACTTTTTATTTGTGTTACTGACTAGAATCATTTCATTTGCTAGACAGCAGTGGTGTTGTTTCTTCTGCCGGTGTACGATGCTGATGAACAGATCTTCTAGAACATGGATAAATAAGATACGTGACAATAAAGAAGCGACATGATGTTGTAGAATGGCTAATCTACAGGGTTGGCAGCAATGTATGTTCGGTTCTCTGAAATAAGGCTCCATCCTAATAACAGATCTCATCTGACATAATCTGATGATTCGGAATCATTTAAATGACAAAGTTTTTTAAGCACTACTTAGGCGTTTTGAGTTATTTGGTTAAATACAAAGAGGAAAAGGAGCAGTTGGCCATGACAAGTTCAACCATGGGTAAACTGACGCAAATGTCATTTTACTTTCTTGTGTCTAAATATCATTATCGGGAGAAAAGCTGGCCTTGGAAAAAAATAAATAAATAGCTCGCGTTTACCAAATTTATTGATTCGGTGGAAGTTTCTAGCCTTAAATAATTTATCGCAGAATTTAGAAATATTAAAGGTTGTGATTTTGATGCTTCAGGTCGTGTTTGCCATTTATTTACGTAAAAATAACGTCACATGACACTGGTGAGCTTTTTAGTGTAAGCAATAGTAGGAAGAAAAAAATTTCTGAAGATATATTGTTCATAGCCTTGATCTTTGAATGGTCATTTTTAATATTTAATTGTGATGACTTAAATGTATAATTGTATACTTAAATGCTTACTTGCCGTGGACCATGAAGAAAACCAAATTAACATTATTGCCAATCTGTATAAGTGCTGATGTAATGAAAGAAATGTCAATTTATATTAATATCACCATACTTACCGCTTGAATTTCCTGTTGAATAGACCTATCAAAATTATTATAGAGAGCAAATACTGTTTCGAAATGAAATGAAGCACAAAACTGCTTTACTGCTTATGTCATAAATAAGACAAGAAGCGATTGTGTCAGTGTACTCACCTATTAGCATGTGTATTGTGCAACACCAGAGTGCTGGCTCTCATATTCGTTGCCCCCCAAAAAGCGTCTGGCCCTTCCGCCATATAGTTGAACATACTCTTTCTCACGTTACTGTTAGGGAATGAGGCTCTGTTCAGTACAGGAAGTGAATGCGATTCCAAGTCCATGCTCGAAAAAACACCCAAGTCAGCTGGAAAGAAACGAAGTACAAGAAAAAATATCATTTAATATCATGAATGGTTATTAGGATAATCTTCAAGATGGCACATATTCCTCAGCAAGATTCAACAATTAGTTCACGATTGATGACCTGTTTGACAATTTGGCTTATCAGGATATTATCAGGAATCTTTCTATTCTGTCTGAAGATCCTATCGTCCTTCCCATCTCTTTCAAATAATTTTTGATCAAACTTCAATGTAAATAGAGGAAAAGGAGCGAAGCTTCCTTGATAATTATAGACCTATTGGCTTGTTTAGAACAAATTCAAAGATTATAAAATGAGTATCAGATGAGTAATTCTGGTAAAGACCAAGACATTTCCTCTTGACTGAAATTGTTAGTTCACGTTTCAGCTCAAACAAAGGTGATGTTGTAGTTAACATTGTTGGTGCCTTTCTTTATTTAAGATATATCTTAGTCTGGTAACAAGAACACATAGAACAGCATAAAATATGGATTGGTTCTACATTTTCGAATATTCTGTTCGGTTTCGAAAGGTTTCGAGGGTTTTCGAAAATTAATTAAAGTAGTATTGTTGTAAAGTAATTGAATTGTGTGTAAGTGAATTATTGTAAATGAATCATATAATGGAATAAAGTACAACAAAATCGCGGAGATGTTAAAAAATATGAAAGTATTGTAATAAAATAAAGTAAAATATTTCATAAGCTCTGATATTAATAAAAGATAGTTCTTAACAAAGTTCTTCGATTAATAATGAACTCAGTTTTATAAGAAATACCCAAACGCTCTCCGGAATTGTTTCAATCTCTAGGATAAAGGACATAAAATGCAGTAAAAAAACATAATAAGCATTGCACTGCACTATGGCGTTCTCTTGGCCACCGGTCACAAGTGTGGATTTTTAAAAATATGGCTAATTTTTAGTGGATGAACAGGCATACCTTCTTGGTCTGAATCCGTGCTCAAGGCGTCGTAAGATGGGTGCCACCACATAACCGCGTCTGCAATTGTTTTCAAATTTCCAAAATTTACTCTAAGGTCATGAAAATATAATTCCCAAGCGAGTCGATTTTTTCGTTATAAGAAGATTAAAAACTGCCATTTTAATAGTGATCAAAAAAAATCCTAGTCCCTCTATCAATTAGTTACGTTTACACACCTACTAGATATAGTCCTTCCAATAGAACAACCAACGCACGTCATAGATAACGTCGAATGCACAGCCAAATTCAGTTTCTAAAAACTAAAATTCGTTTTAAACTCGGAGCGGATTTTTCCTTCTCGTTTTACTAATTAGCATTATTTAAAAGAGACATAATGCTGCCTGATGCGTCGGAACATGTAACCGAATTAGCCTATAAAATTCGATTCGATAGTCAAAACATTAATGAAAATAATTATAAGAATTCGTTGAGCTCTTTCCTTCAGACCTTGGTACAGTGTTAGAAAACATACGATTTAATTGGTGTAAAGATAACCCACAAAGAGGTATCATGGAACTTTAAAAGATTGCAAAATTATTCAAAATATTAATGAAATTAGGGAACTCTTTGAGCTCTTCCATCCATCCACTGTTAGGCAACAAAGGATTTAAAGGGAGTAGAGACAACCCAGATAGAGGTATAAATGGAACTGTAAGACAATGTTTTTAAAAGCCTATAATAAAATTAAGGAAGATTTTTCATTTCTATTTATGTATCTAGACTGTATCAAGAGTAAAAAAACCAAAACTTAAATTTGATGCATTGTACATTGGCTGTTTTATTGGAAAGACTACATATATCGTCTTTGTAATGATAACTTACCATCGTTTTCTTTGACTTCCTCATTAACACTCTCAACGAAATCCCGCAATTCTCTAGGAGGTTCCCATTCCGGATTCGTGGCAGTGAAATGCATTAGGGAGAGTTCCACCTTTCCGTCTTCCGCCTGGCTGTACTGATCCGCGGTTACCTGAAATAAAAGAGAACAAATAGTCACGGCCACCTACGGGTATAATAGAGAAATTACCATAGCGGCGGAGCTCTCTTCCGGTTGCCAGTCCGGATCGCCGTGCTTTCGGATGTCCATCTGCGCGAAACTGCACACGTCTCCGACGCCCACAACTGATATCGTGAAATTGCGAAAGAAATCAACGAAATCGAGGGTGCGAGGATAGACGTATCGCAACAGGAAATACGGCGTCAGGATCGGCGAGAGAAATTCCTCCAATAACGCCGCAAACCTAAAACGTACCTCCCGTTAGAAATGTTTGTAAAAATTAATTGCATCTTGCATTAGATATACTTAGTACAACCTTAATTTACAAATTAATTTATTACTACTGTTCTGTTATACTTATTATTAATACATCAGTACGTATTTCCCCAATTTAAAATAAAACTAAACTACTTAAGCTAAAGTTAAGAATACTTATAGACTAAACAAGTTCGTGTGGTTTGGCTCGCTTCAATCTTTTGAGTTCCTCCGTATTGTTCAGTAACTGAATTGCTGTGACGTAGCAACCTTATGTCATGTTTTCAAAGATTTCGCCTTAATCTTTGATCACTTCGTGTATCCATTTAATTTCGAAGTTATCGTGCAGCTCTTTGTTGGACACGTAGCAATAAGCATTGGTAATTAATGGTAGAACTTTGTTTTGGGTGCATTTGATTACTAGTTGGTTTGATGTTTCAGTGCAAGTTTGACATATTTGCACCCCATAAGTCCAAATTGGCTCAGTCAATCATCTTGTATCTTGAGTTGATTGACTTTTGAGTCTAATCTGATGTGCTTTTTGTCTAACATTTTGTCTTTGATGTTTCTAATTCAATCAACCATCGAGATGTATGCCAAGCTGTTTAGCTAATTCTGCTTGTCTTTTGTCATTTCGCCGCAACACAAAATTAGCTTGGACAGATTTGGAGCTATCAAGCTGTATATTCCAGTCTCGCGTCCATTTGTGGATCTTGTTGACCGTTGCTTGTACTTTTTCTACAGCCTTCCTTTTCTTTTGCCATGATATCTGTGTAATCGGAAAAAGTTCCAAGTACTGTTTATTTTGTTGTTGAGATATCAGCAGTATAGAGCAGATATAGAAGTGGCCCCAAAACACTATCCCGTGGAACTCCAACTGAAATAGGTTTAAATGTTGAGAATGCCTCTTCATGTGAGACTCCAAATTTTCTTTCCAAAAGATATGACTTCAGCAGTCGAACTGTTTAAACTGATTTGTTCTTGCATAAGTCTAAACGTGCCCCAACTAGTATTAACAATACTGGAGTCTGAGCAGCTGATGGTTTGCACAGCACTGGATTTGTATTTAATTTGATGAGATGCCTTTCGAAATGTAAAAGTCCTGTAGGCCTGGTACTTTATCAGTCGTCGGTGAGCCAGCAAGTGGGTTCACGCCCTGAATGATTAAAATTAGTAATATTTATTGCTGTGAGTAATTAGTTTCCTTTTCCAAGTATCATTAATCGTGAACCTCAGGCTGTGTGTTTAACATTTAAGTCCCCTCCAATAATAAACCTTGAGCCTAATTTTAAAAATAAATATCTGTATTGTGTTATTTTGTATCTTGGTGGACGGCATATAATTCCTATGTTTATTTCAGTGCCGTTCTTTTCTAACGCTAACTATCTTAGCTTGCACTTCTTCTTTTCTGATCTCGTCTTATTGGAACTACTGTATATTTTGTTTTTTAATTAGAGCTGTTCCGCCTCGAGCACGTACACTGAAGTGTACTGTCCAGTATGCATCTCAAAACCCCGAAGCCGTTAGTAATTGCGGAACAAACCATTTTCGTTCAACGCACTCACCTGTACTGGAACACTTGTTGAAATCTCGCGCGTACTGGCGCTGTATGAGCCAATCCCTGCCAGTCTCCAGCCAAATAATGAGTATGCAAAACGACGGCCTTCAACAACGTTTCCGGACACCATATCTGCGTTTCATCAGGAACGACCGAGCGACAGATGGTTATCAGACCCGTTAAAACGGCCAGGAGCGTCAATACCTGAAATTTAAAAGTCAGCATTGAGAGTACAAGGGGTCCCACACCAAAAAATGTCAAGTCAAAAATCTGAAGTTATATCGACAGATAGGGTTCCTTTGAAAAGAAAATTGGGTTAAAGAACATCGTTTCATAAGTAACAAAACACTAATGGTCAAGTAAATATACTCAGAGTATGCAACCTTGTAGCACACAAGTCCACTCATTAAGTCACTTTTTCCTCCAAATAAGAAATTCTGACTAATACCTGAATCTTTCCTTAATCAAACATAAATGTTTCGACAACACTAAAGCAACATTCGTGAAAGACCATTGGACGTGAACCTACTAGATATTATTCTAAGACCCCTTATTATTTTTCTTCTTATATTAAGAAGAAAAAGAGTTGATTGATCTAAAACTTCCTGAAATAAAGCATAATTTCTTAAGATGGAAAATGGGGAAGACCAAATAAATGTCGGATGATGTCAGCTAGTAAAAATAAAGAATGATTCTACAACAAAATATCTTGAAAGCTTCTTTAAATAAAATAAAAACTAAATAAACAACGATAAATCCTAAATTATCTATAGTATATTCAAAATAACAGTGAACTCACGTCATCAAGATGTTTAATGTATTGCCCATCGCAATTTGTAAATTAAGTTTAAAACCAGACCACATTTTCCTTCTAATTTTATTCTAGTTAAAAGACACAATGCTGTTTGATATATTAGAACATGTAACCAAATCAGCCTGCAAAATTCTCCAAAACATTAGTGGTAATAATTAGAAGTTATAATCTTAGCAGACGTTGTTTCGACGCTTTGCTTTTAAACGTCGAAGCTATTAGATAGTCAGGGTCAGAAACAGATTGCATCTCTAATAAATTACTTCAAAGAAGAACGAGATGATAACGGTAACCTCGGTAATATTATTTTGGTTCCATTATTCTATTTAGATTAGAATGTTTTATATATCAAGGCCAAAATGAACTGAAACTCGGTTGATACGGCAACACTGCGACGTTTTGACATCATAAATTTAGATGACGTGAGTTCACTGTTTTGTTGAACGGACTATAGAATGCTTGTTTAAAAACGATATAATGTCAAAGTATAAGGTAATTAAAAACAAAGCAGTTTTCACTTACCTGATCCCAATATAAAATATCATTATCCACAAAACTCAAACACACTAAAATGGCTAGAACAGAACTGCACATAAAATTCAGATGTTGCGCTATAGTAACAACCAGGGGATTGCTAAATGAGTCTAAATATTTCGTTGCCGGTTTATACGCCCTGGTCAGTCTCACGTGGAGTTCATGATCTAACTCATTAAAGTGCCTGAAACAGAACATAACACCTGAACAACATCGAAACGGATACCTCGCGCTGATAGCCCACCTCAGGTAGAGTCTCGCATACTGCGACCAATATCTAATACCGAATTTACCGGGCTCCCTTCGAACTAAATCGAAATAGCTGAAAAAATAGAAAATAATCTGACCGATAAAGATCAGGGGAAAAGCAAGGACATTCACTAATGATAGCCACAGTACATGGTGTCCCAGCTGCGCTGCTAATTTCTCTCTATTAACTGATCTTTTGTAGGCTTCCTTCAAGTGCCAGGGATTCTCAAATAGCGACCAAGGAGACCAGAACAACAAAAACATCATATTTATTCTACAATGCAATAATAATGATTTACTATTAAAATACTCACATTAAGAACACACAGCTACCTCATTCCTTTAGTCCAATAAACAATTTCTCCCAAGAGAGGTACATTTACTCTAGGTGGTAGAAGCTTTTTATTAAACAGTGCTACTAAATAATTTGTCTGCCTGAGTATTCGATGATAAATATCTAATTCAGTTAACTCTCTTTTATGAATACACATTTGTAAATCCAATTGTGCCTAAACAGTAACTGGTTTACTTTTATATATCCATAATGACAAAAGCAGACTTACCTGCTTAAGCTTGGATTGCACTTCATGCCAAGTTAAATTGTCTAACTCTTTATCAGATATTCCCAAAGCTTGATTATAAAATTGCTTGATATCCCAATACATTATAATGGCATACAATTTCCTGATAAAATTAAGAATAAATAGCAAAGTTAAAAAGATGATTAACAGCCAGCCAAATAAAGGAAGATTAGATATGACCTATAAAAATATCACTAATTAATACAAAGTCTTTGTTTATGAATGTTTCATTTACCTCATTAAATGGTATAAGGAGATCAAAAATCATAGGATGATTAGATTTAGAATCGCTATTGAAGATTTTTGAATAATCAATTGCAAACAACATAGAAATAGTTAAACCACACACAAATACAAATTTGTGGAGTTTGACGACTTCCTGAAAATAGGCATTTTAGTTAATATCAAATAGAATTTATAAATTTGTTTTATACTAACCGAAACAGCAACACATACGAAGCCATGTTTTTGATGATATTTATACACGCGAGTAAAAAATGAATCTAAATCATCGATATGATTCCATCGAGATCGAGTTGGTTCAGACACATGGTGGTGAGGGATAGATTGCTCTTCGAGATCGGCATATTCTTGCAATGAGGCGTAATTGTGCATAATGAAAATTTTAGACTGAAACAAATAATGTTCTCTTAAGTAAATACGAGATTGCACATTTTTAATATATGTCTTAATTTAAAAATAGACATGAGCCTAAAAGTTAATTTTAAATAAAGTTAACGGATAAAATTGTTAAAGG
Source organism: Rhynchophorus ferrugineus (assembly GCF_030347505.1). NCBI lineage: Eukaryota > Metazoa > Arthropoda > Insecta > Coleoptera > Curculionidae > Rhynchophorus > Rhynchophorus ferrugineus. The sequence goes on along the minus strand of NW_027472582.1, from coordinate 73,180,164 downwards.
AACCAAAACATAAACAGCTGATAATTGACAATCACAAAAATAAACAAAAAACTTTTAACTTACCTAGATTGTATTTAGAACAAAACAGCATGATACATTTAAGTGAACTAAATTAAACAAAGATATTTCCAAATATAATAAAAAAAAGGCTTTTAGTGCTAAAAATTTAGGTAAATGATAACAAAGAAACGTCAGATAGTTTTTTAGGTAAATTCCATTCCATTCAAACACTCGATGATATAGTTTCTAATCTTCATCAATTACAGGTGCATATTCGTTGTTTTGTTTCTCTCTAATTAGAAGAACATATTGCATACAGACTTAGATTTAAAAATAAAATTGAAGAGCGTAGTTTATGTAGTTTTGTAATGGTTGGATGACATTCAAATTTATTGACGTCTTAAAACATAAGTCAACCTAGGGATGCCAAAAAAATATCGATATTTTTTTAGCCAATATATATATATATATACATATATATATATATATATATATATATATATATATATATATATATATATATATATATACATATATATACATACAGAAAGTGTTTAATCGATGTTTTTTAATATCTATTGTTGTACAAGAGAGTACCTTTGAGTATCATATTAAAATATCGATATATATATATATATATATATATATATATATATATATATATATATATATATATATATATACATATATATAGAAAGTTATGGTTTTTGAAGTAGTCATCCTTTAATTTCGAAATTTGTGACCCGGTAATCAAAAGAAAAATTTTTTCTTCAAAATTAAGGCTGGGCTGAAATCTCGATGTTGATAAAAAGTAGTATCGACCGGAATTCGCCGATATTTTTTCTGATCCGATATGTTCATATGTATTAATATTTTGTGAAATATCCATATGTTATCTTGCAGCCGACATCCCTAACTCAAACTGTTTTTATAAACAAGGTTTGATTCTATTCTGTAGGAACAAATGTTTGTTTTTCCCACGTCATAATATAAACGTCAACTGTCAGTGGTCGTTTTTGGGTTAGAAAAATAAATCTATTTGTGATGCCACGTAATTTTTAATTATTCTGGAAAATGGGAAACTCGGAGAGTGTTGATATACCTGGAGGAGGTTCAGATGGATATCATATATTTAGAGTATGTTACAGTGTTTTACATTTTACTATGTGGTCTTTTAATTATTATCGATGTTTGCATTGATAATTTCACTGTATATCATAAAACAAATGTAAGTTGCTGTTCATCTTTAATTTATTAATTGTTCTTATCATGCTTAGGTTCAGCCAAATTCTCCTGGATCGAAAGCAGGTTTGCAACCATTTTTTGATATAATTGTAGCTATAAATGGGGTCCGGTTAAACAAAGATGATGGTACCCTCAAAAACATATTGAAAACCAGCATTGGTAAGTGATTTTTTTGAACTAAATATTGCATCGTTAACTAAAAACTACCAATCTTCTAGGAAAACCAATACCAATAACTATATATAGTTCTAAAACTCAGAGTATAAGAAGTGTTACTGTAGAACCAAGTGATTCTTGGGGAGGTCAGGGCCTATTAGGTATTAGCATTCGCTTCTGTTCATTTGATCTAGCAAAAGATAATGTATGGCATATTTTGGAAATTCACCCAAATTCTCCAGCAGAATTAGCAGGTAAATATATAATAAAGTGTTAAAAACATGTAAAGTTATAAATAAACAATGTTGTAGGATTAAAACCCTTCTCAGATTATATTATTGGAGCAGATTCTATTATGCATGAGAGTGATGATTTATATAACCTTATTGAAAATCATGATGGTTCCAGTTTGAAGTTGTACGTATATAATTGTGATTTAGATTCCTGTAGGGATGTTACTATAACACCAAATTCAAGATGGGGTGGAGAAGGACTCTTAGGTTAGTGTATAATTTTTTATATACGAACATTAATTGAATACATACTTTTGTTATTTAGGATGTGGGATTGGATATGGTTATTTACATAGGATACCGATTCGTGCCCATCCACCAGAACAAGGTTCACAAACTTTTTATAATCCTAATGATTCTGCTGTTGATATAACAGTCAGTCAAGCCAGTACTACAATAAATCCTCCATCAAGCGTTATAAATTTAAACAAAACTGCAGAGAAGGCATCTGTTTCGGGTCCAACGGTTGTGGTGCCTGCTGGTAATACCATTAAAATTGAAGATAAAGCCATAGAAGACATAAGACTGCAAACACAAAATATCAGCATAAAACCGACTGCAACTGTTCAAGGAAATTTGGACAATCAAAACCAGATACCGGCACAGAATGGTAATCCCGAACCAATTAATATACCTACTAGTGTGGCTCCTCCAATAAGTTTACCTTCATTTAGTACATCAAATTTTAGCGCTGTCCCTTCCATGGCACAAACCAATAGTTCTATTCATTTACCCATACAGACACCAATGTCCCAAGTGCAGACCATTCCTCAAATACCCATGTATAATCCTGCACAATATACATCAGCTCCAGTGAATCCCCCGTTGTTTAACTATCCCCAAGCGGCCAGTACAAACCCTTTAGTTTACGCTCAGGGCGAAACGGTGAATTTAAGTTATCCCCCGTCTAATTTCCCCGCCACAACCCCCACCATTCCCCAGAATTATCAGGCACAGACCGCTCAACTCATATACGACCCGACAATCGCAGCCAAGTCAGCTCAACAATTGTTAAGCCGGAACTTGGACAGTTTCGGTAACATTTCCCAAAACACCTAATAGCAAACACCCGTAGGACGAATTTTTTGTATGATACTTCAAATACCTTATTTGGTTTGCCTGGGAATCAATGTATATAAAAAAATGTTGCTCACCGCGGTAGTGCTTGTATATTTGTTTGATCAACGATGATATATGCTATAAAATAATTTTAACTTATAAAATACACCTTTGGTTCTACTCTAGTGATTAATTTGTACAATGTATTTAATAAGTAAACATATGAATCATTCCTATTTGGATTTTTATTCTAGCTTAAGATGAATTTACCTTTTCTCCTGCATAGCCTGCTATTTATTATTAAACAATCTGTAAAAGAATGTTTTATTTATTCAACATAAAATATTAAAGCTGATAAAAAAACACTGTAGGGGTATCTCTATATTACTGATACTGAATTATGCCTGCCTTGATATATAAAAATAATTAGCAATTTAATTATATTAATACAGTTTTATATAATTTGTATATTGGTAAATATTAAAGAACATTTTAGTAAATCATAGACCTTGTTTGTGCATGGCCTACTAAATATAACCAGATAATCTACAAAAGAATGTTTTATTTAGTCATATAAATTACTTGAATCAGTGTTTAGCACTTAATTACTAACAATATATAATACAGGTTTTAAAAATCGATGTCCCATCCGGATGTCTCGTCCGGAGGAATGTTCTTATCTTGAGGAAATCGATCGAAATTGGACGTGTCTAAGGCATCTCGGATTTTCGGTTTGATTGGTGCGGAAATTTGTCGTTCACCAAATTTAATCCAATCAAAATCTATCAGAAATGTTGTTATGTTTATGTAATAGTAAGATGTTGAATGATAGCTCACCTTGATACCATTTGTGCATTTTAATATCTCTAATTCCCCCTTTTTGCATACCCAGTCTTTCTGCTGGTCCCGGCCTACACAGTTTTTCTACCAAATTTCTCGCCTTGGGACTAACTGACGGGGGGAAATTGATAATTCCGTTTAATATTTTGTTGTATGTTCGCATGTGACTGGTATCTCCGGTTTTAAACGGTGTTTTGCCTATAAACATAAAGTAGTGACAAATAAAATTGAGCCTATCGTTTAATTAAATTCTATATTCTAAAGTTATGAATTCAGTTTCATAATTCAGCAAATTTCTTGACAGAAAAATAGAATTGCAACTGTTTATAAACTAATAATCTATTCAAAAACCCTGCAACGCTAGATAGTACATAGTCTATATTCTGTCAAAAGTTCTTCAAATCTTTTCCTTCCAGTTCAAGAATTTTGAAAAACTTTATAATAATAGTTTTGTGTAAAATGCCTATTCAAAGTTTTTTGTACATACGTCTTCAAGATGTTTAATGTATTGCCTGTCGCAATTTGTAAATTTCGATTTAGAATCACACAATATTTTCCTCTTCACTTTATTCTCGTTAGAAAGAGACACAATGCTGTCTGATTAGTTCGAACACGTAAACTAATGAGCCTGTCAAAGTCGTCCGGTTGTCAGACGTATGCAAAATTCTTGAACGCAATTGTGATAAGAGGTTATAACTTTAACCTATAAACTATTGTGGCTGTATAAATTAACTGTAGTTTTTAGATGTACTATAATGTTAAAATAAATTATATTTGATAACATTTTTGTTCAATTATTTTATTTAGATTAGATTTTTTTTGTATGTCAAAGCCAAACTGAACTAGAACTCAGAGTTAATGCGGCAACATTGCGACGTTTTGATGTCACAAATTTAGATGACGTATATACAAAATAACTTTGAATAGACTATATGTGGCTATTGTAATATAACTAATCAAAATATATTTTTTAAATGTATTATTATTTCACATACTCGCAATTAACTGAAAAATATTTTTATAACTCCAATGATATTTACATATACAGTTTACGACATTGACAGAAAATTAAATTACGATTATAGAAAATACTATAGAAAACGCGATTAAAATTAAATTACATCAAAAACACATTCCTTGCCTAGTAATAATTTAAATACTCGTTTAGGACCTAACCTAAAAGTGACATTAAAACGTCAAACTGAGAAGATTTTTGAAAGCATTGCAATGCTCTTTATGTATTAGTATTGAAATTACAATTTGTCGTTTTAACAAGGACATTAACAACGTCAATGTAACCTTATCTAATTACAAGTTATTAGTAGTGGCCATTTCTGGAGAATCCTAACGGGTATTCGGTAAACTTCGTTAGTTTCGGCCTGATTTTGCGACGTTGTCATTTACAAGCAATCGAGAGAGTTATTTTTTATCATGTACCATTTTTTAGTTAGCCCTAACCTTCAAAAGATGCGTGTATAAATTTTATAGCTGTCAGATCATTAGTTTGTGAATTATAGCATTTTGAGTGAAGCAACTTTTGTTATTGTGAAAAAAATGGATAAAAAGGAATTTCGCGTGTTGATAAAATATGAAGGGAAAACATACAGTTGAAGCAAAAACTTGGCTTGATGCTTGTGCTTGGCACTGAAGACGGTGACCGCAGTGGACGCCCATAAGAGGTTATTACCGATAAAAACTTTTAAAAAATCCACAAAACGATTTTGAATTACCGTAAATTGAAATTGAATGAAATAGCAGACACTCCAGGGATATCAACTGAACGTATACATCATATCATTCACGAGTATTTGGGTATGTGAAAGCTCTGTGCAAAGTGCGAGCAGCGCGAGCTCACTTTTGACCAAAAACGACAATGGATAGATATATGACAATGGATAGAACATGGATCCATCATTTCACTCCGAAGTCCAATCGACGGTCATCCGACTGGACTGCACACAATAAACTCGCTCCAAAGCGTGGGAAAAGGCAACAGTCGGCTGGCAAGGTTATGATGTCTGTATTTTGGGATGCGCATGGAATAATTTTCATTGACTACCTTGAAAAATAAAGGACCATCAACAATTACATAGCTTTATTGGACCGTTTGAAGGACAAAATCGCCGAAAAACGACCGCATTTGAAGAAAAAGAAAGTGCTGCTTCACCAAGACAATGCACCGTGTCACAAGTGACCTGTTAATTCCTCTTTGTTTTATGACTCTTGTTAAGTTATTACAGGAGTTCGGTTCCAACCTTTGTAGGGTGAAGACGTATTTTCAATACGCTCCAAGCTCTAGAAGGATACCTTTCTTTAAAAAAAACAGTATTTTATGACGGTTATTTAATTGAGTGTTAAAAACGCATAACAGATGCGGCTATCCATTTCTCAGCAGACCTAAAGTGTAGTGAATACTTGTTTACGTGACCACACAAAAAGACTGCATCTCATTTTTATTAGTGTTTTAAAATTATTTCCCCTTATTTTACAACAGTCCTTTTGAAATTCATTTATAGTATTTTTGGTCAAAAACTAGTGCAAAAAATAACGTAAGTGAAAAATGAAGTGCGTGAAATAAACAATGTATTTATTTTATTTTTTTATCCTCTGGAAATAAATAAAATATTAAAAATCTAAAAATGGCAAACCACAACGATTCAACCAAATCACCTGCACACTTTGATATAAGATTAGAACAATCAGCAATAACGCAAACTCCACCATCAGAATGGACTACAGTCATTAACAAAAAACGATTGAGAAGTCCAGAAGAAGAAATCGCGAGGAAACAAACAAGAATCAGTGACTATTGGTTACAGAAACCAATAGAGACAAAAAACAGCTTTAGCAACCTGTCGGAAGAAATTGAAGAGAATATACAACCAAGCCCTGAAAAAGTTGTTCCCAAACCACCACCAATAACAGTCTATAAGGTAGGAGTAATAAAACACATCCATGACCTATTGAAAACCATTACTACGAACTACATAATTAAAACAGTGAGCTATGAAACAATTAAAATCCAATTGTTCGAAGCGGAACACTTTAAAGTTCTAGTAAAAGAATTAGATGAGAGAAACACCCAATACCATACATTCAGGCCAAAATCCGAGAGAACATTTAAATTCGTGTTAAAAGGATTACATCACGGGACGGATTTTAACACCATCAAGGTAGCACTAGCCGAAAAAGGCCACGAGGTCGTAAATGTTCACAATATACGACATCGCACGACAAAAAAACTTCTGCCTATGTTCTATATTGATATACAACCTAATGGAAATAATAAGGCGGTATATGAAATCACCAAATTGGAAAATAATATTATTAAATGCGAACCACCACATATAAAAATAATTATACCACAATGCACGCGATATAGATGCGTAAAATGTGCAGGAGAACACAAAACAGGAGATTGTACTCGTAAAGTTCGCGATGAAAAAGTGAAATGTGCTAACTGTAACGTAAATCATCCAGCGAACTACAAGGGTTACGAAGTTCACAAGCAAGTACAACAGAAACTCTGTCCAGCCCTAAGAGAAAAAAACATCAACAGCAACAAAAACAATCCACACCTACCCGTCTACCCACCAGACAAAGTCAACCAGACATAACTTATGCCCAAATGGTTGAAAATGGTTCAGCACAAAATCGAGAGACGACATCTCAACCTACTGAAACTAGCAACATCTCTAGATTAGAAAACATGATGGCCAAACTAATGGATCAAATGAGTATGATGCTTGGTCTACTCACAACCGTCGTCAGCAAAGTTGTCTGGAATGCCAATGGGCTCCAACAACACGCCAGGGAACTAAAAATGTTCGTAACTGAACAAAATATTGATGTTATAATGGTTTCCGAAACACACTTTACGGACAAACATTATTTGAAAATTCCTAAATATAAACTTTATTATACAAATCACCCTGATGATAAAGCACATGGAGGTACAGCCATGATAATTCGAGATGATATAAAGCATTTCGAAAAAGAAAAATTCCGCAAAGAAATACCTGCAAGCCAACAGTATAACCATAGAGGAAGTCCATGGACCATTAGCAATTTCTGCGATTTATTGCCCACCCAAACATAACATCAAGGCAGAACCATTTCAAGAATTCTTCAGCACGCTAGGTAATAGATTTATAGCCGGAGGGGATTATAGTGCAAAACATTTAATGTGGGGTTCAAGAATAATAACCTCAAAAGGTAGAGAACTGTTAAAAGCAATAAAGACAGATAACTTACAACATATCTCTACTGGTGAACCAACATATTGGCCTTCAGACAGAAATAAAAAACAAGATACAATAGATTTCTGTATTACAAAAAATATTGATCCAAAAAAGTGTCAGGCAGAATCATGTTTCGACCTCTCTTCTGATCATTCACCAATAATAGTAACAATTTCTTCAAAAATAACCATCAAAGATAAAGCCCCCTTCTCTGTGCAATAATAGAACTAACTGGCTCTCATTTAGAGAAAACTTAGACCGAAGCATCTCTCTAAACTTACCGTTACAAACTGAAATGGATATAGAAATAGCAGCAATAAACCTTACAAAAAATATACAGGAGGCAGCATATTCCGCGACTCCTAACAGTGAAACATTTCCAAGAAAAAATATACATATATCATGTACAATACAGAAAAAGATAGCAGAAAAAAGAAAGTTACGACGAAATTGGCAACATCAAAGGACCAAAGAGAATAAAAGAAAATTTAATAAGGTAATAAAAGAGCTGAAAGAACTAATCCAAATTGAACAAAACCAAGGCATTCAGGAATACCTAGAAAACTTGACATCAACTGGGGCTATAGACTATTCGTTGTGGAAAACAACAAAAAAGCTTAGGAAATCCCAGCAGCATAACCCACCTATTAAAACAAACGAAAATAATTAGGCGAGAAGCAACAAAGAAAAGGCCGACATTTTCTCAAAACACTTAAAAAATGTTTTTAAAGCTTTCTAGTCTCAGCTACTTAAAAATGACGAAAATAAAATTACTAGCTTTCTAGATTCGCCATTTCAAATGGGTTTACCGCACGAGAAATTAACGGTCAAAAAAGTTAAATAATGAGAGAGAGTAATATTAAAAAAGCTCCTGGTTATGACTTAATTACCGGCAACATTTTAAAAGAACTATCAGAAAAGGGTATAAAACTATTAAATTTATATTTAATGCTATGCTACGAATTAATTACTTCCTTAGTATCTAGAAACTAGCTAAAATATTAATGATTCTTAAACCAGGAAAAATACCAGAAGATGTGACCTCCTACCGACCTATACGCTTATTACCGATAATCTCGAAAGTTTTCGATAAATTATACATAAAGAAGCTAAACTATATAATAGAAAAAAGAAAAATTATTCCAGAACATCAGTTTGGCTTTCGCAATAAGCATGAGACTATAGAACAAGTGCATAGACTTGTAAACAAAATAAACGCTGACCTAAATGCCAAAAGATATTGTTCGGCTGCTTTTCTAGACATATCTCAGGCTTTTGACAAAGTATGGCATACGGGCTTGCAGGTTAAACTAAAGAAACTTCTCCCTCATCCGGACTATCAGTTACTAAAATCGTATCTCACTGATAGACATTTTATTGTAAATCAAGATGATGAATATACCGAATTAAATCCCATATTTGCAGGAGTTCCGCAAGGTAGTGTACTGGGTCCAGTACTGTATCTTCTGTATACGGCTGATCTACCCACCACAAAAATAACTACTGTGGCAACATATGCAGACGATACAGCAATCTTAGCATCCCATGAAGATCCAGTCACAGCATCAATAAACCTACAAACCCACCTGGAGCAAATACAATTATGGTTGAAGACATGGCGCATTAAAGCCAATGAAACAAAATCCACGCATATAACGTTTACCCTGCGTAGAAGAACATGTCCACCAGTGAATATCAATCATCGTCAACCCCAAGCAGAGCATGTTAAATATCTTGGTATGCACCTAGATCGACGCCTAACCTGGAAGAAGCACATACTCTCTAAACGGAAACAACTGGGACTAAAATTATGTCAAATGTATTGGCTCATCGGGCGCAAATCCAAGTTATCATTAGATAACAAGGTATTGCTGTATGAGTCTATACTCAAACCCATTTGGGCATATGGAATCCAACTATGGGGTACCGCTAGCAAATCTAATATATCCATCATTCAACGGTTCCAAAATAAGGTGTTGCGTGCCATTGTTGATGCTCCGTACTATATTTCAAATAAAGTGATACTACGCGATATTCCTCTAGAACCTATAACGAGTGTAATTCAACGTGTTTGTGTGAAGTATTTCGAAAGAGTGTCAGTGCATCTCAATGTATTCGCTAATCTGCTAAATATGCGACGTGATAGTGAAGTGCGTAGACTAAAACGTTTAACACCACCTGATCTGATTACTGGACATATGTAGACTTTAGAATAAGACTAAATAGTTAAGATAATATTTTATACAGAAGATTGCTTAATGAAGTGATTTTCTACATGCCATGTATATATAATATAGACATAAGAAATACTTATTGCCAATAGGGCAGATTGTGGACTCACGAAGAGAAATAAAACAAAATAAAAAAATATCTGTCAATAGTTCGAACACAAAAACACCCAATGCCCAATAATCCACACTCCTATCGTGCCCCCTGTTGAGAACAATTTCAGGTGGGACGTATTCAGGATTTCCGCAAGGTAGTGTACTGGGTCCAGTACTGTATCTTCTGTGTACGGCTGATCTACCCACCACAAAAATAACTACTGTGGCAACATATGCAGACGATACAGCAATCTTAGCATCCCATGAAGATCCAGTCACAGCATCAATAAACCTACAAACCCACCTGGGGCAAATACAATTATGGTTTGAAGACATGGCGCATTAAAGTAAATGAAATAAAATCCACGCATATAACGTTTACCCTGCGTAGAAGAACATGTCCACCAGTGAATATCAATCATCGTCAACTCCCCCAAGCAGAGCATGTTAAATATATTGGTATGCACCTAGATCGACGCCTAACCTGGAAGAAGCACATACTCTCTAAACGGAAACAACTGGGACTAAAATTATATCAAATGTATTGGCTCATTGGGCGCAAATCCAAGTTATCATTAGATAACAAGGTATTGCTGTATGAGTCTATACTCAAGCCCATTTGGGCATATGGAATCCAACTATGGGGTACCGCTAGCAAATCTAATATATCCATCATTCAACGGTTCCAAAATAAGGTGTTGCGTGCCATTGTTGATGCTCCGTACTATATTTCAAATAAAGTGATACTACGCGATATTCCTCTAGAACCTATAACGAGTGTAATTCAACGTGTTTGTGTGAAGTACTTCGAAAGAGTGTCAGTGCATCTCAATGTATTCGCTAATCTGCTAAATATGCGACGTGATAGTGAAGTGCGTAGACTAAAACGTTTAACACCACCTGATCTGATTACTGGACATATGTAGACTTTAGAATAAGACTAATTAGTTAAGATAATATTTTATACAGAAGATTGCTTAATGAAGTGATTTTCTACATGCCATATATATATATATATAATATAGACATAAGAAATACCTATTGCCAATAGGGCAGATTGTGGACTCACGAAGAGAAATAAAAAAAATAAAATAAAATAAAAAAAAAGTTATTACAGTGAATTATTACGTACCGGTCAATAGTTCGAACACAAAAACACCCAATGCCCAATAATCCACGCTCCTATCGTGCCCCCTGTTGAGAACAATTTCAGGTGCGACGTATTCAGGAGTTCCCGCAAACGTAAACGTCTTTCCTCTGGCCGGCATTCGTTTCGCGAATCCGAAATCGGTCAATTTCAAGTATCCTATCTTATCGACCATCAAATTTTCCGGCTTTAGGTCCCTGTATATTATACCCTTACTGAAACACAACAAATATCGGTAAAAATGTCCTCGAAAGTAAGGTTATGGCTTACCTATGTAAATAATCTAACGATTCTATCACGCAGGCCACGTAAAATTTAGCGTCTTTTTCTTCGAAGCGCTTCCCTTTTTGTTTCTGGATGAGGGAAAAAAGATCTCCGCCTAGACAGGCTTCCATTAAAAAATATACGTACCTGTAAATAGCGCGACAGAGTCGGTAATGATGTGTAATTTATGTTACTTTTAATACGTACTTGTTGTCTTTATATGTTCGATATAACCTAACAATAAAGTGAGATTTACAGTTCATCTGGATTATTTTTTCGTTGTAAACGTGATTTTCCTGTTTCATATGTACTATCTCGGCTTTTTTCAGATATTTCAGCGAAAACACCAGATTCTTTTTCTTCTTGTGTTGTACCAATTCTACACGCCCAAATCTGTTATAACAAAAGCATTCTCAATATCAGGTTTTTTCAAAACAATAATTCCTACTATTAATTATTGTTTAAGTATATTTCTTCTTCTTGCTTCCTAAGAAAGATTATGTTAAGAACAAAATTTAAACGTCACTAGTTTTTAAGAATATTGTCCCTAAAATAAGAATAGTTATTCCATTGGGGAATGAAGTAAGTATTATTGTTGTTTATAATACATTATTTTTAGTTTCATAGCCCAAACTAAAGTCAATTTTCTTTCTCATTTTACTAATTAGCATTACTCTAGTTAAAAAGAGACAGAATGGAGTCCGATGCGTCCGAACATCTAACCAAATCGGTCTATAAAATTCAATTTCTCTTGGTACTGCTCGACACCGTTGTCTCATGTCAATGTAAATCTAATAAAACAACTTTAACCTATAAACTATTTGTGGCCGTTTAATTAACTGTAGTTTAAGTCCCTCAATAAATATGTATTAGATGTGTTATAATATTAAAATAAATTATATTTCATAACCTTATTTTGTTTCATTACTTTATTTACATTAGTATTTTGTTCTCAGAGACAACATAAACGAAAACTTAAATTTGGTACGTCAACGTTACATTATAGAGTTTGAAGACGTGCTTTGGCTCTTTTATTGGAAGGATAATAAATAATAGTTTACTGAAATAAGTGTTTATTATTCAAATAATCTAAAAATCTCATCAATTAACTGGTTTTTCTTAAGGGTAATGCCCTTTTTTTCATACTAATAATGACGTTTTTAAACCTATATGCATTCTGTCAAAAAAGTTAGCTTAATGCATTGTTAAAATCATGTCAGTCAAGTTGATGTCTATTTATAGTAATAATACGATGTTTACGATGAATAAAACCACGAATGAAATAATGTGTTATGAATTTAAGACATTAAATCCTTTGAAAATATCAGATACGTAGAAAATGCTCATTGGTCACTTATCATATCCTGGTATTGATTAGTACTTTTTCTCGGTAATATTTTAATTTGTGAACAATTTATTTTAAATATTTATAATAAAATACCGACAGATACCCAATTACCGACAGAAATAAAAAAAATTAATAATATAAGCTAATTCACCTATTGAATAAAAGATGGCGATATATGTAAAGAAAGGATAAAATTAAAATATCTTAAGAGAATGTATTCGAAGATTTTAAACGTGTTTTAAACGTTTAAATGATTCAACGTGTTTGTGTGAAGTACTTCGAAAGAGTGTCAGTGCATCCCAATGTACTCGCTAATCTGCTAGCTAATAAGCAGCTAGGCGTAAACTAAAACAAACTGAGGAACTGAGAAATCACTTACCCACCAATACCAAGAGTTGTTAAGATCTTTAGATCCGTCAATTTGATATCTTGATATTCAGCTTCAGCATCGTCTTTGAACGTCGTTTTTTTCACCTCAATCTTCGGTATTTCCACGTCCCCAAAGTGATTGATGAAGTCTGCCCTCGTTAACGTTAGACAATCAACGCCGGGCGCCTCGGCTGTCACCGTGGCTTGCCTAAAAATTAATATCGAAACATTGGTGATGACTGGAATGTCAAGTGATCACAACGCCGACCTTGTATCTTCCTTCTGCAAGGCCATTTCCCCGAAGCATTGTCCTTTTCCTAGCTTTCCCAGTACTCCGGCTCCAGTTTTGGTAATGGTGACAGTACCTTTAAAAGTAATTAGTAAATAGTCAAGGATAGGACTGTGAATTTATTCGAGTTACAACAGATAAATGACGGTGATGATGATTTACGATAAACAAAACGTATTTCAGACCTGATTATTCTAATGCAGTTCATAAATAACGTCTTGATCAATTAAAAATGTAAGTCACCAAACGAAACAAAAGCCTATAGACCTATATTACTGCTGCCAGTAATATCTAAGGTTTTTGAAAAACTCCTGTTAAAAAGAACAAAACCAATCATAGAGAGAAAAACCTAATACCAACACACCAGTTTGGGTTTATTAACAAGCATTCAATAATTGGCCATGTCCATAGAATAACAGATGTTATTGAAAAATCCTTCGGTAAGGTTTAGAATGAAGGTCTTGTTCATAAACTACAGAAAATATTACCAAAGCAATACACCGAACTATTAAAATTGTACATTACAACCAGAATGTTCAGAGAATGTTAGAGTCAAACAAGAAGAAGCTTACTCTAAAATAAAAAAGCTAAAGCAGGTGTACCACAGAGAAGTGTATTTGGGCCAATGCTTTATCTACTCTACACTTGTGATATACCACAAATGGAGAATATTATGATGGCTACATTTGCTGATGATACTGCGATTATAGCTGTCGGAGACAATAGTGAAGAAGCCTCGCGAAAATTACAAAAATTACAATCAGATCGTACAAGCACCTATAACATTAAATAATACTATCATTCCATATAGAAATAACGCTAAATATCTCGGACTGATTTTGATGCAAAACTTTGCTGGAAGGAACATATAAAGAAGAAAAGAAAAGAACTGGAACTGAAATATAGAAAAATGTATTGGCTAATGGAAGACAATCAAAATTATATAAGCAAATACAGAAAACTATCTGGACATACGGAGTTCAAATATGGAGATGTTCTGCAAAAAGTAACATAAACAAAATACAAGTTTTTCAGAACAAAGTTCTGAGAGGTATTGTGGGTGCACCCAAATACTATAGGACAGATTTTCTACATTGAGACCTTCAAATGCCCACACTAGGTCAAGAAATCAAGAGAATTGCAAGGGGGCATGAGGAAAGACTCCATTCGTATGAGAATATTGAAGTATTGCAACTTTTGGATACAACCAGAACAGGACACAGACTCAAAAGAACCAATCCTTCTGATCTTGTGTAGTGTTGACTAATGAGGTGCATATAATAAAAAATACAGCAGTGACATGTATATACATTATTTCACCAGAGACTGAGATAGGGCCGATGGGGCCTCCTACTTATATACCTTGATTTAAGTTATCATAAAGACAAGACAATTATAGGTTAGTCGGAAACGACTAGTAACAATGTAATAATTAAATAATTTAAAAAAATTAAAAAAATTCAAAATTTATAGAACACTTTTTCAATTTTCTTGAAATTAATGTAGGTTCTATTTCGAAATGACTTTCTGGTACGCCTGGTAGAATTCTTCTTCTTGCGACCAAGATTCATGTTAAACGCAAGATATTTTGTGGAAACATCGAAAGTTAATCATTCACAAGTTTTCAAACCTTTAAATCCACTCTATCTCATTTAAACTAGTGAAATCAACCAATTTGAGCAATATATTGCAGGAAAACTTATCACATTAAAAACAAAGACGTAAAAATGTTGTTGAAAAATGAATAAATTATGTTTTGAATGTGCTCCGTTGGAGTTTCAATCTGTTTCAATCTCACGAAATTGAAATCAAACAATAATTGTGCCCTCTATAAGAAACAGGAAAAATCAAACACAAAATACCCTTCGAAATTAATTCACGTTTACAATAAAAACACTGCAGGTTTTCCGATTTTTCGGAAATTCTAAAACAACATGCGGCAAACAAAGTGCCGCTACCATTTTGATTGCCTATAACTTTGCTCGAAGAAAAGATTAGTAAGTTTGGTTTTCATAAAATGTTTATTTGCTCTTTATATATATTTTTTCGTTATGATTGAAAAATTATATCAGTTAAATGATGACCATGATTCACTATGCAACTTTCGGCTCTTTTTAAGTCATAAACTTTTGATTTTAAAAAACCCCATAAGAGTCTGGTGCTGTTATATTCGGAGAACTGGCTGGCCATGCTAAATCGCCACTTCTCGAAATTAGTCTTCGTGGAAAAACATCATTCAATAATTGAATTATTGAACCAGCTGTGTCTGCTGTGGCCTCATCTTGTTGAAACCACATTTCCTCTAGTCCTGGCTCTTCCATCAGGCACAAGAATATTTCGAATAATGTCTTGGTACCGTTCAGCAGTCACAGTAACTGCAATACCATGGTCATTTTCAAAAAAAGTGGCAATAATGGAACGATTACTTTCAATAAATATCCACAATAAAATTTGGACGTCTACACAACACTATAGTTAAAGCGAAACTGAGCAAAACGTAACTTAACCAAGATGGCGCGCAATCAAAGTGGTCGGGATGTAAATGTATCGGGATTTTTGCCCCATCTTTTATAATATACCGTTGTTATTTACCAGCTCTGATGATGTAGAATTTGTCACCCTTGTCTCCTTGTCTAACGATGGTGGTTGATGGCGGGAAGAACTCCGGCTTCAACAAGTTGGATACCTGTCGAAGTACCTGCTCGTTGACCACATTGAGATAGTCGACGTTCTTGAGGAAAGCCAAGTTCTCGTCTTGCTCCTTCAGGTTGGAGCTGATGACAATCTGCTGGTAGATATCACGACCCAATACCCACACAGCACCGTCTGTGACTGCTTGAATGGTGGCTAATCTAATATAGGAGAACGATCAATGATCAAGGATTTTGAAAAAATCTATTTTGATCGTTAATGAAAGTTTTAATACCATGTCGAGCAATAGCCCAATTGATTATCCATTAATTATTATTTTCAACATCTCAACATATCAAAAGTGCCTTCGATCAAGGCACTTTTGATATTAATAACTCATTTTTTGTATTACAGCGACAGTACGTTATATAAAAATATGGTTTAGAATAAATATGTTAATATAATTAAAAATACATACCTTTTTGATTTGTATAAAATTGCAAGTTCTCCAAACACCCGAATGTCATTGAACTCTCCTACCACTTTTCCTTTTTTTAATATCCTGAATTTCCCACGCATTGACACATACATCTCCGATCCCTTGTCATCTGCAAAAAAACACCAGTACCCTGTAGCATTTAACCAAATTATTTTTAATGTATTTTATTTCGTTCCTCGTTCAAATATATTGAAGTTCACGGATATCATACAGATCCAGGACGAACGAAACCTTTTTTTTTTTTCATTAGTATACAGCGATGGCTCATGAATACAAGCGACTATTTTTTAAATATTCGTTCAAAGAAATACATAACTAGTAAAATTGTGTAATTTTGGGAATTTAATCACAAAATGTGTATCATGTTAATATAAATTGCGAAAAAAATTTATCTTTATAAATAACATTTAGGAGTTTACTATCATTTTTTTGTCATTTTGGATATTATTGCAGCAAATTTAAGGATAAATTCACCTTTTGTCCTAAGCCTGATAAAGAATAGATACGACGTAAACAGGCTGTTATTCTTTCAAAAGATTACTGGATGATATCAAATAGGTCTTTACTTCTTATAAAATGTCAAATAACAAACAATCTGGCAGATACTCTGCAGATTATATTACTACATATTGTGGTCACTCCCATGAAAAGTCTCAAAATAAACGAATTAATTGTTTAACAGCCCTTGCCATTATTTCTGTTGAAAAAAGTTTATCTCCGAAATAAACAATTTAATGATGATTGGTGATTACAAAATATGCGAATAGAAGAGAAAGTTTTTTTTGCAAATAATCGTAAAATATCTTAAAATGCTTACTAGAAGCTATCACAACTAGCAATAAACATTCGTTTTAATGATTCGTCAATTGATTTACCTTGTTTTATAATTTTCTGTTTGGCCTGTACTTTCCTAACCTGCATCGCGTTAATGATATCATTTAAACATTTCCCAGATATAACTTTGCTGAGAAATTCATTGTTCTGGATGGCCTGTTTAATTTTATTCTGATCCCTGAAACAAACAAACAATTATAGAATTTAGGAAATGCCTTTTTCATCTATCTAGATGAGAAAATTAATCTTCAAGTGAATAAGCCAATACAAAGACAAAAATATAGAGAATACGTTAAAGAAGTGTTGAAAATATTAGTCTCTCTCAAAAAAAGTTATTTAAAAATACTAAACTACACCTAAATTCTACATCTAAATTATTATTGTAACCTTTTTGGAACAATCAGCTGGAAAAACTTCTGAAAAAAGTCACAATATCAAAAAGAAATAACAAGTTCATTAAGATAATCTCCTCTCTCATGCAGTTCAGAAGAAAACACATATAAAGTGAATTTATTTCAGAGACATATCATCAATATCCTATGTACTCGCCAAGTTTAGTTCATTTTTAAAAAATCCTTGATGATTTCTATAAAACGATCCAATCGTTATTTATTTTCGCAAACTTATTATAACACCTAGTACCTAGAATAATGTTACAAACAATAGTAGTCAACAATAAACAATATTATTGATGTTTTGTTTCAATTTTAAAGAAACTATTTCCTTTTATCCAAAAAAAATGCTATAAAACAATTTCAACGCTTAAATCATCAAAATCATAGCAGATTTACCTCTATAAACTTTATGAGTCATAATAGTAATATGTACTAATGATAATTAAAATTAGCTTATTAGATCACCTAGATCACCCTAAGTTTAAAATGATTTTTGTTTATACTTTATTGTCGAAAAATTTATCTGGAAACTTTGGAACCAGTGTATTTGAAACAATCTCCATCCTTAGGAAGTTATTTTAAAAAATGTTTCATCAATACTACTTTTAAGTGCAGTGATGATAAAAGAACTGTACGTGGAAGTACCGAAAGAACGTTTTTTTCGCCATCTCTGCGTCCAATTCCTTTTTATCCAGTAATTCGTTCTGTCTCTGCTATCCCATAGACTAAAAGAGCAAGAGAATTTGGTAAATCCAGCTTGTAGTAGAAGCAATATCAAACATCACGCCAGTAACCAGGCTGGGTAAGACCGGATGTCTTTTGAGATGGCTTCTAATTCTAATTGGTAAAAACAGATTTTTTTAATCTCAAATAAAGCACAGAAAAAGGTTAAATATTAAGAATTGTTCAAGAATACGTTTTTTATTAGTTAAACCAGATAATTTACAAGCGGTTTATAGTTACAGAAATAATTCAACATAAATCATATCGAAATAAAACACACTTCATAAAAAAAACACTCAAGTTTGACTGAGGATTAGCTTGATTGACGTTATCGTCGATATTTGTAACAATAAATGATAAATATATTGAGGATTATCTTTTGGCGATTGAGAATTTGTTTAAAATTTAGTGGACGGGTTTTTTGGGTAATTGTATAGCGTCATTCGATACCCAATATTGAACAAATTTGATATTGTTTAAGAAAACAGGATAAATTAATTGTTCAATTAATGCAATTATTCGACTTTGTACCTATTTTGACTGGGATATTAGCAATGGAAATTAAAATACGTGTAATATTATAGAGCATTTATAAAGCATCTCGTTAAATTTGTAAAATGGAAGATAAATATTAGTCGTTGGACTTAGTTCGTAGCGTTTAAAAAAAAGTATTTTCATACATTGGGCTGGGTTTATATACGGAGAATTCAAAGACCCCCTACATACAAGCATGAGAGAGGATCTTGACATCTTCAACGATGAAGTTTTTACCATGACTAGACCAAATAAGCTACAAAATATCAAAAGAATTAATAAAAATTAGAATATGAAGTAAATTACCACCTAGAAATTAGAGAATAGATTAAAGAAAGACGATAGGCTAAAAGAATATGGCACAGAACCAGAAATGGTGTAGATATTTAATAGAATTAGTAATCAGACAAATCAAAAGATTAAATACGATAAAGGAGCTGCTGTGAGATTACTCGCCATGGAAAGTAAGTCGGAGTTTTTAAAGACCAATTATTACAGTACCGACTTTTAAAAATAATTCAAGCTAATAGGTTCGACGCAGCTATGAAAACTCTGAATTATTTATATAACATTTAGCTAACATATTCCAACCGAATGATATAGAATCTATAATGGAGACAAATCCTGTTTATCAGGCCTATGTAGCTGTAAATTTGATTTCTTCTATGGATAAGTTACCATGGAGTTTGAGAACAAACTCAACGCTAAAAAGCCTCCTGAAATTGACGATACTTCACCTGAGTTATTGAAAGACTTGCCATAAGAAGCAATCATCATGTTGACATACATATTTAATGCCTGTTTGAGACTAAATGCTCAGAATGCTCTAAGGTTGCTCGAATAGTTAAGCTCAAAAAACATGACAAATCGACAGAACAAGCCAGTTACTTGAGAAGCTGCTGTTAAAACGTATTAAACAATTTATAGAAACGCCATATTACCAGTTTGGATTTTGAAATCACTACTCAACAATCGACCAAGTGCACAGAGTAACAGCGGTCGTTGGAAAGGCATTCAGAGGAAAGAATACGAGTCATTGAAGAACTTTTTTCCTCGTTGGCTTGTGTACCAGATGTACCGGGAAGTCATTACCGATTTTTCTCAGAAATGTTCCTAGGCTAAGTATACATTGTTATGATTTGATACATGTCACTTTATTCTTCTAGCATCAAGCTTCAAAGCCATACATGTTATATGTTGTGGAAGTAATACCATCATAGATTTATATATCTTTGAATATGTCAAGTTTCATATCCCAAAACGTGTATTTTTTGCACGCATTACTTTTCAAAAATTCAACAGAGGTGATTTTGATGTACAAGGCAAAGGACGTTTTGATAGACCGAAAACGTTTGATGATGAGAAACTGCAGAGCTATTGAATGAAGGCCCAACCCAAACTCTCAAACAATTGGCAGAAGCGGTAAATGTAGCCCAAAAAACGATTAGCGGCCGATCAGGAGCAATGGAGAACATGCATTGACCGAAAAATATCTAGAATGGGCCGAAGACACGATAAAGTGATTTTAAGTTAAAGAAAGATTGAAGACGCTTGGATGGGACATGTTATCGTACCCGCCGTACTCTCCAGATCCTGCCCCTTCCGATAAACAACTTTTTGCATTAATGGGACGGGATGAATGGTTTTATTCAAAGAACAAAAGGTTCTTTTGGTGGCATCCATAAATTGCCTGAAAGATTGGCATGATGTATAGAATCAAATGGCAGATAACTTGAATAAATATATTTTTCCATTTTCTTGAAAATTATGTAGTTTTTTCAAAAAAAAAATCGATAATGATTTAAAACTAGTAGGAATAGTACCTATTGGTAGGAAGTTATACTGATTTGGATAACTATATCACTGAAATATAGAACCATCCACCAAGATACTTACTCTTCCGATTTTTCATATACTGGTAATGTGTCAGCCAACGTCACGGGAGTACCAACTTGAACACCAGATCTCCTTCTGTCACTTTGACTGACAGGGTGTCCATCGGATGATACGCTGGCCACGCTGGTTTTTCTATCATCCGCCAGACTGTGTAGAGATGAAACAGAGACATTCCTTTCAGGCGATGTCACACTTAACAACTGCATTGACGCTCTACTCTGTTCGATTTCCTTGGTCTCCGTGACCTTGACCGGATCAACAACAGTTTCTGATATCCGAGAAGTCTCAAGTGTTGACGATTGTCGTGTCTTGCTTGTTTGTGAGACCTGTAGTACCGTAGTCTTGACAATATCCGCTTTGCTTGTTGTATCTTCGATGGTATTGCTTGCTGCGATGCTGTCTGCTTCTTTATCATTCGTAATCTTCGAAGTGGCACCATCTAGAATGAGTGGTTTCGGTTCCGGACTTGCTGGTATAACTGATGGAGTGGCTGTGTGTGAGACTATCTCTGTATTGTTGGTGATGTCAGTACCATTAACTTTCAGAACACCAGAGTGCTTCAACTTTGAACTGGATACATCATCTAGAATGGTTTGTTTCCGTTCCGAGTTCGCAGGTATAACTGGCGAAACCACAACGGTCTGCTCTGTTGTGGTCGTCTGTGAGACTGCTTCTGTTTTGCTGGGAATGTCGGTACCATTAACTTTCGGGGCCGCAGCTTTCTTTTTAACCGGTTTCGTCTTGGAACTCCTCGAAGACGGTCCAGTTTCTGTCTTGTTCGATTTGGAAGTGGAGACATCGTCTAGAATGGGTTGTTTCGGTTCTGGATTGGCATTTACAACTGGTGGAGCCGTTGTCTGTGAGACTGCTTCGGTTTTGCTGGGAATGTCGGCACCATTCACTTTCGGGGCACCAGACTGCCTCTTATCCGATTTCGCCTTGGAGACTCTCAGAGATGACCTAACTTCTGTCTTTTTCAATTTGGAACTGGAACGTTCTGAAAATAAAAACGAAATTGTGTACATTGTGTGGCTTGTTCGGGAATGATTTTGTTATTTAATTTGAGATTGTTAATCGGATTGGCAATAAATTCATGTCATGTATTTGACTTCGTCTAAAACTGTTAATGTTAAATTTTGAAATTATGATACTTTTAGGAATTATAAAACATTGGTCCTTAAAAGTAAAAGAAATATCACTCTTGATTTTTGACTTCATCAGAATTGGACAACCATTTTCTCATAATTTAAAATCACATGGCACATATATTACAACTAGTTATTAATTACATTTATTTAGTTATTTTTGCTTCAGAAGAACAATACTTCAGTGCACAAGTCCAGATCTAAGATTGCAGACCTACACTTTATTAGAATTTGATGCAACTACTATCGTTGCTACACCTCACATAATTTTAAACCACAGCACAGTCTCTTCAACTGCACTGTTATCGAGTGGTTTATGTTTACGCATCTTCTTGATGGCTTCTTGCATACCGTTTAATTTTTTCGATGACTTTTAGTACTCTTGGATCTCCGTGGATAGTTTTTTTACTTCAAACTTTTTAGGCTTCTATGATGATTAATTCAGTGTAAGTTCTATTATCGCAAAGAGTCATTAGAGCTTGGTGGTGGTATATGTTTCCCGTATAGTCCTGATTTGATACCACTTAAGCGATTATCTCGATAACTGAGATGCGGAATTACGTGATTGAACATACAATATGTTTATTTTCCATATATTTTCATATATGTATACGTAAATTTAATTTTACTGAAATGTATTTATTGCCAACAAGATTTCATAAAAGTAGAACAGTTCCCCTTCTAATATTTTTCACTCTACTTCTAAATAGACGCTGCTCAAACATATTTTCTAATATATTAAGGAAGCTCTACTCAAAATGTATTAGATGTATGACTTAATTTGTACAGATTTTTGAAAAAAATTATTTCGTTTTTCGTCATCTCAAGTAACCTATCTATATACAGTCTTTTCTACTGATTGTTTATCGACTAGGTCAAGTCGCAAGGTGTTTTCTGCAGCGTGTACTGGGTTACGTGGATTATAGCCACGATTTTTTATGTTTAAAGTTCGTTGCATTCCAATTTTCCACTAGAATATCCTAGTTTTTCGATTAGATGCCTTCAATCTTATCATACCTTAGATAAGTTGAATTTTCGCCCAAAAACATGCAACATTACTACTGTTCCTGTTCTGTATTACTACCGATTCCTGTTGTTCGGAATAGTTTTCCTTCAAACTCAAAAAACCGGGATAATATTTACATTTTAAACAAGTAGTCCCGTATGGAAATACAGCCAAATATCTTGGCACGACCCTTGATGTTAATCTCGGGTGAAAGCCACAAGAAAACGTGAAAACCTCTAGCCAAAAAATAAAGAAATATACCAGCTTTTGAGTAGAAATTCAGTTCTGTCAGTATATAATAAGATTTAGCTTTACCAACAAGTCTTGAAACCAGTGTAGAAGTATGGTGTTCAACTCTGGAGATTTACCAGCCAAAGAAATAGAAATATCATACAAAGATTCCAGAATAAGACACTGCGAAGTAGTGTTGATATTCCATGGTACATTCGTAACGACAATCTGCATAAGGACTGAAGATAGGAACTGTCGATAACGTTATCAAGGTATAAGGCCAAAACATGAACGGAGGCTCCATCACTATATAACACCAGATCTATTTCAATGAAGTTACAAGTACAAGTAAATTTTAAGTAGAGGACATGAAAAACAGCTGTAGCTGTAGTTGTAATTTTAAAACCATACCAAATTAGGATAAGCAAATAGCTTATTAGTGTTGATTAACTAGATTACTATAACAAATACTTTAAAAAAATGTAAATATAATTTTAAGCTCGAAAAAATCTGTAAACATCAAGTCATACTTATCATATGTAGACAAATTACGAAATTACTTTTTTTCCAACCTATCATAAATAATAATAAAAGAATAACGGTACAAAATCCAACTGTCAAATGTGTTAGGTATGATATTTAACAATAAAGAATTAATATAAAAAACAAATACTTAATACGTAATACTTTAATACGTTATTTCAACGATGATTTTAAGAAACCTTTATAATTAAATACCATATCTAAATAAACGAGACACAGACATAACGGCACAGTAACAAAATAACGCTCGTATTAGTTATCCCTTTACTAAAAGAACTTAACACAATCAATGTTAATCTAAAATGATACAAGAAAAGGGACATATGATGATGATACCAATATGTGTAATTTATGTCTCATACCCCGTATGGGTAAGTACTGTAAATCAAGTATGCTATTTCCAATAACAGCGTCGTTATCCACGGTCGCAGCCACTATACGTGTACGAGTTTTCTGACTATTTAGTTCTTGATTGATACTTTGTGACATATCTTCGTACCTGCTATTTTGCGAATGATTTTTTGTGATTTCTATAAAAGAAAAAGTACGTGTAAAGATATGCCTTCAAATGAAATAGTTTCGTTACTTAAATGTACAATAATTTCAAATAATTTAGAATACTAGTAGAATAATTTAAATTATCTTCGTGAAAGGGCCAAATCAATTGATTTCAAAGCTTCTCAGTTGACTCCGGGTAGTGTCTTGAGACCACTCCTGCATCTGCTCTACACCGATGATTTCTCAACAACAAAAACCAATAGTACTTGGAACATTTCTGACGATACATCTATTATGACAAAAGATATATTCTGCCTAAGGTTGTAGAGAAAAATACAAGTAGCAATCAACAATGGATCTACAAATGGACAAGAGACTCGGAAATACAATTTAATATCTGCAAAGTATCATGTTAAATAAACAACATATACTATCAACTTAACCTAAAATCAAAGAGATTGCTTTATTCGTCAATCATAAAGCCTATTTGGACCTATGGTGTTCAAATATCAGGTTGCATAAAACATCAAACGAACTAGTAATCCAACTAAACCAAAACAATGTTCTACGTTTAATTACCAATGATTATCGCTAAGTAACTAACGAAGAACTGCACGATGACCTCGAAATCAAATGGATATACGAAGATTTCGCATTAAAACATGAAATAACGTTGCTAAATTACAGCAGCTGATAAGATGAGATATTAACAGTTACAGAAGTGAGCAGAAATTCTGCGAAATAATATTTAAAAAAAAAACAATCATCAATCTTAAAATCAATATGATACAATAAATAAAGAGAATCATATAACTCGTCCCAAATTAACTTGATAACAAACTAGGCTGTTAACAAGATTTCACTTGAAAAAAACAATGGAGAAAAAACATGAACTTCCACCACTGGAGTACAAGGAATCTATAATACAAGCTGCACTGAATGTTAGTATAGACATGGTCACTGAAATATCTCAAAAAACGAAAAATATAATCTTGAATTCACCGAAAAAAACCGTCCTCATACGAAGCGGGTGACGAATTAAGATTAGCTCTATGTTATCTCCATTAGAGATTAAATATCTGAAATGTATAAAAACAATGAGTAGTTTTTCTATACAAACATAATTTAATACAATTATTTCAAAGGAAACTGTTAGTCTGAAAAGTATCGAAGAGGTCTAATATAACTTCCGGATATTGCCTTTAAAGAATTCAATTTTTAAAAGCATATAATAAACTGAAGGAAAACTTTAATTAATTGCAGATATATCGTACTTCATGCTGGAAACAGTAATGGTTAATAACACCTTCGGTTTGGATGGATTCGATCAAACACATTGAAGAAGAAATTGACAAATGACGGAATTGTGAAGAAATGTTAGATAGATTGGAAATTAATAGCTTAGTTATTTACTTAAATGAAACTTTCTAAATATGATATGATTCAATGCTGTTAATTTCTAAGACAGGGTGATAAGAATGGAAGCAAGTAAAGGTGACTATATAATTAATATAAGAAAACTATAAGAAATGTTATTGTAGAGTGTAGAAGATTTATGTGCAGAGATATGTGTGTAATCGTTAAGAATATACATGAGCATTTGGTTAAAATTTATCAGGAGAGAAAGAATACTAACTGTTTTACAGATATGGCAAATGAATTAAAGAGAATGAAGTCATTAAATCTAATTTTATCAAGAAAAATGTATACAGGTATTAACAGAACAAACTAAATGTCTTTACAAGGAAACACTGTACCGAAGGACACAAGAACTAAACGTAAAAGATAAATATGCTGTCCAATAAAAGTAAAATATATTACTTGGATATACAGTTGTTAATTTGCTGGATTAGACCTCTAGGGGATACAACTACCAACACGCCTAGGACTCAAACTCCTAGGTAGAATGGAAAGGAGTTCAATGTAAGTATAATCAAACATCACCTCAAACTATTATAAATGTGTACGTAATTGTAGTTTTAAGTCCTTCGATAATATATACATTAAATTTACTATAATATTAAAATAAATTACATTTGATAACAGTACTTTTGTTTAATTATTTTATTTGGATTGGAATTTTGTTGTATATCAATGTTGCGTTACAAATTTAGATGACGTATGTACAAAACCTCTTTGGATAGACTTTATGTCAGATATTCATATTATTTTGTTCATACTCTGTACATTCTTTCACTACGTATGGTAGTCCGTGTGTTATCTGTTGTTTTAAGATTGTTATCACGGTACCTAACTTTATTTGCGATTTTGTAATTTATATTCTCGTTAATTCTAAACCCAAACTTCCTTGTAAAATGAAAAACAAATATTTGCGTTTTGTATAACTAGCTTTAAATGCTCATTGACATAATAGCATAACGTTTGGTTGCTTTCTATTCAAGTAAAGGTACTATTTTTAGCCAAGATACATACTAATTAGACATGATAGGTGAATACCTGGAATACTCGTCATGTATTAGTCATATAGGCGAGTGGGCTAAGGTGCAGTGATATTATTCGGATTGACTTGATCCGTTTCCCTAATTTGACAATCTAATAATCATAGAAAAGTTTATTGACGACCTATTAATATTCTCTTGAAATTTTGGGATGGAATGAACGGCACTGATGGTTTTTTCATTTTATCTCTCTAAGTAGTTTGTTACTTCTTGATTAGAATTCAAGTGTTTACCTCTTTTCTCCATCGTAGTTTGGCATGGCATCTTTTTAGGGTCATATTAAAATTCAACTCGCTTTTCTTGCTACTTTAATTTCAACATTAAAATTAATTAACACGAAACATTTGAAGGAGACCAAGAAGGGTAGCTAATTTAAAATTCAAAAAAAAACATAAAAAAGCTGTTACCATCGTATGGGTCTTTGAAGAGTTTGATCAAAGGTGAAGAGATTTAGGTGCTCAAGATTCGGAAGTATCACTAAATAGTTGTGAAAAAGATCAAACTTTTCGTTGAAGCAACATATTGTCATTATAGTCAAATATATACCAATGCTACGTTACAAGCTGGAAGAATGGTTATCTAATATCGGAAAATAATGGAATGATAAATGGTGAATCTTTAAAGAGATAAACATGAAATTAGATGAGAATCACACTCAAAGGTCCAAAAACAAGATGAATTTGACCTCAAAATAAGAAATATCCACTGTAACTTATTTAGATTTCCAATGAGGAGGTTATTAAATACCGAGGAAAGGTTATTAAACGTATCCAATCTCATCATAGTTCAATGATGATTATTTTGCTAGTTCTCGAATAATTGTATATTTATTGATATTTTTGGTGAAAAAATTGGCTTGCTAACAGATATGGTGACGTGAACCGGAGTTTAAATGGTGACCCACGGACATCAACGGTGCTCATCATTTGAAAGAGAGAGAAATTAAAGAAGTCATTTCAACACGTCTCTAGAATCTGCAACACGATTTCGAATAACCGTTAATTAAATAAGAGAAAGTATAATTAACGCCGCTAACAATTAACAGTACTGTGTTCATTAAATAACGTTTTTTTATAAGTAAAATGTGTCCATGTGTTTTAAATATATACAAATCAGCTTAATAAGCGTAATAATAAACCAGCACTAATTAATATGACAAAGTTAAAAGTCGTATTACCGACATAAATGATGCTTGTTGACTAGACAGCCAGTTAAAACAGTTTTTTTTTTAGATAAAAGGAATATGATGTATTTTTTTAACGTTAAGATGATTATATTCCAGCAAATGCAGTTAATAGTAAAATCTATAATATTATTTGATTGATGTACAAAAAAGTATACGAAAACATTGTTCAAAATGTATAACATATAATAGTTCATTCAATATGCTATTTAACTCCATTTAAGCCCGATAAAATATTATCAAAATGACATTCAGTTGAATGGATAAGTTAGCCATTTAAAAACATTTTATTTTTTACAACACAAATGCTTATTTTAAGAACAAAAATCATCATTCTTTTAAATAGTCATAAAACATTTAAACTTAACGCAAGTTGAAATAAATTAAAACTTTAACTGCGTCAATAATATAACTTCTTTGTCGTTATATAAGGTGTACAAATATGATATGGCCCATTCTCTGATACCTTTGTTTTGACTACGTTGGATCACTAACAAATCTGCAATCTTATATTTTCAACCCATAATACCAAATACGCTTTATTATGAGTACCTTTTCATCTCTCCCTTTTTTCAAGTGAAAGACGATGAGTATTTCACAGTAAACACCATCAACAGTAAAAGCCCCTCAATGATGGACGTAATAGTGTAAAAGAATACCAACATGCTGTTAAGTGAACATGGAAACCGAACATGGTTAATCAAGAACCATTCAAAGTATTCATTTAAATCTTTATAAATAAAACTTATGTCACGAAGATATCAACTAATCGTGGTTTATCGCATTTTAGTTTCCTAGAAGACTTGAAAAGTAAACAGGCGCCTTCAAAATTCCCGCGATTCATTGTACTCTCCTGATTTAGCACTGTGTGATTTTAACAGCAACACGTCATGCAGTTTTGCTCTAGATGCTCTTGCTTTTGTCAATGATTTTTTCCTGGTAATATTGTGAAAAAGTAATGTCAAATGACAGTTGATGCTTTCGATTTGATGTATCACTGGAAGATTATTGTCACCTGTCAAACCGAAGTGTCTCCAAATGTAAAAAATAAAAGCGATATCAACTTACAAGAAGGGTGAAACGAAATTTGTATACCAAATTTACGTGTTGTTTAATATGTAATTCATTATTTAGCAGGAATTAGGAATATTACGTGAAAAACAATGATGTGTTTATGCTTTGTCATTTTGTAAATTATATAAATAATTAATTTAATCATTTTTATGGGTTCACGTATAAGAATCATTTGTATCACAATGAGAATTATGATCTTAAAGTAAATGTATCCCAGCTGAGAGATATCGTATCGTAAATATTTGATTATCTAATAACAGAGCGCAACTAACAACACACTTGACACGGGCGGTTTCGAAGATCTTACTTGATACGATGTACTTTTTGCTAACTGGTCGCCAACAACGCATTTTCACTGGTTCGAAAAACTTCGTCACACAATACCAATAACATTTAAACAACCACGACACATTCAGTCTCGCTCATTACCCGTCTAAAGGACGAACTTGAAGTAATGGATCTTTCCGCCTAAAGCTATTGATAAGATTAAGATTATTATTTTTCAAGTTTTATTATGTTTGCTACCTGGGTTACTCGCAAGGAAATATTATCAGATTATTGGCTACGCAATCAAGCCTTACATTTGTAAGGTTATCTCTAAACCCAGGGCGTAAAATAAAAATTATAATTAATAAAACAATATAAAATAACCTAATATCTTAAATAAACATAGACAGAGATCAAAATAATTGAATAATAAAATAATATTATATAAACAAAGCAAACTTGTATGTCGAGGTGGTCAGGTAGTAAAAGGTCAATTGAAAATAAATTTTTTTGGCAAAATAATTTTTTTTATTACTGATTATAGCGACCCTCCAACTTTTCGATACAATTTTTGTAGCACGATTGGTTTTTGCTTCAATATAGGCTTCAATTTCATCGACCACCTCTTCATTTGACGAAAATATCTTCCCAGCGAACATTCTTTTGATATCTAAGAACAGAAAATAGTCGCTGGGGTCCAGATCTCGTGAATACAGTGAATGAGGAAGCAATCCGAAGCCCAATTCATGGATTTTCGCCGTCCTTTTCACTGACTTGTAACACGGTGCATTGTCTTGGTGAAGCAGCACTTTCTTTTTCTTCAAATGCGACAATTTTTCGGCGATTTTGTCCTTCCAACGGTCCAATAAAGCTATGTAATAATCGCTGTTGATGGTCGTTCTTTTTTCAAGGTAGTCGATGAAAATTATTCCATGCGCATACCAAGATACAGACGCCACAACCTTGCCAGCCGACTGTTGCGTTTTCCCACGCTTTGGAGCGGGTTCAATGTGTTTAGTCCGTTCAGATGACTGTCGATTGGACTTCTGAGTGAAATGATGGAGCCATGTTTCATCCATTGTCACATATCGAAGCAAAAACTCGGGTTTATTCGCATGATCATCTTCAAACACTGCTCCGAATCATCAACTCGTCGTTGTTTTTGGTAAAAAGTGAGCTCGCGCGACACCCACTTTTCACAGATACCCCACTTTCTCATACACAAATATTCGTGAATGATATTATTAACATATTCAGTTAATATTTTTAGAGTGTCTGCTATTTCATTCAATTTCAATTTACGGTAATTCAAAATCATTTTGTGGATTTTTTAAATCTTTTCATCGGTAACAACCTCTTTTGGGTTTCCACTGCGTTGACCGTCTTCGGTGCTCATTTCATCGCTTCTAAACTGAGCATACCAATCCCTGATGGTTGATTTTCCTGGGGCAGTATCCGGAAACTCGGCATCAATGAAGTTTTTCCTTCAACTGTATTTTTTCTCTTCAAAAAGCAATATTTTATCAACACGCGAAAATCCTTTTTATCCATTTTTTCACAATAACAAAAGTTGCTTCACTCAAAGTGATATACTTCACAAACTAATGATCCGAGAGCTGTCAAATTTACACACGCATCTTTTGAGGGTTAGGGCTAACTAAAAAAACATACGGATTTAATTCTAGTAAGGCCATCTATGTGTCAAGGCGGGAACTTTTCACTTGACTTGTTAAAAAGATTTCAACTTTTTTTTAAAACAGTTTATAAAAATTCTATCCATATGTCCACCTATCTGTATAATTATCTGCTTCAGATTCTTGGTTTTCAATTGTGCAGATAATCTATACATACCGATAGTTGGGTTCCTCTTCATATTCTTGTTTATTTTTGTATTATGTACGTAATATTTAGTGTAAATTCATCATTACATCTTACATTAGATATGCTTAGTATAATCTTAATTTAACAGAAATTAATGTATTACTATTGTTTTGTTATGCTTGTGTAATACACAAACATAGCAAGTACAGGATACATCAGTTCCATATCATTTTAATATGCTACTTAAAGCTACTTAAGGTAAAGTTAAGAATAACACTTATACACTCTACAAGTTCATGTAGTTTGGTTGACTTTAATGTTCTGATTTCCTGCGTGGTGTCCATTAACCTTGCTTCTTCCACGTTACTGTTATTTAGTAACCTTATTTCATGTTTAAAGACGAAGTCTCGGATCACTTCATAAATTAATTTTATTATTATCATATTTATCTAATTGTGGTTAAGGAATCGGGCATTCATGATATAATTAGGTTTCAATAATTTCGCCACAACGCAAAATTGATCTTTGAATATTTGTAACTAGTACCATGCTGTATTTCCAATCTCTAGTCCATTTGTAGATCTTGTTGAGTGCTACTTGTACTTTTTCTACAGCCTTAGGTAGCGAGTTATATTTTGCCAGAAAATGGTGTCGTCAGAAAATGTTCCAAGTACTGTTCCTTTTATTGCTGAGATATCAGAAGTCTAGAGAAGTCTTCATGCCAGAAATTTTCTTTTGTAAAGGTCTGAGCTGGTCTTATTATGAATCTCCTAAGTTTAGTTGATATAAGAAACATTATCATACTTTGTTTTCCACAAAGTTCACGCAACCCAGTCCTATAGGCTCATTAATTGAATAAAAATGATAAAGTCATTAGCACGCCCTGCAAATTTAAATATAGCTAATAACTTAACGACAGCAAACCATACATTGGGATCAATATTTCGATTGAAAAGTACTTTTGTAATACACATCGTAAATTGTAAAATCTGCTGAGTATGTATGTTTGTATGAACCAATAATATCAGATTAAACAATGGATTATCCCATGGACTATCGATGGTTAAAACATTGTTTTAAGGTATTTTTATATATAGATATATGACGCAGATGTCATATCAATTTTACTTCCGATAACATCACTATGATCTTATAACAACATCTATTTTAAAGCGAACGGTATTAAATTGATATATTTAATCAACTTTAGATAAACGGATACCTTTATATATATTAGAATAAGGATTAGAAATAATATTTTAACTCTTTATTTTATGTTAAACTTCACCAATAATATATATGTAGTGATAGACGAGTTTGCCTCAGCCTACTCATTAACAAAACAAAATATGTTATTCAATTATTTTTCCAAACTAAAATGCCATCTAATAACTCGTATACTTGTCCAATATCATCATCATTTATTCTAGTATCTGACATAGCATCATTTCATATTTTAATTTGCTGATTTTGATTGTCTTGACGATGTTTCTTTTTTGCTCTCAATTTTATATATAGGTTATCCAAAAAAATTGCTATAATTATTTGGTATATTATTTTACGACCTTGAAAAATCTCTAATGATCATAATCTAATATATAATCTAAGAAAATGTATTTTTCCTCAAAATAAGCTACTGTGTTGTCCAACTATTAATGTGTTTGTTTGTTTTTAAATAGAGTTCCCCAATCTGTGTGTGCAGCTCCGATCTCTCAAAATGAATTTGTTACCGAGACTGGAGATGAATTATACCTACACAAAACAACCTACACATCCATGCCAATACAAGTTCTGATTGACTAGAACTGCACATGCGCACTTGATTTAAACTAACCTGAGAGTTTTCACAACTAGGCGTCCTTTTCTATATACGTCTTGTTGTTTACCACAGTTGTAATTAGAAGTCATTTTTAGGTTAATTTTAGACAAATCATGTTAGACAAAAAGAACCAAAATAACACAACTATACTGGTTAGTCGGAAGATAATCTCAACTTGTTCTAAAATCAAAGAGGTTGATCTATCTATAAGACAATCATAAAGCTAATTTGGACCTATCGGGTGCAAATATGGGGTTGCACCTTTGGTCATACAACGCTGTCAAAACAAGGTTCTTCGATTGATTACCAATGCCTATCGCTACGTTGACCTGACAATTAAATAGATTGACGAAGTTATCCAAGATTTCGCCTTGAAACACCAAAGAAGATTACTAAATCATACTAACGTGGAAGAAATACAACTGCTGGACAGCGCGCAAGATGTCAGGAGACTGAAGCGAACCAAACCATTCGAACTTATATAAAGTGTATACCTTTAGTGTAAACTATAGTTATAAGTTATTAAATTTTATAATTGAGGAATACATATTGATGTATTTTCTCTTACTCGTCTTGCTTGTGAATTAATCCAAGTACATAGGAAAAGTAGTAATAAATTAATTGTAAATTAAGATTGTACTAAGCGTATCTAATAAAGAGGTTATTAAAAAAATATTGTTGAGGTAATATAATTATTTCATAGGCAAAATTAGCGACAGATGGATGGATTAAAAATGACCATCACACCAGTTGACCAAAAATTGCAATTCAAATCTTCGCAATTTTGTTGCTGGCCAAGCCCAAAATGAAAAGAAAAAATGAATGAAAACTAGTGCTACAACGACAAACCCAAATTCTAAAAGTCATGGGTTAGTCCAGGAGAGCTATCCACATTAACTTCGAAAGGAAATATCAGCCATAAAGTTTTGTTGTGCATATAGTGAGAATAGCAAGGTATAGTATTTTACGAGGTGCTAAAATAAAATGAAACTGTTATTATGAGCGACAAAAAGGACCAGCAATAGAACAACACACGTAAAAGCCTCCTGTGAAAAAAAAATTGATGAAGGATATACTGTTGCTACTCAAGTAAGTGGCTTTGCCGCACTCAACGTACTCACCAGACATAGCGCCTTTTGACTACCGTTTGTTCAGATCCACGCAATATGACTGGGTTAGCTCACGATTTCGAAATTCTGAAGAAGTGTAAAAATCATTGTCAAGCCAACACAGCGATTTTGACAAGATATCTTCATGTTATCAAAAAGACGGGAAACAATAGAAGATATTTTTTTATTATTTAATTATTACATTGTTACTAGTCGTTTCCGACTAACCTACAATTTGTCTTTATGATAACATAAATCCAGATATATAACTAGGAGGACCCATCGGCCCTATCTCTGGTATAATAGTATAACAGTATCTAGTGAAATAATGTTTGTACATGTCACTGCTGTATTTTTTATTATATGCACCTCACTACACAACACTACACAAGATCAGATGGTTTGATACTTTAGAGCCTGCGTCCTGTTCTGGTGATATTCAAAAGCTGCAAAACTTCAATATTCTCATGAGAGTGGAGTCTTTCCTCATGCCCCCTTGCAATTCTCTTGATTTCTTTACTGACTGTGGGTATCTGAAGGTCTCGATGTAGGTAATCAGTCCTATAGTATTTGGGGGTGCCCACAATACTAATCAGGACTTTGTTCTGAAAAATTTATATTTTATTTATGTTACTCTTTGCAGAACATCCCCATAATTGAACTCCATATGTCCATACAGGTTTTAGTATTTGCTTATAAAATAGCAATTTATTGTGTACTGATAAATGTGATTTTCTTCCAATTAGCCAGCACATTTTCCTATATTTCAATTCCACTTCTTTTCTTTTCTTCTTTATATGTTCCTTTCAGCGAAGTTTTACATCAAGATTCATTCCGAGATATTTAACGTTGTTGCTATATGTAATGATAGTATTATTTAATGTTATTGGTGCTTGTACGGTCTTTTTATAGAGGAACCGCATAACACAGATTTTCTTTCATTAATTTTTATTTTCCAATTTTGTGTCCAATTATTTATATTGTCACTTGCCTGTTGTAATTTTCGTGAGGCTTCTACACTATTGTCTCTGATAGCTATAATATATATAGCATTGGTCCCAGTACACTTCCTTGTGGTACACCTGCTTTAGCTTGTTTTATTTATGTTAACATTCTGTTGTAACGTACGATTTTAGTAGTTCGGTGTGTTGTTTTGGTAACATTTTCTGTAGTTTATGAACAAAGACTTCATGCCAAACCTTATAGAAAGCTTGTACTACATCTAAGAATAAAACTGTGCATACTTTTTACTTCGTAGGTTTTTTTCAATAACATCTGATATTCTGTGGACCTTGGCAATTGTTGAATGCTTGTAAATAAACCCAAACTGGTGTGTTGGTATTAGGTTTTTTCTTTCTGTGATCGGTTTTATTCTTTTCAACAGAAGTTTTTCAAAAACCTTAAATTTTACTGGCAGCAATGATACAGGTCTATAGGCTTTTAGTTCGTTTGGTGACCTTTTGTAGAAAATGATGCAATATATTTTGATTCATCTATATTTTAACAATTTCTCTATAAATGTCGTTCTAAAGTGAAAAGATGATCAAAATAATACATTTTTCGTCGTTTCGTTCATAAATTATACTTAGATTTCACAAACCAAAACGTTGTTCATTAAAATAAGAGAACCCTAGCTATTAATTAGCTACAACAATTAGTAAGAATCATCCTTATAAATCAAATGACAAAAATTCGAAACTTAACAATAAAGAGTTCCCCTCTTATAGTAATAAAACAAAATTTAGATAAAATATAAAGGAGATAGGAAAAAGTTGTTTTGAACATGGCCGGATGACTAAACGATTCCAACATTATTGGATTTTCACGGATTAAATCAAAACTCCTGTGGCGTGAACTGTCATTACTCACCTACATTCAATACAGACCTAATCCTTCCTTGTCGAGCACGAGCGGTATAAATACAGTTATTCCCCGCGTTTTTATCCAGACACAATCCAGCAAACATGACTAAAATATCGGTTGCTTTCCTCCTCATCTCCCTTCTTTTGTTTATCGGTGAGTCGTCTTTATATTCGAACTTCGAACAACGACAAATTACTACAAAACATGTATTGTTTCAGTAGTGGAAAGGACAGAATCGTCGGATATCGATACGAACAAGGAGAAACCAGTGTCCCCCATGTGGTTCGGGCCAAGGATAGGCAGGAGGAAGCGCAATGAAGATAATTACAGGAACGAAAAAGACCCAGACAATTTTTTGGATATCGATACACCATTCTACATAACGGCCAGAGAAGGTATTTAACAGGTCAATTGAAAAGTCTCCGGCCTACCATAGTAAAACACAATATTTTGACAAAATTAGTTTTTTTATTCAACATAATTTCCTTCGAGGGTGATACACTGATTTTAGCGACCCTCCAACTTTTCGATACTATTTTTGTAGCACGATTGGTCCTTTACTTCAAAATAGACCTCAGTTTCGGTGATCACCTCACCATTTGACGAAAAT
Organism: Rhynchophorus ferrugineus; assembly: GCF_030347505.1. Classification (NCBI taxonomy): domain Eukaryota; kingdom Metazoa; phylum Arthropoda; class Insecta; order Coleoptera; family Curculionidae; genus Rhynchophorus; species Rhynchophorus ferrugineus. The sequence continues at coordinate 73,143,449 of NW_027472582.1, read as the reverse complement.
TTCTTCCCAGCGAGCATTCTTTTGAGATCTGAGAACAGGAAATAGTCGCTGGGGGCCAGATCTAGAGAATACGGTGGATGAGAAAGCAATTCGAAGCCTGGATTCATGGATTCTTGCCACCGTTTTCACTGACTTGTGACACGGCGCATTGTCTTGGTGAAGCAGCACTTTATTTTTCTTCAGATGCGGCCGTTTTTCGACGATTTCGTCCTTCAAACGGTCCAATAACGCTATGTAATAGTCGCTGTTGATGGTCCTTTCTCTTTCAAGGTAGTCAATGAAAAATGTTCCATACGCATCCCAAAATACAGACGTTATAATCTTGCCAGCCGACTGTTGCGTTTTCCCACGCTTTGGAGCGGGTTCATCGTGTGCAGTCCACTCGGATGACTGTCGATTGGACTTAGCAGTGAAATGATGGAGAAAAAACTCGGGTTTATTACGCTTGATCATCTTCAAATATGCTCCGAATCATCAACTCGTCATTCCATTTGGTCAAAAATGAGCTCGCGCGGCACCCACTTTGCACAGAACTTTCTCATACCCAAATATTCGTGAATGATATGACGTACACGTTCAGTTGATATCTTTAGAGTGTCTATTATTTCATTCAATTTCAATTTACGGTCATTCAAAACATATTTTTTGATTTTTTTAATGTTTTCGTCGATAACAACCTCTTTTGGACGTCCACTGTAGTCACCGTCTTCGATGCTCATTTCAGCATGTCTACTTATCAATCAATTATCCTTGACGGTTGATTTCCTGGGGCAGCGTCCGGAAACTCGACATCAAACCAAGTTTTTGCTTCAACTGTATTTTTCCCTTCAAAAAGCAACATTTTATCAACACGCGAAATTCCTTTTTATACATTTTTTTCACAATAACAAAAGTTGCTTCACTCAAAATGCTATAATTCACAATCCGACAGCTGTCAAATTTATACACGCATCTTTTGAGGGTTAAGGCTAACTAAAAACATATGGATTTAATTCTACTAGTGCCATCTATGTGTCAGGCCGGGGACTTTTCACTTGATCTCTTATGCAAATTGATCGTGGAAAAAATATAATATTATTTATGTTGCAGCTAGCAGTAGTTTCATCCCACGCATGGGTAGGGACTCTGGAGAAAGCCTGAACGGTTGGCTGGACAATCGGGATTTCGTCCTTACCAAGCCCGTATCGAACAGAGCGTCAAGCCAGTCAATCAGAGGTCTGGGAAGAGGTTTCACACGGTATTTTCCACGACTGGGTCGCGAACTTGAGTGAAGATTATAGCGTTTAAATTAGCACGTATTTTATACTAACCATTAACATATTAATAAAAATTAATGAGTAACTGACACTGTCTTTTTCTTATCGATGGGACATCATCATAGAATCTCTGTTATCATTCATCCACAACATTTATTACATTTTATGATGTAATTTTTTGGTGTGATTGTTAAAAAATATTGAAATATGCATAAAAATATCGATATATCGATTTTTTTTTTGTCTGATATTTTTCTAAATCCTGCTCTACAAAATAACAGATCTATAGTTCAATCAGGCAATATTTTCCTTCACATTTTATTCTAGTTAGAAGGAAATACAATTATGTCTTATTAGTTCAGACACGTGAACAAATGAATCTGTCAAAATCATCTGGTTGTCAGACGTATACAAAATTCTTGAAAGCAATTGTAATAAGAGGTTATAACTCTAACCTATAGACTATCGTGGCTGTATAACCAACTGTAGTTTTTAGATGTACTATAATGTTAAAATCAATTATATTTGATAACATATTTGTTCAATTATTTTATTTGGCTTTACAAGGAAACATTGCATCGAAGGAAGAACTAAACGTAAAACATAAATATGCTCTCTAATGAAAGTAAAATACATTACTCAGATATAGAATTGTTAATTAGGTGGATTAGGCCTTCGGGGGATACCACTACATAAAAATCGCCTGGAACTCTACCTATACTAGTGTAGATAAAAGTTCAATGTATATATAATAAAACAACTCTAACCTATAAATTACTGTGGCTGTATAATTAATTGTAGTTTTAAGTCCTTCGGTAATATATGCATTAGATGTACTATAATGTTAAAATAAATTATAATACATGACATTTTTGTTTGAATATTTTATTTAGATTAGACTATTGTTGTATTTCAACACCAAACTGAAATAAAACTCAGAGTTGATGCGGCAACACTGCGTCGTATTAACCTCACAAATTTAGATTGCGTATGTACAATGCGTATAATAATTTGAAATACTTCACTGTTTAACATCGTATTTTCAAAACTTAATCTGTGTTCTATTTGTTGCCATTTTTTCCACCAGTGTGCTGTGGTAACATATTTTTCATTGCTCATAACTATAACTGATGGATGCTCCTAGTTCTTTAATTGCCGATTTTCAAACCAAAGCAAAAACTTATGTTTCATTTCTCCATGTTAGTCATTCTTGAACTTGGAAGAAAACGCCACTAAAGGAACAAAACCATTCCAGTTTTTAGCACGAAGCATAATATATCTGCAATGAATCTTATGACGAAAATATTATGATGTAAAAAACCTAATCCATCACAGTACATAAAGGATTTTTCTATATATACTTTCTAGAGTAATAGTTATATTTGAAATAATCGTTTAATTGTTTATATTGAAAAAACAACTCGCTGTTTTTATACATTTCACAAATTTAATTCCAAATGAAACTACACTGACCTACAGCCCATATATTTGGGTGTTGTGTTCTCGGCCCAATGTTATATCTTATGTATGCAGCTGACCTACCCACCTCAAGAAACACTACTGTTGCAACGTATGCTGACGATACAGCAATTTTATCATCACACGAGGATCCATATCAGCCACAAAAAACCTCCAACTTTATCTTAACAAAGTCGAATTGTGGTTGAAAACGTGGCGTATCAAGGCAAATGAGACAAAATCTACCCCTATGACATTCATCCTTTGCAGAAGAACATGTCCCTCGGTAAAATGGAATAATCATGAACTTCCGCAAGGAGACAACGTTAAATATCTGAAAATGCATTTTGAAAAAATATATAATGACAAAACGCAAACAGCTTGGGCTTAAACTAAACCAAATTTATTCGTTGATAGGGCGTAAATCTAAATTATCATTAGATAACAAGGTGTTACTGTATAAGTCAATACTTAGACTCATTTGGACCTATGGTATTGAACTATGGAGTACTACTAGCATATCTAACATAGATATCCTCCAGGGGTTCCAGAATAAAGTGTTACGAGTCATCGACGATATTACGTGACCAACAAACTGATTCAACGCGATATCCACATAAAACCCATAACGAGTGTGATTTGAAGTGTTAGTGCGAAGTAGTCTGAAAGACTATTAGTGCATCCCAGTGCACTCGCCAAACAGTTACATGTGAGCGATGGCAGTGAAGTGCGTAGGCTCAAACGCAAACTATTATACAAACTGATTAATAGACACATAGAGTGAAATTCAATAATTTCTAGAATAAGTTATAATAATAATTAGAATAAGTTAGAATATACTTTAAAACAATTTAGAATATTATCTAGAATAAGATTTAGATTATAAGTTGTACAGCAGATCACTTACTGAAGTGATGTTCTACATGTTAGAATGGTTATATTATAAACAATAATACTTATTGCCCACGAGCAGATTGTTGATGTTCTAAGTGACTCATAAAAAAAAAATAAATAAAACTAACAGTAAGGTATATACACGCTTTCTTTTCGGTGAATCCAACATTATATTGTTTTTCTTTTTTTTTGGAGATTTGAGTACTAATATTCAGTGTAGCTGCATCACAATAATATTTCCAGTAAAAAATCCAGTAACATAATATTTAATAGTATGAATACTTACCTCTCTAACGTAATTTAGTGCTAAGAAGGTAATTCTGTTTCTGACCGACTATTTATTGGCTAGTAATAAGCAGAGATATGAAATATATAAAGCAATCAAAGGGCCAAAATAACGTTTGCTGATTTATAACCTGTAATTATTATCACTAATGTTTCAAAGAATTTTGCAGAGATCTGACAACTGGACGAATCCTGTAAGCTGATTTGGTTACACATTTGGAAGCATCAGACATCATTGTGTTTCTTTTTAACTAAAGTAGGATATCAAGGAATATAATGCCTGATATTTAAACGAATTTACAAACTGCAATATGCAATACATTATACATCTTGATGACGTGAGTTCACTGCCATTTTGAATAGTGTATAGTTATACTGGTATTAAGTCCCAACAGCGATACCAAAATCTAAGCCATGGCGTTCCCCTTTCGCCTAAAAACGTAAAAACTCAACATAAGACAAAGTCTTGGTGTGACACATCGTGTCGGTTTCGTTGTTACATAAACATTACAAATAACGAAACATATCAGGTCTATGTATGGTATTTCTTGAACAATAAATAAATTAGAATCGAAATTCAACAAATAAAACAAAGCCTTGGCAGCCAAGCGGGTCACGTGATGTGCACATGCGCAAAATCAATGTCCAGAAAAGGAATTTCAATAAGATAACAAAGTGTTCTAAAAAACTGACTCAAACAGCTTTAAAGTAGTTTTAAATGTAAAAAAACACCAATATCATATGGATTAACCCAATTTTTCATTAAATAAAAAATATTTATATGAATAAATCACCGATTATTATATCAGATAACAAATCAGAGGAAACATTATCGATATAACATATGTACATAAACGATATTTAGGAGCAAATAATAAAAATTAGCATCATTATTATTTATATAAAGCATAAATAAAAATTTAAGTACTACAGTCAGTACTTAAAAAAAACAATCTAAATGAATTCAGATTCGGATCTAATAAAATATAACGTATACTGAAATTAATATTAATTGATATAACAATGGTGCCAAAACAAAAAGACAGCCTAAATATTGTTAGAATTTTGGCGAATAAATCAAACCCCAGGGGTAAGACCTGTCACTCTTCACCCACATCCAATAAAGACAAAATCCATTAAGTTCCCTATAAATACTGTTATTTCCCATAATTTTAGTCAGAAACAATCCAGCAGGCATGAGTAAAATAACATTCGCCAGAATTTTCCTGATTGTCACCCTTCTTTTACATATTGGTAAGGTAACATCTACTGATATTGCTTTTCTTATTTCAATATCTTGAATTTTATTAATTACATCACTTATTAGAATTACATTGCTTTTAGTAATTCAGAAATCAGAAACATCAGGTGTATATTCAGTCCCTCCCAAGGAGAAACAGGAGACTCCCATATGGTTCGGTCCCAGGATAGGTAGGAGGAAACGAAATCACGAACCTACCAATCAGGATGACGAAAATGATGAAGAATATTTCATCGACATAGGCTCTCCTTTAGTTCTGACGCTCAGAGATGGTAATATTTATTGCGTTACTAGATACCTTCATAACATAACAATCTATATATGTTTCAGGCAAGAAACACTTCATTCCTCGGTTGGGAAGAAACTCTGAAGAAAGCTGGCATGAAAATCCTGAAGCTATTAAGTCACGATTGAACAGGGCGACTTATTTTACCCACCGAAATCTAACGAAGATCGGCTATTCGCAAATTTATCCCAGACTTGGTAGAGAACTTGACTGAAATTAATGTATTATGAATAACAAGCAATTGAACTTTATATATTGAAAATATCAATAAAACTATACATATAATCAAATGTAGTTTTATATTAAATAAATACTAACAACTAAAACATTCACATCTTGTCACTGAACAAAATAGATTATTATATGTTTCTTAAAAAAACAATTTTTAAACAATGAAGAAGAACTAGGGTTAACTCAATAAATGTGTGGTGACGTCAGGCCTCTTCTTCTTATTCCTCTTTCGACGTCCAAACATCTTACATTCAATCAAAAATCATCCTTTCGATAATCAAACATTCATACATTTTCATTAGTTAATTAGTTGTATAATAGTTAGTGTTATTAATAACATGTTAAGGGAAACATAGTTTCATTCAATAAATTGCACGAAGACCTCCATAAGTGGTAACGTCAAAGTTTTGTCATTTATGTGGATTATATCTCAGATTTTAAGGAAATAATAATAATTAAGATTTTTCACCGTTAGCATTTTTGTGCAATAATTAAACTTACATTATATTAAAATCCTTTTAGTAGGCATCTAGCATTAATGATTCTAACTTGGACTTAGTAAAGCAAAATAGTTAGTTCACAAAAATACTACAAATATTATATTATTATAAATCATAATTAAACATGTTTAAAAATTACTACAATTATAAAACTTATAGAAAATTAATTGTCATAAAATTTAACATAAACCAACATTAACCTGCTATTAGAAATTAGAACAAATAGGGTTAACTACAGTTAATAAAAATTACTTTCAAAATATTCCAATATTTGTTTTTTTTTTCAGACTATTAAAAAAAATTAAAGAAATTCAATAAAAATATCAACAAAAAAAGTAAATTATTAAAACTAACTATATATTAAAATCATTTTAGCGACTACTAGCGGCAACTTGCATAAATTAATACTTGGAATTCACATTTTATATTATTTTAGATAATTAAATATTGAATTTACAGTTTAATGCTCAATATATGCAGAATTGTATAAAATAAGTTGTTCAAACCATCTGCCAATTAATTAAATGATATAAAAGATCGTTTATTATTAGTCAACATTATTAAATATACTATTATGTGAAACTAACTTAATGAATTAAGGACAAGAATAAATTAGTATCAGTTTCAACTATTGCTAGTAATATTTTTTAAACATTTTTACATAAAACTATAGAAACCATGCATTATAAAAAAAGAAGAAGAAACATGATAGATATGTTTAATAATGTTTAATGTCAAAATTATATCATTATTTGTATTGGATCTTATTTTTTTTATTCCTAGGATTCATAGAAAAACTCAATCAAAATATGTAATGTTGTTCTAATGGTGATTAATAATGCCTTAACATTTAGTTTCAGTACATACAGTTCATAAATTAAAATAAATTAAATAAATTAACCAAACATAAAATTTTAAACCAACATAATGTCCAGGTGTCCAAATAAAAATGAAGAAGAAATAGGGTTAACTGTATTTAATAAGATTTAGTGTCAAAATTCTAATATTATTTTCCATTAGAACTCGAATGTTTACAAAACAAATATGATTAATTATTTCAATATATAAGTAACGTTAGTATTTTAAATAATTAACTGTATATGTTTCCAGAATGTGTTAAGATACAATTCGAACATTTACATTTCATTTAGTCGACATGTTTACCAGCACACTACGTCTCAAGATTAAACGGGATTTAAGGGAAATAAATCAAACTCCCGCGGCGCCAGATGTCACTATGTTCACCTACTCTCAATCAGGGCTTAATCCGTCTTCGTCCAGTGCGATCTGTATAAATTGTCTTGATCCAGGGCAATCTTAGCCAGATACGGTCCAGCAGACATGAGTAAAGTTACAGTTGCCAACACTTTTGTGATCTTCATTGTTTTTTTGTATATTGGTACGTATCATTTTGTTTACACATATACTGATTTTTTCTAGAAGTCCTGAAACATTACTTGTGGCACTAAAGTTTAATAATATTATAAAATAGTCCAATAACTTAGGAAATCTCGAAACATTAATTTTGTGCTAAGAAAATAAAAATATTGGTTCCAGACTGTTTTTAACCGATTTCGAAAAGGTTCTATATTCGTCTGTATATATTTTTTTAATGTATTTTCGCCGATTTCTCGGTCAATTACGGACCGATTTTCAAAATTCTTTTTTTATTCGAAAGAGTGCACTTCCGAGGTAGTCCCATTGAAACCAAATCAGGATCTGATGGGAGGAAGGGGGGAAATCTAAAATTTCAAAAGCAAAAAAAAAAAATAAAATAAATAAAATAATAAGATATTTGTGTATAATGCTCAAATGATGTGACGAAAAATCGGAAGAAGTTCAGTCTAAAAGTCATTTATTTTGCCTTTTATGCTCTATCCATATTATATGAAAAGTCGTAGAAATATTGTACGCAACAGTTTTTATGGTGTAATGGTTAGAAAGTTGAGCTCACGCACGAAGGTTGCGGGTTTGATTCCCAACAGGCTAGCAACTTTTTTAATTCTAGTTTGATTAAAACCTTTGTCAAATCACCTAGACTAGGTAGCGGACCCCAGAGCCTGAAACGTTCCTAATTTTTAATCATTGTTTTTTATTCTTGTTTTCCGTTATACGGGCTGTACTTTTACTTGCGCCATCCATTGTACTACTTAATAAAATAACTGCATAATTTAATGAGTAAATATCTAAAACTAAAGGGAGAAAAATACAATATTTTTAACAAAAAAATTGAACCGACTTCAAGGAAATAAATAAGAAGCTCACGAAAAAATAAAAAATAATCAGACTTAGATTTTTAACACGAAAAAAACGTTTTAAAACAAAATATGTACATAATAATCGCTGTAATAGCTGAATAAAAATAAACAAAAACTTTATCATATTTAACCACAAAAGTCTAGACCTGGAGAATCCCCGCATGCGCACAACGATTTCAGTTTGCAACGTTGCCAGTTGTTGAAAATTATACGTAAATAGAATAAATTATTTTGTTTCACGAGTTAACCTAATATTATAGAATCTAATATTTCTGTTGATACTGATGCTGTATCAGATGCTGTATTAATTGTATTTTATCATTAATACTAATTCGTACTACTACGTTACTCTTGCAGTAATTCAAGAGACGGAATCATCAGACCCATCCATAAATCTCCGCAAGGAAAAACAGTTGTCCCCCATGTGGTTCGGACCTAGAATCGGCAGGAGAAAACGAAACCAGGAAATCAAGCACAACAACAACAGAAATGACAAGGACGACGACAACCTCCTCGATATATTGAAGGAATCGCCACTGGTTGTCGTAGCAGTGAGAGACGGTATAGTACAATGATACCCAGTACCTTCACCATAGAAAACACCCACATTCATCATATATTGCAGCTGGTAAAGATTTCACGCCTCGTTTAGGCCGAGAGTCCGGAGAGAACAACCCAAATTGGTTCGAGGATGGCGAGTTGATGGAGAGCGCGCCGATATCCAATAGGGCGTCGAATCATTTCAATCCGCGTCTGGGAAGGGAGAGCTTTGCCCAATTCAATCCCAGACTGGGAAGAGAACTTGACTGAGAATAAAAGTATATGTATTAAGATTAAAAGCAAATAACGTTTATATATAAAAAATATGCCTAATAAATATCAATAATATCAATATGTTCGGGATTTATTGGTATATATCACAGTATCCCGCCCCTTAATCATATACAAGTATATGATATTTGCAAGATAATTTGACTGACTGTTTAATTGGAATAGAATTTTTGTTCTAAGGTTGGCAAGTATGTTTATAAAGTGCCTAGAAACTTTGTGCGATATTGTCTATTCATTATTTCGCCAACTATTGAAGCAATAATAAATGTGCACTGTAGTGCTACCAATATTTCATATTCACTAAATGGTATGTTATAAAGTGGACAAGTCACCCGAATTCCTCCAGGTTTCCTTTGCCAATTTTAGCTAAAAAAAAAAACCTAATCATGCCCCAAACTTTATTTTTACACCCTGTATATCAATATCATAAATACTTTGAAAAATACGTATGTTTGAATTTGGTAAACAAACCTAGAGCTAGCCATCGCTAATAATCTACTGGAACCCTTATGGCCGACCATTTTTCATCCAAAATATCGATTGAGCTACAGAATTTTGACAAACATATTAAAATCATTGTAATGTGTGAATGTTGATACATTTTTCCACAGTGTATTAGTTCGTATCTTTAAACTGCCTTAAAGGGAATCCTACTTCCCACTGGTAAAGGTAAAATCAACTCTTGTTTTTTTTGCCGTACTCATTAAAACCAGAGCATCCTTTGATCAATCCTGATATTACATTGGGTCGTAGATGATACCCATAACCATATAACCTTAAAGGTCTTGAGGGCCCCACAAGAGCTAAATGTCTTATACACTTAGCTGCGATCCAGGATTTAATAGTGACCAAGGAATATAGAAACAGAAAACCTGATGCTAGTGGAGACCAAACAGATCAGTCAGCTATCAAATAAGTTCATTAATCTAAATGAAGAATTATTTTTACACCTCCATCCTAATTCCTTTAATCACATATATGTAGATATTCTATAATAATAGCTATCTGGGAACCTGGCTGCGAAAAACAAACTTGTCATTGAATATCGACTAAAATCAGAAGCAAATAACATTCCAAATTAAAAATACAGAACTTTTATTTAGTAAAATGTTTTATTTGGGTACTTAATTTAGTTATAACCATAAGAATTAATAACCTCTGTGAACGGCTTGATTTGTTTAGCAACCTTCACAGTAGCCTGTTTTGTGAGTTTTTTCAATTTGTCCCTCTTTTGAATTGAGAGTACTGCCTTAACCTTACGTTTGGTCTCAAGTGTTCGGACTACTGATTGGTATTTCCATCCTACTTCATGTGACAAACGTCCTACATGGCAGAACTGAAAGAAGAACAGGCATGGATAAATAAGAGATTTCATACCAAAGTATGACAAAATATACTATTCAGTATTCATAATATGTTTCATTTCATTATCTTGTCAAATAATGTAGGTAAATTTTAATAATCATTTGAAATGGTAACATTTGAGAAAACACATAATTCATCAACATACCTTCCTTCCAGGTTTAAGACAAATTACTCTAAGAGCTCCAGGAACTACAACACGCTTCCTCCTATCGTATGGTGGAGGAATACCCTCATAGGCCTTCAATCTGCGAAGAGCCTGCTTTCCCCTTTCAGTCTTGTGGGGTAACATACCTAAAAATATAAATTTAATTATTTCAAGCCAAATAAAACAAAGAATAAACTTGAGCTAACAATATTAAATCATATTAAAAATTCAATTTCATTATATTTCAAATAATGTAGGTAAGAATTGGTATATAATCATGATTAAGCTTAAAAAAGGTCTCAAAAATGTTTAATATTAACTAACCTCTAACTGTTTTCCAAAAAATCCTAGATGGGGCTCTAAAGTGGAAAGGTCCACGAGCAGGGTTAACATTACATCTTTTACGAAGGAAAGACATAAACTTCAACTTGTTTCTAAAAACATAATAAAATATAAACGACTGAAGAAATATTATCATAAAATATCAATAATTTAATATGAAAAATACCTGAAGAAGTTTCCTGAAATATTGAGTTGTTCACATCTGACTACTATGACGCGGTTACCCTGCAAAAGGGTTTTGGCGACAATTGCAGCCAAACGGCCCAATAAATGGCCTCTTCCATCAATCAGTATAGCCTAACAAACAAAAAAACAATACAATACTTAATAAAAAGTACTTTAAACACGTGTACAAAATATGTACATAGGTTATGTTAGACTAAAACTATCACCCAAATAATATATAAATACAAAACTGAATATTTTATTTACACATTAAAGTTTAAATGTTAATTTTTCAAAAAGTTCACTTAGAAATAAAAAAAAATAATATAAATAAGGAATAAACAAAAATACCTTTTCGCTAAACCCCGTCATGTTTCTATCCTCTGCGGAAAAGACAGATGGAGCAAAATGTCAGTAACTGGCAGATTCAAAATGTCAACTTCCGTTCAAGAAGCGCCATATTTAAACCTTATTTTATAAAATTGGTGAAAATAATTATATTATCAATTTGAATTGAATGATTGTTTACTTTCAGATAGATATTTGATAGAATGAAACGTTTCTTACATTTTAAAAATAACATACCATATTTAAACAATTATTACATTATTCAGAATTTTATTCAACTTTATTCAACATTTGGGAAACTCATATAATTAGACTCATATAAAATATTAATTTCAATTATAGGTTTATAACAAAATTATTCAAATTTACATTTTTTTTATAAATTAAGAATCGACAAACGCAACTAATCTAGATTTTAGGGAAATGACATGCGTCAATCCAAAACGTCAGAAGGTGTGTTTACTTATATGTGTCATCTTTTGAGAAGAAAGTTTTATGTTTTGTTTTTTCTTTGTTTAATTATTTAACTTGCTACAAATGTCTTATACGGAATATGTACAAACATGTAAATGTATTTAGTATAGAAAATATTAGTGACAAGCTCGATATCCTTATATTAAACTTCAATGTTTACCAAATATGGTACTGGTATAGGTTCAAAATTGAGTGATTCACAATGAGTTCACAAGGTCTTCAATACGGTGTTTTTATACAAAATTATGTCCTGAAGGATATCACTAGTGGTCAGAATGAACGAACGGTGTTTTTAGGCCAGATGTGTGTAATTGAAGCTGTTCTGGCCAACAAAGCTCTCCAGATACGTCTCATAACAGATGATATCTTAGATACTAAGACATATACAATATTGCGAGATAATATTGTAATAATAGTTCCAAACAAACTAAGGTTTTTTATTGCGTCAATAACTTCACCCCAGGAAAGAGTCAAGTTAGCAAAAAATAAAAACCTATGTGAGAAGTTAAGTCGAATATCTATAAATTCTATAGTAGGATATACAACCACCAGTGATGTTATATTAGGCAAAGTTAGATTTATGGGACGTGTGGAAGCTCTTGGATTTTGTTTTGGCCTGGAATTGCATGTGAGATATTTACATAAGAGTAACATAACTAAATAAAACTAGTGTTTTTGATGTATGTTAATTAATTTCTAACCTGTACATATTGTATCTAGTCAATTATCAATATCATATATTTGTCACATGTGTAAAAGTGTATTTGATTTTTTAGGAAAGACTTGATAAAAATAATTGTGATGGATCATGTTCAGGCAAACAATATTTTACCAGTACTCCTGGATATGCTATCTTTACTACTATCGATAAAATTATACCAGATTCTTATGCAGATGCAGTGGATAAACCCAATTGTGTTCTAAATGATCTGGACATTTCTCTGCAACAGAACATTTCCAGCTTTGCTAATGGATCATCAGGTGATTTTACTTGATATTTTTAAATGTACCATTGCAAATTATCATTATTACTTAGACAAACCACTGAGAGAAGAAATTGTTACAAAATATAGGAAATATTCTCCTAAAAATATTACAAGACAGCCTTCCAGTAACCTTAGCAGTAACATGAAGAATTCGTTATCATTGCAAAACATATTGTTTCTAGACAGTAGTGTTAATACAAATAATGATTTTGATCAGAACAGTATGATACAACCTGACCGGGGTCATTTAATGAACATGGAAAAAGTTAAGGTAAGTCATTCTTAAATTAGTAGCTCATAAGAGTCACTCAAAGACCAAAATGACAAAAATGAGAGGCGATAGATATACAAATAGTAAACGCGAATAAGTAAATTACATAGACATTTATTGACAATAAACATTTTTCTGGAGCATGAATTTTTACATGAAACATTCTGGTAGTATAATAAAATACTCAATAAAATGTTTGATGATAAAAGTAAAATAATATTTTTGTCGCGTATTGAAAAATCTGTATTATAATTTTTCTGAGTGCTGTACTAATTCTGTTTCAGGTTAGTTTCATGTAAGGTATATTTTACCTAGAACGATGTTTATTCATACAATAACTGATTTTTTATAACAATTCATTGAATTCAAATCAGAGCAAATTAGAGTTTTACTCGAATTTTATGTAATTTCTGAATATCATTTTGAACTATCAAAAGAAAACCTACAAATGTTTCCCCTTTGCATATGACTATACCCCAGTACTAACCATTTTAGAACAAATCCGAGTTAGATTTAGTGGGCACCTCGTGGCTTCACAACTCAGAGTATGGCAAAAGAGATACCGGTTCAAGCTTAAAAAAAGATTTAGATAAGAACGATAACATTAAGGAATACAAATACAACAATTTGGATTATAGGTCTAGTATAGCCAGGTGATTAAAAAAATATATCTTACTTATATTTAACACATATTAAAATGGTCCAATTACAGTTCGAATGGGACCCTCACCAAAACCAGTCGAAATAAAAGCATCAATCCCCTGTCCCACTTCATCGAGAGTAATCCAAAGAAAATAAGCAATAATTACGATGTGGAAACCAGCAAGGAGGTTCTGAAAAAGGTCGAGAACGGAAAAAGTAAGTTTTGCCTTAATCATTAGCGATATTTTATTATTTTCTATGTAACTTTTTTGGGGAAATATAAGGGACTATTTCACGTACATAATATGATTGACAGTGATGTCTGTGAAAGACTAAATGTTATCTGTCACATCTGACATCTAGCGTTGCATTCACTAATGAGTTAAAATTATTTTAATCGTATATATTGCTGTCATTTACTCAAATTGTCACTAAATATTATAGGGGTTATAAAGAATTTTACCTGAATCAAAAGTTAGTATGATGATTTTTATGAAACCTCACGTATAAATGCTATAGAGTATTTAAAAAAAATAAGTTGATTTCTATTTACATAAATTAAGCGCTTTCGCCATACTTGTACTATTGTCATTTGTCATAAATATTATGTCATTTGTCATTTTCACATTTTTATTTATATTTGGTTTGAATAATTTTTTAATTAATGAACATTACATAGTTTATTATGAATTTTGTGTAAAACCGAATGGCGCTATAATTTTTAAATAATATCTATATAATATGAAAAATAATATCACATATCTTTAAGAGGAGAAATTCAGATGCTATTTAATGTGAATTTTATTTTTTATCCCAAAATTTATATCATTATATTTAATCAAGTCACATTAATTAAATTGCGATTATCTTCATCAGCGGGGAAGTGAGTATTTCCCATCTCTTAGAACCTGGATTCAAGATTCTATAACGGCAACGTCTGATCAAAAGCGCGCCACTGCGTTTCAGGACCGAAAACGCCAAAAATAACCGGGCAGTAGCATTTTGAATCACCTACGGTCGACCAAATCGCGCGCGGCTATTTTTTTAGATTGCTCTAATTTTAGATCATCCTAGTTCAGTATAATTGCGGATTTCTTGGCAAAACCTTATCCCAAGAAAAATTGCAATTCTTCCACCCGTTGGTTCCCGTTCGCGTGCGTTTACATCCAGTGTGCCGTGATATCGTGGTGTTCTCGTCGAGTGAGATGAGTTTTGAGCGACCATAAAATATATAGGGATATGCAGCATTGAGTTTACCGTCATATCGTTTTGGTTTTATCATCGTCAGGGATAACACGTTATTTCAACCATAGGTTTTCTATTGAGACGTTGCCTCAGTCACGACTAAAAATAAAAAGTAAATAGATTGATTCCTGAAAGCATTTATATCACGCTTTTTTCATATATTTGTCATAACATATATTCTTTTTATTCTATCAAGCATAAAAACTAACTATTTTTAATCATAATGGAAGTATACGTAGAGCTTGACGTGTTAAAATAAATATTGTTATAAAATACATAAAATGCTACTTACTTTGAAACGTCTAATTTTGATTTATAACCTAATTTTATTTAGCATACTCTGTTTTTAACAATTTTATAATGTATATTTTTCAAACTGTCAATAAAATAGCATGATCAATTGCAGTGCTGTATATTCCATATATTTGACCTTAAGCGAGGATGTCGCTGGCGAGACGGAAAAAGTGCAATTTGAAGCTGAATTTTCGCGGGGATCACGGAGAACATAAGACGACGAGACAATACGAACACAACAACAACGACATGCATTTCAAAAATCACCATAACGACGTTATTTACGCGAACTCGAGCGCCAAAGACTACTACGATTCCGAGTACAATCCGCTGCCTCTACCGGTCATTGAGATAAACGAAAAGAACGAGCAGCGCAAACTTAAGAAGGAGCCATTAAAAACAAGTACGATCCTCATATTTTTATTATCTGTTACTTTTATGGGATGGAATGGTGACAAAATCTCCACTATAATGTGGCTGTATAATCGAATGAGGTCAAGCTCACTTATATTTAGATGTGTATGTTATTGAAACTAAATTACAAAATATGTAAAATAAAATATCGTTCGCATGACAATTATACATCTGTCAGTATAATGGCAGGCTTGTAATATTACCTTTGTTTATTATTTTTTCTTTTCTTATACTATTCTGCTTAAAAAATAAGTAGGACTTAAATTTACGTATAATAGTTATATTAATGTTTCCATCTATAAAGTTAACATTCTATAGAGATGTCCTTTGGTGATTGGAACGAGTAAAACTAGATAGAACTGAATGTTTTTAATATTCATTAATTCCCAAATGATAAGTGTATCAGATGCTTGCAACTTTATCTGTTTCGTTATTGTGGCAACAAAATAAACGTTTTTTTGCATTTAAGTGGGGTATTAAGATGTTACTTAAGTAGAAATTTTTGATAATTAAATATTTTATATTTTATGCTTTCAAGCATCTGTTAATGTGCTCCTTATCTAGAACAATATTTGTACAACAATCTAGTGATTTTGACAAGATAGTTGAATGTGAATAGTTGTGAGTTGATAAAGCTTTCAACGAATTAACAGAGGAAATTAGATTTTAACCAAACGTGCCTATTTAAAATGGTATAATAATTTTATTACAGAAACATTACGTTAGCAATACTTTTTAACAAGCGTAATTAACGAGATTTGCTTGCGCTCGTCTAACATTTCGACATCAGTGAAAAAATCAGCAAAGCATTAAATTTTATTCTGGAATATTTTTTCTGTTTCCTAAACGTTCGAAATTATGAGAAAGTCGTATAGCGATGATTCTGTATACAAAGCAATTGTTTCATTTTATTGCTATAGTTTATTGATGACAGAGAATGTGTGTCGAAAGTCGAAAATCAAGTTATTTTTCTCTGTCGACTTTAAAACTCGATAGGGCAATATTATATGAACGTTATATGTCGTTTACACGGATCAATTTTTCTCCCCATTATATTAACATCATTTCATACAGCGTTGGCTTTTTATTATTTTTTGGTCAATTCATCACGATCTCTAACCGACTTATTTACCTGATTTAATATCATCGGACATTTGGTTTCGTCATATAAAGCATTTAGTTCAATCATAGTTGCCTAATTTAATCACTAATAGTTTGTATTGTTTTATATTCCCTATTTTGAATTCTATATAGTTTCGTTATATAAAGTTGATTACACTGCAGAGGCTGCCAATCATAAATGATCAATCTTAGGACGGTAAAGGCCTCTTGTCTTGCAAAAAGTGCTCATGAATGCTAGTAGATTGATGTGTGTAGATTTAATCAACAATAATTCTCGTATATTTCAGAAATACCCGATTATCACCAACCAAAGCCTACTGCAACATTCTACGTCAACGATAAACCAAAATACAGAGATCCCGTGCCGGGTACCACCAACGACTTGGTAGTTGGTAGTTTGGTAGAGGTAGAGACTGACGTGACGAATGAACCATTATATGGTACGAACGTTTAAAACAATTTGTTGACTGTTTTCGATAATATAACTCCTCTCCAGGCGTCATCAGGTGGATGGGAGTGGATACGGAAGCCAATTTTACTCTGGTCGGCATAGAATTAGACGAGGAGGCATCCTACCTGCCTTTAACGCTAACGGACGGAGTCCATAACAATGAAAGATTGTTTACTTGTCCCAACGAGAGAGCTTTCTTTGTACCGTTGGAAAGATGTCACAAGGACTCGCGGTTTCAAGATGGGACGCCTACGCCAGTGTATCAAGCAGCAGATCCTGAAATGGTACAGTATAGGTACACATTTATGCCAAAAAACTAGAGTTATTCAAATTTTAGTGTGACTGTCCACGCATACCCGGTGCCGTCGCGCCCCTCTGCATGCCCACGGAGGAGGACGTCGAAGCTGTCTGTGGAAAACTGCGGGGTATCCAAGGTCACAATAATTCCTGTTACTTAGACGTTACCTTGTTTTCCATGTTCACCTACACCGCCGTATTCGATGGTCTGCTCTTCAGACCGAAAAATGAAAACGATATCGCGGATTACGAGGAGGTGCAGAGGGTGTTGAGGGAAGAAATAGTGAATCCCCTTAGGAAAAACCTGTTCGTGAGCGCGGATAACGTGATGAAACTGAGAAAGTTGTTGGACAGATTGAGTTCGGTGTCTGGGCTGACGAGCGAGGAGAAAGATCCCGAGGAATTCTTGAACTCGTTGCTCGCTCAAATACTGAAAGCCGAGCCGTTTTTGAAATTAAATTCTGGACAGGTACGTCATATAGATGGATGAATTACTTTGTTTACAATATATTTCTAGGAGGCATTTCACTACCAGCTCTTTGTGGAGAAAGATGCCGATTTAACATTACCCACTGTTCAGCAGCTTTTTGAGCAAAGCTTCCTAACTAGTGATATTAAATTAAAAGAAGTACCATCCTGTCTGATAGTTCAGATGCCCAGGTTTGGAAAAAATTACAAGATGTATCCTCGCATTTTACCATCACAACTTCTCGATGTTACCGATGTGATTGAAGGATGTGAGTATGGATATTTTGGTAGTATGTGAAGATGTAATCCATGTTTCTAATATTTAACGTTTTTTATCAATCATTATTGGAAAAAACGAATTTTTGGTAATGTTCCAAAAGTATTGGTCCCTAGAGGTAAAACAAAGATCACTATCAGTTTTGAACTCTTAAAAGTTCTGAACACTTATGAGATATGCGGGGCTCTGTGATGGGCTGGGGAACACAGCTTACTTAAACTTTCTTGTGATATTTGTCTTCTTACAGTTTTTCTGCAAATCAAAGCCTCGGAATATATTTGTTATTGAAATTTTGGACTCCTATTTATGTCTTGAGTTCTTAAAGTCGTGCTAGTTGTTTTGACACATTTCTTACCTTTTATTCTTTGGTATCAGAGTACAGTTGCACGACGTAGTGGCAAGGCCTACGGTCAGGTCTTGGCATCATTTATACATCTTTGAGAGTTAAATAATAAAGAAAGACTTAAAGTCAATCAACTACGTCAAATTGCTGCCTTCGATTTTCTCCATAATAATTAATAATAGTTTATTGAAAACATGCATTTCAAGACAATAGTTTTTATTTAACGGTGTCTTTTGTTTGTGAATGGAGGAATACATGTAACAATGATGAATAAATCTAGTAAGCCATTAGGAAGGAAGAAGTTCATACATAGATCAAGCCAATAATTCCAAATATATTTAACTTGTCTATGCTATTTTTGACCTGAAAAAAATGTAAAAATTATTCATTAACAAAAACAACACATTGGCAACACAATTTTAACAAACCTGGATTATTTTTTCGCCTACCCAATTCATTGACGTGGTTGTATTTCAGCTCCCCGTCAGTGTATCGTCTGTGGTAAGTTGGCCAACTGGGAATGCAGGGAATGCTTTTCCGACTGTGCTAGCCAAGCAGGTTTAGAGAGCACAGCCTACTGTAGTAGCTGTTTAAGAACAGCTCACAAGCACGAACGACGACAAAGACACAAACCCAGAGAATTGGTGGTTAACGCTGATTTTTTGACAATGGAGGAACATTGTAGGTAAGTAACACTTGTTTTTTTTATCAGTATCAAACCTAACACATCACCCTTTCAGGCCTCCAAGGTTATTTATGGAACTATTTGCTGTGATTTGTATAGAAACGTCTCATTATGTCACTTTCGTTAAATGTGGTGTCGGCCACGCGGCTCCTTGGTGTTTCTTCGACTCGATGGCCGATAGGAAAGGTAAGCGTTGATAATTCTGAGAGTTTTATTAAGTTAATTTGGTTTAGGGCGCGTTAGAATTGCATAAAAACTACTATTAATCGATATAAAAATCCATTTTAATCGATATACTATCACAATTTTGGAGTTCAGGGGTTACTATATCACGTAAGAAGTTGATGTGTTTCAAAAAACAATTGACCAATACCATGTATTTCCCCGATTTATTGATAATACTTTTCTTACTGCAATCGCTTCATATAAAGCAACTTTTAAGTGTTATTACTCTTAAAAACTTAACTTCGCTTAAGAGTACGTAAAAACTGTCATTATATTTTAAACAACCTAACATCACATAATATTAAAATTTATAGGTGAAAAAAATGGCTACAATATACCGGAAATGGTCGCTTGCAGTGATATTTCAAAATGGTTAGCTGATGAGCGACTGTGTCGGTAAGTTACCATAAAATTACCACTTTTTCATATTCAAATCGGTTCGATATTATCACAAACGATGATTCATTCAAGATCAGGTTGGCTTTGAGTGAATAAACTTTGACAGTTGGCGTTAAAGTACGACATATAATCTCAACGACGTTCAATTTCAAATTTCTTTCTTAAAAGTAAAATATAAAATATAATCAAAAATGTTTAGTCCAAATAATAGTAAAAATTTCAAATATACGGAACAAGCTTACTTGTAGCCTATTCTAAATAAGCCCGAAACGGAATGTTAAGACAGAAAAAGTAAACAACTGATAAAACAGAGCATTTAACCCGTAAATATAAAATTGTTGATTAATTGTTTAAAACGCCATAACTATCATCATTTTAAGCTTTTGTACAATATACAAGCATTAAAAATGTTTTCAGCTATGTTATTAACCTTTCGTGTACCAGGTGACTAGAAAAAAACTTATGTACTAACAGGTCAATTGAAAAGTCCCTGGCCAGACGCATAGATGGCGCTGCTAAAATTAAATTCATATGTTTTTTAGTTAGCCCTAACCCTCAAAATATGCGTGTATAAATTTGACAGCTGTTGGATCATTAGTTTGTGAATTTAAGCATTTTGAGTGAAGCAACTTTTGTTATTGTAAAAAAAATGGATAAAAAGGAATCTCGCGTGTGATAAAATATTGCTTTTTGAAGGGAAAAAATACAGTTGAAGCAAAAACTTGGCTTGATGCCCAGTTTCCGGATACTGTCCCAGGAAAATCAACCATCAAGGATTGGTATGCTAAGTTTAGACGTGGTGAAATAAAGCACCGAAGACGGTGAAAGCAGTGGACGCCCAAAAAAGGTTGTTACCGACGAAAACATTTAAAAAATCCACAAAATGATTTTGAATGACCGTAAATTAAAATTGAATGAAATTGCAGGCACTCTAAAGATATGAACTGAACTTGTACATCATATAATTCACGAATATTTGGGTGTGAGAAAGCTCTATGCAAAGTGGGTGTCGCGCGAGCTCACTTTTGACCAAAAACAATGACGGGTTGATGATTTGAAGCAGTGTTTAAAGATGATCAAGCGTAATAAACCTGAGTTTTTGCGTCGATATGTGACAATGGATGAAACATGGCTCCATCATTTCACTCCGAAGTCCAATAGACGGTCATCCAAGTGGACTGCACATGATGAAGAGTCGGCTGGCGAGGTTATGGCGTCTGTATTTTGGATGCGCATGGAATAATTTTCATTGATAACCTTGAAAAGGACCATTAACAGCGACTATTTCATAGCATTATTGGACCGTTTGAAGGACGAAATCGCCGAGAAACGGCCGCATTTGAAGAAAAATAAAGTGCTGCTTCACCAAGGCAATGCACCGCGTCACAAGTCAGTGAAAATGATGGAATTTCCATGAATTGGACTTCGAATTGCTTCTTTGTCCACCGTATTCTCCAGATCTGGCCCCCAGCGACTCTTTCCTGTTCTCAGATCTCAAAAGAATGCTCGCTGGGAAGAAATTTTCGTGGGATGAAGAGGTGATCGCCTAAACTGAGGCCTATTTTGAAGCAGAGGACAAGTCGTACTATAAAAATGATATCGAAAAGTTGGAGGGTCGATATAATCAGTGTATCACCCTTGAAGAGAATTATGTTGAATAAAAAAACTAATTTTGTCAAAAAAATATGTTTTACTATGGTAGGCCGGGGACTTTTCAATTGACCTGTTAATACACATTGTACTAATCGATCTACATGATTATAAGGCTTGTTGATTACAGCGAAGGGACTATCTTCGCTGCTCCCACAATATATTTCTATATTTAGCGTGTAAAACGTCTCGCTATCCACCAAAGCAGAAATTTTAATAACTTACTTTACCGGTTTTGAAGGAATGTACTGACATAAGGCACATCGTCCTCGAAAAGCAACTAGTTCATAATTGATTGTAAGGTTTTCATATGAAATATAACCATCTTGACAGTTTTTTTTATAAAAAATTAATCAAAAAGAAAATCTGTTCCTACTCATTGTGTCTCGAAAAATGTTAACCCCGGTGCCATCAGTATCATCATAAATCGATTGTATTTTAACGATTAGTAGAACGCACCAAACCTGATATAAAGATTAATCCAAAAGGTGCTTTCATCTCTTCCTTTGCTGTCTGTAAATAAACTAAAACCTTCATGAAGTGACTTCTTGTCTTTAGTAACAGTTTTCACACCTGTCAAATATCAGCTCTGCTACAAATATTGCTTCTCTATGGGGTTTTTTGCCATTTTGTTGCTCCAGGTGGTAACACCAGAAAACATCAAAAAATCTACAAAATCGAAGTGATTAAAAAGTGACGTTGCGTGATTAGCTAACATCGTAAAGATATCAAAACAACATGTTGGTTTTATATTTCATGAGCATTTGACGAGCTGAGCTGAGATTTGAGAGATGAGCGTTTGCTCGCTGTTGACCGAAAACAATGGCGTGATGATTCTGAGCAATGTTTAGTCACGTTTAAACGTAACAAACCGGAATTTTTGCGTTGATATGTGACAATGGATGAAACATGGATCGATCACTTCACTCCGGAATCAAAACTATCGTCATCTGAGTAGGCAGCAACGGGTGACAGGCCTATTTTGAGGCAAAAGATACATCGTTCTACAAAAGAGATAATGAAATGTTAGAGTGACGCTGGAATTATTGTGTGGCTCTTGATGGAGATTACGTTAATGAATAAAGCCAATTTTGAACTATGTAAACAAATGAAAACAAAACAAAAAACCTAAATTATAATACATACCTCTTTAACTACGCGGATGACTAACGTAATGGTATATCTCCAGCTACTCTGAATGTCTACGAATACGCTTTTTACGTGTCATGCCCCACTTGGTACACCGAAGGTTAAAAATAACACGTAATGTTATATGTTCATTCATCACTCAAGATAAATACTAGTTCATTTGTTCTTGTTATTTTTTCATAGCCAACTGCACGAAGAGTTTCCATCAGATAGGCATCTACCTGAACACGCTCGACGACTCCTTTGCGACGCTTACATTTGCATGTATCAAAGCCCGGATATAATGATGTACAGATAAATTGAAAGTAGCGGTTTAGGCGTAGGAAAGAAAGGTAGAAAAATGTTTGTTTCTTCTTCAATCCCCGTTAACCGTTTTGCGCGAGGAACGATTAAGATTATTTAATATTCCTATTATTATGTATATTGCTTTTTTATCATCGAAGAATATACAATATTTTTCTAACTTTATACTGATTTTTAAAATTATAGATATTGATGATTTATGTTGTTTTTTTTTATCATATCATCTACTTAGATCGAGCGATGATATATGGACGAGATTATATTGTATCTAGGCCGCATAAATCGTCGATTGTCAGTGACTGATTATTTCTTGTATCGCGTAAGAAACATGGTTTTATTCCTCATTACAATTAAAGCAAGAGTTTGAATTAGAACAGGGTATTCCACTCAGTAAATTGTACGTTTCAATCTTGCAAATGGAACTACTGAACTGTAACGATATAAAGTTTTCTTTTCGCACATCACATTTTTCACCTTTTTTTATTGTATACATCATTTTTATTTTACACGTAATCGTTATATACCAAGTTATATTTCACGCACTAGTTCTGTTCACATAATAATTCCATGGTAGACGACTTTATATTGATGAAAGTATGTTCCGTTAACTAGAAGAGATAATTTCGATATACAGACGGAAAACCGATACATAATTAATGTTTTAAAGGACATACTGTAGTATAGATTGTTTGGAATTTTCACAGTTTAAATAAAAAACAGAATAATGTAATATATGTACGTTAATTATTTGTTAACTATGTTCAGTATTTATATTTTAGTATACTATTAGAAATTACTGTTATGTTTATTTGATAATTATATATAACAATATAAAAAGGCTTCTTTAATAAAAAAAAAGTACATCGCTAAAAAGTTGTATTATTTTATAAAAATATATTGATCGAAAGGCTGAGAGAAAGAGAGAGGAGGGATATTTTAATCTATTTGTACGTACCGCCAAAAAATGACCAAAACATTGTTTTAAAAATAGTATATAAGTCATAATATTTTTTTTTTCATGTCTGTACAGTTTACAGTCTACTATTCAATGTGCTTACATTATTGGGCACGAGGACCCGGCGAAAAAAAGATAATAGACTATAGATTCGCGAACTTGAGTTAACACACAACTGGATGTTGTCGTATGAGGGCAAAAGTTATGACTGCAGCGACGAATGAGATTGTTTCTGCCTGGAAAAGTGGCAGTTAGCGGTGCTACGCTCCCAGCATGTCCACCAGCTCGCGAACAAGCGCGTTTTCAGAACTTGAGCTGAGTTGTTGTTTGTGGAAGAATTGAGAGATGAAGTGTTTAATTTCTGGAGTGCCAGTTTCCCTGTGAATTTGATTATTTCTGACAAACCATGGAGCGTTTAAGATTATCCTGAGGAGCTTGTTTTGGAAAATTTGAAGCCATTTCACCTAGTTGGGTGTAATAAACTTGAAGTAGACATTAGATCCGCAGAGAAGTACAGACCGAATTAACATCTTGTAAAATAAAGTCTACTAGAAGGGCAGATCAGAGAAGATAGCAGGTTTGCTATCCCCGAACCTTCTTGCGGTGTCGATCTTAAGTTGCGAGAAGCGCAGTGCGTAAGGCATCTCCGAAACCTTTTTGGATTTGGAAAAATTCAATGTGCTAATATATTGCTAAATAATTACAATTGATATATTTCAAATTGAACACTGAAATAAAAAAAAAACTATACAAACTAGTGTACTAACAACGCATAACCATATGTATTACGATAATTTCGAAAAATAATGCTTGAAAAATGAAATGCTTTTCTAGAAAAACTAATAAACTGTCAATATTAACGTTCAACCACCACAATCAGACATCATTTTCAACATAAAGAAACCTAAAATAGGATTTTTTAACAAAATAGTATTTAAAAAACATGGATTACTTTTTCATACACATAACATGTGAAATAACTAATAAAGGTACTTACCACTTCGTAAAATCTACTTTCAAATGTGGTTTACACTCTAGAAGTTTTGTCACTGTCTATCTAAATCCATTTTCTGTTAAAAAAAACATCTTTTGTTCAATTTCTATTAATATTAATGGAAATTCTGATATATACGTCTACCTAATTATAGAATAATATATGCAAAGATTAACTACAGCAAACCAGCTATAGTTTAATTATTTCAATGTAGATTCTTGAAATCGTTAGACATTTCCCAGATGATTCAATAAACAATACTATTTTTGAAATAGTATTTGTCAAACTCTAGACTATACAAGTAAAAATGTTCTTTCTTTAAAAACCGTCTGACCGCCCATAAATTTTATTAAAACAAAAACATCAAGTAGAAAAAGTAGAAAAAAAATTATAATGAATGTTACTTAATAATGAGATGAATGATAAAAATCAAAAAGGTGTGGTAATTGATAATAAATACTATTAATACAGATTAAAAAAATATCAGATATCAATAATTTAGAAATGGTACTTACCTAGATTATGAAATAACCTTGTACAGGATGTGAACATTTAACTAAGGCTGTCACTCCAAAATCTAACATATAAACCACTGTTGTGATGCTCTCTTGTATGTAACCGTTTGACAACTTTGTATTTAATTCTGATAGAGATAAAAAGATAATCTGTTTGTATGAAGTACTGAGTAGAAGGTGTGGAAATAGATAACAAAAACTATGAATAATATGAATACGGATTAAAATGTATTATATATTAACAATTTTGTTGTAATACTATTTTGTTTAAAATAATGAGAATATCATTAATTGCAATGTAAATTAAAAAACTGCCGTTAAAAAATTCACTATGTTATTTACGGATTTCTACCCTAATGTCAGCGGTCTCCAGGCTCGTGGTTACCATTCAAGAACGTTTACAGAAGCAGCTTGATCTTGCGGTCAAGTGGTTCAAATTCTGGAGGTTGCAAATCAACCCTCTGAAAACCCAGGCCATCATTTTCCATAAGAAACGTTACGCACTGCGCGTCTCGCAACTTAAGATCGACATCGCAACAATTCCATGGCTGGATAAGGTCACGTACCTAGGTCTCCACTTCGACCGACGGTTCGGCTGGCATTCCCAAATCCAGAAAGGTTCGGGCATAGCAAGCCTGCTATCTTCTCTGATCTGTCCTTCTAGCAGACTTCCCATTTCCATCAAATGCTTATTTTACAAGATGTTAATTCGGTCCGTACTCCTCTACGGATCTAATGTCAATTCAAGTTTGTTACACCCAACCAAGTGAAACGGCTTCAAGTTTCCAAAATAAGCTCCTCAGGAGAATCTTAAATGCTCTCTGGTTCTTCCGAAATAATCAAATTCACAGGGAAACTGATACTACAGAAATCAAGCACTTCATATCTCAATCCTTCCACAAAGAACAACTCAGCTCTCAAGTTCAAGTTCTTCTGAAAGCGCGCTTGTTCGTGAGCTGGTGGACATGCTGGGATCTTAGCACCGCGTCACCGCCATGCGACAGCATCCAGTCGTGTGTTAACTCAAGTTCGCGAATCTATAGTTAGTTTCACCATCTGTTTTTTCGGCGGATCCTCCTGCCCAATAACGGCTGCCCGGTTGGCGGGTGTCATATCCCCTAATTTTTCACAGGGAAACTGATACTACAGAAATCAAGCACCTCATATCTCAATCCTTCCACAAAGAACAACTCGGCTCTCAAGTTCAAGTTCTTCTGAAAGCGCGCTTGTTCGTGAGCTGGTGGACATGCAGTAGCAGTAGCGACCCACAGATGTCAACTGTAAGGCAGTTTCGGTTTAGTGTATTGGTAAGCCCACAGGCAGTTCCACATAACCCGGTCCGACTTGTCACTCCAAGGCAAGTCTCCGCGTCATACATTCCAGCCCCTGGTCTTAGGCCAGAACAAAAAAAAACTAGTGTCAGCGTTAACTTAACAATGATACTTACCATGTTCTGGAATAAACTTACAAAGACAATCAGCCTCTTTAACGTATAACCTACAAATCACCGCTGTGGTATTTTGTTTAAAATGATTGGACAAATCAATTAATATCGGCGAAAATCGTGTGGAATCGGGAGACAGTGGGATGACTAAAAATGCTGAAAACACAACTCTCATCCAGTAAACTAACTATATTTTAATTCTCTTAATACAGATTCTTAAGACAGCTAAAAAACTCACTATATAATTCATAGGTATTTCCTTTTTCATAAACTCTCAACGCCGTTTTAAAAACTAGGTAATTAAAAACAATTTTAAAACTTCACAATCTTCGTACCACCAACGTCAGCCTTTTCGCAATTTTTTAGTTTAAAACTAAAGAAAGTAAGATTGAAACAGCCGAGATCGCACGCGATTAAAAAACAAACCGTCAGTTTAGCGTCAATTGTTTTTTACTCCTAACCATTGTTTATTACAGCCAGTAAAATAATCACTATAGATGCTTACTAGATACAAGTCTTCAAAATATGTGTATGTGTATATATATATTAAGCTGTTTTCAGAGTTAAATCTACGTATTAGTGCAAAATAAAATAATAAGTGTATCCTAAAGTTGAATATAATTCTTAAAAATAAAATATTCTCTTAATCTTTTAAAGACATTATTATATCACATTAACAAAATGAGAAAATAAAACCGGTTTAATCCACCCATATTGTTCATCACCAGGTTTAACATTAAAACTACGCTAAAGACTTACGAGTAAAGGTTTTAAAACTATTTTGTACTTTTGCTCTCACCAAAAGTTTTTTTTTCTCTGTTTCTAAACAAAAACAAATCATTAGAACAACTACGAAAAACAGGGTTAAACTTGTAACGTTACTATATTAATCAAGTGCGAGAGACTTATTAGACATAAAACATGTTCAAACATATATAATATGTGTGTTAAAGAAAACTGGGCGAGATTCTTTCACAGAATAATGTAAAGGTGTTTGTTTTTGTTGGCTGTATTAAAATAGAAATGACAACATTGAATGTAGTCAACTTTAGTC
The DNA here is from genome assembly GCF_030347505.1 of Rhynchophorus ferrugineus. Lineage (NCBI taxonomy): Eukaryota > Metazoa > Arthropoda > Insecta > Coleoptera > Curculionidae > Rhynchophorus > Rhynchophorus ferrugineus. The sequence goes on along the minus strand of NW_027472582.1, from coordinate 73,115,167 downwards.
ATAAAGCCAACAGACGAACTTTATTGCACTTTGTTTATATACATTAATGTTAAACATTGAGTGATAAGATCGAAAAAAAACCGCAGTGCTATTCTTTGAAAGAACCATAAAGATAATTGAAAATCTGAAATCGCGAAGTTAAGTTTCATCTTCATCCATCACGAAATCACTGCCAAAGCCTGAATCCATGGCGTAAGTGGGACTGTAATAATAAAACTGACGTAGGCGAGACCATCACTTTGATGTGAAAGGCATGTACAACTTTGCTTCCGCCGTTCTTCCCATATAAACATTAGTCGATTCATTTTATAAGTCAAATTCTCGTGATTTGCGATATGTTTTAGTTTTCTGCCTCTATTAGAGAAGTTCTTAAAATACCTAACTGGCAGAATTTTTCTAAGATAAATAGAATTACCTGTTTTGAATTCCTTATTTCATTGTTAAAACATTGTCTATTGATATGGCTGTCCAATACGTCACGTTTCCTAGTACTAGTGTAACTACTATTCACGCTTAAAAGTTATATTATCTTTCCATACCTATTGCATATTCAGTGATTTTAAAAGGGACTAATTTTAGACTAATACAAAATATACAACTGAAAAGTTTGTGCTAATTTAAAAGTTGCTGTTATTGTTGCTATATTGCTTGGACTAAGGGGTGGTTTAAATATTATTGTTTTCTCCGTTTGTGGGACAGTAGAGACAGCAAAAACCACTATGAAGTTAAAGATTGCTCAAAAAGAACTGACTTTGTATCTGGTAAACCAAAAGTTAAATATGAACCTCTTATTCCACAAGAAAATGTAATTCTTCCACCCTTACATACAAAATTTGGTTTAATGAAAAATTTTGTCAAGACCATGGATAAAAATGATAAAGGATTTGCGTTTTTGTTGGCCCGTAAATAAAAAAACTTACAAAAAAACCTCACTGCGAAACAGTTAGCGGCTTGGTTATCTATTAAGAAAGTAATTCATGGATTTTTAGGCAATCTTAAAGCTGAAAATGTCGAGTTTTTAGTGAATGATTTGTTATAAAAATTTAAAATGATGGTGTGCAGAATGCCTTTAAAAACACATTTCTTGTATTTCCATTTCGATATTCCCCCCCCCCCCTTATCTTGGAATGATGGCCTTGGAGTGACGAACAAGGTTAACGCTTTCACCAGGATATAAAACAGATAGAAGAGCGTTATCAATGAAGATGGAAAGCTAAAATGTTAGCAGATTACTGCTAGTTTGTAATGAAACTACTGTTCACAAGAGGAAAAATTAATATTTCGACATTTTCTTTCAGAATATATGGCTCATTTTTTCTATTGACCAGTTAAACCTAAGCTATTTTGATTCATTGTTTATTTGTAAATATATATTACTATTTTTTTATAAAATTAATAATATAAATAAATATCATTTAAAATTTTCATACTGTCTTTATATATTTATAGTACTTTAATTTATCATGTACAAACATCATGTTTTTTGTAAAGCTTTTTTTAATGTTACACAACAAAAAAAGTTGTCACAGTGTTATCAAGAAAAACTTTTCACTCCTACTCGTTGTTTTAGATTTAGAAATAAAAATGTTAATTTGAATTGTTTCTAATGGAAGAAATGGAAAGCATGCCAAAAACAGAAAGAGAACTTTGCATTAGGCCCAAGAATATGTGGCATTTCTTTGAAAGACATCCTAGCTGTCTTAACATTAAGGTAAAAATGTAAAACCAGTATGAACTTAATTGTCTGCAACTATGGGGTTCACAAAACATGTTATATAAATATAATACGGATATATCAGAACAAAGTCCTTCAGAGTATTGTCATTCAGATGATATCCACAAGTCAGGCTCTAGTCACATTAAAATTACTTGTTAAAAGAAACTAAAAAAACCAAAAATGTTCATTGAATGCTCTTATATATTGAAGGAAGACCTTTATTAGCGAAAGAAGGTGCAGTAAAAGATTTCGGACCTTCAGAAATCAACACATTTGTAGTCCAAGATATACACAAATGGCTCAGAACATTCATGGTAAATTAGAAATAAGATCCACAATTATCTACAGTCAGTGAACAAACTAGACAGTTTGATGTTCGACAACAGTGCACTTTAGATTCAAACTTCCAGACATCCACAGCTATCTGCAGTCAGAGAAGGAATTAGAGGGTTTGGTATTTCAACAACATTAGATTTTAGATCCAAAAATAAGTCACAACAAAATTATTTGATAAAGAAACCTAAAAAAACTAAAATTGTTCCTAGAAAGCTAGTATATATTGAGAGGAGACCGTTATTAGCGAAAAAAGAGGTTGTAAAAGGTTTAAATCCTTCAGGAACCGATATTTTTGTAGTCAACGATCAGAACTTAAGATACAAAATCCTGAAGGACCTGCAAATGAATTATTAACATCTGTAGAATCAATTAAAAGAAAGACAATAAATAATTCAATAAGATGAACGAAAATGTGATACAACTTCCCAATATTTGACATCATGTTATGAGAAAATCCTTGAAAGTCTTAAAGGAAAAGACCCACCTGCCTGTTATTTGTCTGGATTAATGGTAAACGGTTTAATCCGACAGTATTTCTACTATTCCTGTATCGCTAAACGATGATCAGTTTTTTCAGCGCGATATTCGTACACTCTAACATGGAAGCACGATAGAGCTTCGAATTTCGGCGGAAGCAAAGCCGTACACCTACAACGGTCAACTTACTTGCTAGCTCTGCACGTGAAAAATACGATTCGTTTCAGTTTCTTGTTGTATATGAAATAGTTGAAGCTCCACAGGCACCCGTCCTCGCCGAAAGGATCCGAAGCCAGGTCGGGATTGTACGAGTAGATGTCGCAATTGTCGAGCGAGATCTCGTGATCAATGGCCGACCACAGGATCGGGCGCAGGGCCCTGTAGGTGTCGCCAGCGGTCGCCGTTAGGTTCGAATCGATGGCCGTGGTGACCCACTGGAGGGAAGGCTCTTTGCTGAACTCGTGACTCTGTAAACATGAACATTTTATTAAGATCGGCGGAAAGTAATTTGGGTTATTCGATTTCTCAAAAATGTATTTCCTTATATATCAAGAAAATGCCAACAACTTATTTCCCGGCCCAATGTTAGGATTGGAAATAAGTTTTCAGTCAATATACGGTCGAACTACTCCGGCATCGCCCGTTAACCCAGCTTAAATGAGCAAATACGATTTAGATTAACTAGAATTTGATTAATCGATAGTTTGATAATGTTTGCGTGACTCGAGAATAATCCAAAAAGTAAAAAAATATTTAAAACACAAATTGAACTGTATTTGTTATCATTACTTGATCACGTCAACGCGGCATGGCCTACTGCCATCAATACAAGCTTCCGAAATGTTGCATGAATTATCTGACAATCGCCATCAAAATATGATAAAAAGTTGTAGAAAATAATGAAAACCATAGGGATTAACCTTGTTTGTAATGTTTTTTTTTAAATTATTTTTTCCTTCTAGATAATCCTAGAAAATATATTGCTAATCATATTTTTTAACAATTTGTTGAATTTATTTGCAATTTGCAACGAAAACTGAATTTAATTTCGTGGGGTACCTTCGTTTCTCAATGCATGTCTCGTCGCAAGACATAAGAGACTATTCATGTGTTTGTTCAGCAAGAACATGGCTATTAAGGATTTTTATGGAAATTGTTGAAATGGCTGCACTCAATGCCTTTTTTACAAAACTTGGCACAAGAACTTTTACTCCCAAACGTTCTAAACAGGAAACAAAAATGGCAATTATTTTCATAAAACTTTTATATATACTTATTAAAGTCTCCTTTTACCAACGAGGCTTTATCTGAACTGAACCTACTGTTTAACGTGGGAACCACGGTCCTCGGCGTTAAACCTACCGACTGGCGAGTAACCAGTCTGATTAGTGGCGTGACTGGGATCATTTTCCTTGTCAGATTCTGCACTCTTGTCTAGGACAATCACAAACATAAATTTACGACCATGCCCCAGGAGAATTTGAACCCGACTATCGCGACAGTAGGTGGACCGTCCTGTCGCCTTTACCACTGCGCCAACCAACGCCTTTTGTAGCACGGTTCCGGAAAGGTTAAATATAACTTGTACCCACTTTTCCTAAGCAATATTTAATGCTTTCCTACATTTTACTCCGTATTTTTCTTCTTATTTTCTATTTTAATAATTCTTATATATTAATTACTTAATGTTATATAACAACGAATCACATATTAACAATCGAATCATCAACTCCCATAATTACTTATTTCGTTATATCAAATTGTTTAATGCTCGCCAAACATAATATAGTAGTATTATTGTTGATTAAACGGATATACGCCACTACATATCACATGTAATCAATACTGATATTTGAATTTGATATAATCCTGACTTGTAAACAGAAACAACTGATTACACATAACATTCCAGGGTTTAAAAATATGTAAAGGAACCCATTATTGTTACATTAAGAATTATGATAACGATTTGAATACAATTAAGTTAATGAATATAATTTTTGAAAATCAGAAAATATTTATATTACATGATCGTCTGTTTTTTAGCATACACAACAAAACATAAAAAAGAGAAAATGAGAGGCAAATAGAACAAACAATATAAAAGAAATGTTTCGTTTAATTTCACTGTTGATTTTCAGTTTATATAAGGAAAGAGTATATATATTTTTCATAAACAAATGTTGGGTATGGAGAAACTTTCACTTTAGAAGAATGTTATTGATGAAATATAAGTTTAATGTACTAAAAATATAATTTTAGAAATAGCTCAAAGACGTGTGAAGTAAACCTGTAAGAATACTTAAAATATCAATTTTCATTAAAAAGCTAACGACCCCCTCTAAAGTAAGGGGGTACTTCCAAAAATTGCACTCACAACCTTATTTAGGACGTGGGTGCGGTAAAAATAATAGGGTGTCAGCAAAAGTACTCTCACTAGACGATCATTGAATACTAAGCTCCCCTAGACAAGGAAGAACGAGCGAGAATACTGCAAGTTCTTTATACATGCAATTCAGAATAAAATAGGGAATTTCTTCCCGATGGCGCCATCTATGGGGCACCAATAGAATTTTTTTCCCAAAAAAATTAAATAATAAATATAAAAATGAATATATATATAGCTTTAAAACTACATTAATAATCATAGCCGTAATTAAATAGTTAGCAGTTTTTTTCATACAGTATATTTTTAGTTTGCTTTTCAATAATCATTGCCAATACAGCCTGAATACCCTGGCTTGGCGAACGTTGCTATTTTTATTTTTAAAGGTCACATGTGACATCAAAACGTACACAATCTTTAAAAAAAAACAAATACCTTTAAATCCATAAAATCGTAATCGGGAAAAGATGAGTTTAGTGTAGCTATGAGGTAAAACAATGTCTTCCGACTGATTGTATCACATAGTGGGCCATCTTCATCTCCTGAGACGCTGCTACCACTGTACTGTGTCACTGTTTGAGGTGGAGATAATGCTTGAAGGTCATTAGGGTTAATTCCTTCTGCGTTGAATCTGGAAAGTTTCGGATTACTCGATGCCTCATCAAATCACTTATTATACCTTTTGTAGAGGGCTTTATCACCTCCGGCCATTTTACAGGAGTAACTCTCAATTCTTCCAACAATCTGACTGTCCCCTGTTTGTATTTGTAAAGCGTTGTTTATAGCTTCAAAAGTTGTACTCTCTAGAAGCTTCATATTGGCAATAAATGTTTGAAAACAATAACAATATAACAGAAGTTTATCTTTCCAACGAAATATTTGAAAAACTGCTTTGCAAATCTTATCAATATATCCTGCTTTACTTATCGTCTACACGGATTTGTATAAGCACTACTAAAAAAGTTCTTAAACATAGCGGTCGGATGTATAAAAATTCCTTTTCTCTTTGAATTTATCAAATTATTTTGCGATACCAGCGATCTGACGGGACTTTTCGCTGTCTGATTAGGGCACATTACAATAAATGTAAAAATAAAAAATAAAATACGGTTCCCTACAACAAAGTTTTTAAATGTGGCGCGGAAATGTTGCGGAAAATTTCACTATCAAGGACAAATTAGAAAAGGTAGGGCTAGTCCACTTTCGTGCTACTTTTTAAACCAGCGGAAAATCACTACAACACCGATGCTACTGTTCAGAACGTTCAGACCCGCACATCATTTTCACCAGTTGATCACCAAACACAAAATCAAATGAAAATAAGCAGTTTTTCCACCACTTTTTGTAATCAGAAAAAACAAAGAAAAATTTGTTTGACGCTCTCCTTGACGCTTGATGTGCAATAAATGAACAACGTTGCCAAATGTACTGATTTCGAATTGTGTACACATATATTTAAAACTTTATTTTATATATATTACAGTTTTTAAATTAAAGCATATCTCACATTATGCTACTACAATAATTACATATCGTCTTCTTTTTATTAGATATAATTTTTTATGCCTAAAAATATTTCTTAATAACTGAGACAACTGGCAACATGCTAAAATGTCGTTATACCAAATGATAGCACAGCTGTTTATTTATATACATATTATTTATAACAGTAACTACAAGAATAATCCACTTTCGTGTACAATTTCCATATACTACTTGACTTTATTACTATATATTAGAAAATATTAACATTCATAAAAAGCTATAGTTAATTGATTTAAAAATGTACCAAAACCATATTAGCCAGTCAGGTGAAAATTAAAATATCCTTAAATAATTTGAAGACACCATTGCATCAAGGTGTTTCATCAAAGCTCACACTGCAATCTTCTACCTTATTTATGTGACATTGTTCACAACAGTGGAAAGTATAATTGCCAGGTGGAGGGGGGTGAGAGATTGTGGTTATGAATCTTAAAATAATTTGACATTGAGAGAAAACAAATTGGGAACCGGTTATTGTTTTTTTTTACCAAAATTGTTTAATTTTTTTTTTTTCAGTTAAAAAGATTGGCATCTATATAATACCAAGAGGCAGCAATAAAAAATGTAAAAACACTTTAAAAAGTAATAAATAAAAACGTATTTTAGTTTGTGGTATTCATTTTATTTATCTGTTTTTTATACATAATATTTTAAAAGTGCATGTATTGAATGTTGAGGGTTAAGTATACAATAAAAGTGACAGTGACACTTCAACTAGTCATTCAATGTTTTGGTGTTGCATTTTCTAGTAAAAACAATAACTGAAGTTTTTTCTAATAGGAGACCACAAATAAATGTTCATCAGATTAGATTGATTTTTATTGAAATTAATTTGACAAAACTCACTAAGGACTAAATAAATGAAATATTTTGCTTTTAATGGAGATTTGTAAAAAATCTTTGATTTTCAATTGCATTAAAACTTATTTGTGTTGTTAATAGATGGCGATATTGTTAATAAAAAGGGGTTTAAGGCATTTTAGGAACAAATTTTGACAAGATGCATCATCCTATACCATAAAAATATTGTTACCAAGATGGAGATGCACCATAAAAAACTCGAAAATAAACTTTCTCGTTTCGTTAACGGAAAATTAGAAGAACAAAATTCGACATCCGGACTTGGTGAAAATAAATCTTTGGTAGTGAACGTTCGGAGTCGAATTTTCCGTCTGCCTTCGGCTCGGGGAGTCGTTACGGGAAGACGGGAGCGCCGTTTCACAACTATGTCTTATCTTTCCGTTTAAAATTAGCACCGCGACGGCTAGCGCCGCCGAATTTCGACGACGCGGGACCGTTTCGGCTGCGAAACGCGGACGACTTGTTCTCTCGGTTGATTTTTCCAAAAACAACACGTAAAATCCGCTCGGGATGCAGTGAAAGTGCGGCGGGTGAGGTTTTTGGTGCGTGCACAGCCGAGGACCAACAGGAACGAATGATAATGGTACGTGGATATTGCTGTTTGAAGGTTTCGGATGAGGATTCGGGTGTTCTTTCGCTGCCGATGCACGTAATTATATATTTCTATTAATAAATCGGATGTATGGTAACCTAAAAGTCAGTCATCCATGTGTTGCCCCGATGATATATTGGGAAACTATTAAGAAAGAAACGTTTAAAGCCTATAGGTGAAAAAGAAGAAGAGCACTAAAATATATTAAATAAATTATGTGTGTAAAAAAGTATTAATCAATTAACTTCTAGAAACAAGGAAAGTATCAAATATCAGGTCAAATTTGAAAACAGTAATAGATACCAATCGCATGGACCAATGTTTGGACTATGTGGTGAATACAGTTAAACTTTTTTTCTATCCATCACCTTCTGTAAGCCATTTTCAACTCTAGAAAAATAAAGAGATATATTTCAACCAAATAATTACAATTACCAAATTACTTTTCGACACATTTAATATTTTTCAGCACAATTATGCGTTTATCAAACTCCTAATCTCTAATGATACCTTGTAAACGCGCAAATATACCTATATAACTTGATGAAATTGACAGTGTGTAATTATCTATATTTCCTTTCAAAAAAGAATTGAGGACAAAATAAGTTTCTATTAATCCAATAAAAATGTGTTTTTGACATTGATATTTCAATATTAAAATATTCATAGTTCTTTCTCTATGGACTCTGGAATACTACTGTGCTAAATCAATATAAAATCAAAAATGAACAAGCAACCAAATTAAAAAGTTCAGACTCCAGCTGTCAACGTCAAAATATTACCTTGTTAGTTTCGGATTTTATCGTTTTTGACAATGACAGTTCAAATGTCAAGCAACAACAGCGCCCTTTGTAAATTTTGATATAGATATCGGATGTCAAAAAATAAGAACACTGATTGACACGACTTTGACTTTGACTGGAACTCTGAAATATTACTTTGCTAAATCAATAAAAAAATCTTGTTTGACACTGACAGTACATGTTAAAAGTACCCCAAAGGTATTTTAACTGTAAATGCGAAAATATTGTTAATTATTAAAATTATTATTGTAATTAATATAGGCAACAATATATTCTAATCTTTATTTGATATTAAACCCAACACCACAAGTAAACACTTATTATTAACATTAACAAACAAGCAAACTTGTTTGTTTTTAACATTACAGTTACCAAATTGTTTTCGACACGCCTAACATTTTTCAACACAATTATATGTTCATCAAACTTCTAACATCTATTAATCTATTGTAATCGCGGAAATATAACACAAACACCTGTATAGTTCCATCAAACTGACAGTTTATTTGCTATACATTCAGATTTGTGTTTATGCGATTATTTATATGTCCTTTCAGAAAATAATCATGTAAGATATTTTGTTTTAACACATCTATAGCGTTAAAACAATCAGTGTACCTTATATATACATACACGACAAAATACAGTTATATGTTTTTGACACTGACATTTGAATAGTAAAATATTCATAGTCCTCTTTGCCTGTGCACTCTGAAATATTATCTTGCTAAATCAATACAAAATCTTGTTTGATACTGTCAGTTCATATTAAAACTATACCGACGCTTTTTTTAACTACAGATGCGGATAATATTGTTCGATATTCGAAATATAGATTATTTCATATTAAAACTGATACTATAGCCTGAGGTACGACAATGACAGTTCAAATGTCAAACAATAACAGAGTCCTATCTTTCTAAATATTGAAATAAATCTAGAATGTCAAAAAAATTAAAAAATTGTATTAAATAATTAAATTAACAATTATTTGTTGGCCTTTGTTTTAATTTTATTTGTATCTACTTATCTAGTAACAAAATCTATCTTATAAAATAACCTAACCTAATATTTATCACTGACATGGAAAAAAAAAGTTGCACATTTTTTTTAATTTTAAATAAAATGTCTTTTATTTCTGACCTAACCTAACATTTAGGCCTGACCTGGATTACCAAGAAATTTATTTGCAACAAAATTATAATTCTAAATGATAATCGAATATTCTGGGATATTATAAAAGAATAAACTTACTGGGAGAAATTGTACAATATCTCTTGACAATAAAACACGGACATGAAGGTCAATGGAATCCATTTCAGGGGTGTTTTGACGCTGGCCGGCCGCCAATACCAGATAAGAACAATGATCCAGTCTAAATATTTTTATATGATGATCCACGACTGCCTTCCTTTGTTTTATAATGCTTCTAGTAACCGAATTATTCTAATATATTAATAGAATTTCGCAATAAATGTCAGTCTTTGTGAAAATAATGTACAATGACCCGTATTGCTTCGCGATCAATGGACGAAAATATATATTTCTATTAATAAATCGGACATTTTGTGACCCAAAATTATTTCACCTCGATAAAACGATTAAGAAACAACACTTTTACGTCTGTTATAAAAAGTTAATTCGCATTCTGCGTACAACGATAGACGCCTTAATTGGCAAGTTTAATCTGGTCACATAATTATTTATCACGAGTATAATTCATCATAAAGTCGTTAACAATCGTAATATTAAATAGATTAAAAAATGATCCACGTTTTTAAAGTGTATTTTCTTGACTGTAATACATTTTAGAAGCATTAGTGACCTAGTCACAAGTAATCTATATTTAAAAAGTAGTTCAGGTGCAAAATTAATCTGTATTAAAAGGTAAACGATGTGTAAAAGGAATCTATATGACAAAATACTAGAAATAATATGTAATAGTAAAAAAGTAAAAGTAATCAAACTAGTGAATAAAAGTAATCTAAGTGAAAGTAATCTGCATGTAAAACATTCAAGGTGCAAAAGTAATCTAAAAAAAATTAATCAAGCGAGTGAATAAAATAATCTATGTGAAATAGTAATCTGAATGTAAAAATATTTTATGTGTAAAAGTAATCTAAATGAAATATTAGTATGTGTAAAAATCAAAAGTAATCGACGTCCAATAGTAATCTACTTCAAAAATTAGCCCCGATGAGACAATATTCGAGATTAAAAGGTAATCTATTGAGTGAATGGCAGTAATATAAGTGCAAAAGTAATCTTTATATAAAAATATGTTACGTGCAAAAGTAATCTAGATGAAGAATTCATCACAGCGAAAATATAATTAACATGCAAAGGTAATCTGTAAAAATATTTGATGTGCAATAGTAATCTAAATGAATTATTAATTTACGTAAAAACAAAGTTATCGATGTCCGAAAGTAATCTACTTGAAAAATTAGTCCTGCTGAGAAAATAATCGAGATGCAAAGGTAAACTAAGTGAAAAAGCAATCTTTGTATGTGAAATGTTGCCAAGTGGGTGGATAAAAGGAATATAAGTGCAAAAGTAATCCTTATGTTAAAATGTTTTACATTCAAGAGTAATCTAGATGAAAAATTAATCTCAGCAAAAAAATAGTCATCATGAAAAGGTAATCTGTATGTAAAAATACTATATCTACAAAAGTTATGTAAACAAATATTAATTTACGTAAAACTTAAAATTTATCGACGTCCAAAAGTTATCTGTTTGAAAAATTAGTTTCCCTGAGAAAATAATCGACATACAAAGTGAAAAATCAATCTGTGTATATGAAAAGTGGCCAAGTGAGTGATTAATACTAATATAAGTGCAAAAGTAATCTTTATGTATAAATATTTTACCCGCAAAAGTAATCTAGATGAAAAATTAATCCCAGTGAAAAAATAATCAACATGCAAAAGTAATCTGTATGTAAAAATAATTATCGTGCAAAATTGATCTAAAGAACATATTAATATACATAAATAACAAAAGTAACCAATGTCTAAAAGTAATCTACTTGAACAATTAATCGTACTGAGAAAATAGTCAACGTGTAAAGGTAATCTAAGTGAAAAACTAATCTATATGAAAAGTAGTCAAGTGAGTGAATAAAAGTAATATAAGTGCAAAAGTAATCTTTATATAAAAAAATTTTACATGCAAAAGTAATCTAGATGAAAAATTAATCTCAGTGAAAAAATAATCAACATGCAAATGTAATCTGTATGTAAAAATAATTATCGTGCAAAATTGATCTAAAGGACATATTAATATACGTAAATAACAAAAGTAACCAATGTCCAAAAGTAATCTACTGAGAAAATAGTCAACGTGTAAAGGTAATCTAAGTGAAAAACTAATCTATATGAAAAGTAGTCAAGTGAGTGAATAAAAGTAATATAAGTACAAAAGTAATCTTTATATAAAAAAATTTTACATGCAAAAGTAATCTAGATGAAAGCATAATCTTCATAAAAAATCGCAACATTAATTTAAGTGAAAAAGTAAATTACACTAAAAATTGTCCAAGTTTAAAGCAGTTTTATATAATTAATAAAGCGATACCATCATGTAGTAACAATTCATAGGAGGAAAGTAAGAAGAAAAAATTGTTAGATACGTCTTAGCAATACCAATAAGAAAAACGTAACAATTCGCAATTTCCTAAACTCTGTGAGACCTAAAATTTAGTAGATATACTGTGTATATATAAATCAGTTACGATTCATTTGTTTCCATTTCACATAACTTCCCAAGTTTACGTAAACATTCAATTTAAAGAGTAAGGTTATACGAACATACGTGTATACTACCAATAGCAAAAATATACTTAAAAAATTATAGAATCACAGTCAATTAAGCAGAAGAAAATTGTAGTGTAAAGACTATTAATTATAAGTATATTTTCGAAATAAAAAGTAAGATGATATGTCAGTTAACATAAGTTATATAACTTAATAAACTCATATATTTTAATGTATATAACCAAGGATAAAATCAGTCAATTGTTATTGACACATTATTAAAAAAATAAGGTTATATTAACCTATACACTTGTTGAATTATAAAAGACAAGCAGACCTAATTAAAACTTTTTGAGAATTTTAAAAATAGTTTCATAAATTCTTCAAGTAAAAACCGCGTTTCTTCCTCTGTACAATTTAAAAGGTAACTAACCTTGTGTATATGCAGCCAAAATTAGTCTGGCTCAAGGTTATTATGTAATTATTCACTTGTTTTAATATATGGGTTCTGCAAACTTTTAACAATAAATGTGTTCGTCCGATTGTGGTCATTTGTTGCTACTTTTTTAATTTGCGATTGATTTTAGATGATTAGATGGTCGAAATCTAGTTGCGCAAGGGTCAGACGCGATTATAACATTTATTTGCTTCTGATTATCATTTTTTGATGGTCGGATGTCGTTTTCTCGAGGTTAACATCTCCATTGAGAAACAAGTTGCACTTTACCTTCGATAGTAACATCGGGGCCAAACGCTTGTCGACATTGCAACCTGTTTCAGTAAAACCTGGTTTAAATTGTTGACGCATTATTTAGGTATAATAGTTCAAGTGAACGAAGATTTTCGACGATTGTGTTGCCCTCTCTTGGGTTTTAGGTTAACTTTGTAAAACAGAAATCTGTAATATGTGACATTTTGGTTATGTAAACGTCATTGTCAAAAGTTCTACTTTTAAAACAGAATATTTTTAAGTTTTTTATATTAGTAGTACTTAAATTATAATTATTATAAAATTTTGATTAATATATTACTTGAACATTTAGTTGGAAGTTATTTTTATCAACTTCAATCTAAATTTTTTTAAAATATTTCTAATCAAAGATATTACTTATCACTTTTACAAAATTGACATTAGACTATTCAAATATTTATTATAAATTAAGTAGTTATTATAACAAATATATTATATTTATGGAGTTTTTTAGATTAAATATTCTGAATCTAAATATTGGATTGCCCTCTATTGGAAGTTGACTTTATACGACAGTAATCTGTATTATGTGACGTTATAGTTATGTAAAAGTTATTGTCAAGTATTCTACTTCTGTTTTTAAGAGAATTTTTTGAAACAAACTTTTTATATTAGTAGTAATAAAATAATTGTTATTATAAAACTTTGAAATCAAAATGTGGTATATATATATATATATATATATATATATATATATATATATGAATTATATTGAACATTGAATTAGTTAAGATATGATTTTTTAATAGTTTTGTAAGGGTTAACATAAAAGTACTACTATAATAATATACACTTACCACTTTAGATAGTATTATAATAGTTGGTGTGTAACTATCTTAACGTGGGTATATTAGCATCCCTTTGGGGGTCACATTGACTGTACTTACCTGAACATCATGAGGTATATGTAGGCCATTAATGAGAAATAATTTAAATTCAGTATCACATTTTATATTTCTTTTTTGCGTCTTTTTTTTAAATATACGAGTAGTGATTCTATATATAAAATAGATACTTGACGCTGTCATACCTGATATTACTGCTGCAATATTTTAGTATTATGTTGCGTTAAAACTGAAATAAAATAGCTGGAATGGCTCCAATCCAATTCATATTTTCTCGCATTACATATACGTGGCCCTGATCGTATGCGGAATATTATAAACAATATGAGTACATAAGTATTAATAACTTGTTATTTGACACTGCACATCGAAATGTGAAATAATAATCAAGGTAATGCTTACTATCAAATAGAGGTAACTTTAACATGAACAGAAACAAGAAATATTACCAAAAGTAATCTATTTCAATCAATGTAGAGACTATTTTCTTGAGTAATATCATAACACTTACTTTCTGTTTAAAATGCTTAGGTCATTTTATACAAACTGGACATTGATCAATAGAAATAGACCATATAGTAATATATAGAGTGTTAACTTAATACAAATAACTTGAGAATCGTTTGTTAAATGGAGGTAGAAAGTTAATAGAGGGCGCTGGGACTTGTATCGAGTGGGTATAAATTACCAGGGATCAAAATAAAGTTTCTCTTTTGTTCCAAAGCCATAAGTGGTGTATTAATTCCGTCCCGTCCCGTCCCGAATCATAAGTGATTCGTAAAATCGTTTAGCGTGGTCTCAGCAAGAAGCTGAGAACGTCATTTCGCTGCATTTCAATGGTTAATTTAAATTACCATTACAGGCACCTGTAAAGAAAATATTTTATTAGGAAAGCATTTCGTTGGTCGAGTATTTCACACACATCACGTGACTAACATCTGACGTCACATTCTACTGACCAATTAAATTTGAAATAAAACCCAAATGTAATATTTCAAAACAATTTATTGAAATAAAATTATATATCAATGCAAATATTATAAAATATCAAAAATCTAAAATAATAAGTATATAATGAATATAAATAATGTATATATTTATAAAAAATAATGAAATATATATAATATATATTTACTACTTTATTTTACTTATATATTATTACTAATAATTATATTTAGTAAAAAATAATTAAACGTAAATATAAAAGAAGGTAAATATAATCAAAATTGTCTATAGCGCTTTTTCACTTTTTCATTTTTCTTTTCATATCTGCTCATATCTGCTATCCTTTTTCATAACTGCTGTGCTCTTATTACGGTAAATTCTAGGAGTTAAAGATAGCTGAAGGATCTATTAAAAATATAATAAAACAGTATGATAATCTCTTGTTTATAAAGTCAAGCTCATCTTGTTGGTTTCTGATTTTACGATTTTTACCATTTTTTTAAATTGACATGCAATAAAAAATAGTAAAAATGAATGAAATTTTCTCAGATTTATAGTTCACAAACTACATATATATGTACACTATAAACTACAATATATATAATAAGATATGCGTAAAATTTCATAACGATTGGTTAAAAATTTTATATATATAAATCAGATTATAAGCATATAATTACCAAAAAAGTCCAAACTACCGAGTAATTTTTTAATTATTTCCACCAGATATAAACACACAAATTTAGCTTTGTTGCCAAATTTAAACTTCAAGCCACCTAGCCGCAAATGAACTAACTAAAAAATTGTTTCGTATCCGCCCATGTTCTCAATATTTTGTGATTGAATCTTTCATTAGCATTTTGATTATGTCGCCTAAACGTCTCTCGATAAATCTTCATTTTGTTCATCTTTACATTCTTCTTCATTATTTCTTTCATCGAGAGAAAAAACCTAATACCAACACACCAGTTTGGGTTTATTAGCAGGCACTCAACAATTGACCAGGTCCATAGAACAACAGATGTTATTGAAAAAGCCTACGAAAGCAAAAAATTATGCTCAGCCATATTTTTAGATGTAGTACAAGCCTTCGATAGGATATGACATGTTAAAATGTTACCAAAATAACACCGAACTACTAAAATCGTACATTATAGCCAGAATGTTTAGGGTTAAACAAGAAGAAGCTTACTCTACAATAAAAGAAGCTAAAGCAGGTGTACTACAAGGATGTGTACTGAGGTTAATGCTTTATCTACACTACACTTGTGATATATCACAAATGGAGAATATTACGATGGCTACATTTGCTGATGATACTGCGATTACTGGTGTCAAAGAGAATAGTGAAGAAGCCACACGAAAATTACAACAGGCAAGTGACAATTTAAATAATTGGACACAAGCTTGGAAAATAAAAATTAACGAAAGTAAATCTGTACATGTGCAGTTCACCTACACTCAGACCGTACAGGCACCAATAACATTAAATAATACTGTCATTCCTTATAGCAACAACGCTAAACATCTTGGAAGGAATCTTGATGCAAAATTTCTCTAGAAGGAACATAAAAAGAAGAAAATAAAAGAACAGGAATTGAAATATACGAAAATGTATTGCTAATTGGAAGAAAATCACAATTATCAGTACATAATAAATTGTTATTATATAAGCAAATACTGAAACCTATATGGACATACGGAGTTCAATTATGGGGATGTTTTCCAAAGAGTAAAATAAACAAAATACAAATTTTTCAGAACAAAGTCCTGAGAAGTGTTGTGGGAGCACTCAAATACTACAGGACTGACTACCTACATTGGGACCTTCAAATATCCACAATCAGTTAAGAAATCAAGAGAATTGCGAGGGGGCATGAGGAAAGACTCCATTCGTATGAGAATATTGAAGTATTGCAACTTTTGGATACCACCAGAGCAGGACACAGACTCAAAAGAATCAAACCATCTGATCTTGTGTAGTGTTGCGTAGTGAGGTGCATATATTAAAAAATACAGCAGTAACATGTATAAACATTATGTCACTAGAGACTGAAATAAGGCCGATGGGTCCTCCTAGTTATATACCTAGGTTTAAGTTATCATAAAGACAAATTGTAGGCTAGTCGGAAACGACTAGTAACAATGTAGTATTTAATTAATAAACACAATTCTTTTTTTCCTTCTTTCACATTTATTTCTTCATTTCCACTACAGTGATTTGACTGACGATTTGTATATCGATTTCCGTGAAATCGGATACGAAAAGGAGATGAAAGGTAAGTTAGACCTGATTTTAAAAATACTTCTGGGTCGCCTCTACATCTAATTCTCTTCTTAAACTCTTAATTACTTTAGATATAAAAAACCTCAAAATTTCTTTAGCTGTTTTAATTTTTTTTACAACGTTTCTGTTAAACTTCGATAGATTCTTTATTTTCTGACAGGTCTACTGCCAATTATTAGGATAGTATGTCGTTTGTTTTTATTTTCAGAATAACAACGAAAGAAACAGAAACGGTTAAAATTAGTAACAAGTAGCAGGAAGCTTGTGGGCAATCGAGAGTTAAAATTAAACCATCCCGTAGCGGTAGCCCGTTAAATTAGTCGCCCACCTTGTTAGCGGAAGGCTATAAGTTCGATTACACTTTTCGATGCAGACATCTATTTGTTCCCGATATATCTACAGGCGATCTGTGCGATTTTCATTAACCTGGATTTCTATTTAATTTAAGTGGCTCCGTTAAGAACACTGCGGGTGGATTGAGTAACGTTTGCTTTATTTATTGGGATCTACGGTGACGTTAAACTCTCGATGCACTGAAAAATGTTTTTTCTTATTATTTAATTATTACATTGTTACTAGTCGTTTCCGACTAACCTACAATTCGTCTTTATCATAACTTAAATCTAGGTATATAACCAGGAGGACCCATCGGCCCTATCTCAGTCTCTAGTGAAATAATGTCACTGCTGTATTTTTTATTATATGAACCTCCCTACACAACACTACACGAGATCAGATGGTTTGATTTTTTTCAGTCTGTGTCCTGCTCTGGTGGTGTCCAAAAGTTGCAATACTTCAATATTATCATGAGAATAGAGTATTTGCTCATGCCCCCTTCCAATTCTCTTGATTTCTTGACTGACTGTGGATATCTGAAGATCTCAATGTAAGTAGTCAGTCCTGTAGTATTGTGGTACTCCCACTATATTTCTCAGGACTTTCTTCTGAAAAATTTGTATTTTGTTTATATTACTCTTTGCAGACCATCCCCATAGTTGAACTCCGTATATCCATATAGGTTTCAGTATTTGCTTATATAATAGCTATTTATTATGTACTGATGTAGCCATCGTAATATTCTTCATTTGTGGTATATCACAAGTGTAGTCTAGATACAGCATTGGCCCCAGTATACTTCCTTGTGGTACACCTGCTTTAACTTCTTTTACTGTAGCTTGTTCTTTTTTACCTTAAAATCATTCTGGCTGTAATGTACGATTTTAGTAGTTCGGTGTGTTGTTTTGGTAATATTTTCTGTAGTTTATGAACAAGGCCTTCATGTCGAACTTTATCGAAAGCTTGTGCTACATCTAAGAATATAACAAAACACTAGTTTTTATTGGTAACAGATTAAAAAATGATAGCGAAAGCGAGGCAACAGGTTGAGCTTATGAATATATATCACTCCCAGAAAGTACCTGTTAGTATACTGGTAAAAATTTCTGGTACATCCTGGTACAAAATTCATTCAAAGTAAAATTAAAATATGAATAAAAATTTTAGATTGCCTATCACAAAATTATATTCTAGATTATATAAGGACAGAGGGTGTAAAATGTAACTAGCTAGTTATCTATCTAGTTTGGTATATCAATGTATATAGCAATATCATTATTCACTTTTCATTAAATAACCTAAAAAAATGTGTAATGTGTTATACTACCTTCATTCAGCATAACATTATTTATAATCCCTGTAATTTTTGTTAGTCATTATTTTTACGAAAATTATTGTATATGCAATTGTAATTATTAAATGTCAAAAAAACAATTTCAAAAATTCAAAAACACTAAATCGATTTTATTCCAGGCCATACAGCAAGAAATCCACTTTTAGTGGATACTACTTGTTTATACTATAGTGTGTTGAACGATAACGTACGGAAATTTCTGAGAACATAAATGTTTCGCGAATAGTATTTGGATTTTGAAGGACGAATATCCATTAAAAACTCGGTCTTTTAATAAAATATAATAAAGCTATTTCATCGTTGGCGTTATTTCTGTGGGAATGAAGTAAATAAGCTAGTTTATATGCGATTTTCATGAAAAAATCAACGGTCAAGTAAGCCATGTAGTTAAATATTTCTGTCACTGTCAAGATTAGTTTTTTTTTTAATTTGAAATCAATTTGTTTTACATAGTAAAGGAAATCATAGACCGACTAATTATGAATTAAAAGTGCTTATTTCAGAGCCGACTAACAAAAATTAAGGTAACTATGAACAAAAAATATTATTTAATATTTTTGTAATAGTTAATTAAAGTCAGATTAAATAAAATGTCTTCTGTACAATTTATAATATCTAAAGCGCTCATCTTTACACCGTCCATCTATGAGATACCTGTTATGTGGGAATTGGGCACGTGATAATCACCAAAAAGCAGAAGCATTTACTGAATATCTAGAAAAAAACTTAAAACAAAATAAAACTAATATTGAATGAAGGCCTTGTTCACAAACTACAGAAAATGTTATACTCTACAATAAAAGAAGCTAAAACAGGTGTACCACAAGGAAGTGTACTGGGGTTAATGCTTTATTACAACTATTTTAACACACGAAAATTACAACAGGCAAATGTCAATATAAATAATTGAACACAAGCTTAGAAAATAAAAGTTAGCTAAAGTAAATCTGTGCATGTGCAGTTCACCTACAATCAGACGGCACAAGCACCAATAACATTAAATAATACTACCATTTCATATAGCAACAACGCTAAATATCTCGGAATGAATCTTGATGCAAAACTTCACTGGAAGAAATATATAAAGAAGAAAAAAAAAAGAACTAGAATGAAATATAGGAAAATGTATTGGCTAATTGGAAGAAAATCACAATTATCAGTACATAATAAATTGTTATTATATAAGCAAATACTGAAACCTACATGGACATATGGATGTTCTGCAAAGTAACATAAACAAAATACAAGTTTTTCAGAACAAAGTCCTGAAAGGTATTATGGGCGTACCCAGATACTACAGGACTGACTACCTACATCGAGACCTTCAGATACCCACAGTCAGTCATGAAATCAAGAGAATTGACAAAGGAGCACGAGGAAAGTGTCCATTCTCATGAGAATATTGAAGTATTGCAACTTTTGGATACCATCAAAGCAAGACACAGACTCAAAAGTATCAAACCGTGTGACCTTGTGTAATGTTGTGTAGTGAGGTAAAGTGAGTTTAGTGTATAGTGAGTGAAGACAAATTGTAGGTTAGTCATAAACGACTAGTAACAATGTAACAAAGTTCACCATCATTTCATTATAAATGACACTAATTGAATGAAAAACTTTTATATACTGAATGAAGTTTATAATAAATTACGACGGTTATATTTTCCCACCATCTACGGAAAACAGTTGAAGATGTCCAGAATAAATTACTGTAATAAACTTATACGCTTTCAGCGTACCTAATACCCATAACAGAAACCTGAACGGTGGTTCGAGTAACGTCTTTGTTGTTTATAGGCTGATGGCACGACCTCCACCCAAGAGATAACATGAGTAATCCAGATCAACCACCCTCGGAACAAAGTGCTGGCACAGATCCAAAATCCAAAAGGAACAGCGGCCTGTTCGCCTTTTTCAAATGGTTCAAGCCCGGCTCGCGTGAGTCGATCGAGTCCACGTCTCGCTCGAGCAGCCTGGACAGTTTGTCTTCGAACAAGAGCGTCGGCACGGTCGCCAGTTTCTCCTTCGTCTCGCCGAACGTCTACGAGAAACGGATCCTGGCGGAGAAGTGCGTCCAGATAGGTCAGTGCTTCGTTGCGGTTACGTTTCACGCATGCCCGCTTTCACTTAATTGCTTGTTTCAAGTAATCCTTCGGTTGAACACAGTCATATAGTACGAAATGACAAAGGTATGTTCCACTCGATAATTTATACGATTTCAATTATTACGAAATGGCGAAGTCGCGGGGTACCTATGTTTGTTCTATTACTAATTTTGTTTGTTCATTTAATTACATTATTTTGTAATATATCAAATGCATTTTTATTTTGAAATGATCATACGCTAATATTTTCAACAATGATTAAATTTTCCGGCTATTTTTCCTTTGTTTTACAATTACTCATCAAAACAAACCCTTGGAAAACATATTTTTCTTTGTTTTCTAAACGTTGAATTTTGTTTTCTTTTAACTTCATTATGGTGTGCAATTTTAACGTTGTCTGGTCGGCATGAACGTTTTTATTTGTTATTTATAACCTTGAAAACATAAACTGAAATATTAGATTAATGAAATAATGATATTCCTATTCAATGTTTTCGATTTTTTATGCTTACAATGTGTACTTGATCGAATAATGGTACCTTCCATTTTTAAACTGGATAAAATTACGTAAAATTATTATTTAAACAAAATAGAAATATGGTTGGAAAAGCAATAAATTAGAAGTAAGCTTCCTAAATAAATAAGAAAAAATGTAATTAATGATAATTTTTGGTGGTAATCTTAACAAAATATAATCATATTCCATTGAAAATTTTAAATAAACACTGGTTCTTCCAAAATCCAGAGACATTTCACCAAACATTTACTTTACCAAACTGTTATTGTTCGTTCAATACAAACAGTAACCATTAAAACCAACATTTTTAGTGTTTTTTTTTTCTTGGCAAATTGAAACCAGATTTACGAACAATAATGAACAAAGGAATCATAACTATACAATTCCAAAGATTTGTCAAATTGACACAACGTCAAATATATCAACTAACCCCACTTTTCTAAATAAACAATTGTAATTCACAATCGAGCATTGGGTTTTTAAAAATGTTCTAATAAAGACTTGCTATTATTTATTTGCTAAATATATTAAGTCATCTGTCAACAACAGAATCTTCAAATGGAAACCTAATTATACAAGTAAAAATACAACGGAATGATGTGAAAGGGATGAAATTGATGAAAAGAAGGATGGAAGAATTTTTATAGGTTACAATGCATTCTTTAATATCTTAAGTTAAAAATACTAGTTGCGCCATCTATTAGAAATATTTTATAATTAAATACGACCCACAACTGTCAAATAAACTCAGAGTTTCTCTCAATATTGTTAATGATATGATCTAAAATGATTAATGAGCAACAAATGAGTTAAAATAAAAGCAGAGAAAGCTCATCATAATAAAAATAATTATAAGGTAATTTAATAACATTTAATGATGATATAGAAAACTACATACGTACTGCGATTTAGTTTTAGGTTAAATAGTTGTCACCGAACTACGAAATGAATACCATTAACAATTGAATTAGTACTTAAACCTTTTGTTAGACTGAAATGTAGAGGTCAAATTAAAATGAACTTATTACACTGTCGATTCCCATAACTGACGGATTCGGACTACCTCAATTAGTCGAGTAGAAAACACGAGTCGAGTACAAAATCACCGAAAATTGCATATTCTATTAAGTGGTTAGTCTTTGTCTTTTGTTCATCGCTTGAGGATGTATTATAGTACTGTAGCGACAGTCCGTGGGTGATTAGATATATTTAATTGCGCGTGAGTCATGCGCATTAATGATTTAACTTCGCGAATTGGTTGTTTGGAGGTTCCTTTTGTGTTTTCTCCAACAAATAACAGGCAAAATAAGGTACGTTCTTTTAATTAATATACATTAACAGCTTTATAACTGTTTTTTTTTCGAATGATAAACATTTTAAATTAAATAAAACTCACATATAAAAAATAATGATGATTAAACCATACGGGGTCACTGTTTATACTTCGGGAATAGGAAAAAAACAAATAGTTAAGCTGCGAATATATTTTTATTGTTTTTCAAAGTACTTGCCACGATGATCGATACACTTTTACATATGCTTAAACCAATTTTCAAAGTATTTATTCCATTCCGAATCAGGTATCTTCAAAACATGATTTTTGATTGCTTCAATAGCTTCTTCGGGCGATGAAAATCGTTCACCACGCAGTTTATTCTCCACGGATGCCAACAAAAAGAAGTTATTGGATGCCAAATCAAGGCTGTACGGCGGATGACCCATCAATTCGATGTTTTGAGTGCTCAAGTAGTCTCTTGTTTGAGCCTATGTGTGAGAGCTCGCATTGTCATGATGAAGAACAATCCGGCGTCTCTTGTTTGTTTTCCTTATTTCACCGAAGACTTTTGGCAAACAAATGGTTGTGTAACAATCAGAATTTATTGTTCTACGATACTCTAGAGACACTGTTGCAATATGACCAGTTTTCCCGAAGAAAAAGGCCATCAATTTCTTTGAAGTGCTTCGTGCGCGAAAAACTTTTGTTGGATTTGGTTCATCTTGGAACACCCACACAGTCGACTGCTGCTTGCTTTCGGGTTCATACGAATATATTCATGATTCGTCACCTGTCACGATTTTATAAACGTCTTTCGATTCACCGCGATTGAATTTCTTAAGCATTTCTTTGCACCAATCGACACGAGCGATTTTTTTTGAGCGATTGTCAAATTGTGTGGGATCCAACGCGAACATAACTTTCGCACAGCTAACTGTTCATGTAAAATCTCATACGTGCTGGTGGAACTAATGCTTAGGGATCCTCAAATCACAATAGGTGACATGACGATCTTGCTTAATCATTTCGCACACAGCATGGATGTTTTCTGGCGCAACAGCCGATTTTGGACGACCTTCACGAAACTCGTCGGACAGCGAACTATGACCAAGATTGAATTCACTAAACCAGCGATACACGGTGGTTTTTGATGGAGCTTCATCGCCAAAAGTCAAATTAAGTTGATTGATCGCACGAAAATGTTCACGATTCAGTTCCATTTTTTGCCGAGAAGAAAGTTTCAACTAAATATAAAATAAACAAATAGCGCCCGTGCGACAAAATGTTCTGAATACATATATCGTCAAAAATGTCAAACTTTAAGATGGAACCGTCAGATGGACTCACATGACAACAGTGTTGCCAATTCCCGAAATATAAATAGTGACCCTCGTACTATATACTATATATTTGAGTGTGAAATCCAGTCTGATAAAGTGAGAAAATGAGGATATTGCTTCTTTATCTCGCTTAACTTCTTATTAATTATTTTTACGATAAACTTTCACCATGTAAGCAATGTTGTAACATTTTCAATCTTCTCTCGATGACGCTTACTGCACTCACTACTAATAAACGACAAAATCATAAAATGTCTTACTTATTCCAGGTCCTGAAACTGACACGTACAAAGCTCGATTGAAACAGAGGGACAAGCGACGGGAATCGGACAAGAATGTCACCCTGCGAAAGAAGTACAATCTGTTCTTCAACAGGGACTCTCTGCTGAAGCCGAAGAAGATCATCGAAGACGAGGAGAATTCGAAGAGTCTGCCGCTGATGACCCGGGCTCATATCATGGAGATCGAGGCCGAGAGGGTTCATCGTAGGTGAGTTTTGTTGTTTTCGCGGCCGAGGGTTGTCTTTTATATTTCGGGATTTGGGTAGATTTTGGATTTGGATAAAAGATAAAAGTAAAAATTTTAAATCGTTGGGTGCTAATTTATGAAATTCGTTCTTAGATCCACTAGAAAAATATGTGAAATTATCATTCCAATCACTAATTTAGAACGATCCTAAAATATAAGTGATAACGTTCCTACTAATTGTTGTGCTCTCTCAAATAAACATGTTATATTTTGTTTGCTTTCTTGGTGCCTGTTTATCTTTTTGTGAATTTTGATTTAAAGTATTTAAAACAATTACCAAAAAAAACTGGGAAAGATATTGCGGTCTTCACTAGGAGTTTTCAACAATCCATAAGGTGTCAGTACGTGGCTAACATTCTCGGTCTTCACTATCACTTTTAAAATGACGAAGACAAAATCTATCACTTACAGTATGTTTACTCCAAAGTCAATTATAATGATACATCCAGTTTTTATTGTTTTCTATTGATTTTAAAACGTGGATTACTTTTACGCATATCTTTACAAAACTTTCCAAAAAAAAAACCATCCTTGTTGCCATTTAATCAGCAATAGGCATATTTGGGACCCATCTTCCAAACTTTTCTTTCGTATTTGGTTTGAGTCTTCATCCAGCTTGAACTTGTTGATACAAATACAAGTTTATTCCCTCTTCATTGTGCAAATTCATTGGCAGATGCGTATTTAGTTTAAAGTTATTAATACAAATACTTAAATTAAAAATATAAGATTTATAACGTTAAAGTAGTTACTAAATATTACAAGGTAGTTCAAAATGGCAAAAAAAATATGACAGTTTAAGATAGATTACTGGCAAAAGGTTTGAATAATGACTGATTAATCGGATTTCTCAGTTTTTTGCTGATGATTCAGAAGGTTGGATCTAAGAATCTTTTCTGCCACCTAATTTGTTATTTTCTGGAGAGAGAAGGAAGAGTCATCCATATGTAATTTTCTTTCGTAGACAGAACACGCACTCTAATAAATAAAAGTATAAAATTCTAACAATCTTCAAACGTGCATTTGCTTGATTTTTTTATTGTTTATTGCAATCTTGTTAAGAGTTTTTGTCATCTTTTTTCCTTCGTCACCCTTCTTAATGTCCTTGTAAATTCGGTTCAGTATGAGCAAGTGTTTATAACACAGTTAATTTCCTAAGTCCTTTTCCTTGATTTACTAAATCGGTTATAAATGTAACTTTTATATAAATTCAGACACATAAATAAACATAATAAACAATGATAAGATTTTTTGAAGCTGTAAAAAGCACAACCACTCACTTAAGATCAAAATTACCACTGTTAAATCATATTTTCCTATAACTACACATAAATTTTAGGCAATTATCAGGAGCATAAATTAGATGTCTAAATGTTCCGAACTGAACTCTTTTAAGCCTGGTTTATAGCCGGCTATTTGTTTATCATATAATTCTTCTTTTTACCAAATAATCTGCTTTTACAAGAAACTACATAGATGTCAAGTATATTGCCCTCAGATAATGTAAAATGGTTCTTCAACTATTAATAATACAACACTAATTCAACTATTAATAATTCAGTTATACATAAATAAATCAGAGATATCAAGTCTATAAATTAATATTAAAGGATTTACAATAGATGGTGTTAATGAGTATTAAATCGCATCTGGCACATCTGTAATCAACTTCTTGCTGAAACCTCACTGAGTCTCTAACTTCAGTTCAGTATGTGTCATTTTAGTGTTTTAAAAATGTTTCAATTCATGCCAAGTAAATCGCATTTGTGGGAAGTTTTTTTTTATTTAAATTTGAAAAAAGATGGCCGAGCGTTTTAAAAATTGGCGATCCTGACACTGAAGACAAAAATATCATTTTGGACAGCCAAAAAATGTGTAGAAAAGCATTTGAGACATCGTTTGATGATAATCTAGTTCAGTTTAAGCCTAAATAGAGCCTAAACCACTACTAAAATGTTTGAAAAAATGTTTTTAAAATTGATACAGAATGTCAAAAGTCAAGACAATTATGTCAAAAGGCTGCAAAAATATATCTTAACACATTGGCTGAAAAGTCGCGGGCGTAAAAAAGAAAAAGAAAGTTTTTTGTTCAAAATTGGCTTTATTCATCAGCGTAATCTCCATCAAGAGCCACACAGTTATTCCAGAGCCGCTATAATATTTCAATAGGGCTTATATAGGACAATATAGGCGTGTCACCAGTTGCTGTTCACTCAGATAACGAATGTTTTGATTGCAGAGTGAAGTGATGGATCCATGTTTCATCCATTGTCACATATCGATGCAAAAATCCCGTTTAAACATAGCCAAACACTGCTCAGAATCATCAACACGTTTTTGTTTTTGGCCAACGCCACCCACTTTGAACAGAGTTTTGTCATAGTCAAATATTCATGCAATATAAAACCAACACGATCTTTTGATATCTTTACGATGTTAGCTAACTCACGCAACTTCACTGTTCGATCATTCAAAACGATTTTGTGGATTATTTTGGTGTTTTGTAGCTTTACCATCTCATCTGGACGTCCACTGTGTTGTGCGTCACAGGTGTCTCTACGAGCACGTTTAAAATTCATTAAGTCAACGTTTTACTGTTGTTTCTAATGGAGAGCAGTCCTTACAACTCGCTAAAAACAGTATTTTTTCTCATCAAAAAACAGTGTAAAATTAAAACAAAATTGTTTTTGATTCATTGTTTTGAAAGTGAATCATTGTAGTGTCACACTTAGCACAATAACCCACAAACTTATGAGTAAAATATCACGAAATTGTAACAGCTTCCGGTTGAATGATAGTACTAACTGAAAAAGCGGTGAATGCATTAACACTAGCGCCATCTATGTGTTACGCCTGAGACTTACCACACTTGCCCACGTGTTATTTATCTTTAACAATTTTACCTTGTAATTTAACAGAACCAACAGTGAATCCTCTAAAGTTAGACGAGCCGGAGCTTACGTCCACGTCAAGGGAAAACGAAGAGCCCCTCAACCTCCAGGAGGTCACAATGTATCCCTCGACGCCTCGTCCACCGCCAGTCTGAAGAAGAAAAAACGCTCGGCGCCCACACCGCCCTCATCTCCCAAGGCCGACGAGGAGAACTCCAACGGGCCGGAGAAGGAGAACGACGTCCTGGCCAACGATTACCTGAAGCTGGACCGCGGGGTCCTGAAGCCGGTGAGGGAGGAGACTCAAGCCAAACCTCAGGACGCCGCGGGGAGTACCGGTCTCTACGCCCTCAGTCCGTCTTCCTCCCGGACCAGTTTCGTGGACACTCCCGTCTCTCCAAAACCGTGGTACAAAAGAAATTCAGGATACAAAGAATCGACGAGTAAAAAGGAAAATAAATACGAACCCATAGAAAGGTAAGTTCCTTTTCGGACAGGTCCTTAGTTTACGTACTGAAGATGACTGAATACTTTTTCCAACTCACCTAATGGTTTAGTTTACAATACGACGGTCACTATTTATATTTCGGGAATAGGAAAAAACTTTAAATTTAAGCTGCGAATATATTTTTATTGTTTTTCAAAGTACCCGCCACGATGAACGATACGCTTTTGCATACGCTTAAACCAATTTTCAAAGCATTTAATCCATTTCGAATGAGGCATCTTCAAAACACGATTTTTGAACGCTTCAATAGCTTCTTCGGGCGATGAAAATCGTTAACCACGCAGTTTATTCTTCACGGATGCCAACAAAAAGAAGTTATTGGGTGCCAAATCAGGGCTGTACGGCGGATGACCCACCAATTCGATGTTTTGAGTGCTCAAATAGAATCTTGTTTGAGAACTCACATTGTCATCTGACCGTTTAAAGGACTAAATCGTCGAAAAACGGCGGTATTTGAAGAAATATAAAGTGCTGCTTCACCAAGACAATGCACCGTGTCACAAGTCAGTGAAAACAATGGCAAAAATCCATGAATTGGGCTTCGAATTGCTACCTCATCCACCGTATTCTCCATATCTATCCCCAGCGACTATTTCATGTTCTCAGATCTAAAAAGAATGCTCGCTGGGAAGAAATTTTCGTCGAATGAAAAGGTGATCGCCGAAACTGAGGCCTATTTTGAAGCAAAGGACAAATCGTACTACAAAAATGGTATCGAGAAGTTGGAGAGTCGCTATAATCAGTGTATCACCCTTGAAGGGAATTATTTTGAATAAAAAAGTAGGTCGGCGACTTTTCAATTGACCTGTTATATTTATTTTCTTGTTATTTATTCTCTACGATTTCCATTTAACAAACAAACATTCAAACCTAGTGTATTCTTATCGCCAGGTTACCGGAAGTGCAATACATGCGAAACTCGACGCTGGACCTTACCCTGGAAGATTCCCTGTCGAACCCGGAGAAGAAAAAAGAAGACAAGCGCAGAAGCGGCATGTCCTTCTTGACGAACATCAGCGAACTGGACCGGGAGGCCTCGGAACTCCTCAAGACTAAAACCGAAATGGAGAAGAACGGCACCGTCATCAACGACATCACCGAGATGCCCGAGTTCATGAAACCGAAAGAGAGCAAACCCAACGACAGCCTGGTGTCGCCGAAACGGCGCTCAGCTCGTGATCTCATCGCCAAATTCAACGCCATCACCAACGTGACCAAGGTGACGGTGTTCGGGGTGTCGCAGAAGGACAAATACTTCGGCAAACAAGCGAGTCTGGACGACACCAGCACGAAACAGCGACAGGAACAGATACTGGAGAGTCACAAGAAGAGAATCGAAGAGATCGACAAGAAGAAGGAGGACAAGTTCCTGCCGCTGATGAAATCGGAGAGCACCAATACCGTCAAGGCCGCCGCCAAACCGGAAACCCCCAAGATGGATCGGAAGAACTGGAAATGTCCGAAGTGCAACGTCGAGAATGAATACTGGAGGATTATTTGCCACGTGTGTTCGTCAATCAAGCCCTACTTCGACGATTTCGGTTCCACCGGCAAAATGAACGGCGACAAATCGCCGGAAGCGAAACTCTCAAGCCCCGCTATCGCCAAGAAAGAACCCTTCGCCTTCAACAGCGACAAGGTCCTCGAGAGATCCAAGACCCAAATAGGTTTCTCCGCCTTGTCCAGCTACAATGCGATCAACAAGAAGAAAACGGAAACCATCAAAAACGGCAACGACGACAAAGTCGACGAAACCAGCAAGAAAGAAGAACGGGAGAAACTCAGAAAAATGTTGATCGAGATGAAGAACTCCCTCCCCAAAAGGAAGAGCAACATAATGCTGAAGCAAAACAGTAGAACCAGTATCATCATGGAAAATCCGGAAGACAAGAAGGACCCGGAGACGCCAGAAGATAATAATAAACCTCCGGAAAAAACTCAGGAACAAAAAGTGGCGGAAATCTTGATCGGTTCCACCCAAACCATTTACGAGAACATCAAAATGAAGAAAACCGATAATCCGAAGCCGGTAAAGGTGTCCAACGAGACTCAGACCAGCTCCGTGATGAAGACGCTGGTTCCCGAGTCGAGTTTAAAGAAACTGATCGAAAATCATAAAGCGAACACCATTTACGAACCGATGAAAGCAAAAGATTTCGAGGATATTTACTCGGATAAGAATGGGAACTCTCCCGCGAGGTTGTACGCGAATTTGACACAGAACGACGAACTGTCGTTGTTCTTCAATGTGCCGAAAACACTAGCTAGCAGAAAGAACAACATCAACGGGAAAGATGGTGCTCTTGGTGGTACCTCTCTCCAAACCAACAACTTCCCAACGGACACTATTGAAATTAATCGACTGCTGAGGAGGCTGGAGAGTGCCATCGCCAAAGGTGACTTGACAGAAGCAGCAGCGTTTGCCCAGGAGCTTGCCCAACTGAAAGTCAACTGTTCAGTGATTCGACAAAAACCCCATGGCCAACTAGGTATGGCTAAGAAGAAAGGTTTTCAGTAAGTATACTTTTATATTAAACAAGGTTTTTTTGGAATGTGGGAATTATAACAATAATTGTTCTATAACAAATTACACTGTGTGACAATTTCTTTGCTCTAACATAATACTAAATAAAACGGTTTTTTTTGTAAAATTGTACCTGTTGAACATAAAAACTTAAACGATTTTTTGTAATAAGTTATGATAAATTAAAGTGCTATTAATAAATAAAGACAGTATGATATTTTTAAATCATATTTATTTATGTGTTATTAATTTTATAAAAAGAATGGTAATATATATTTACAAATAGACAATGAATCAAAATATCTCAGTTTAATTGGTAAATAGAAAAAAATGAGCCATATATTCTGAAAAAATGTTTCTTTAGTATGGAAAAATATCGGCTGCCGTTATAGATTAATATAACTTTTAAGCGTCAATAGTATTTACACTAGTAGTAAGAAATGTGACGTATCAGATAACCATATCTTGGACTGTGTTTTTAATAATGAATTAAGGAATTTAAAACACATAATCTTACTTATGCTAGAAAAATTGTGTCACTCAGTGTTATCATTTCTTACTAAAGAATCAAAATTGGCTTCCATTATCTCTCTAACGAAAATTGACCTTACTGAATATTCTATCACACTAAAACAACACTATATTCAAATATATCCACAAATTAAACTCTCAAATCAATAGCTGCTATATATTTAATTGCTGACCAAATAAATAACACTGATAATAACAAATTTTGAGACAAATATACTAAGTATATAACACCAATAATGAAAAGATTATGATATAATAAGACATCGTTTTCTATTAGTAAATATATAAAAATGTAACAGTTGCTTTTAAAGCAATTGTTAAGTTAAATACTTTTACGTTATATATATATATGAAAAACAATCTTCAATTCAATATAAAAGTTTTTAGGAATTGAGCGTCGACTTTCACTCTTTATCCATTTTTCATAATATCTTACTATAAAAAATAGAATTAATTAGTAGAATAATAAATATATGAATTTTAAATATTTTAAATTGCCTTATATTTTTATGTCTCGCTTATGTCGACTATTGATGAGGGTAAATATATATTTTAATCACCTTTAATAAGTTAAATGGTATTTAAGGTATTTGTAACTTTATTTTCTTACATAGAATGTTTTTTTATAGAATAGAAATGTACGTAGAGGATAAAGTATCGCACAGAGGTCCATTTCCAATAGAGGTTGTGGAAAATCAAACGGTAGCCGAACTAAAAGCGCAAATATTTCGAGAATTTGAAATACCCGTCGATGTTCAACGATGGATTTTGGGAAAGGAACTGATTACCGATGATAATTCGACCCTTAAAGACCATAACATAACTGAAGGATGCCCAGTGTTTTTATATCTAGTCACCCCAGGTACGTACATCAGTTGTTTCATAAGATCGTTAATATCTTGTTTTATAAAATCATATCCACAAAAGATATTGGTTATGCTACACATTATACAAAATCTAACCTCACCTAAATTTTAGTTAAAAGACAATTGTTAATAAATTTAATAACTCTTAAGTAATAAATGCTTACTTAAAAACAAAAATTTCAGTGATATTGAAAGTTTAAATGATTTCCAACCTCACTTAACTTTTAGTTATTTGACACTTAAATGTCAATATACCTAATTTAGCCACATTGAGAGTTTAATAACTTTTAACCTCACCTAACTGTCAGTTATTTGATTTGAATTAATCAACAAATGATACACAACACAGATATACGTCCTACAGATATTAAATTATTACAAAATTAAGTAACAAATAATTTACATGCATTTCAAAACAGTAATATAAATAAAACTGATATTTAACCTCACTTAACTTTCAATTAAATGACAGTTAATTTTATTATCGTAAAAGTTTATGATCGATTATTGTTTCATTCAAAGCCTACTAATGACGTGCTCGTTTTACAGGGTTATGTCTGTCGAAATAGCTTGACAGTCACAGCCTTAATTGTCTTCTAAGATAGATCGTTTCTATATTTGTTTTCCGAAGCTGTATCCGTTTCCGCGCATTAAATATTTTTCTTTTATAGATGTTTGTTGTTGTTTTTTTCTGTCTCTTGAAGTTTGGCAGTCGAGATCGCCAGCTATAAAAACATAGGCAATAAATTAAGTGACGAAAATACGTAACCTATTTACAATCATTGAATAATTGAATTCGGTTTGATTTATTGTTTAAAAATAATTGTATATGAATAATTTTGATTAGAAATTTAATTAAATACTTTCTACGATAACAGAATTTTTGTATTTCAGACTTTTATGTCAAATATGCATTATAATATTGATATATATGGAATAATTAATGTAAATAAATGTACAAATGATGATTTCTAATTTTTAATTGATATAATTTATCAGAACAAATGTTTATTCATTGGGAAATAATGTATTTCAAATATGTTTTGTTGGGGATTATTAAGAAAGTTATTTCTGTTTAGCAGTTTGTTATATTAAGTATACAATTTTGTTACCATCGTTTTCTACAATATTTCTATTTTTACTGGTAAGTAGTGATATAAATAAAAAGATATATGTCATATAAACAGATTCTCTTCTCTGTTTTGTCTTCTTCTATATCTTTCTTTCTTTAAGAAAATACCTTTTTACTATCTCGGTATCGGCCTTTATTATTTTTTTTAGTTTGTTCCATTATATTATATTTGTAATTTTTCTTTGGTCACGTATTCTAACCATTTTATTCTCTATTGCTAATTTTTTACTGTATCCATTTCGTTGTCATTGTCGTGTGGTATTTTTATTGATGACAATATAATGGTATTATTTTTCCTCCTACTACTTTTAGTTCGTCTTCATCTTCGTTATCAGGGGACTCTTAATATATGTTTATATTACTTTTCATAACTATAGAAATCTCTGTTCTTGTTATAATTTTGTCCTTTATCTCAATTTTCTAAAGCTATAACTTCAACATATCCTTCTCCTAATCTTAACAATAGTTTCAACAATAATATAACAATACTCATAGAATTTACTTTCAACTTTTATTGTAGTATATATTATAGATACCAGTATATTTAATTATAATCAGGTCTATAAATTAATTTTAAAGGATTTACAACAGATGGTGTTATTAAATCGCATTAAAAGTAGTCGTATTATTTATTTTGCGTTATTTTGTTACTTTAATGTATTATTCCTTGAACACAATGTATTTATGATCAGATTTCCAAGTAACCGGTATATATGTTAACTAGGAGGACCCATCGGCCCTATTTCAATCTCTGGTGAAATAATGTTTACATGTCACTGCTGTATTTTTTATTTACCACCACATCACTACACAGCACTACAGAAGATCAGATGGTTTGATTCTTTAGAGTCTGTATCCTGCTCTGGTGGTATCCAAAAGTTGCAATACTTATATATACTTATTAATATTCTCATGCCTCCTCTTTCCTCTCTTGATTTCTTGACTGACTGTGGGTATCTGAAGGTTTCGATGTAGGTAGTCAGTCCTATAGTATTTGCAGAGCTCTTTGCAGAACATCCTCATAATTCAACTCCGTATGTCCATATAGGTTTCAGTATTTGCTTATATAATAGCAATTTATTATGTACTGATTATTGTGATTTTCATTTTCTTCCAATTAGCCAATACATTTTGCTATATTTTAATTCCAGTTCTTTTCTTTTCTTCTTTATATGTTCCTTCCAGCGATGTTTTAGCGAGACATTTAGCGTTGTTGCTATATGGAATGATAGTATTATTTAATGTTATTGGTGTTTGTACGATCTGATTGTAAGTTAACTGCAGATTTACTTTCGCTAATTTTTATATTCCAAGCTTGTGTCCAATTATTTATATTGTCACTTGCTGTTGTAATTTCCGTGTGGCTTCTTCACTATTGTCTTCGACAGCAATAATCGTAGTATCTTCAGCAAATGTAGCCATCGTAATAAGTGTAGAGTAGATAAACCATTGGCTCCAGTACACTTCCTTGTGGTACACCTGCTTTAGCTTCTTTTATTGTAGAGTAAGCTGCTTCTTGTTTAACTCTAAACATTCTGGCTGTAATGTACGAAGTCCCCAAATTGTTGATAAAATTGTGTTGATTCCCCACAAACAAATGAAACAAGTCTCAATCGTTTAAATAATACTGTATTAACTTTTTATTGTTTCATAATATTTAATAAAGTGTAATGTTATGAATTAAGACGTTTCACTTTCTTCCATATTTTTCCTGCAGAGCATGTTACTTGCATTTCTTAATCCCTTTCTTTGATGTCATTACATGCCCTAAAATATCTGTATTTAGTTGATTGTAGATAAGTTATTGTGGAGATATGAAAAAGTAGGTCGATTCGTAGGTTCTTTCGAGATGGAAACCGTAAATTGTGCGAAAAATGGGAAAAAGTAACCGCTATCGATGAACAATACTGTTTGAGGATGTTTATTTTGTTTTTAGGTAGCTATACTGGCAATTTCCTATTTTCAGTTTGGTTTCTGCTGTTTTGCTGCTGCTATAGGCATTGCTTTGTGATTTAAAACCCAAATATCAAACATTTTAGTGAGTAATTCGTCTTGATTGATGATTTGAATTCGATCATCAGCAACTTCGTCACCATTAAATCGTATCATCTCGGATATAAATTTTAAGTGACCGATAAACATGTTGAAAGCCCGACGACTGTCAACTGTTACATCAACTAAAATTAGTCGTAAATTTGGCCTCCTCCGAAACACTGACGTCTCCACGCAACTATTTTTATGCAGGATACGTTATTAAAAACGCATTTCACGAGGTCCAGGGATTATAAATGTAAATCGTAAATATTTATAAATGCGTTTCGGTACTAGTTATGATCCAATAAATCTCTATGAACGTTAAATTTCGGGATTTCGGGAAGGGAGATCGAATAAAAGCAAAAACCGCATCCTTCCAGATCGTGTTTCGTCTTTGGCGCTAAAAATAAGTCCCGGTTTTCCTCTAATAAATATCCGCGAGCTGTTAAAACACTCTCACACCTAATGGGACACTTCGGACTTTACCTAATAATGATTAAATCACCCGACCGTCATTTGTCTCGAAGATTGTGTAAGTTTCCTGCGATTGATTGAGTCATGGTTTTAAACATTAAATTGACGTCCCTGTTAAGGACCTGAAGAAGTATTAACCGCTTTTTATTAGAAAATTAATGTTTTATAAAATTAAAAATGGAAAATATGTGGTTGAATCGCGTTTTTACATCTTATTTGAAAATTTGAATAGATGGTTATGATCTTTTCACTTAAATATGTTAAGCCTTTGTTGATGAAAAATGTATAAATATTTTCATATTCTCATAAAATGTTGACTGTCTTAACGGTATCCATTTCTCTGCTCGACAGTAATAATTTTATTTATGTAGACTGAAAAAACAATTGTAGACCATGGTGTAATATATAAAGTGTTAACTTAATACATATCATTTCAGAATTGCTTTGCGTGAAGACGTTAAGAACGCCATTTCACTATATTTCATTGGTTAGTTTAAATTACCATTGAAGACACCTGTAAAAAAATATTTTACTAGGAAGGCATTTCGTTGGTTGAAGATTTCATATGCATCGCGTGACTAAACCTTAACCTCACATTGTAGTGACTATATATATGTCACTATATAGACATGTCACTGCTGTATTTTTTATTATATGCACCTCACTACACAACACTACACAAGATCAGATGGTTTGATTCTTTTGAGTCTGTGTCCTGTTCTGGTGGTATCCAAAAGCTGCAATACTTCAATATTCTCATGAGAATGGAGTCTTTCCTCATGCCCCCTTGCAATTCTTTTGATTTCTTGACTGACGTAGATATCTGAAGGTTTCGATGTAGGTAATCAGTCCTATAGTATTTGGGTGTGCCTACAATACCTCTCAGGGCCTTGTTCTTAAAAATTTGTATTTTATTTTATGTTGCTCTTTTCAGAACATCCCTATAATTGAACTCCATATGTCCATATTGGTTTCAGTATTTGCTTATATAATAGCAATTTATTATGTACTGATAATTGTGATTTTCTTCCAATTAGCCAGTACATTTTTTTATATTTCAATTCCAGTTCTTTCCTTTTCTTCATATAACATATAAATTCCTTACAGCGTAGTTTTGCATCAAGAACAAAAACGTCAATATTCGTCAGAATATAGAAAACATACCAAAAAGTAAAACTGTAAAGAACAACAACAAAAAATTAAAATGTATGATATATATCAAAATTACTGCTGTGCTCTTATTATGGTAAAACAGCTTAAAGATCTATTAACAATACAATAAAACAATCATGAGATACTATCTTGTCTATAAAATCAGTCTCAACTTATTGCTTTACTACTTGTATTATTTTATTTTGTATTTCATGATTTTATCATTCAACTATTCCCCGCAGATTGAGGAATTCTCCACGAGTTGGCAACGGTGTTTATGACATCTCACTCGACTCAAAACAATGGCCTGAAGGCGTTTTTTTTATTTCAAGTAATAACTCCCATAGAACTGTCAGTTGAATAGAGCTGTTGCGGAATGCTTCGAGTGATGACCTTGTGATATAAATAACCTCATGTAAAGACGCATAACGTTCAAATAATATTCCTTGTTGGTCATATAAAGATTTGATAACAAAAAGAAGAATAATCCGAGAATAACGGAGCAGAAAACGTTTTCGGATGTTTCTTTTCCGCCAGCAATAAAAGAACAATAAACCGTGTAGATATTTTCATCCGAATAATGAGCTCGGTAAAGTTTTTGGGCCATAAAAATAGAGACAAGGTTAAACTTGTCCGATGTGAAAATACCGAAACCTCGAAAATAGAAGCCCGGAAATATTTTTCGAAAACGAAAAGTATTCGGGTGTCCGCTAGCGCTATAAAAAAAGTCATTTTGAAAACAACAAATGTTTATTTTTACGTCAGACATAATCGTTTAGCTGGAAAGAGGTTAACTGAAACGTAGGTCTCGATATATGAAAGCTTATTAGTCTTCGTGTCAAATTCACATGTCCAGTTCATTCACGGACCAAATTCAATAAACAATTTTAAATAAAACTATCAACTT
This sequence comes from Rhynchophorus ferrugineus, assembly GCF_030347505.1. Taxonomy (NCBI): domain Eukaryota; kingdom Metazoa; phylum Arthropoda; class Insecta; order Coleoptera; family Curculionidae; genus Rhynchophorus; species Rhynchophorus ferrugineus. Next base: position 73,077,392 of record NW_027472582.1, on the reverse strand, counting down.
TTGTTTATTATCAGAATTTACACAACGGACTTTAAATTTGATTGAAAAAACACTACTTAGATTGTTCCTTAGTCTCCAGTGCTAGTTAGAACGGCTACTTGTAAAAAAATGTGGCTTTTTAAAAATAGCAGCGCCCCCTCTGGCCCAGATGACGTACTTGTCATGCAATTATCACATTTCACATTTTCGGTGTTGCCAACTTTCAACTTTTCTTGAATTTTTTTATTAAACAAATTTTACGTAAAATATGCTTAGTACAATCTTAGTTTGCAATTTAATTTATAACTACTGTTCGATTGTACTTACATATTTTTCGAATCAACTTTGTTTAGGTTCTTTATTGTTTTAATTTGTCTGATTCTATTGTAATGTTGTTTTGTCGACAGCATTTCTGGTTCTGTACCATACTCTTCTAGCATTTAGTATTTCTTTTATCAGTTCCCTAATTTCAAGGGGATAATTTACCTCATGTTCTGAATTCTCTCTTGATGTCGGGGTAGTTTCTTTTGCACCAAACTGAATTTGTTCAATTATGTTTCGGGTTTATTGTTCAAGGTCGTATAAACTTTTAAGTCTTTGGATTAAACTGAGGTTATTTCTTTGTTGACTACTAAAGATCTTAGTCTAATAGCTACTGTGTTCCGTACAATAATATTGTAATCACATTTTAGTTTATATTGAGTGATGCTATGTATTATATGTATATTTCAGAAAAGAAACAATCTGAAGCACAGGCAAATCCAGCCATCCCGAGCACCAGTCAACCATCCACATCCAAAGAAATCAAGAAGGATCCTGAAGACGTTAAAAAAACTTCATACAAACTAACCGACAACCAACTACCTGTAACCGTGGTGAATATCACAAGCAATACACCGAAAGAAGAAATCGTCTCTACAGCAGACCCGAAACAAAAGAAAAACGACGAGAAACCGACGACCAGTGATAAAGAAAAAGTCGTCGATGACGTCCCCAAAGTCATCAACGTCATACCCAAGGTCGGCGACGCCAAAATCAACGAGGCGGTGAAGCTGCTCCCCCTCCACAAAGACGCCAAATCGAAATCGCCTGAGAAAATCGCCTCCGCGAAGACTCCGGACAAAAAACCCACGATATTCACTCAGATTCCCGTCTCTGTGACGGAGATCAAAGTTGATATCAGGGCGAGTTCGTCGAAAAACCCGCAAACGGCGCCACCTAAGGAGGAAAAGTCCGGGTTGATGCGGGCCAAGGTCTCGAAAGTGGAGGTTCTACAGGCGCCTCCGGTGAAAATCCAGAACGCGAAGGCTGCTCAGGAAGTTTTGCTTAAAACTTCACCTGGAGCGGCCTCGAAATCGACCAGCGAGGTTACCAAGACGACCGTGACCAAAATTAAGACGGAGGCTCCAAAACTCTCCTCGAACATCCCGATTATAAGTACCAAAACGTCTTTGCCAACACCAAATACTTCCTCCAAAGCAACGAGCTCAACAATCACAACGACCACAAAAACAGTCATATGTCCAAATTTATATCCAAACCTCTCATCGCTCGCCAATATGTCATCAACGAGCTCAACCTCAACCGAAGCCTCATCCACCAAAACCTATGTGAGAAACGCTCCGAAAGCTCAAGAAGAACAAGACTTGGAGGAGTACGACTGCCAGACCCTGAAACCGACCAAGGAGTGGGAGTGTCACCTCTGCACCCTCCTCAACCCGATCACCAGTAATATTTGCGCGGTTTGCGCAACTGTTCGTCTGCGCAGCAACAGCTTGAAGAAGTCGAGCAAGAAGAAACCGGCGCCGAAACCCGCCGATCAGACGTACCTGCAATTGGTGAATCTGGACAACGCGGACCTGGTACCTAACGCGGACGCTTTCGTGTGTGTTGTGTGTTTCCTGGACGTTGGTCCGCAGGAGGGGGTGACCTTACGGGAATGCTTGCACCAGTTCTGCAGGGACTGTTTAGCGAGAACTGTGGAGTATTCCGAGGACGCGGAAATAAGATGTCCGTACAGGTAATTACGAAACTTGAAGAAAAAAATCACAGTAAAATGGCGAATGCGCAGGAAAATTATTAATAGATATATAAAAATAAGTTATTTCAGTCAAAACGCCACACAATAAATATTATTATATCCAACATAACCTGTATTGAACTAACAAACTAATGACTCTTCTGTCATTTTTCCAATTTTAAGTTTCCAGTATATCTTGGTAATTACGAAATTTAAAAAAATCCCAATAAAAAAATAACATTATGAGTTTATGGTGAATGCGACACAAAATTATCAATACAAAAACTCAATGTCATGATCACAATGCAACACAATATATAATACTATATCCAACATAACCTGTATTGAACTTCCAAATTCACTGTTACAAGCACTGAATCAACTGATTAACTCTTGAAAAACGTTCACAATTTCACATTAAAAGAAATGTAATTATAGTACTTTCCAAAAGAACGGCCAATGCACATCATCAAAATTTATAATGCAACGTTGCCGCAATGTAAAATTTTCGTTTATTTGAACTCTGACAACAAAAAACTAACGTAAATAAAATAATGAAATAAAAATAACGTTATAAAGTATTATTTATTTTAACATTATAGTGCATCTAATGCATATTTATTGAAACACTTAAACTATAGTTAATTAAATAGTCACAATAGTTTGTATATAGGTTACAGTTGTTTTATTATATTTAATGACAACGGTGTCGACCAGTACCAACAGAAATCGAATTTTATAGACCAATTTGGTACATATTCGGATTAATTAGTAAAATGAGAAGGAAAAATGCTCCGAGTTTAAAAGGGATTTTACGTTTTTATAAACTGAACTTGACAATACGTTCGATGGCGTTAATGACGTGCTCTGGCTGTTTTATTAGAAGGATCATCCATAGTGAAAGCCTAAGAACTTCTCACAAGGGTCAAAGTTTCTGTTCTTTATCCAGTTTCAAGTTTGTTATGGTATAAATCTATACATTTTATATCTTATCTTATTCCCCTTTTAATTTGGCATTTGGAAATATACAATTATATTATTTCTTGTTATTATATAACTATCTCATTACGAGATCATAATATTTCCACATATTTGATTTAAACGAATCAATGTTTGACAGTAGACCCGATGATAGCGCCATCTATCGATTAAAAGAAGCAATGGATTTCTTACGGATACATTACTCATAGTGACAATTTATATTATGTTATCTTTGTTTTTGTGTGAAATCTATAAATGATTATTATGCATCTAAACACTAAGTTCTAACCCAAAAAAATATTTAATATAATCAAATACTGTTGCATAATAAACGAAACAAATGTTCTGAATATAAATTCTGGTTATAAACTTTTTATGAACGTTTTGCTGACGGTCTATTGTGAGAGCGATTTTATCGAAGCAAGCGTTGCAAAGCAGCTTCATGGATAACTCCATATAATCTTCAATAATAGTTTACAGAGTTTAATCAAGGATTAACCGTCATTCGGTAAATGATTTAGGCAATCTTATTGCAACATTTCTGTATAGTATGCACAATATCGTTTACAAATTATGGGATTGTATTTCCAGAATTACTGTTTTTATATTTCTCAATCAAACAGCGTAGAATCTTTTTATCTTTTATCTCCGTTTTATTTGCTACTTTGAAATAAAAATTATATAGAAACACCCTTCGATTAAAATACAATATTGCTTTCAAATAACAGTTTCAAATAAATCAATTGAGTACTTTAGGACTTTTGAGGTCACAAATATATGAAAACTGAATTTTTATATATTTAAAAAATTAGAACTGATTAATGAATTAAGGAATTTAAAAATGTAGGGACGAAAATTATTCCTGCAACATAGCGCTCCAGGACCGAGAGGTAAAGGCTTTGGTAACACCGGCAGTTTACGAGCAACACCTGGCGAAGTCGATGGCTCAGGCTGAAAATAAAATGGAGAAGACGTTTCACTGCAAGACGCCGGACTGCAAGGGCTGGTGCATATTCGAGGATAACGTGAATGAATTCAAGTGTCCCGTTTGCAAGCAGGTTAACTGCTTAACGTGTCAGGTAAAACTAAATTAAAAATGGCAGAAAACTGAACTTGAATTAGAAGTGCCAAACAAAAATTCTCCTTTATATTTTTCAAAACTCTTCTTAGGCTGTTCATGCTGGTCTTAACTGTAAACAATATCAGGAGAGAATGAAGAATGAATCAGAGAATGACGAGGACGCGAAAAGGACGAAGGATTTCTTGGAGGAAATGGTCGAGAAGGGCGAAGCTATTGCATGCCCTACTTGCAAAGTAAGATTTTGAAAATTAAATCAACTATATACATAAAAAAAATAAAAACCACTTTATTAATCACAAACACCAGATTTCTTATTAAAGAAATGCAACAATACGAATAACTGTTAGATCTACTATCTAAAATGTTATGGTTATGCAACGCTCCATACTGCACAATAATCTTCGACTATCTATTCAAAAACTCCAACAAACTGTATGATGCCTTTTGTTAACTTTTAAACACTAATTATTTCCTTATCCTTTGCTTTTCTTATGTAAAATGTGTTTTAGTTACACCGTGTGACAATTTTTTTTGTTCTACAACATTAAATAAAACGGCATTTCTGTGTCAAATTGTACCTGCTGAATATAAAAACTTACCTACCATTTTAAAATAATAGACCTATTATCTAAAATGTTATGGTTATGCAACGCTCCATACAGCACAATAATCTTGGACTATCTATTGAAAAACTCCAACAAACTTTATGATGCTTTTTGTTAACTTTTAAACACTAATTATTTCCTTACTCTTTACTTTTCTTATATAAAATGTATTTTAGTTACACTGTGTAACAATTTTTTTTGTTCTACAACATTAAATAAAACGGCATTTCTGTGTCAAATTGTACCTGCTTACCTACCATTTTAAAAAAATAACTGTATGAAAAATTTAAATCATATTTATTTCTTTATGTTATTATTTTTATTAAAAAAAAGTAATATATGTTTAGAAATAGATAATGATTCAATAGAAAAAATGAGTCATATGTCTCAATGAAAAAAAAACCATATAAAACTTAGTTTATCTTAGTGCAATAAACAGTTCATATTTAACGTTTGATTTACCACAAAGTCAGTTCCTTTTGGCCAATGTTTAGCTGTATAATGGTTTTTAGTGCCTCTACTGTCCCACAAAAAGAATAAACAACATTTTGTGAAACCTCTCTGTAGTCCAAGCAATATAGCAATAATTTTTAAATCAACAGAAACTTTCCAGTTGTATTGTATTGTATTTCATACGTTTCTTTTAAAATCACTGAATATGCAATAGGTATGCAGGAATGTTCTAAGCGCGAATAGTATTCACACTAATACTAAGGAACGTGACGTATTAGACAACCATATCAATAGATAATGATTTTAACATTATCTATTGATATTGTCTATTGATATTCATATTGTTAGAATAAAGAATTCAAAACACTTAATATTATTTATATTAGAAAAATTGTGTCACACAGTGTTATTATCATAATGAAATCTTTAAAAATATGGTTGCATAAACTAATAAATAACAAACAATAACTCTGATTTAAATTTAGGTGATATTAATGAAGAAATGGGGCTGTGATTGGTTGCGTTGTTCAATGTGCAAGACAGAAATATGTTGGGTAACCCGTGGTCCAAGATGGGGCCCCGGTGGCAAGGGAGACACGTCCGGAGGCTGTCAGTGCGGTGTTAATGGTGTGAAATGTCATCCGAAATGTAACTACTGTCATTAGCGTAAAACACGGATACAGAAAAAAAATAGAAAAGCGATTAAAAACGATGCACACCAAAGATTTATCAGTTCTATGGTGATAGTTAACTACACAATAGTCAATAACAAATATTTTTACGCTTATTTGTTAGTGAAATTTTTTTATTTATTTTTTATTTCTCGTTGTTATACTTTTTATGTTTGTTTCCTGATTTTTGTAACGATTTTTCTCCTATATCACTATTTTGTACTCTTAGGTAAATTTTGTGTTCTTTTTATTACTAGAAATTGACATAAAATGCGTGATACCTATGTTATTAATACTCTTATTAGGTTAATAGAGGCATTGTGTGTTGGTAACCATATAAAATATTAACTTTACGTATGTTCGATTATGAAGTATATCAATATTCGATTGATAAGTTTAAATTTACAAGCAAATGTTTATAATGTTTTATAACGTCATAGGTTTTATAATAAAAAATGACTGACTTTAACTGAAACTGCCTTGTCATACAGTACATTTTGAAATAAATAATTACTGTCATTAAAAATGTGTTTAAATTTTATCTAGTGATACCGACCAATTATTTTTATCACCATCTAGAGTTTTTTTCAATATATATTGATGTTGGCAACACTGCATGTGAAGCCGCTAAGTTTTTTGAGGTTAGCGAGCGTTTATATATTGTATTAGTGTAGTAAATTGAAATTAATAATAAGCCAAAATGGTAAGTGTGTTTATTTATCCTTAATAAATTCATATTACTATTAATCGCATATTTTAGACGATCGGTAAAAATAATAAAATGATTCAACACATTAATTACCGTGTTAGGATCACCCTTCAGGACTCTCGAACATTTATAGGGACATTTAAGGCGTTTGATAAACATATGAACATGATATTAGGCGACTGCGAAGAGTTTCGGAAAATAAAACCGAAAAACTCAAAAGTAGAAAGAGAAGAAAAACGAGTGTTAGGTTTTGTACTGTTACGAGGAGAAAGTATAGTATCATTAACTGTAGAGGGACCACCACCGCCAGAAGAAGGCCTTCCTCGAGTTCCCATTCCGGGAGCTACCCCTGGCCCAGGTAAATTTTATGTTTAGAAATTGAAACTTTTTATTAACTAAGTTTTTGTAGGTATTGGACGTGCAGCTGGTCGTGGAATGCCAGCTGGTATGAGCGGAGTTCCTGTAGGTCTTCAGGGACCTGTGAGAGGTGTTGGTGGACCATCCCAACAAGTCATGACCCCGGGAGGAAGAGGTAGTAATGTTACATTTAAAAAATAACATTTCTTCACATTTATTTAAATTAGGACAAGTATCGGCACCACCTCAGATGAACCATGGCCCACCAAGGATGGGAATTCCACCACCAGGCATGATGGGTGGACCACCACCAGGTATGATGCCTCCTAATGCCATGGGAATGGGAAGAGGGGGTCCTCCACCACCGATGGGTATGCGTGGTCCCCCACCAGGTATGATGAGAGGAGGGCCACCACCGCCAAGAGGATTTTAATTATGAAGATTAGTAATTGATATCTTGATTGGTTTGTAAGGTTTAGTTTAAGTGATTTAATATAATCTTTACAAAATATTTTTCTGAAATTCTTGCCTTCAATTTCCTAACGTTAATCATACCTTTAAATATTCTTTGCTTTCTATTAATTATACTTTTTAAAATTTTCGTAAATATTTTGTAACAAATTAATAACCATCAATCTTATCAGTCAGTATTTTCCATAACAGTTTGAAAATAAAACTAATTGATTTTTATCTTAGTGAAATGAAATTACAGTTCATACACCTAACCTAATATTAAGACAAAGAAATGAAATTATAATATATAAATACATATAAATATAAATTATGAAACACTGCCATTTTTAATGCATAAATGTTAACTAAAAATGCCATTAAGAAACCAATCATATATTCTTATTTTATATTATGTCATCAAAGCCTACCTGAAAAAAATTACCATTTCTATCAAACTATTTTCATTTATGACGTCTTATAAATGTCCGCCAATGTCATAGAGATTGCATTACTCTATGACCAATGTACACCTCTTGTAAATTATTTTAGAGTAATTAAAAAATGTGTGTAATTAAATGATAAAATAATTGCTAATATTAATACATTTAATTTATTTTTCTTTATTTACTTAAGAAAGAAAAACTACAGGTTTTTAATGTATATTGTTGTCTTATATCAACCAATTCTTTTGTTTAATATTCATCTTTGTCAAATATTATGTACATATTACAAACAAATACAGTGTCAAAGGATTATTCAGTTGTTTACTTGCTCTATTTAACTTTTCCAATAATTTCCGCTTTTATCAGTGAATACAAAAATAGCTTTTATTTTTTAATTTTGATCTAACTCTACTACACTGAAACGGCAGCTTAAAATTTTAATTAATTGATTGACGAAAGAAATGGAAATGTACATTGTTTTACCGCTAAGTTGATTTTGTTGGTATTTAATATAAGACTTTGGTATATTGATATTGGTATTGAATATTAATCATTAAGATGGATAATTAGAATAATTAATAAGTTTAAGTTGCTTTTAAATTAAATTTATTAATTTATTAGTAAGTATTGGTGTTTAACGCCATATTTTCACTGAAAAATAAAAAAAGAATTTTATATTCCGACAAATATATAATTTTCTTGTATTTACAATAAATAATATGTACAAAGACAAAGAATAAAAAGTTTGTTTCAAACGAGTACATCCAATTATAAGATTCAAAAATGTTCCAACTATAAAACTTCGCTATATGTACAGTATAAATATTAATCAAAAATCTCCATCCCACGTCCCGAAATCATCCAAAGCAACTTCAGGCGATTTATCCTTGACGCAGTCGAAGTAGCGAGTATCGCTTTTCCCATTCAAACAAATCCTTATAGGAGGCTCCAATTCCCGACTTCTGAGTTTCACCCAGTCCATTTTTGAGAACCAGGAATGCTTTTCAATGTCCTTCACGCCGTCCTTTTGACAACCCAATCTGTCTACGGCCAAAGGCCTACAAAGTTTCTTGATAAGGTTCCTCGCTCTTGGAGATATTGTAAAAGGAAAGCTAACGAAATCGATGCCCTTCAAGATCGCTTTGTAGGTTTTCTCGTCGTTGTGTTCGCTGTTCCTGAACGGGCTCTGACCCACCAGCAATTCGTAGATGAATATACCCAGCGCCCAGTAATCCACGCCTTTGCCCTGCGGATGACTCTGTATCACCTCGGGTGAGATATATTCGGCTGTACCGACGAAACTAAACGCCCGATCGTGGGGCCCGATTCTCTTAGCGAAACCAAAATCGGTGATCTTTACATAACCGTCAGCGCAAACCATCACATTTTCCGGTTTTAAATCCCTATATACGATATCTCGAGAGTGTAGATAATTAAAAGCTTCTATGACGCAAGCTGAAATACACAATACATTAACGTTTGTTAAAGCTATAGTCCATTCAAGGTTTTTTTGAACATACGTCATCAAGATGTTTAATATATTGCCCGCAGCAATTTGTAAATTCGTTTTAGAATTAAACAATATTTTCCTTCTCATTTTATTTTAGTTAAAAAAACACTTAAACGAATGAGCCTGTCAAAGTTGTCTGTTTGTAAAACGTATGCAAAATTCTTGAAAGCAATAGTGATAAGAGGTTATAACTCTAACCTATAAACTATTGTGGCTGTACTATAATCACTACATAGTATAAAACAAAGTCGCCTTTTCTGTCCCTATATCCCTATGTGCGCTTAAATCTTTAAAACTACGCAACGGATTTTGATGCGGTTTTTTTCAATAGATAGAGTGATTCAAGAGGAAGGTTTATATGTATAATACATGCATAATATACTAAGGCAACATTGCTATTTTTAGAGGTTTCTAACGTGATGTCGTAAATTAACCTATTTTTTTAGGCTTATTTAGCAATTAGCAAAAACGCTGCCCTACGAGTTAGATCAAATTAATGTACTACAGTATTGTACACCATAAAAAGGTCTACAAAAAAGTCCGCGATGGTATATGTTTATCTTTTAGGGATAACCCACATTAACCATTTTTATTGTTTACTTTTTACGTGAGAAAACGGCTTATTTAAGCTATTTTAAGCAATACGGCATTAATCCTTATCGAATTAAGTACCTTAAATACAGTGTGCAATTAATATAGATCAATATGGTTCCTTACAGCATGTAAATTAAACAAATATTTTCGGAGATATTACAAATTTAAAATTTGCGTTTAAAAATGTGTAATGTAATAAAAATTGTATGAATTTAGATATTCCAAAGATAGCAGGAAATCTTCATAGTAAGTATAGGGGAAGAGGAATTGTTTTACTCCAAATTTAATGCGTGCAGGCCAAGGGCAGTAATGAATGAACCAAAAATACTGGATCGATTTTAATCATGTTTTCATTGAGTGACATAGGCATATATATTTTATGCCCGTGCAAAGTCGGAGCGGGCCGCTATGTTTTTATATACAACGTTCATATTTATTCTGTAGTGTATTTAATTTAGTATCAGCATTGCACCCGTGCGAAGCCGAGGCGGGTCGCTAGTGTTAGAATAAATTATATTTGACAAAAAAAAATTTTCATTTATTTTATTTAGATTTGAATTTTGTTGTATGTGAATGCCAACTGACTAAAACTCAGAGTTGATGCAGCACCATTGCGATGTTTTGACGTCACAAATCTAGATGACGTATGTACAAAATAACTTTGAATAGACTATAATATGGTCCTTCAAATAAAACAGCTAATGCACGCTATCAAAATTTATAATGCAATGTTGCCGGACCAAATTTGTTTTCATTTATTTTGACTCCGACAACAAAATACTAATATAAATAAAATAATGGAACAAAATTAAAGTTAAGTTATAAAATATAATTTATTTTAACATTAAAGTACATCTAATGCATATTTATTGAAGAACTGCCGTTAATTAAACACCCACTATACTTTGTAGATTAGAATTGTTTTATTATATTTACATTCACAAATGACAATGGTGTCGACGCATCAGACTTCATTTCATCTCATTTTAATTGGAGTAATGCTAGTTAGTAAAATGAACGAATGAATTTGGCAAACGCTCGATGGTTTTGATAAAGTGCATTGGCTGTTTTGTCAGAAGGACTGTAGATTATCGTAAATGGACAAAGCCTACCTGAATAAAATTTGGCAGTATCTGTGTCAAAGTATTTTCGTTTCTGACGTCTCAAGAGATTCCATAAATCTCCGCCCATGCACGCCTCTTGCAAAAAGTACATATACTTGGGATCTTTAAACGTTTGATACAATTTAACGATGAAATAGCTATCGCATAACATCTGAAGTTTTTTCTCATTGAAAATCTGTAAAAATATTCACGTTTATGTTAGGTCAATTGTTTGTTCTGTCAGATAAATCATCACTGACAGTTAACGTCAGGCGTTTTACTTTCAATACAATATTAATTGATCGTTACCTGGTCTATTTGGCTTTTTCCAACAATCTCTGCTTTCCTCAGCGATTTCAAGGCGTAGAAATTATCTTTATTCTTTGAATCTTGGACTAACTCCACTTTACCGAATCCACCGCGGCCTAGCGTTTTGATCCTCTTTAGTTGGTTCAGTTCGACGTACAAATAATTACCGTGACTGTCTGTCGAAACAAATGAAGAAGTTTTGTTTTAATCGCTGCTCGATTTTGTTCGTCGAGACTAAAACTCACCTGTATTTTTCCTTAGGAGATCGTTGATGTCATGGAAATAATCTAAAAATGTTTCTTTCGACAGTACGAAACAGTCCAGACCGGGGGAATCGACTATAACGGTATGAAGACTAGGGGTTTCTTTATGGAATATCTTTTCCCCAAAAAAATCACCCCTGTATAGTTTCTTTTCCCCGTTGTTAGTCTGAGGTCTCGATAGAACGGTCGCTGAACCTGAAAGAATCGTTTATTCGGGTAAAATGATTTTAAAAAACATATCGGTCGTCGGAAAGAAAGTAATTTCGGTTTTGTTATAATAACTGTTAACAATATTATGACGGGCACCATCTATGAGTAAACATCGAATATACTTTCTTGTTAGAGATATATAAGATATTTTTAAAAACAATTACCAGCGGTTACGATTAAAAAAAGTTCTATAAAATCTCCTTCCCGTATCAAGATTTTCGATTCTTCGAATTTTTGTTTTTTAAACAAATCGGCTAACTTATATAGACGTTCGTTGGGCGCATCTTGGATGACTGGTATGTTTTTTAGGAATTTCACTATTTCGTCTTGTCTTTCGATCACTTGGTTGATCTTTACTTCTTTAAAGTCTATCGAATCTAATACCCAGACTGAACTCTGTCGATGGAAACAAGTTTAGACCAAAAATTTTATCTATTAATAACAGATCAATTGAAAAGTTCCCGGCCTGACACATAGATGGCGCTACTAAACAAAATATGTAAAATACAAAAGATGCGTGTATAAATTTGACAGCTGTCGGATAATTAGTTTGTGATTTAATTAGTTAGCATTTTGAGTGAAGAGTTGGTTATTGTGAAAAAAAATGATAAAAAGGAATTTCGCGTGTTGATAAAATATTGCTTTTTGAAGGGAAAAAATACAGTTGAAGCAAAAACTTGGTTTGATGCCGAGTTTTCGGCCACTGCCCGAGAAAAATCAACCATCAAGGATTGGTATGCTAAGTTTAGACGTGGTGAAATGAGCACCGAAGACGGTGAACGCAGTGGACGCCCAAAAGAGGTTGCAACCGACGAAAACATTAAAAAATCCACAAAATAATTTTGAAGGACCGTAAATTGAATTTGAATGAAATAGCAGACACTCTAAAGATATCAACTGAACGTGTACATCATATCATCCACGAATATTTGGGTATGAGAAAGCTCCGTGCAAAGTGGGTGCCGCGCGAGCTCACTTTTGACCAAAAACGACGATGAGTTGATGATTCGGAGCAGAGTTTGAAGATGATCAAGAGTAATAAACCCGATTAGTTTTAAAAACTTAAACTTAAAAAAAATAAACCCCGAGTTTTTGCGTCGATATGGGACAATGGATGAGACACGGCTCCATTATTTCACTCCGCAGTCCAATCGACAGTCATCCGACTGTACTGCACACGATGAACCCGCTCCAAAGCCTGGGAAAACGCAACAGTCGGCTGCTTTTTTTTTGCTTTGGCAAAAAAATGTTTTTTACTATGATAGGCCGGAGACTTTTCAATTGACCTGTTAAAGTAAATGTACCTTTTCTAAAGCTTTTATGGTTTGCGAAGATTTCGATGGATGTAGTATGGAGACGTCTCCGAATAACCTTGTGTGTTTGCATTTTTCTCCCGATCTTCCGTATCCGGTAATCTCCAAGGTTCCGTTTCTCCAAATGTACAGGGAATTAAAGAACTGATTTTCTCGTAATAGATAGTCGCCCTCATTTAGATCTTTCACATAAATGAGATCTATCAGTTGTTCCATGTAACTTTCCGATAGAATATCCTTAAGGAACTCATTTTGAAAGAGAACCTGAAAAATGTCTTTTCTCTCGCTAAAAAAAGGAAATATATTAACTTATTAATAGGAAATTATATTATACCAAAAATATAAGGAGTCTTAATAACGGTTCATATGCAATTTAGATCACTTTTTGTCAATTAAACTGTCAATTGTCAGAGAAACAGGCAAATCCGAACATAGGAGCTGTTGTCAAAGACGAAATGTCATCAAATTGGAATCGACTTTGCGCAATTTTAAATCAAAATAAGCTAAATTAATTAACTCTATATTAATAGATTTTTCATATATTAGCAATAATGATCGTATGCTGCAACTCTCTAATTCAATACTTTTTTCCGAAATAAATTGTCACAAGCACAAAATCTGATTCGATTTCGATTTAATTTGTTATATTTATGAATAGACCAGAGGTGTCAAAATTATCGTTTGAGTGAAACTTAAGGTTATAAAGAAAAGAACAACAACTTGAGAGCCGTAACTCTCTATATTCAAATCCTTTTCCGGAAATAGGCAAGAACTGTCAAAAGCGTAAAGTCACAGAAATTGAGTCTAGAGCCGTAACTCTTTATCTCCAATACTGTCTCCGGAAATAGACAGGAACTGTCAAAAGTGGAAAGTCCTCAGTTTATATTTGACAATTTGACAGAGGTATAGATAAAAAGATCTAAATTCTGCTATCGTGACTCTGTATCTTCAATAGTCAAGATCAGACAAACAGTAAATTTGAAGAAAATCGAACCTTTGACCAAACGTAACACGATTACAAACAGACATCGAAAAATTACACAACAACATTGTACTCTCAAATAATACTGTTATTATTGATATTATTAAATTTTATATACACTACATAAAACGATATTCCGTGATATCACATAATCTAATGATATGAAATACTAAATCTTATCAAGTGCATATTTTTCATACAATTACTTTAAGTTCAATATTATTTAAAAAACGTATGCAATATACCATGATGAATTTATCCTAAAATAAATAAAAATGAGGATGATATGATAAAAACCATCTATTCATATTCCTGTATGCTTAATAACTATGAATAATGACTAACATAACTTAATAATATTATGTTTTGACAGGAACTATTTAAAATTTGACAGATTAGTAAATATTATGATATCCTTTTGACATTTGACATCGGTTTGGATTTAGGTTAAGAAATGGAATGCAACGTTAATTCAATATATAATTTTCTTCACTACGAATAATGAAATTAATCTTCCTGCATACTTAATAATTATGAATAATCACTAGTAGAACTTAATAACATTATGTTTTTACAGGAAATAGTTAAAATCTGACAAGTTAGTAAATATTATGATATTCTTTTGACATTTGAAATTGGTTTGGATTTAGATTGGAATACAATGTTAATTCAATATATAATTTTCTTCAATACGAATATTGAAATTAATCCTCAAGTATACTTAATACTTATGAATAATCACTAACAGAACTTAATAATATTATGTTTTCTAATGGAAATAGTTAAAATCTGACAGGTTAGTAAATATTATGATATCCTTTTGACATTTGACATCGGTTTGGATTTAGATTGCAATACAATGTTAATTCAATATATAATTTTCTTCATTTCTTAATTGTGAAATTGCTATTGTTTATATAATACTATTATTATAAAAACAATATATAATAAAACTAAAAAAATATTCCTGAGATAATAATAGAGGAATTTAAGATCTAAAAAAATAATTTAGTCTTGCTTTACTTACCCCTCGGTTTTTAAAACCTTTACTTTTTTATTATCTTGACGCGGTACCAATGGCGATAAGACACCGACCTTTCTCTTTTCTTCGCTGTGATTCTTGTACCTAGCCGACTGCCTTTTGTATAGGTCTTTCAGCGTCATTCTCTTAGACGATCTTAAACAAAAGCACGTTGCCAATGCGATATAGATAACTATAGGATCCGTCTTAATCGTAACATCTTCTAATCGCCAATAATCGAACTAATTACAATCTCATTTTTTACTAATGTATGTTTAATGACGGCGCACTTAATTTTTTAGAGAACCCTTCACCTAATCTTTCTTATCACAAACATATTTTTGCATTTCAAAGCCGATCCGTTTTCAATAAACTACTAACTATTGATGCATTAATGCCAAACCGAAACTACACTTTTGTACGATTAAATGTTCCAGTTAAATATTAACGACTAACCGTAAAACAATATTTACACAACACTTACCTTGTCTACTAAGAAACAATATCGTTGATCATATTTTCAATTATTTTTCAAAGCCAACTACAACGATGTAATAATTTTACCAATCGGAAAACAAACACCAATATTTCCAAACAGATAATCGTTTTAGGACGGTACCTACTAGGAGGCTTTTTTCTTGTTAAGCATTGTACGTATGAGACCTTATCTCCGCTATCAATAATTTCAATATCGGTTTTCCAACATTCTCCAATTAGCTATTATTATTGGTCGATAAATAATCATTTATTTAAATAACCGCTAGGTATTTAAGTTCGCGCGGTGCCGTGGTTTTTATGTAACGTTGCAAATACACGGGTGACTAGATTTTTTTAGCGTATCACTACTAACGGAAATAAATGGGAATATTTTCATATACAGCGGTTCAAATAAATAAATAAATGTGTACAAGGATATCTCGTTACCATGAACTCCACTAAAATTATAAATATTAATTCTTAAGTAGTTGGAAAAAGTTTGGGTTTGCTAAATTATAGGCAAATGATTGGTTTTTGAATTAATTATTAAGTGATCTATATTTTTTATCGTTTTATTCAATTATTTATGGTCAAATTACAGTAATCAACAATCGCTAAAGTATTTTTTCTAATGGGATATTAAATCCAATGTAGCTTTTGAGTTCTTGGAAGAAAAGCCAGCTTTAATTTCCTAAGCGTTGATTTATTCATGCCAAGGAAGTTTTTGGCCCAAATAAAACATTTTGTTCACAATGAGACTACAAAAATGCTATAGCAGTTTGGCTACGTAATTTGCATTATCTTTAATTTATCATAACTTAGTAGATTAAAATTCATAATTAGGTAACACAAAAAATGTTCTACATTTTATAGTTCATTTACATAAAAGTGATGACTGATGAGGGTATATTAAAAATAGACTAAAGGTTTTGTATTCATTTCCTGTAGAAATAAAATATCTTTTGGTTTTTCAAAATTCCTCATCAAACGATGTCACTATAACCCGAATTTATTTCATAATAATAAAAAACAAAATTTATTATTGAAATATATTAAAATAAATTACAGAGGTTTCATTAAAACATCTCTTATCCATCAACATCAAACCAAGTAAAATGCAATCTTCTTATTTGCTATCTAACCACTCAGTTAAGTAGGTACAAGCCTGTGGATTTATTGATCCTGTATTGGCACATCGATCAGCTATTAAACAAATACCACAGGTGGTTTTCACTAATCCCGGATGAGGTAAAAATTTATTAGTGGCTTTATATAGAAAGGTGCCATTGGGATTGGCAATTCTCTCAGCGTTGTTATCTAAAACCACTGTATAAAGAATGCTTTCAATGTCAGCAACACTGAGAGACACTTTGCTAATTCCCAAATCAGAAATAAACTTATGAACATCCGTAGCTGATGCGTAGGCCCTGTTCCGGACAAGCAATGGACCACCACCTAAAAATACATTATACAATACAGGAATAAAATCAGCTAAGTTCAAAATACCTTGTTTAGTGGCATCCTCGAGTCTCTGAACCAAAAACCGGTGACACTGCTGATTTAAAACATCCACAAATTCACTCTCAAAATCTTGATCTTGGTACCAGGCTCCTCCAGTTACCGAGTTATCTGGTTCTAGGTCAAACAACATATAAACCTTTTTCTTGCTAGCTGATACTGATTTAACGGCCTTGATGATTTTTTTGGTTTCCAAGCTTTTCAGTACTTTATTCAATTGTGTCATGTTTAAATTGGATTTAAACCTGATTAAATATATTTTGTATATTAAGAAGAACAAGTAAACAAACGCAAAATACTACCTAATATCTCTTATCCAAATCCCCTTGTTGCCAGCTTCCTCAATAATTTTGTACACAATCTTCTCCTCATTATCGGCTCCTTTAGCTGTTGTTCTCTTTGAAGGGTCTTTATATTTATACAGCAAATTGTTTTCTTTTGTTTTAAATAATTCCAAAACGCCGTTCTTCAATAATTTATTAATGATTATTGTTAAATCTGCCATGGGAACAAGGGGCATATGATTTTTTAAATCTTGGTTGGAAATGCCATCGGGTTTCGATTTCGCTAATTCAATTAATTCATTTTCGTTTCCGTCATCATTAGTTTGTGTATCCATATTTTTCTTATTCGAATAATTAATCTGTCCGCAATTAAATCACAGAACTACATCGCAGACTGCAATGTTTATTATGATCTAAAAAGTAAGGTTAAGTTCTATTTATTTCAATTAATGACCTAGGAATGTTGAAAAATATCGAAAATACTTTTTAAAATATCGTTATTTTTCCAAAAAAAAATTAAAATTTCTCTTAAACAGAACAAAAAACCATTTAATTATTTTTTTTATACTAATTAAATTGGGACTTAATTTTAAATGTTCATTATTCTTTGGCACTTAATTGTAAGGGTTTATTCAAATATCCATATATAATACAAAAAAATATCGATATTTTATTTCCTGGATAAATCGATATATTTTTCTTGGTGGCCGACTACTCTAAATTGACCTTATCAAAAGGACATGACCAATGACAAACAAAGAAGATAAAGTTTATTTTAACCTAATTATTTTGTCCTTAAAATGACATTTATATCTAAACAAAATTAGAACATTTTCAACTAAAAATAAACACTAATGAAACGCTAATCTTAAGCTGATTTTATTGAAATACGTAACTATGGGAATAGAAAAGTAATCTGGTCGTTTAAGCAAACTTGAAATTAGTAATAACAGATTATTACAACTTTCAGGATGTCTTCCCCTAGCACCGGGCTAGATGATACAAATTTCGATCAGTTCATAAAGACCTCAAATTATGAAGAAACTGTAAGACAACTAGATGTATATTATGGAATGGGTTAGTATTCAACTAAACCATACATATGTATATGTCTTTAGATTTTCTGTGTTTCAGTTAAAAGACAGCTTCTTCGTTATCAAAGCCCTATTACAGGATTGTTTCCTGTTTTATCAACAGACACTGAAATAGGGAGTGTTAGAGAAAGCGTATATTGTGCAGCTGCTGTTTGGGGCTTATATCAAGCCTATAGGTATGGTGATATTAAATAGTATTTTGACTTAATTAATTTGTAATATAATTGTAGGAGAATTGATGACGATAGAGGAAAGTCATATGAATTAGGGCAATCTACAGTTAAATGTATGAGGGGTATATTAGGTAAATAAATTAATAACTTAATAAATAGTTACATTTTTGTTATATAAAGCATTTTTTAAGAATGTTGGATCAAGCAGGCCAAACGAGTTGAGCTCTTTAAAAAGAATCAATCGGCATGTCATGCATTACATGTAAAATTCCATTTAACTACTGGAAATGAGGTCTTTTCAGATGATGAATACAATCATTTACAAATTGATGTTATTTCTGTGTATTTGTTGTTCCTAGTACAGATGATAACCTCTGGCTTGCAAATAATTTATACCCAGGTATTAAAAAGTCTTTTTTTAATTTTAAATGTGGGAATATTGATTAAATGTATTTAGGATGAGGTTGCTTTTGTGCAAAATTTGGTGTATTATGTTGAGAGAGCTTATAGAACTCCGGATTTTGGAATGTGGGAGAGGGGTAGTAAATATAATGATGGTAACCCAGAAATCCATGCTAGCTCAATTGGTTTGTAATGTTATTTCTTATAAATTTCTTGTTATACCTTGTACATACATTTTAGGAATGGCTAAATCGGCATTGGAAGCAATAAATGGGTGCAATTTATTTGGAGAAAAAGGAGCTTCTTGGAGTGTGGTATATGTTGATATTGATGCTCATAATAGAAATAGGAGTATTTTTGAGACTTTATTGCCAAGGGAGTCTTGCTCCAAGGTAATTTTGTTATCTTAATAGTGTTTATATATATATATATATATATATATATATATATATATATATTTGTTTAATCTTAAGGAGGTTGATTCTTGTCTGCTCCCAACAATATCATTTCCTGCATTTGCCAGTCACGAGGAAATGCTATACAACAGAACTAAAATAAATATAGTTAGTAAACTGAGAGGCGAATACGGTTTTAAGAGATTTACTAGAGATGGTTATAAGACTGTTTTAGAGGACCCAAATCAAAAGTAAATAGCTTGTTTCACTGTGATAATTTAAGGCATCAAAAGAAATTTGTTTTAGGTTTTATAAAAAAGAGGATATCAAAAAATTTGATGGTATTGAATGTGAGTGGCCTCTGTTTTACATATTCATGATTATTGATGGGGTTTTCAAAAATATGCCCGATCAGATTAATGAGTATCAAGATTTGTTAAAGAAAAGGATTTATTTAGATCATCATGAAGGTGAGATGGCTTCGTTACATGTGTGGGTCGCATTATTTAAATGTTACTTTCACCTTAGACCCTGTTATACCCATGTATTATTACATAACCAAAGAGGATATACCAAAACAGAATCAAGGGACTTCAGTTCCCAAAACAATGGTGTTAGATCATGGATTATTCCTGTGGAATCAAGCCATGTTCATTCTGGCTCAACTTTTAACGGCTGGGTTATTGCATATTAATGAGTTGGACCCAATCCGCAGATACCTACCATCATACAATAGACCTAGAAAAGGTGGCAGGTATTCAGCTTTCCAGGTATGTATTTTATATGTTTCTATGTGAGAAATATGTTACAATACATACATTATCATTTGATATTAACTGAATATAATTTTTTATCATTAATGCATTAGTTTTTGTCTGTTTGTTGAATCCGTTATATATATGTTAATAACTGAAACTTGATATTGTAAATAATTTGGTATTAACTGTTATTCCTTTATTATTCCTAATTCAGTAAATATATCAAATATTCAATAGTTCTGACAGAGAGTAGAAATATATTTTAGAAGAGTGTACAATCTTGAGTAACAAGTCTAATGCATATATTATTTTTTCCACTTCTACAGGCAAAACCTAGCATAGTAAGTAAATTTGTAATTATTTTTGTAAATTATGCAAATTCTTTACACTCTTTATTTTGATCTATCAGTTTCAGCAGAAGCTTGTAAAGTAGAATTTGTAATTATTTTTGTTATGGCATGGCTTATAAAATGAAATATCTGTTTAATTTGTGCTAATTATATAATGTTAAGGGCATCAGGTCATTTTTATTTTAATGGAAGCAATTACATAATATTAAACAGGTTTTTCATTAAGTTTTTTTTAATTTTGCCAGAGCAAAACTGCTTTTGTTTTAAATAGTTTTATTTTTATTAGTCTTATATGAAAAAAATATTCTTATAGTCAAATAGTCTTTCATAAAGCTATACATATATATTTTGGCTTACTCTCTAGAATTTCCTTACTTCTATATTGTTATTACTTTAATGCATGGGTATGTCTAGCATTTTGAAACCTGCACTATTATTAGACGATAGACAAATTGCTTAAATATTTTGTAAAAATTTGTTTGTGTATAGAATCTATTGAATTGGCAAGAAAGGCTAGTTTCTTGTACCTAAGCTTAAAGGATTTCTCCCTTTAAAGCAAACATTGGATAAACGTTTTTGAGATCGTGTCTGATATTCTTCCGATTTTTCTGTTTATATATTAAACTTGACTTTTTTATAACTGCTCTCCATAAGTAGAAATATATTTGTTTTATACCTACTATACGCAAACTAAAACAATAAACACAGTCACACTAAACACGCTCCAACTTAATTTAAACGTCATTGACATTGATTGTCAAAAAAAAACATTCATATCTCATTCTGTTGCATCTACACCAACGCAGCCTACTGTAAAACTGGTCATTCAGAGTATTTATCATGGAGTTAGTTTATTATGACAGAAATGGCCATCAAATGCTTTTTATAAAAATTTATAATAGAATGAATAATTTATAAGCATTTTGTTGACATATTGCGTTAGTGCAGATATAACAACATTATTGTCATTTATAAAAATAACTACATTAAATATATTTATTGTTTTTTTTTGTTTATTTTAAAATATTTCTTATGATTAGGAAATAAGTGTGATAACGAAAAACATTATAAAAAGTAAGTATTGTGAATGATTACGTGTATGTACTTCTTATTTATCTTTCTAATATCTATCTCTTAATAGTAATGTTTTCATATCTAGGGCACCGCCACCGACTTAGTGGTTCAAATTGTTCTAATCGCCGAATCGATGCGTCTGCAAGCTATGATGGCAACCTATGGCATTCAAACTCAAACGCCTCATGAAGTAGAACCGGTTCAAATTTGGTCTTCCACTCAACTAGTCAAAGTTTATCAAAACCTGGGCGTCAATAAAAAATTGAAACTACAAGGACGGCCCGAGAGACCTATTGGTAGTTTAGGTAATTGACATAAATCATTATTAACTTGTAATTGTTCTTAAATTATTATTGAATGTTGTTTAAGGAACTAGCAAGCTCTATCGCATATGTGGAGCGACGGTTCTTTGTTATCCTTTGATATTCGAAGTATCGGACTTTTATCTGTATAGAGATATGGCTCTGCTTATCGATGACATAAAGACGGAGTTACAATTTGTGGGGAGGTGAGTTAATTAATGAAAATATAAGTTAATTACGTGAATTTGATTGGGCGATTATACACGATAAAATAGGAATAGGATGGTGAGGAAAATTGTTTATTTCTTTTAGATATTGGAGATTATCTGGTAGACCTACTGTATGTTTACTGATCCGGGAAGAGCATATGAGGGATCCCCAGTTTAAAAAAATGCTGGACCTACTTGCGATGCTTAAAAAAGGCTACTGCGACAACGTCAAGGTCCGAATCGGCCGCCTGCAAAATCTCATTTCCAGTTCTTGTGTTGGTAAATAAACCACGCAAACGAACCTAACTATATAACTCTCCGAACTTTTGTAGAACATCTGGACTTTATGAATCAGCTCGAGGGTCTGACAGATAATTTTTCCCATTTCCAACAGTTGGAACACGACTACATAGGCTACCAGAGTTTGACAGACGTGCCGAGGGTCTCTAATTACATAGACGACCTGAAAGATTTCTCGGTGAGTTGACAATAACATTTGTTTCTTTCAATCGGGACTGTGTTTTTTTCCAGTGCTTTAAAGACAAACCAACCAATGAGATTATCGAAATGTTGGGTAATATGGAGAGTATTTATGCCAAGGCTCAGTTGTATGGATTCATATTAAAAAGGGAAGGAAAGCATTTTAAAATCAAGGAAAAAACTGTGGAGGATTCATTATTAGGTTTTAATTTTTTAAATTCACCTTCATTGTGGATATATTACAAATATTTTTAGCTCTATATCATCATGCTGGTTGTTTGAGACACTGGTCTGCAGTTCGATACACCAGTAGTCTTTTGAACCATACTGTGGATTCTATAAGTCCCTTTATAACAGCTGTTTTAGTGCATGGTAAACAGGTGAGAGCTCATAGAGTAGTTTTTTAAATAAGTCTCCCTTACATCGGCCAGTTATAGCTTACTATAGGCGTGGTGGGGCAAAAGGAAACCGTTTTTGATAAACCAATGACCCCGGCAGAGATCCAGTCGATCGTCTACAGTACCATACAACCATTTGATGTGATCCAGGCTGTGTTACAACAAGAAATAACTCTATATTGCGGAAGGTTGATATCCACAAATCCTGAACATTTTACAGGTATATTATCAGTTCTTTCTCCCCACTTTATATTCACACAGCCTTTTAAGGAATACTGAAGATTCGTGTCGGTTGGGTGTTAGAAGCCATGAAATATTATTTAGAGATAAGCGGTAGTAAAAAAAGAATAGAGGATCATAGTCCTTATGAAATTAGGCAGATAATCTCCAAAGTTTTATCTATAAGAGAGTGGGAATCGGATGAAAACTTCAAGTAATTGGTGGTGAATATGATGAGTCGCCGTTAAAATAATTTTGTTGCGATTTTAGACTGACTCCGCTCGAAAAACGACAGTTGGAAGGTTGTCTCTGTCGGGTACCCCAGATTTTTTATAACGAGGTGTGGGACGTTTTGTTACGAACACCAAAAGGAATCGTTGTCGAGGGGAATGTCATACCGCAAGAACCAACCATGTCCAACATGACGAAAAATGAATTAACATTCTCTCTACTAGTTGAAGAAGTCGGTTTTATTCACTATTTTGTACAATTAAAAAAAATACATTGAATTATTTCCAGATGCTGAACCACATCAACATACCTGAGTATAGACAACTAATAGTGGAGCTTTTGACAATTGTTTCGACGATATTGGGCAGAAATCCGGAACTGACCTTTAATCAGCCCCTGAATCTGAAACAGTTGGTCGTTGATGCCGCCCATATGTATGCCAAGGTAATTTTTTTATTGTTGTGAAGCTTAGCTTAAGGAATGTCTACGTCAGGTCGTAAGAACCTCGCATATATAAGCAGTTCTCTGATATCCTCGCAGGCGAAGGAACGTCTGCGGCTGCAGGCCGCGTCGTGCCACCTTATTCCGTCATTGTACTTGTTATTGAAGACGGCTAAACAACTCTCCAATTTCCTGTTCTGTGTGTATTCCCTAAAATAACATCAGGGTTAAACACATTACTGTCAATGTAACGTTGAAGTCATTACCAATTATCCGGTTGTGGATCTCCGGTTTCTCCAGTCCAAGACCAGTCGGTTCTAGCTTTGTCTGTTGTCGGCGCTAATTGTTCAAACGCACCCGTCCAAATCCACCCGTTGATGTGCCTAGGAAAAAACTGTTTTCTCTGGCAGCCCTGAAATTTCAGTTAATTAATGAACAACTCGGATGAAGATATTATTCATCGTGTTACAGAAAAATCGCATAACCTTCCCGACGTCCAAACTTCATCGACATCGTCCCTTGCTATAACTGCTTTCAAAAAGTCGTTCTTCTCTTTTGTCTCCAGGGATATTAGATCCATACAACGGAGCCGGCAGTAGTTTCTCGCTCCTAACCAGTCTTCCTCGCTAATATTCGCTAGAAAGGATTGGAAATTAATCCGCAGATTAATTGTTACTATATAACACATTGGCTGAAAAGTCCCAGGCCTAACACATAGATGGCGCTAGTTTTATTGTATTCGCCGCTTTTTGAGTTAGTAATAATCTTCAAAAGAAAGCTGAAATTTTACACTGTTTCATAATGGGAAAAAATATATTCATAATAGAAAAAATCCTCTTGAACGGTATTGTTATTTGATCGAATAGTGAAGTTGCGTGAGTTATCTAACATCGTAAAGATATAAAAAAAGTGTTGATTTTATATTGTATGAGCCAGGATGACTATCAGAACGCTCTGTTCAAAGTGGGTGCCGCGTTTGCTCACTGTTGATCAAAAACAAGAACGTGTTGATTCTGAGCAGTGTTTGGCAATGTTTAAACGTAACAAATCGTATCGATATGTGGACAATGGATGAAACATGGATCCATCGCTTCACTCCGGAATAAAAATGATCGTCATTTGAGTGGACAGCAACTGGTGACGGGCCTGTTTGAGGCAAAAGATAAATCGTTCTACAAAAGTGGTATTAAAATGTTAGAGCGACGCTGGAATTATTGGGTAGCTCTTGGTGGAGATTACGTTGATGAATAAAGCCAATTTGGAAAAAAACTGCTTTGTTACATCCGGGACTTTTCAGTGTTATTTGTTACAATGACAAGACGACGGTGTAATTCTGCTGCCTTTTGACATAAGTGTGAAGTTTGAGCTCGATCCAATTAAACAATCAATACACGTCATCAAAATTTATGACGCCATACATCGCATTGTTGCCGCATCAATTTGGACTTTTGGTTTACAACATCAAATTCGGGGGGTATTATCGGTTTAATACTCACATCACATTTATTTTTCACTGAATGCGTTTTTGCTTGTAAGATAAACTCCAGTGTTACTTAATTTTGTTTAAATAATTCGTCTTGGATATTAGTCAGTGGTCTTCTCTCGAAATCAAAAGGGATTGTTAGACGTGAGTAAAAATACCATAGCAGGATAATGTTCTCTGGAAGCCGATTATGGCGCTTCCACCAAAATGTTTTAAAGTCTTTAGAACAGCTCGAAATGTCAAATTTTATAAATTATATTTCTATCCAGGGATATAAATATATATATATATAATGCTCAATTTATATCCCTGGATATAAATATAATTTATAAAATTTGACATTTCGAGCATATATATATATATATATATATATATATATATATATATATATATATATATATATATATATATATATGTATATAGTCTTGCACATTGAATGTCGTGACCATCAGCAAAATATCTAAAAAGTCTACAATTCAGTTACAATATCCATGGATATTAATTCAAATGTAATTGAAAATTTTAAATAAAAAAATTAATGTATATTTCCTAATAATACCAATTTATTCAAACGTTTATCTTATATTTTTTAATTATTCATATCGAAATTATAACAAAAAGCTGTAATTCTACAAATAAAACATGTAAACAATCCGGCAACGTTGCAAATAAGGCCAAGTGTTTCGGCCAAATCTTAAGAAAAATACTTATTTGAAATTAATCTCTTATTATTTGTAGTGTAATTTAGGATCATTATTTCCTACATACCTCTCCAATGATAGAAGTAATTGGTTCCGTTATTTATTTCGTGTATTATCCGCTTCGCACATAGTACTGGTTCTGGCAATTCTAGCTTTCTTCCGTTTCTAAACTGCGCGTTAGCACAGCTTGCCATGCAAATCAAGAGCACAACTATAAGCGCTCTCATCATTAACTAATTGATTTACTACTAATAACCGTAGTCAGGCATCGGACCTATTTATATTCTTTTTTTCGAAGTTTCCAACCCAATTTAGGAATGCCATTAATATCTTTTTAAAATTGAATTACGTTAGAAAGTTGTCCGTATCGTTTGTTTCAGGATAATGGCTTGAAAGAAGAAAACATTCAATACCTAATGGAAATTCCATACATGCAATCTATGGGATACTTAGCGAGGTCCACTGTTAATACCGTTTTAAAAGGTGGTCAGATCACCGGTAAACTCGACGATCGAGCTTACTCAGCATGCAGGTTACAATGATTGTTTCTCTAGGACAATTGAATGTTGTTTTGTTTAGTGATCTTTATTAACTTAGTGTTTGCTTTAAGCCGTGTTTGATTCTCATGTACGTTATATTGTGGCAAGTGAATATATATTTTTATTATGCAGTTGTTTAAATAAATGTTGTAGTTATGATCGTATAGTTTCAATATAAATTAGGAAAATACCACTTTTACTGACTTAACAGGATCTCTAAAACTATGCTTCTGATTGGTTTGAAATTTAGCACAGTTACTCCTCTCTTGACATTGACATCCACTAACGACAGATTTTGAGAAAATACTATATAAATATGATATTGCACTATTGTTTTAGTTTTTCTAAATATTTTTTAGTTTAAATAAAAGCCTCAATAGAAAAGAAAAGCTTTATGCATTTTAATAATGTGACTTATAATATTTACCTGGATTTGAACAGGATATTTTATCATTTAGGGAAGTTTAACAAAAAAATGATTTATTTAAACGTTTATGAAAGGTAAGAATTTTGAAATATTTCTAGGGTTTCAATGTAATGGGATTAAAATAAATTATTTCTTACTTTACTAACTTTAGCATTCACCTTCAAATATGTCAAATATTGAAGTGATTTTTGATGCTACCTGTTATTAAAAAAATGAAGGTGTGTTGATTTCGTACAAAATTTCCAACAAATTAATATGATACTGGAATCAAATTCTATCAAAAGGAGTTAATAAAACTACAATGACTAACAAATCATTTATTTAAATACAAGTGTTCTGAAACATCCCAAATATTTAAATCATATATGGATGGTATGGGCTTTTTCCTATTAGTTTCACTATTTTTATAGTTATCCTTATGGCACTTTGCTTTATCCTTACAAATACAAGCATCAACATTGTCCGAATCGTTTATAACAATATTTTCCTTATTTTTATAAGAATTTTTGTCCGTGATGGTTCTGAGGTCATCATAATGGGGTGTCATCAATAAACCTAAACTAGGATAAATAACAAAACCAAATACAAAAGTTGCGGTAAGTACAAAAATTGGTACTGATATAGCCCAGTGTCTCTGAGGCAAGAAATCAAGTCCAACCATCTCAAAATATTTACCAGGCACCAAAGACCATATCAAATATATTATAAATAACAAGTTCAAGCTAAGAAACATTATGAATCCATAAACAGCTCGGATGGGAGTTGGCGAGGGAGTGTTTTGGGCCATTTTTGTATATATTTTAATAATAACTGTAAGATTCTGTTTTTGGTAATCCAATAACTTCTATAGTTTCCGTGATTAAATCAACTTTTTCAAAAAAATTATTCAGTGCTGTCCGTAGTTGTCGTGTTAGAGATGCAGAAAAATTTCTGTAAAATCTTCATGTATTTATATAATGCCATAAAGTATTATGTATTAACTCACACTTTAATTAATGTGTCTTCTAATGTTAATTTTTTACAAACACCACTTCGACGAGGTTCTTCATCAACTCTCAAAACATCGAAAACTATTTCAGCAATTCTTTTACTACCGAAAGGCAATTCTAAATCTCTAAAATAAAGAATGAATTAATTAATTGTGTGTTAACAATGAATTAAGAAATTAATCATACATATTTAAGTTTTTATCTCCACTCATTTCGATTTTTTCCTATTTATCCTTTAGCGTTAATTTGAATTTGCATAATTAACCACAAGTAATATTCCCTCTTCTACCCAATTCGTTATTCTGTGTTTCTAATTAACAACAAAATTAAGACCTCTTAACATTTACAAAAAAAAATAAATTTAGGTTATGACCACAAAACAGAGAAATTCTCAATATTTTTTGATTATAATGTGGGGTTCTTGGGCATGAATAGCATAATCGAAATAGATCGATTATATATGACCTAGAGATTTTAATTCAATTGATGTCAATTATGAGTCTACCTCATGTGTAAAACAATGTTGACATAAAAAAATTAGTGCATAACACTCAGTATATATACCAAATAAAGAGAAAGTTATTACATTTGACAATATAGCAATGTTTTGGATGACTCAGTAATAAAAGATACTTTATCTGTTTGGTATTTTCTCTCTATTTGCTTGAAAATAACATAATGAGTGTTCCATGCACTTCGATTATTTAAAATTATTTTTGATATCGATTATTAAAATGTTTCCTTATGCCCAGCCCTGATTCTGTGCAACAATCTTAAATTTATTGTTTACTTTTTAAACGTAACCTTAATTTTAATCTGTCAGTTTTTGAAATCCATATCTATGGTTAATAGTTTCGATGCGTAAGGGTGTAATATATTTTATTATATTTTTTGGTAATTACATTTCTCCATAGAAATGGGGAAGTAGGTATCCTTTTGAACAATGTTCACTAAAATTATTTATTATTCATTTTATTACTAAGATAGTTTAGATTATAGATTTTCTTAATACTTTATTTAGACATGATGAATGGAGAAAAATAGCAAAAAAATGTCGAAGGAAGCGCTTAAGACAATTGAAGGCGAAAGAAAGAGATCTAAAATTAAGACAAGGTAATGTATCGAAAGGTCTTGTCAAAATACAGATTTTGAAATTAAATTTTAGAGCAAGAAAGACTTGAAGCTTCTCCGTCATATAAAACATGGATTGAAGAACAAGAACGGATTGAAAATGAACGTGAATTAGAAGAAAAAAGGCAATCACTTATCAGGTATGTTTAAATATATTTCATATAAACATATGTGTATATGTTTATTTAAAGAGAGAAACAATGGAGAGAAGTAGAGGAACAGGCACAGAAGCAATGGCAGCAGTTACAAAAAGTACTAGCTCAAGCACGGGAAGAGAAGATGAAAAGAAATATGAAAATAAAAATGGAATGGGAGCAAGAACAAGAGAGATTGAAAAAAATACAAATAGCAAAGGTATTGTTTCTGTATTATAAGTACTTTCTTCTTTTTAATTAAATTTATGCATTCAAATAGGAAAAAGAACTGGAGGAAAAAAGACAACTTCAACAAGAGCGTGAAAAACTACTTCTAGATTTTTTGGAACAAGGTGGTGACCCACCAGATTATTTAAAGACACCTTTGGAAACAAATCCAGGTAGAGAGATTTGTCCATTTTTCCAAAAAGTTTCAGCATGCAGATTTTTTGATAGCTGTTCAAGAAATCATGTGAGGCCTGGAATTAGTAAAACAATCTTAATAACGAACTTTTTTTCTCACATGAGGTAAAATTTTGTACAGTATAGATGATTGAAAATACATGTAGGTTTTGTTTCAGTTTACAAACTAAAGAAAACGAACATGGTAGTGATTCTAACCTAGAATTTGAAAAGGAAGACACATACAAGTGTTATACTGATTTTTTTTATGATGTAGTCTCAGAATTGGAAAAATGTGGTAAAATCAGGTTAGTACTCTGATATTATGGATATCAGCTGTTTTATTTTAATCATGTTTTTAGAAATTTTTTTGCCTGTTGTAATCACGAATCACATCTAAGAGGCAATGTATACATTGAATATAACAGTACAAGAGATGCCTTAGTTAGTTATCACAAATTCAATGGCAGGTGGTATGACTGTAAACAATTGAATGTTTATTTTTGTAGTATTGAAAATTGGAAAAATGCAATCTGTGGTAAGTTAATTTAATGTGAAAGTAAATTGAGTTTTAGTTACAAGCACTAATAACAAAAATAAATGTCATTTTAATTGTTTTTTTATGACTAGTCAATATTTTGTAGGACTCTATTTTCGTAACAAATGCCCAAAAGGAAATTCATGCAACTTTTTACATGTTTTTAAAAATCCCAAGAATCTATACAGCAATTATGAGGATGATTTTTATCGAAGATCTAATAGAACTTCTAGTAGATCAAATAAAACTGTACAGTAAGTGAAATAATTACTTTTTTTTGTTTTTCTGAAATGTGATAAATCTTGTTACTTTAGGGAATGGGATATGGAAATACCAGACAGACGGCATCTAAGATGGTCCGAGTCTCCAGAAAGGATTTTAGAAAAGGGTAATGATTTAGTTTTACCCTTTCGTATATTATATAATAAATATTTATTTTAATTACAGAAGAAATTTTGAATAATACTGACAAATCCAGAAAGTATGTTAATGATAGTGAAGTTACTAAATCGAGACATAGAGAACACAAAGAAAAAAGGAAACGTAGGTCTCGAGATCGAAGTAGGTCTAGATCAAGATCAAATCACAGGAGAAAACGGAGTAGTAGTCGTAGGAGGCGGGAATAGAATTTACCGAGCCATAAATGATTATGTTGTTATTTATTGTCATAGTGACTAATATAAGTTAAGTAAAAGAAATTCTGTTTGATATTGAAACATTTTATTTTTAATATTACCATGAACCATAGAAAAATGAACTGTTCATAATTTCAGAAAATAATACAAGAATATGATTGACTTCTCTGTATAGGAATGTAGTAGTTCTTAAATAAGTTAAATTTAGTTTAAGTATTTCATAAATGTTGCCAATAATACAGAGACCATCCTGTCATTTTTTATTTTTGACTTTTAATGACGGATTCGTTGCTCCAATGTTTCACTTGATTTTAACGTTAGTGTTCTATTTGTTGAAGATCTTATTACTTCAAAGTCTAAATGTTTTGTTTAATGAAAACAATTTAAAGGTAATATGTTTAATTAGTTCAAAAAATTAAGCTTTTCAGCGGCACAACAAACAATTGAAGTCAGAGGCAATGATGAAATAAAAGGCAAGTAGTACATAAAATATAATTGATTTATTTGTATATGTATTTCCTATAGCATATATTAATATATCTCTCTGGATGGTGCTTTGAGCACACACACGTCCCAATAATAATATATCATAGATAAGATGTACCAGATTAATCATATATATAATATATTGATTTTTTTCTATATTGTTTTAAAATATTTGTTCCTATTATACAATTGTAGTAATATATATTTCTTAAAAATTATATAATATTCAAATATTCTAGGTACATACGTTCCAGCCACTATACAATTTAATTTTTATATTTGTAATATGTACCATACTGTATTAATACCTGCAACCATAGTTTTGTGTATATGTATAGAAAAAAATGTACAGGATGACTGGAATAACAACACACAGTACAGGGTGTTCCATAATTAGAAAACAAAGCACAAAGTTTCCGTAAAACACTCCCCACGTTAAAATGGGAGTTTCCTATTGAAATCAATATAAACATCGGAACAAAAAAAAATTACATCTCTATACAGTATAAAGGAACGTTACTTTTTAAATATATTTAGTACCCTTGATGACTAATCCTTTTAAAATTTAATTATGCTAGGTCCGCGATCCTAAGACTTAAAACTACGAATCTGGAAGAAATAAAGCGTATTTTATAACATTAGCCACGTATTCAAAACACCCTATACAGCAAAACATCACATCATTAAATTTAGCACCACTCTTAAAAAATACAGACAAATGCAGCCGAACTTGGAGACCTCTTGGTCTTACGATACACTTTATTAAATAGAAAATATGATTAGAGTACACCCTCAGTTGCGATTATATTGTGCTTCCCGTCTCGACTAGTCCTCGTTTGATTTAGTCTAGTCGTGACCTCCCTAGATTTTATTTATACAGTTATGAACACTGAGTTGTTCCTCGATATATATATAAAAGCCCTGTTAAATAATACTTCGGTATATTATTATTTGTGAAATTTCAGTTATTGTTCTCCCAATGTTAGTGACAGTCAAGAGTACATAAGAGATATATATATTTCGTCGCTCCCCAGGGGATTCCCACCCTGGAAATATAGGTTTAAATTAACAGGATACCTTGGGTATGAATTTTCTTAAATCGTTAATAATCTCAGTTTGTCGGAAATCGATATTATGTACACTCTCTATAATTCTTCTTAAAATTGACGACGCGCACATGCGACATGGGGTCGTTTAATTGGAACTTATATTTACAGTAAACAATATAAAGAGTTCAACAAAAATATTGCACTAAAATTTCACCATGGACAGTATGTAATCTTGACTCGAACTAACACAACATCATTCTTACTTCTTAGAAATCATTCGACGGGGAAAAAGATCCCCGTCTGTTTTACAAGGACCGATATTACTATCGCGGCGATGCTCAGCGACACCGCCAACAACACGCCGAAATTCTCCTCGTAGATCCTCCTCAGCGAGATTTCCTGCCATAGCGTCGGACCTTTCGGCCTGGAAGTGTGACTGGGCGTGGTGTTGCCGGAGGACAGCTTGGTGACGGCGGAGATATCGGCCGACATCGTGGCGAAGTTTGCGGGCGACGAATACGGACCTGGGAGTTCGCCCGTTGAGGTCAGACGGACGGGACACACGCGGGCGCTGTATTCCACGCCGGGTTCCAGGTTTTCCAGCGTGCACTTGGTCTCTGATGTACTCTGGACCTAAAAACACACGTTATAACATATAGTCCGCGACGCCCGTAACCACGCATGCTGTAAATACCTGTTTAAATATCTGTTCTTTGAGTTTCGCCAGCTGAACCTGATAGGAGATGGGGTCGCTGAACGAGTTCTTCGACGGGTGCCACTCCAGCGCGCAGGACCTCTGCTCGATATCGAATACTTTTGGCATTTTAAGAATACTTGGTGGGGCGATGGTCGTACTGAACTGGTATTGGTCGGAATAATCTCCAACACCCGCGTCGTTTGTTGCGTTTATCCTATGTGTGGAAGCGCCAACGTTAGACCAGGGATGGTCAAAGCGGGTTTATAACTTACCTAAATCTATAACTGGTTAATTCGTGGAGCTTGTTAACTTTACACGTTAACGCGCTTCCTCGGTAAACACAAACCCATTCTTTGGACCTCAAGGACTCCATTTCAACAGAGAACTGTGTATAATCGATGTTCTTTCCTGAAAATATTTAAAGATAAAAAAAAACTAAAGCCGGTAATATTTGACCTTTATTTATATTAAAGTCTTTATAGTAAGTGAAATATTAATCTACTTTTTATAAACCGTTTTTATGTAAAACCTTGACTGATAGCACAGTTATATCTTCGGTTCTTAATAAAAATAACAAAAAATTACAATATAAAAATAAAAGAGTAAAAAAGGACATGACTAAATACATATATATGTATATAGAAATTGGTACAAGGTATAAGACCGGTAACAGGTCAATTGAAAAGTCCCCGGCCTACCATAGTAAAACAAATTTTTTTGGCAAAATTAGTTTTTTTTATTTAACACAATTTCCTTCAAGGGTGATACACTGATTATAGCGACCCTCCAACTTTTCGATGCCATTTTTGTAGTACGAACATTCTTTTGAGATCTGAAAACAGGAAATAGTCGCTGGGGGCCAAATCTGGAGAATGCAGTGGATGAGGAAGCAATTCGAAGTCCAATTCACGGATTTTTGTCATCGTTTTCACTGACTTGTAACATGGTGCATTGTCTTGGTGAAGCAGCATTTTCTTTTTATTCAAATGCGGCCGTTTTATCGGCGATTTCGTCCTTCAAACGGTCCAATAATTCTATGTAATAGTCACTGTTGATGGTCTTCCCTTTCTGGACTGGACTTTGAGTGAAATGATGGAGCCATGTTTCTGCTCTGCAATGCATCTGAATCATCAACACATAGTCGTTTTTGGGCAAAAGTGAGCTCGCGCGGCACCCACTTTGCACAGAGCTTTCTCAGACACAAATATTCGTGAATAATATGATGTACACGTTCAGTTGATTGATATCTTTAGAATGTCTGCTATTCCATTCAATGTCAATTTACGGTCATTCAACATCTTATATGCGTTATGTTATATAAATAATGTTATAGTTTTTCCGACATTTCTCCATTATAACTACTTGTTATACCATAACTAACTTTTAACTTCTACAGACACATATCCAAAGACACTAAAAACTTACCTTCTCCCCATTTTAGTTTTAAGTAGTTGTGACCACTGCCTATACACTCCAAAGTCGGAGGAGCAGGTGGTAGCCTCAAGGTTGATACCTTCAAGGTCGAGGAAAAGTTCCCTACTCCCACCGCATTGACGGCTTGGATTTTTATCTGAAACATTCACAAAATAATTCGCCAATAACAACAAATATCTTCGTATTCCGCTGAAATGGTACTACTCACCCTATACAAGGTCTCCGGCTGAAGACCTTCTATGTGGTAGTCCGTAACCGGTCCCTCGGTCTCGATAATCCTATCTCCGACCTCGATGTTGTAGCGTTGGACGTCCGCTCCGTTACAGTTGGGTTCCGACCACCACACGGTGACGGTGGTGGGGCTAGCCTCGCTTCCTAAGATGGAGACGGGCGAAGGAACTGCCGCTGGTGTCGTTATCGCAGCGACGGGGGAGTGTGGACCTGTGCCTACGGGATACGATTGGTAAATTAGTCTTCGAACGGTCGCGTTTTTCTTTTCGAGAGTACCTGTCGAATTCATGGCTTGCACTCTGAAGAAATAGGTCCGAAATGGAGCGAGATTTTTTGCTTCGAAATTAGTGTGGGGGCCTTGATATATACTACTGTATGAACTAGGGTCCTCTGGGCTATCCGGACAGATTTCTAACCTAAAATACATGAATACTGTTTGAAATCGGATGTTATATTATTAATTTGTGCAGTTGCTTCCATTATCAATAATTGAGTGTAGTCTTTGAAGCATGCTTCTTATTAATATATCCTCTATATTAAATTATTTAACCATAATAATAGAATTAATTATTTGAGTGTAAACACTATCTAACAGGTCAATTGAAAAGTCTCCGGTCTGACACATAGATGGCGCTACTAGAATTAAATCCATATGTTTTTTAGTTAGCTCTAACCCTCAAAAGATGCGTGTATACATTTTGTTAAGCAGCTTTTGTTATAGAAGCAACTTTTGTTATTGCGAAAAAATGCATAAAAAGGAATTTCGCGTGTTGATAAAATATTGCTTTTTGAAGGGAGAAAATACAGTTGAAGCAAAAACTTGGCTTGATGCCGAGTTTCCGGCCACTGCCCCAGGAAAATCAACCAACAAGGATTTGTATGCTAAGTTTAGACATGGTGAAATGAGCACCGAAGACGGTGAACGCAGTGGCCGCCCAAAACAGCTTGTTACCGACAAAAACATTAAAAAATCTACAATATGATTTTAAATGACCGTAAATTGAAACTGAATGAAATAACACACTCTAAAGATATCAACTGAACGTGTATATCATATCATTCACGCATATTTGGGTATGAGGAAGCTTTGTGCAAAGTGGGTGCCGCGCGAGCTCATTTTTGACTAAAAACAACGAGTTGATGATTCGGAGCAGTGCTTGAAGATGATCAAGTGCAATAAAGCCGAGTTTTTGCGTCGATCTGTGACAATGGATGAAACATGGCTCCATCATTTAACTCCGAAATTCAATCGACAGTCATTCGAGTGGATTGCGCACGATGAACCCAAAAAGCTCCAAAGCGTGGGAAAACGCAACAGTCGGCTGGCAAGGTTTTGGCGACTGTATTTTGGGACGCGCAAGGAATAATTACTTCCAAATATCATTTGTTTAATTCTTGAGTTCTCAAAAGAAAATCTGGCTATAGAACGAAGTTTTACCAAGACAAATATTATTAATTTAACAAAAGTTGATGTTGAATTAAGGGGGGAAATAGGCGTAGAGGCGTAAAAAAATTCATTTTTCTTTTGTTTCATAAATCGATAGTACAACTACTCAAGAATATACTTTGAAAATTTCAAGGCAAAATTCGAAAGCATTTAATAGTTATAATCGTTTACTGCAAGGTGATTTTGGAAAGATTCCTTGTTTCTTTTAACAATAGATAACAACAGATCATTTCTTCATATAGGCCAATGTCACCTAATATGCAGAAAACACAACCAAGTCAACCTACCTGTATTCAGAAATAGGGGCTCCATTGCTAACAGGTTCGGTCCATTCTACATTTATTTGGAAAGCTGATCTACACGTTAATGATATATTGTCAGGTGCACAAGGTGGTGCCGCGCCTGACATAACTTTAAGTGTGTCTGACCATGGTCCAGCACATATCCTAAAAGATGAATAGTGATATACACATCAGCCTCGCGTCATCGTTATATACAAACCTACCTATTAACAGCTCTTACTGTGAAACCATACAATTGTCCTGGAATGACACCTTCAGAAATCGTACATTCGGTTTCCTTGTTCTTGCGAATTAAAACACGGGTACTGTCAGGATGGGTCTAGAAAAACGACCAAACTTTAGGTACGGTTCTTTGCATAGAGGATGTTTCTGGTTTACCAATTCCAGTTCATAGTCTAAGACGGGTGCTCCGCCATTATAGTCCGGCTCCGTCCATTTTACGGTCAAGGAATCCGGCTTTGCTTTTCCGGTCAACTTGGGGGTGCCGCACTTGCCCGGACCGATAGCCTCGGTGGTTACTGTACACGGATCGGATGGACAACTTTGGCCACCTAACAACGATTGATTATTGGTAATGAAGACGATGTTAAGGTTTTAATTTTAGATACGTCAAAAAAGTAATCCACGCTATAATATAACTGATATAAAATTTAATTGTTAACCATGGCGCCTTTGGGGTCATTGAGGGCACATTCTTTGGCACTACCTTGTACAGTTGACATCTTTTAATTATAATAGTTCTCTTCATATTTACGTGTTTCAGCGGGAACAGCGGTTGTTCAAATGCGATTCGAAGAAAATAAATACTGCCCTGTAATATCCCTGGACCTCTCACAAGCTTTTGACGGGTTATGGCATTTAGGATGAATCTACAGAATGAGCAAATTGCTACTGCGGAATTACTGTCGACTACTGGAATCATATTTTCGAAAGAGTCTCGTATTCTCAACATTTAAAAGTGTTTCGGCTGGAGTTACCCAGTGTAGTGCAGTGGGACCACTCCTGTATTTGCTCTATACTGCTGGTATCCCAATAACAAAAAAGATGTATCTCTGTCTAAGGCTGTAGAAACAGTACAAGTAGCGGTCAACAAGATCTACAGATGGACTAGGGACTGGAAAATACAGCTTAAAATATTTCCAAATCTGTCCATGTTAATTTTGCGTTGCGGCGAAATAACAAAAACCTATAAACCTAAGCAGAATCAGTTAAATACAAGGACAAAAAGCAGGGCAGATTAGATTCAAAGTCGAGCAAATGTACTGGTTAGTCGGAAGATACTCTTACCTTAGCCTTATATTAAAAAGAGATTGATTATCTCTTATTATATAAAGCCAATTTAGACCTATAGGGTGCAACGCAGCCAAAACAAACTTCTACGATTAATTGGTTAATTAAAGAACATAAAAGTCCGAAAACAGACTTTTTAAATATTGTGGTAACGCCGACCACATCCAAAGTTCAATTTTCTATTCATGTGCTATATTTCCCACATATAAATAAAATTCACATAATCTGGCAACACCGCGCGTTGCAATTTGTAAATATTTCGCTATTTCACAGTACTATTATTTAAAAGAAACTTATGATGTTTTATATTTACATTGTACTTTTTTGTTACATCAAAAAAGATGGATTACTTTTTCACAGTAACACAATTCATTAAACAAATTATACAAAAACTTACCAGCTGAAGCACAACTAACCCTTAATTGGTAGGTGGTTCCCGGCGTTAAGCGATCGCATACTGCTTCAGTTTCCGGGCCAGAGTACACTTCTTCGTAACCGCTACCCGAATTAACTTCCAAAATATAGCTATAAAATAGAGCACAAAAAATGATTTCGATATTACAAGCTCCCAAAAGAGAGCATACCTGGTTATTTCAGCACCTCCGGTTTTATTCGGTGGTTCCCATTTTAGCCTGAACGAGTAGGCATGTATCCTGCCTTTGACTACAGGTTTGGAAGGCCTATCGGGTCGGTCCGGTTTTGTTTTAAAAGTAACCTCTTCGGACCACGGTGAATGTCCACCGTCATTAGTAGCTTTTAATCTGAAAAATATTATTTGCACTAGTTAAAATATTTTATCAAATACCTTTATAGATGTAAGCTTTAGTTTTTTTTTTCATTTTGACATGATTGCTTTTGTTAATTACAAAAATATTGTGTATAACAACAGCTTTTGTCATTTCTTTGACAACGAAAAAATAGATATAACGTCATAATTGTTTTGAAATATTTGGCCTCTGTAATTTTGACTTTTGATTACTATTGCTTTTGTTAGTTATATGTTATATAATATTTTGTTTATTACCGCTACTGACAATGATTGCAAAGAAAAA
Source organism: Rhynchophorus ferrugineus (assembly GCF_030347505.1). Taxonomy (NCBI): domain Eukaryota; kingdom Metazoa; phylum Arthropoda; class Insecta; order Coleoptera; family Curculionidae; genus Rhynchophorus; species Rhynchophorus ferrugineus. The sequence continues at coordinate 73,038,563 of NW_027472582.1, read as the reverse complement.
GCAAACTAGTTGATAATTAATTTCATTACATTTGAGTAGCACTGCCATATTGTATTTATAATGTCACTGTCATCTATTTATTATTTTGACATTTGATTTCTTTTGTTTTGTTAGTTAGAAAAGTTACAAGAAGTCGATCGATTAAACATAATTAGAGAAATTAAAACTTACCTAAATGTATAATCACTGTAACAACTAAGTTTCTGGCAAACATAAGATGATTCTCTACCGTTATAAACGGTTAAATGACCGTACTTTGTTTTATGGTCATTCATTTGTAGCGTATATTCCTCATCTTTAGGTCTGTTGTGCCATTTCAGGTGTAGCGTGGATACCGTGGCGTCCACTAACGTTGGAGCGTCAGGCTGAGCTGGTGGATTATCTGTTGTTCTGAAGGATAAGTGCAAAATTACGAATGTTTATTAGTTTATTATCGAGCAATTCCTAACCTGTAAATAACGGTATCCGAGTATGCACTTTTCCCAACTTCGTTCACTACAGCTAATCTAAATTTGTAGGCAGTGTCTGGTTGTAGCTTCTGAAGCGTGAAATGATGCGTCCTTCCCCTGCTCTTGTGCACTTCCTCAAATTCACCCCCTTTACCGGCATCATATTCCAAATTATAAGACAGGATTCTGGCTCCGTTATCATTCACTTGATTCCACCTAAAAGTATTCAAATAATTATTTATCCCACTAAAGATAAGTCTACCTTTTACCTTAATTGTAAAGAATTTTTCGTTTTGGTTCCTAATTTTGGTGGCTGAGGTTGATCTGGTTCGCAGGAAGGAGTTGTGAATTTGACAGGCTCAGTCGCGTATCCCTGCAACTCATCTAGATGAACTTGCAGACACACCGAATATTCTTGGCCGGGCTTTAAATCCTAGAACAGGAGGTTATGAGTGTCATTATATCGGGCATTAAGCGAAGTTACATACTTGTATCCTACAAGAACGCGAGGATCCGTTGTAAATTGACTTGAATTTCATTTCTCTGCTCTTGTCGCTTAGCAGGACCTCATACCGTAAGTCTGTTTCAGGAATATCGATTTCGTTTGTTCCGCTATCGTTGCTGGCTGATTCCGATAGTCGCAATGGTGGGGCCCATTGCAATAAGGCACTACGGGAAGTAATTTCTAAGACCTACGGAAACGTTAATAAATAAAATAATTTTTCAAAATGAAATACTCAGAAACTACGACAATATAACACTATGAAAACTGTCAATGAAACAAAACAGAAAATCGAATTGAGAATGAAAGGAATGCCACCATAGCCAACCTAGATTTCAATTTTAAATACAGCACCTCACTTAAGTCCTGGGACTGACCTACAAATGTCACCATACGCTAAACCGTCTTAAACAAACTTCCATAAACAGTTTTATTTGTTTATTGACAAAAAAGTCCAAATTGTGAATGAAAAATAAGATTTCGATCTAAATTTCAGTGTCGTATCATAATTATATTAGCTCTGTCCTATGCAACTGGGCTGCAATATAAAGAATGTACAAATATTGCAGTGTATGCATCTTAGTAACTATATATGCAATTATGACTTGAATATAGAGAGAGACTGGGGGAAATTGAGGAAATGGGTGTAGGAACTTCTAGAAAGAACAAAGAGAAAATAAGTAGGAAGATGGTTCCAAAGACATGGTAAAAGATTAAAATAAAATATGGTTACATAGCACATTGACACAAAAAAAAGAAATGGCTACACAAAATAGAACTATTTAAATATTGAATGATGAGTGTTGTGCTCTTAAAGTATCACTATTGGACTCACCTGTGGTGCTTGGACCGACGACAATAGGTCTGTCACTACTTGAACTGAGTCCTCTTCATCAGGCACACTACTCTCCTCTCCATCTTCACTCGTTCCTACACTATTCATTCCTTTATCCTTCGTAGCAGTTGGGTTTCGCTTTAGGCCATTAACTATATCTTTTCTGAAAAATTAACAATCAGCCAACACACTCACTTTCATTACTCTACCTCTTTACCTTGTCGACAATTCAGGACCTTTCTGTTGTTTCTCCTGCAGTTTCTTTTTAAGCTTTATGTGTTGTCTTTGGGCTCTTTCGTCCTACAATTGCGAGATAATCAATAGCAATCAATTTTCATGAGTTCTGGGAAACTTACTTTAAAGTACGAGGGGTTGGGAGGTGGAGAATGTCCTAAATGCGTGGGACTGGGTACCGGATGAGGTCCTTGGATAGCGTGGTAGGGTTGTGGGGGAAAACTGGCTATTCCTCCAGGATAGTATTGTTGAGATTGGTTTGTCCCATTACCATGACTTCCATTACCCTGTAACAAGTTAACTTTAAATAATTTGTGTACATTTGTAACAATATAACTATAAAATACATTTATTACATTAACATAAAAGATTGTTTCAGTATGATACTATCATAGTATGATTTAGTGAGATAGAAAGCATGATTATTGTAAACATATACAATTTTACTAAATAAACAAATGATTTCTAGTATTTATTTATAAACCCGGAATAATTGTATAGTTATTATAACATTTTGGTATTCCCCGATTTTAACAATAAATATAACTCGAATAACGTCAACAATTGTATTAATCATTTATATTTTATATCGTGAGTCATATAGATAAATTATAAAATAAACTTGTTAAACTTGCATACCTGTTGCTCTGGGTCTTTCATTATTTATTTATATAAATATTCACATATGTTACGTTAATATCTAACCTAAACTTCTACTACCTACAATCAGTTGACACGCCACTATACCGAATTGAAAACGTAATTTTACTCTTATCTACAGGAGCATGAACGCTATATATATGGTGACTCAAATAATTCATTTATTTCAATGTTACGACCGTATGTTATCACAATGTTTCCATTCAGTTTGATATGACATTTTGGTTTCTATAAACTTATTTAATTTACCAAACGCGGAATGACTGTTTCGTTTAATCAAAGCAATAAAATTTATAGCTTTAGGTGCTTTCTGTGAAACATTATTGTAGGTAGCGATCTTCCGAAAATAGAATTTGTGTAAAATTTTGCGGCAAATGCATTTATCAATGCGGTTTTATCGCTCTCAAACAATGCGTTATGTTTCCATTGTTCGTTTATGTGTCGATGAATAAAATACACGTGTAATAGCCCAGATTTTTTTTATCGGCGCTTAAAACGTTACACTTTTAATACTTTTTTATATATATTGATACAGTACACTATACAGCGCTACCCTATAATTTGTTATGTCAACAACTGTCACTCCGTTTAAAATGACAGTTAAGAAAATTGTTCGAACTAAAAGTAGCTCTAAAGTTCAATAAGAGTTGATTAAAAATTATCAATTTACCATACACTTATTCGTTTCAATAAAATACGACCAACAAACGCCCGCGTACTGTGCGAACAATTTTGTCACGGATCAGTCAGTCGAGTTCTATTCCCATGAATTCGTTAATAGAATTCCACCGGTGCATTCTTTGTACCGCCCTAAAAACGACGCCGATTTACTTCCGTATCAACATAAAGCGCTTCCGGTTTTATATTTGGAGCTCGCATTTAATTCTGAGCGGATTTTTGTCGCCTGGTCTGCTCATTTTCAAACCTCTTTTGTCCGATTTGTTTTTCGGATATCGGATTTGATGTTTAAGTAGCGTTGTTTACATAATTATCTTTATTAAAATTGCAAATTAATTTTAAAATGGTCCGTTTCTACAGTTCAAATTATTATTTTTTAAAGTGGTGACCATGACTTTTATGGGTTTTAAGGCATTTGAAAGGGTCGGAGTGGTGGTTCGGATCTGATCGGAAGACTTTCGGAAAAAATCGGTTTCTTTTTAACAACTTATTTTAACAAAGCTTATATTCTTCTTACAATCTGCTCATCAGTTTTACGAGTTTATTATGTATCGAAATATTAAAATGAAAAAAAAAACTTATATCCAAAAACAAGAATTTAATAATAAAGATTATAAATAGTACGTGAACACGTGATTTCAGAAAAGTAAGCCGACTAAATCTGAGTGAAAAATAATGTGAAAATATAATGAACGCACCTATAATTAACGTATAGATGGCACCACTACTGACATGTTCTTCAAATGACATGTGTCTATAAAGTTAATCCCATTAATAATTTATTTTAATCTTATTAATAATTATAGTTTGAGTAAATAAAATTTTGTTACTTTCATTATTTTCAGAATAATGATAAAAATATTATTATTATCAAATAGTGGTTTAATAAGTGTTGTAGACATTCCGCATCAAGAAAAACAATTCAAAATATGAGTGTCTAAAGTATGAAAGCCTGAGTGTTAAAAAAACATCGAAATTGATTATCTTACTTTAAGAACAATAAACTTTGAACGAAAATAAATATTTAATGAACTCCCATCCGTATAATCAAATGAACCCACAGCATACTGTTATGTGCTTGAGACAGTGGTTTACAAGAAGGAATTGCGTATATTAACGCACACATATTGTTGGTACGTAAGATTTATATCTTTATTTCATTCGAAAATTATGCAAAACTTGATTGCGGGACTTATATGCGTGTAAATATATTCTGTCGGCATGAAATATATGTATTACCTAGGCTCGTAATTTTTCTAACTAATTAAATAATTTAATAACTGTGGTAATACTGTTTCCTTGAAGTATTTTGCATAATATACAAGTCTATATGTATGTTAAGAAATGTTTCATTTGTTACAATTATATGTATCAAATAAGACAGGATTTAATTAGTTTAAATTGGTTTGTGGGATTTTAATTATATATAAAATATCTATTTTAACATTCATAGAAATAGTACAATTAAATGAAAGAGGTTAAACAAATTAAATTTTCCGTATTGGCCAAGCACCAAACCGACCAGATTTAAATCTAATTGAAATTTTACGAGATCATCTAGACCTATTTTGCCTATAGCAATCATAGCTAACAGATTTACAAGTAAAGATGACCCTGTTGTCATATTATTGCAAAACTTGGAACCAACTTTGATGAAATAATAATCGTTTATTAGGAATTAGACTCTGAATTATTGTTTATAAAGGAATTAGATAAATTTTCTGTCTTTGAAGCCTATAAAAAACCGAAAATTCCATAAAATAACATAAAGTGCAAGGAAATAATGGAATTAACTAAACAAATACGATCAAAAGGTCACAAGCAAAATTGGTTACAAAAATACAAAAAAATGACATAAAATATATATCTCTGACGACTAAACATACCGACCTAACGAAAAAAGGAAGGAAGTGCTAATAAGTTATATCACAATTTAAACAAAACAGAATCGCTGAACTAACAACAGCCTACGCTACTGATGCTGGAATGTTACCAGTACGCATAAAGACTACTTCGCAAGGTATCAGGCAGTACCGATTTCAATGAGAACCAGAATTCCCAGATTGCTATGGTCATTAACCTCAACACAGGCTGAAAAATTGAAGAAAAATAACGTTTTCCATCGTCAAAGAAGGAAATGTGGTTTTATATAAATTATTTATCATTTATGACGTATATTATCCATTAATATTGTAGTAACTGTTAATTATAATACTCACTATACGTTAAAAATTGTAAAGCTGTAAATTTCTTTAAACACTGTAACTTATATTTTAAATTTCTATTCGGTTGCAATATTGCCAGTTTGTCTGTGATTGTTTGTTTACTTGGATGTGTGTGCGATAGGTTAAAAAATCAAGTTAAAAAATCGGACGAGAAGAAAATTCGATCATAGTGGACAGTGATTGGTTAAAAGTAAATACGTTGTGATTGGTTTAAAGTGGGTATAGCATTCTAGGTTATGTATTATGTTTATGATATTAATTATTTGATAAAAGGGTTTATTCTAGTGGATTATTAAATACCTACCTAAAACATTTCAATACTGTAATAGAATATTCTAGTTTATAAGATTTAAATTCGCACGTAGTGGCATAATGTAGCAGATATGTTGAGAAACTAGAATAAAACTGATTACACAGTAGTACTTAAAGGTAATAACCAATTTAATATGGATCAGTTGAATAAATGAAACAAAATTAATCCCAATTTTAAAGTTTTTTTTTATAGATATTTATTCTCATGACAGTATTTATTTTCAGTTGTTCCAGCTCTAGATACTTACATGAAAATTTTCTAAATTGCCATGAGACCTAATGTAGTGAAGTTTTGTAAAGATGACTTGTAGATTAGATCTACAGTAAACATTCTGTTAAGAGAACAAACCTAGTTTATATATGATATTGAAATTAGTTTCGAAGCAAAGACAATAATCGATTACCTTCAGTTGAGAATTTTTTATTAATTCCGGTTTTTTTAAATTTATATTACTTATGTTTTGGAATGATTGAAATGGATTTGAAATTGTGTTAAAAGCTACATTCTTCACTGACGTTCTGTAAAAATTTGCAATAATACAAAAATGAATCCCATAGAGCAAAGAGAGATGATTAAAGTGTTTAAGTTGGTATAGTAGATATAAAACCAAAGCTAAATATTTAAATGAAGACAAATATATTAGCCAACTAAAGTAGTGATAACAGGAAATGTTGGATTTTATCAATGATCAACAAAAACATTTAATGTTCCCATTGGGACCAAATATTAGGTTTCTATTTATTCTTTTTACCACACAAAAGATGACTGATTACCAAAAATAATAAAAATAGGCTAAGAATTTGGTGCATATTTTCATACTATGACCAATAAATAAAGTGTCCAAGGATAGAAAAGAGGCATCTAGATGAATCTATTCCAAAATAATGTTGGAGAAGAGAATGTGGATTTGTTTCTATCCTTCGAAGGAGATTATTTATATAAGCTCATTTCACCTAGTTTTTAGCTGCTTGTGGCTACGTTTTATCTTTGTCTTTTCAAAGTCATTATATCGAAAAGAAGCTGCGATATGTCTGTCGGATCCTTTGACCAAAAAGCACATTCATCATCAACCACTGGTATCGACATGGAGATACAGGAAAGGGTTTACCCCACAAAGGTAAATGAATAAACCTTTCGACCATGCAAATCACTGCATATAGTACTGTTTGTTTGCAACATGCTTTACATGAACTGCTTATTTCGAAGAACCCGTTATCGTTTAATAAATCTGCTAAATAAAACCTGTTTATTATCGAACTATGAATCGTATCTTGCATGGCCTAGCAGGATTAATAAATTATTTATCGGAAATCTATTTCGAATCCGTTGCTGTCGCCGGGTTATTTATAGATTTTATGTTAATGCTTCCGAGTACTAAAAAGCAATCAACAATAAAAATGGTCGTGGCATATTATAAAGTAGGATTCGTAAGGTCCGCATCTCGACCCACGGCCGTTACAAAACTCCGTCGAGAGCGATTGTTTATGAATTCCGTTCCGTTAAAATCAAACGGCCTAGTGCCATTGTTCTAGGAAAAAAAGAAAGCTGCAGCAATTGAATCATCGGGAAACCGACGCCGATGGTTTTTGATGTGGGATTTTTGCGGATGTGTCACTGCAAGCGTGTATTGTTTTTCTTTTTGTGCAAACAATTTACAATTGTAAGATATCGGTTGGGTAAGAAGCTATTATTTCTTGTGTGAAACCAAACTTCATATTCGTTTTACGTCCTGATGAAATTGTTAAAATTATGACTGAATATATTTCTTAATTGAAAATTTTTAAATTAAAAAACAAATGTCAATCATATGCCACTGTCACTACTACATTATTTTTATGTATTGATGGAAATCTTTATGCATCACATATCACCATCAAATGTTATGTTTATAACCATAGAATTTTGTCGCTGATGTCACTGTCAATTTTAAAGTGTCAATTTAAAATTTTTCACCATGTTTGACAATAGTGTCATTTGATGTAATCATGCAATTTTTGATTTAATTAATATTAATTTAATTTAAAACAATTACCACATAATTTTGCAGACTTATAATAAATAAATGATGAAAATGAAAATAATTGAAAATTTAATTTAAAAAATAAATGATAATCAGATTTATATAAATGTCACTATTAGTTTTAAAGTGTTAACTTAATTTTTCTTAACAGTTTTCAAATGATAATCAGACTTATGTCAATGTTACTGTCAATTTTAATGTGTCAACTTTGTTTTTTTTAATATGATTGACAGAACATTATCATTTTACGTATTTACGTAATTCTTCATCATCAATACCAATAGAGTTTTATAGGCTTATGATAAATAAATGATGGAAATGAAAATAAGTGAACTTTTTAATTTAAATTTATAAAAATAAATGATAATCAGACTTATGTCAATGTCAATTTTAAAGTGTCAATTTTTTTAAAAATATATTTGACAGAACATTATCATTTTACGTATTTACCTAATTCTTTATCACCAAATTTAATGTCCATAACAATAGAATTTTATAGACTTATCATAAATAAATCATGGAAATAAAAATAAGTGAACTTTTTAATTTAAATTTATAAAAATAAATGATAATCAGACTTATGTCAATTTAAAATTGTCAATTTTTTAAAAATATGTTTGACAGAACATTATCATTTTACGTATTTCCTCAGACTTATAATCAGACTTATGTCAATGTCACTGTCAATTTCATTCTTTTATTTTCATACATATTTTTCAATAATATAAATTCCAATCAATAATCAACCATACATGTTCCGTTTTGATTGATGACCTTTTGTGGCTTTTTTGGAAAAAAATATAACTCTATCAATAGAGAAGCTGGAGGTGGGATATAGTTATGACGTTGACACGGCAGTACATTTTCAGCAAAAATATTTTGGATGATCAGTTCTGACTCTTTCGTAAGCTCTCATTCAAGCTAAAATATGAACAGAATGACCCAAAAAGACGGAGGACTCGAATGCCCTTAAAGAAAAACCCTGTAAGTACAATAATTAGAACAATATATCACGGATTATCCAGAAAATTAGTTCAAGCCCATCGTATATACTGGCGACGATCATCGATACGGATTATGCCGCGCGCGAAACTTGGCGGGCCAAGATCAAAGGTTGCGACACGGCACAATAACTGTATATAAATTATACGTATTACAAAATGAGAGATCTAACAAGAAACAGCGATGCAATGCAATTTATCACGTTCGATGCAGGACGAGGTGCGCGGGCTTCTCGCCGCATCGACACCTGAACAAACGTCCAACAATTAATTATTCGGTTTCAAGATGGGGATTACCTTAATAGGCATTATCATTATTAATAGACCGTTGGAAATGGAGATAAATAACATTTCCTCCGTCCTGTCATGCGGTACTGTATTGTTTCATACGCTGGGTTAGCGGGAGTTTATTTTTTTTTTGATTAAACGGTCACGTGTCACTACAAATCGTTGATTTTTAGACTGACAGAGCTTTCAATAAAGTGAATTATTATTTGACAGATCGTTGATACCAGTAGTGGTTAATATCAGTGCCGCTTCGTTCCAACTCGGTTAACTTCGGCAGTTGTCGCGTCCTTTTACGATGTTGCCACTTTACAAGCGATGGAGAGCTAGAATTCAGTTTTGTTATAGCCACGAAACTGCTAAGATCTGTATTACTGGTTTGTTTATATGATTTTAAGCTATTATTGATATTATTTAGTATGTGTATTGTGCGTTATTTTCAGTTTATCGTTATTTTATATGTTATCCGAGTTTATTAATTTATTAGACATAATATAATTAAGGTTAACTAGTCTATTCATTTGGACATATCGTTTACATTATTTTTATTCATATAAATTACATCTAAAATTAAGTATTACACTGTTCTTATGCCGTTTAGAATTTAGTTATTTATTTCACTTATTACTTATTTTTATTACCTTCATTTATAATACTTATATATACACAAATAGATTTTATTTGTTATTGTATGTTTTTTTTTCATAAAATCATTATTTTAAAATTAAATGTTTTTATAAAAAATACTTTTAGCGCATTATAAAAGATGCCATTTGAACCAATAAACTTCAAATTCAATCAATCCAAATTTTAAGTTAATTTGTGTATATATTACATTCTTGAAATATACATATAATTTACAAGAACTGGCAACATGGTAAAACGAAATTTTACTGCGCATGCCAGGCATTTCTATAAGTAAACCATAGAGTAATAAAGACAGAACTAAGTAAGGGTCTCTGGATAAGTTTCCCTACGTCCAATATCTAGATTATTGTTAGATTAAGGGGTTATAATTGCCCATTACAGTGTAATTGGTCAATTTGAATCTCAATTATAGGCACCTGTCAGGAAAACCTTTTGCTGTGAAGACATTCGATTGGTTCTTTGATAATATTTGCCAATCTTTTCATAGAAGAACTGTCAGTAAATTAGAAATAATCTTAAACAGCTATAACTAGTGGGAGTAGAAATTACTTTGATCCATTGTTTGAAGTCAAAAGTACATTTATATGACAATATATTAGTAATTTCTCTTATCACCACTGGAAGGAACAATGTCTGGCGAATATATACATAAACTACTGAAAAACTCTTTGAAAGAGAAAAATGAGATTAGAAATAAATCAAGAAGATAATGAATTTACGAAAGATTTTAAAAATAAATAATTGGTATAGCTACAACCAATAACTAATTTAACTTATTGTAATTAAACTTCTAGTGGTATATCAAGTGATTGATTGTTGTAGTATTCTTATTGCGTAAGTAGAAAATTGCATACATAAAGACAAACATCATGTAACATTGTCGCGAATATAATAAACTGCAAGATGCAAATTGATCGAAAGGCGAACTTAATAAGATCTGAAGGTTGCTTCGACGAACATCATTAGATACTCATCGATCAGGAGATATCCTTTTTAATTCTAGCGGTCGCCCGCTTCCTACGTAACAAAGTGATGAGTCACTTGGACATGTCCTATTAAAATTAGCAAATAATGACCCGTCCGGAATTCTAATGAGACTTAAAAGTCTAAAGCGTCTGTCTACACGACCGAACAAATATTTAAGAAATTAATTTAACAGTTTGCTTTTTAATACTTTGTTGAAAGGTGTTAAAAACGAGAAACAAATGTCATCGATTCGCTATTTAATCAAATGTCAAGTTTTTTCTCGTACGTCATCAAGATGTTTAATGTACTGCCTACCACAATTTGTAAATTCGTTTCAGAATCGGACAATATTTTCCTTCTCATTTTATTCTAGTTAAAAAGAGACACAATGCTGTTCGATCAGTTCGGACGTGTAAACGAATGAGCCTGTCAAAGTCGTCCGGTTGTCAGATGTATGCCAAATTCTTGAAAGCGATAGTGATAAAAGGTTATAACTCTAACCTATAAACTATTGTGACTGTATAATTAACTGTAGTTTTTAGTTGTACTGTCATGTTAAAATAAATTAGAGTTTTGTTGTATGCCAAAGCCAAACTGAACTAAAACTCAGAGTTGATGCGGCAACATTGCGACGTTTTGATGTCATAAATTTAAATGACGTATGTACAAAAAATGTTAAAAGTGTATAATATGTTAAAATTAGTTTTAATTATTTGTTTGTTATATAAAATTTATTTTTAATT